>NC_141667.1:72682573-73290431 GCF_028749965.1 Puma concolor
GAGGATTTTCTTTATACCTTCACTTGTGTGACGGTTACATTTTTCAATTCCTCTGTTATTTGGTGTTCTTAATGTTCACTCCACTGCTTTTTGTTTACTTGTGACCCGTGAAGCACTTTTTAGATTACCTTTTAGTCTTCCAATATTCATAATTAATAGTGTTGTGTTTTGCACACAGTATAAAGGCATCCTACATTTGTCATCTGGGGAGTATGGGGTTAAGAAACCTGGAACATAACATGGAATAAAGCCAGACTCCTGCTTCTTAAAATCTTACATGAAAAGTTTTTAGGCTTTTTGGTTTTGTTTCTCTGTGGGGTGAGCAAGGAACCCAAAGTTATCGCTGACCTGGCATGTCCTACATTTTCAGGTCAGCCTGTAAGGGTTAAGAACTGATTGCATGAGTTCAGGTCAGAGGTTGCAGAGGTAGCTGATTTAATGTCATCTGCGTTGTGTACTCATACGTTTTTATTCTTTGTTCATCAATTTTTCTCAGGATTAGAGTGTAATTAATAGTTATAGTATAACGTGTAGGTCACATGATTGTTACAGCTTTTCTGGTGATGGGAGAGGAGGATGTGATGGAGAAGTTAGATCGGAAAAGAGGTTTTTGTTTTAAGTACATTATGTGTTTTTTTTAAGTGTTATATCCTTAATTCACAGAAGAATGTAGCAGCCTGTAGCTAAGGCCAACTGTCCATCTCTCAGAGCTGGTGAGAGATCGCTCTTCAGTTTTTCCCAGACAGCTTATCATCTGTTGCTGTTTGGTTATTCCTGTGTGCCCTACAATGATTTTTCTGTCCTGAATATACAGGATTTCTCTGACATATAAATCTGAAAGACCTGTACCAACTCCCAGAAAGTGCCCCCACTCAAATAATTAAACACTTGATCCTGCCGCAAGCCTACTGTGTCTTGCAGGGTCTTTGGTTCAGTCCGTTCTTGCATGTGGCAGATCAAGTTCAGGAAGCTTGCAGTGAGTTGATCTCAGCTCCAAAGTCCATAAAATGGCAGTGTAAATATCCACGTGTCAGCTTTTCACACCACCTCTCGTGAATAAGATATAAACCATCTCAAGAACCCACGGTTTTTCTAATGAATTGGAGTCACCTATGCGGACTGTATTTGTGACATGCACATGTGCAGTTGGGGTCCAGAGGAAGGACACCATTTCCTGGATCAAACCACAGAGTGCAAATATTGTGCCCTAAATAACACACTAGTTACTGTAAATGTCAGTAGAGGGAGTTTTTCCGACTTTGATTTAATGAAAGCTTACAGCAAAGCCAGCTGTTAGCACTTCTTAACTGCTTGTCAGAGGGGAGAAGGGGAGAGACAAAAACCTCTTTTCTGTATACTTTAGTCTTAGAATTAAGAGTTTTCAACAGGTACTGAATAGTGACACTAGGGGTCCTTTACAGCTTGATGCCTTTTAGGTGGTGAATTTATAAGTTCTCCAGCACATGGATCTGGAGGAGACTGGTGTAAAATTAGTTTGGAGTTTGCATCTTGAATCCCCTCACCTATGCACGAAGCGTTTTCAATTTCTGGGCTCCCATGAGGAATCAAAATAAAAAATAAAGGAGAGAGAAGGCATATCAAACACTGGTCCTGACTTTGTCACTGAGGGCATTACCAAATAACCGTAAGCCATGTGAGTTTTAATTGCTGTCATCTGCATTTTCTGAAGAAACCACTTGAAGCAAACACACAGGGAGGAAAGTATGCAGCACTCGTCTCTGTAATTTCTGTCATTTCTAGAATGCATTAGTGAACATATGAGATTGTTAAGGGTCTTACCGCCCTTGGAAATCCCTTTGACATTATGCTGTGTGTACTGAGGGGAGATCATCTTTCCAATGCAGAGAAAGTTTACAGTCTTATTATCTTGAAGAGGAGAAGAAAGTTTCTTCCTCAAATGAATTATAACTTGAAACATGTTGTCATGTTTTGGTAAGCCCACTTTATTACTTCCATCCTTCTCTGTGGCAAAATTCTTAAAATAAATGTACCATTGCACCAGTGTGCTTTCTCAATAGCATATTGTACTTATAATAGCATGATGGAAGTTGCTGGGCTCGGTTTAGTCATATAGAATGCAGAGCCAAGTTCTGAGTAAAACCTCTAATTGAATTACCTGCAAAGCACTGACAGACAGGCTTTCAGGACAGACAAAGCTTTGCTTTCCCCAGCAAAAATAGGTCATGTTTAAGTTGGCCTTGTAACTATTTGTTACTGGTTTTTGCCAGCACTTTCACCTTGGGCCCCTTTTCCTGCAGGAGACGCGGAGGAGCTCTATGAAGGCCGGAGGGCTCAAGCATTATCTTCTTATTTTAAAGAAAATTGATAACAGATAAAGTTAAACGGAAGAGCCTTTGAAATAAAAATCCAAAGTATTTTTCTGTAGATTACCAACATTCTTGCATGAGTCCTTACTGTATTGAAAAGAAAAGATAGGGATGGGAAAGTAGATCTTTCTAGCAGTCTCCATCAGTCTGAAAAGTATTTTTGTTTTAACTTCTGGGAAAAAGTAGAGTATGCTCCTGTTGTTGAGGAAACAGTTTCTTGTAGACCATTTGCATTTGAAAATGAAGAATAATGTGTTGTTGTTCTCTCCTTTCTCTCTCATTTTGTCTTATCCACAGCCTCTGCAATCCCAGATAATGGAAGAAGGTCCTGTCTAAAGCTCAAAGTCTTTGTGAGACCAACAAGTAAGTTGACCAGAATGAGCTTCAGAGGGTGGCTTCATTGCGCATGCTTTATCGCGTGGTCTGGTTCACGGCGGTAAAACTTTTTTTTTTTTTTTTTTTTACTGTTAAATCCTGTGTGGTATCTGTTTTGTATATCAACATCCATGTTTTAGTTTTCATCAAATTTTTTCTCATCATTCTTCATGATGCTTTTATTTTTAAGTACACAGCAGTTGCTAACTTGTTGTTTCTTAGACTGTTGTACGTGCACAGCAAATGGGAACAATATTGGCATTTGGACACATGCCATTGATTGTAAAACGATCTCTACATAAATTAAAGGAAAAAAATAGAGAGAAAGAAAAAAAAAAGAAAGAAATGGGAGTTTAAGGGTGTCTTCACTAACATATTTGGCTGTTATCTCTATTTTTGTTATAGATAGCTGTATGAAAACTATAGGTGTTCATGATCGTGTTTTCGATGTTAACGACAAAGTAGAAAATTCATTAGAACCAGCAGGTTAGTATGCTTAGAGAATCTCTTTTAACAAATGCATCTCTCTCTGGTGCTTCCGTACTTTTTTTCCTTTCTTCTTCTCCGCATGTTTGCACGTTATAGTTGGTCTGCTTTTTGCTCATTGCTAGCAATGCTAATATTACTTATATTCTACTTCATTCTCCAGTATCTTCGTGTAATGCATGTTAGATAAAATATGACCTTTCTTTTTTGGACATGGGTTTGATGTAATGCAGTATCCTAATATAGAAGCCCCATCAGAATGCTAAAATCTCACTACTTTTTACCATATCCTCCGAGCATGCTGGTGAATCACTGTGAATATTAATGGATCTGTTTTCATTTAAGACAGAAAAAAATTCTATCGTGTATGCTTATAAATTTTTTTACATTATTTCCAAATCTATGGATGAAAGTAATCAAGACTGTTACACAAAATCGCAGCTAATTCAACATATTTCATTTTCTCTAGCAATTCACGTGCAGTCATTGAACTGATCGAAAGACCTTCATTTCAAATATTATTTGTGCTATTGTTATCAGTAGCAATTGGTCTGGAGAAGTATAATCATGTTGCCCAACACAAATCACACACTTGTGGCTCCTCCAAATTTATGTCATCGACCCAGTGCAATGTGATCCTTGATGGCTGAGGCAAAATAAGTATTAAGGATACATTTTTTCTACTGCTGATCTCCACACACCCAAACTTTCCTGTCACTGAAGAAAAATAAAACCCACAAAAGCACTCATCAAAGTATTTACACTGTAACTACACTGTAGTGTACTGAGTATAAAATGGTGCTGTATACTATCCATTTGGTTATAAATGTAACTAGACTGATTTGGACGGATAGGAGTCCTGTATCCACTGTGCAGTGAGGACTGTACCTTGATGCCCCCATATGCCTACCTTCCTGTGGTTTCCTCTCTTTGTCCTACTTGGCTTGAGATCTTGACTGGTTTCCTTACCCAACTCTCAAAGCTTAATGGAATTAAAATTATTTCTTCTTCACAGAAAGATGGGAGCCCCCCTCCCGCCCCACCTTGTGTGAACAGAGACTTTTTTTTTTCATCTGTTTATAGTGGAACTTCTCTTTTTTTATGGTCCTAGAAATTAAAGTGTTGTGTAGTCCACTTTCTCTTTGGAATATTGTTACTAGGACAGTCAGTGAGCCTTAGGGAAACTTACCCTGAGTCAATGTGGTGCCTCAGGACATAAAACAGCTTTCACATTAAGAGTCAGGTTTTCTTCCCCAAGCATTCTTGTTTTTCTAAGGCAGGCATCTTACCCCAGCACAAATGGGAGGTGTGTACAAGAAAGCTCTGAGAGGCCTTCTTGGCTCCCCAGGGATCAGTTAGCTGCTTTAGAAAGTTGCAAGGAATGAATGCCGACACAGAGACATTTTAATTGTGTCCTGGAAATCTGGAAGCATTACTGTGGCTTTTCATGGTATGAGACTCCTCACAAGCTTGCGGACTTGGTCCCTCATAGGATGTATGAGTTAGAGGGGCTGTCTCCTAAGGACCACAAAGTCTACACTCTTCCCTTGATAACTGAGACTTGCCCAGGCTGCATCACTAGTTTGAGACTGATCCAAATTTAATGTTCAAATTTCTCAACTCCTATCCCAACGTGAGTGTAAAAGTAGGATTTGCTTACCGTCAGTAGAAACATAGATGTTCATAAAGAGAACTTTACTCTCTTGCATTTCTTAATAAGTCAGGTGTAGAATGACCAGCAGAGTCAGGCATAAGTTGTAAGCGTAAGTTATTCTGAATTAGGATTTTTTTTTAATGCATATTGTGGCAGATGTAGGCATATCTTTCCAATAATCTTTTTTCCAGGTAAATTCCATTGCCTATCAAGAGAGCAAGAGACTATTTAGAAATAATAGATTGCGTGTTCTTCTCTGGTAACCAGTAGCTACACTGAGGACTGCTCTGCATTAGGAAAATTACCTTTGAATTCAAATAATGGTAAAATGCAAGATATTAAGATGCATTCATACGTGAGCATATTTCACGGTCTTTGGGAAACAGGTTTTTTCACTGAGCATTTAATATCCATGATGGCCCCCAAACCTACACACATATAACTGATGGAAGTTTGAAGTTCAACAGAATGTGGTGTGTGTGAGTGCATACGTTGGAGAGTGGAAATGCGGGTGCACACGTATAGGGATCTGTGCAAGAAAAGCTCGTGGAGTCAGTTTTGACTGTATTTAAGGGCTTTCTGGTGAGCATCTTCACTAAAAAAGTTATGACAAGGTTGAGCTACCATCCCTGGCTATATGAATGCAGTAATAACTTTGAGTAGTTCATCGTATTCCTCATAAACTTCAGTCAGACTTGTGGCTTTGCACCACTGTGTTGAATGTCTGAGTATAGACCTAGACTTTATGAATGCAGAAAGCCTGAAAGGATCCCACTGCATGTTCTCGGTAATGTGTACTAATTCACCTGTCTTTGGAATGTATTTGTCTTTTTTGTTTGCTTGCACACTCTGCCTGCCAGTTTCCTATCATCAGGGATACAGGATGATCTCAGGGCAGACATATGCCACATAATATGCTCCAAAATATTGCTCGTGTTTTCTCAATTAACCATTGAAACCCTCATATTGTAGAATCCTGGTAGGCAGGAGGCAAGGCTTGATTTGGTTTCAGAGGAGGAATATTTTCTGCTTTTAAGCTACTCTCACCGTTATGAGTGTTAGAAATTCTCTGATGTTTAGATGTGATTTCTATTGGGATAGATTTTGCTTAAGAATCCTTCCTTAGAATTTTGGAATTGCTCAGATTTACCCAAATGACAGCCAGTTTTTCATCTTGCTGCGCAGGGGCCATGGAATCTTCCAACAGTGAGGCCCTGCTATAATCAAAGGATGGTTTGTAGAATCACGAGCCAGGACCAGCCTGTTACAGAGAGAAGAGAAGAACCATGATGCCCTAAAGGGACAGATTTTCCCCCTTTGAGTGCGAAGTGGCATTTCCTGGTTAGTTGTTTAGAAAAGGGTTACTTCCAAAAATCGATCCACAATTAGAAGACTGAAATGTACATGTAACCTCATGCTTCACTTGTAGGTAAAACAAAAGCTTTCCTCCTCTCAATGTCCGCAAGGTCATTCACCCTGTCTTGTGCTGCCTGGAGCACTGGCTAGACCTTGCGGAGCATCTTGGAGGAACAGGGAGGGCAACTCTCCTTTCAGTGCATTCTGAGTACCTGTATATTACCTAAGTACCTTTTATCAGTACACATCCACACTTCACAAGGAAGAGGGTTGGGTAACATGGTAGTGAAAACACGATGGAGAAGAACCCAACAGCTGATGTAATTTCAGGTGTATAAATATAAACGGTATTTCAAAATGAAATCTGGAAGCCTCAGGGTTTCTGGTTGGTACAAATTAAACCTGAAGTACTCTCTATTGTTCTGATGGACAACACATCAATGCTCCTGAAGTGATCTGGATTTTAATTTCAGGGCCATTCAGGGCACTTATGTCTAAGTCCTGCTCACTACATATTTAATACATTTGCAAGGCTGACAGAAGAACAGAGGAGAAGAGACTGCAAGTCGTTGGCTGCACCACGTGGGGCTTTATATTTTTTTCCTCTGTATCCATTTAACTTCCCATTCTTGCTTCCTAACCTTCTCTGGTCTTTTAAGCCAAGAGCCACTCCACGCAGGTTTGCTGAGGTCCAGGAAAGGGGAGCAGACGTGACACAGAGATGCAGGAGCTTCTACGTGAGGACAGGCTCAGGTGCTAAGAGCACTGCAGGGCAGAGCCTGGACACTGCCAGGATCTATTGCCTAGTTCAGAGTGGCAATGAACGTGATGAACGGGAACGGCCTACCTGAGCATGTCTGAAGCAGGGCCAGCCTGTGAGCCTGAAAAGTGGTCATTGCAGGACCAAGAATAGGGAGTGTGATGATGATGATACCTAGTGAAAAAGAAAGCATCCTCATTGCGACTTGTGACAATCTACAGGAGTTTGAATTAACAGTCCATTAAGGGGTTGTACGTGGGTCCTGCCGGGATATTTAGGAATTCTCCTTTGAGGTCTACAAAACTGACCCAAATTACTAGAGTCTCACTTGGAGTGAATACAAGATGACAGTCTCTGCACTCTTACAGGAAGGCCCCCTGATGCTGAAATAAAATCTACAGCTGAACCCCTCCCCGCCACCTTGGCCCCAAGAACGTGTAATTCAGAGAACATGTAGTCTAAAAGCACAAGTTAAGCCAGGAGGAAGGAAGAAGACCAAAACTGGAGCAAAGCATGGCTCCCAGGCAGGCCTCCAATCTATCTTTGGGTACTAATTGCTGCAAAGTTCCTGTTTCAAAGTTAAGCCTGTTAATCATGCAGATCAGGAAGGCTATCCAAAGTCAGAGGCAGCCTCGTAGAACACTTTATAGCTAAATAAAAGAAGCTTACCTCACTTAATCCATTTTATTTAGAGGAAAATTTGCATCCACGCCGATAATTTATGTGCCAAGCTTCAGCCTGATAAAAATAAAAACAGTCAAGTTCAAGTAATTTAATCCTGGAGATACAGGGTTTGTAATGGAAATAGCACCATAATTGATTCCCAATTGTAGGCAAACTAGTGGGCACCATTTATTGAGGTTTAGTGGGCATTATGTGTAGTTAATTTAAATGCGGTTTTGGCATTTAATTTTTCTTATCTGACAATTCACGTAGGTAACCAACAACCAGGCATTCAACACTAATCCTCTGAAACAGCTAGAAAGCAGGAAACGGGCAGCCCATTCTGGTCAACCACCAACATGCCAATACAACTACAGCCTCCCCTGCCAAACATGTTACTTGCTTCTCCGTGGCATCTTGGGTTTAAAAGGTGCATTCAGGTATCTCAGCTTTGTGCAAGGTGTGCTAGTGAGCAAACCAAAGGAGATCACATGCAGAGGTTACAGTCTGTGTACAATTTTTCCCCTCACTCTTTAAGGAATGTAATAATATTGCTGAAAAAGTCCAATTTTCTCTGCTTCTCCTTTGTTTGCTGTAAATAATGAGTGATTATGCAGACATGAAAGTCAATGGTGGCACAAGGTTCATTACCCTACTTTGCAGAGGGTGGCGAGGTCTGTTAACAGCAGGCTGCTGCAAGAGAGTTATTAAGGATGTGAAATCTCATTGGAATGTGTGCTTTCTATTTGAACAGATGACACCGTACATGAGTCAGCCGAGCCATCCCGCGGTGAGAACGCGGCACAAACACCAAGGATACCCAGCCGCCTTTTGGCAATCCTACTGTTCCTCCTGGCGATGCTTTTGACGTTATAGCACAGTCTCCTCCCGTCACCTGTCACAGAAAACATCAGGGTCTTGGAACACCAGAGATCCACCTAACTGCTCATCCTAAGAAGGGACTTGTTATTGGTTTTTTGGCAGATGTCAGATTTTTGTTTTCTTTCTTTCAGCCTGAATTCTAAGCAACAACTTGGGGCCAGGAGGGGCTAAAGTAGTGGCTGCTCCCCTACCCCATCCCACCCCTAGCCCTTGCCCTTGACTTTCTCTCACCCCTTCCAAGTTAAATGGACTCCAGATGAAAATGCCAAATTGTCACAGTGACACCAGTGGTCGTCAGCTCCTGTGCATTCTCCTCTCAGAGCCCACCTCCGTTAGCGTCCTGTGTCAGCGGTATACGGACAAGGAAGAATAGTGGCAGATGCAGCCAGGAACGGCAAGGCCCAGGAGGGTTGTGCTCTCCCATACAATATTTATGCCTTCTCATTCAGGACTGTAAGCTGATCGTGCGGGGCATCGTGTCACCGTGTCGAGTCCAGAGGGGAGGTATTAAGAATAGATATAATATTACACCCTTTCCTCTAGGAGTACATAAATGAACAGGCTTCTAAAAGGTTGAGACACTGGGGGTTTTTTTGTTTTGTTTTGTTTTAAGATGACTGTCTTAAAGCATTCTTGATGGCAAAACTTGTGCTCCATGAAAGAAGCCTTTTTTTCTAGAAAGCAGGTCGGGTGCGGGAATGCTAGCACAGAGCAAGTGTGAGAACAGAGAAAATTAGGTTTGGTGGGGGTGTGTATGTGTGAGTGCCTCTAATTTTTTTGGTGACTGGGCAATGCACACCAGATTTTTTTTTTTTCCTTTGAATACAGATCACCATGGTGCTACAATTTTTTTTTTTTTTAAAGAAACTCAAAGAGGCATTTTTATGAATAAAGTGACCTTCCCCAAGGCTGACAAGCCAGGGTTGATGAGTGTATAATGGAATAGCTTTGGATACTCCTCTGGGGGACAATATGTACCAAGGAAAGGAGGTCAGTGGCCAGAGGAGATGTGATTTGGCTTTGCTGGAGCGCCAGTGTGCTGTGGCCTTTCCCCAACTCCCACCCTAGTACCCACGTTTTGCTCCACACTCCACAACTGCAGGGGCTCAGACACACACCCCTGTCACCAGGAGAGTCAGTCAGCACTACTTGGGAGGGCTAAAGGGAAATTTGGAATAAAAATTCCAAAGTTTGGAATAAAAAAATTTCAAGTGTTGATTTTATATTCTTTCCCTTTCTGACACAGCCTGAAGCGTAGGGGGAACATGTGTTTATCTGTGGGAGATAAACAAGATGGAGTCCCAAAGACTTTAACAAAATATTTTTTTAAAAATCCACTAGAATAGAAAATACATTATTTAGATATACTTTATGCTGAGAGTGAGTATATATGCTTGTCCTATTTAAACTTGTGAGAAAAAAAGTGGTATCCCTTGATACATTTAGAAATATAGGGGGCTATCTTGTTTCATTGTGGGGGCGGGGCAGAAGGAGAATAAACGCAAGATGACCCTGTTTGAGGAATCTTAGCATGGCCAACAAGGGACATTTCCAGTTGGTTACCAGGAAATACAAGCTTGGGGTTACTACTGGTGAGGCTCACAAAACTGAGCTCCAAAGCCTAGACAGGGGAAAGTGTCAGACCAATGAAAGGAAATCTAGCCTTTTTACTAACTGCCCGGCATGTCAATAGAAACCATGCCTTTCAAAATAAAACAAACAAACAAACAAAAATAAATGCCATGATTATGTCATAGGTGAAAAGTTGGAAGCGGTCCAGGAAATAAGGCTTTTTAAAAATATGTATTTGTTTTTTTTAAAATGTCTAGATGAAAAAAGAGAGGGGTCACAGTATGGACAGACTTTATGAATGGGAATTGGCTACGAAATTGTGAGTAACTCTGAATTAGAAAAATATGTGAATGAAAGGCAGCTGTAAAGGCACTTGCACCCTGGAGAGTTGTACACATGTTGAAATGTAATCTGGGCTTACCTGATCCATGTGGAATGGATGTTACTGCCGGGTCTGTTCACACTTGGAACCATGGCAGTGAGGCTGCTGGCCTTGCAGACACCGTCAGTGCTGTTCCCCCAGACATCAGGAGCTTCTGTGGAGTGGCAGAGTCTTGTCACAGAAGGCAGCCACCATTTCACTGAAACAAAAGTTCACAGCATTGGATTCTTTTTTTTCCTTTAACTCTGTATATGCTCAGCACTCTCAGTAATACCCAGTAATACTTCTTTTTATTAATAGTTAACCGGCTTGTTGGTCCAGTGGGATTTGAGTGGGGGTGGGGGGGCGGATACCTTCTAAAATGGATCAATAGTCAGAACCAAAATAATACTGCATGTTCTATAACCACAAGGAAATCAAATGATCCTATAATGATTCCAGTTAGTCATAACTACATTAGCAGTGCTAATTTCATTTTAGAAATGGTGACTTCTGTGGTTTTGCTAGCATTTGTCTCTAACAAATGATAAAATAATTACTCATGGCCCTCTCTGCCATTGTCTTTCATTTTTCACAGTGAAATTAGACCCCTTTACTTCATCATGCCACTACAAATTAAGTTTAAAAAGGAAAAAAAAAAAGCAAGACTATCCACACCAGTAGACAGTGTGCTTCTCTACCTTTAAGTGATGTAATTGTAGGTAATGCTTGCCACGGAGTTTCCAAGAAAATGATTGGTATCAGACAGTTTTCATCTTGTCCAGAAAGTGCTGGTGGCCTTTTATGGTAGTGTTACAACCCTCTGGGGGCTTAGGAGGATGTCGATGCAATTTTGTAGCAGCTTTTAATTCAAAAAACAACTCAGAAGTCTGAAGGGCAGCCTGAGCTGCCTCTCAGCCCCAGTTAGTCAAACCCCAGCGACCTTTGCCCCTGGTTGCCAAGGGCTTTGCAACATGAAGCAGGGAAATAAGGATCTGTCTGTTTAGTGGATACTGTGTATCCTTTAATAGACCAGGTAACAGTTCGTGTTAGTTTAGACTATTGTTTTGTACTGTACTTTCTTGGGTGGCAGAGGAAAGAAAAGTAAAACATTAAAAAAAAAAAAAAAAAAAAAAACTGCGTTCTTTAAATTCTGTATTCTTAGCGACCTCTGTTGTATATAGTGTTTGATAATAAAGTATTAATTTGATTCTTATGTCTTTTGTAAGTGAGAACAATAGTCTTTCAGGATACAAAACATGCATTGAGGCTTTGAAACATCCAATGTATACGTGGCTAAGAAGAGTCACAAATGGCTGAGACACTGCTCCGTACAGGACTCGTGTGTGGTCATCACCCGCCCAGTCGTAAGACTCCATCATCTCGGGACCTGGAACAACATGACTTTTTGATCAATATTTTACCCTCACTGTTTTCAAGGTCTGATGTTGGAGCCCTGTGGTGTTCTTCCTCCCCCAGCATGTTGGTTTAAAAAGGTTTAGGGAATTTAGTAACAGTTCTGGATTTTAGTTTGGTTTTCTGTTTGTGGTGGTTTTCATAGACTGTTTCGTTTCTCCCCAGGAAGAGGTGCCAGAATCCCACGTGGCTCAAGCATGGGAAGGGTTTCAAGCCAGTCCATTTAGGAAGGTTAAATGGGAGCTGTTTCCCTGTGTCATTGTGAAAGGAAGAGTCGCACAGTACCTGTGGATTTTCAGGGACTTTGTTTTTCTCTGGTGCCTTAGCAACGGCAGCAGCCATTTTCATTAGTTTCTCCAAAATTAATAAAACAGTTTAAATTCCCCTCCATTCATTGCTCTCAGAGCTGTGGTCAGTCGTCTTTTCTTTTGAAAACCACCTCCACCAACACCCCCGTTTGCCTACCACCCCTTCCCCCCTTTTAGATGTTTATTTTTTTTTTTTGTCTCTTTCCTTCCGCCCACGTTTTATTTTCCCTCAGAACCGTGAATGGGCAGGTCTGTCTCTGGTTTGGCATCACTGAGTTTTTCCCATGCATTTGCCCAAGAGCTGCTCGGATGTGAGACAAATCTCCCTACGATGGGCTTGCTCCCATTGTCTGTACAGTTTAATAGATGCTGGCATGTTGGAGGTTACCCATGAGTCAAAATCCGCTTTCCATGCTTACTTTTGACACCCCATTGAAGCCACTCATTGTGTGTGCGTCTGGGTGTGAAGTCCAGCTCCGTGTGGTCCTGTGCTTGTACTGCCCTGCTTTGCAGTTCCTTTGCACTTATTCATCGAGTGCCGTTTTGAAATGCTGACATTATATAAACATAAAAGAAAATGTAAAAAAAAAAAAAAAAAAAAAACCCACACACAAACCAACCCATACAATCTGTATTTGTATATACACGTGTCCGTACAAGTATACCTAAATAAAAATTAAAGATTTTCATCATTTTAATTGGAGCCCTCCTTCTACTTTGTTCCTTGAATGACGCCTTTATTTCAGGGGCTACTTGTACTCTGCTGATTTTTCAAAATCTTTGTGGATAGAAAAGATTATATGATACGCACAAGAGAAGGCCTGAGAAGCTCAAACAATGCAGGGTTAGAAATGGCCAACTATCTGGGCACATTCCAGTTACTCTGATGAGAAAATGGTGAGATTCAAGCCTTGTCTCTGTATCTAAGCCTTAAAACAGGTGCTATGGCAAAGCCCTGCATCCTAAAAACCACTTAAATACATTAAGAGCTAAGTACAAAAATTATGTTCTTTCACCTCGTGTAGTTTTTCACCCCATCAAAATAGAGACAGAATGGGCATTTTTCCAGCAAACATCCCATACTTCAGAGAAATAATAGCAGTAATAATAATCACTTCAGTACAACACTGAATGTCAAATTCTCACTATCCAGGAAGAATTAACTTACCAGTGTGTGACCTTGGGCAAGTCACACAGTATCTTTAGGACTCAGTTTCCTTACCAGTAAATAAAAGAGTTCTTTAAGTGATTTCATTTTCGGAATACTGCCCTTGCTGGGCACTGCAAAGCCCATTTTGCATCTGAGTCATGTGAGTTTTTGTCTTTGATGACATTACTATAAGCACAATTTGAAAATCACATGTGTAGAGGGAAAAAGCATCAAATATCTGACATAATAGACAACTAATGCATTTCAAGACTTGGCTTTAATTATACCATGTTAACATTAAACTCACTGAAAGCCTTTTATTATACTTAATTATTTGACGGGGCACTAAACACTAATTATAACTTACTGTAACCTTTTTTTGCTAATGAAGAATGACAGCTTTACAGAATGAGGAACAACTCATTTAAAAGAAAAAAAAAAAAAAAAAGCTGTACCGGACTACCTATGTGATATTTTCAAACCAGAACAGCATTACATGGTCATTATCATCTTCACCTTCATCATCAAAAGCATTTAAGTGATCATGACATTGTGCTCAGTGCTGCGTAGAATAAAGTTAATGTTTACAATTTGTACTTACCAAGTTTACAAAAGGCAGACATGTATAAGCGTAACATAGTAACTATTTATGGAGGAAATCTAAAGCTCAAACATTTATATTGCGCATAAATAAGAGGAGACTGGGATTTTAAGATTAGGAAGCTTGGAGTGAAAGTAAGTTATCTCTACAAATTGTCAAAACGGGGTTAGGAGCGTCTTACAAAACAAAACTCTGTGATTTAAAAACTGTGGGCTGTATGAGAATGGTGAAATGCGTGGAGTTAAGTTTTCATAGTAGCTAAAAGGCGACCGTGGGAATGAGAAAACCCAAGACAACACCTGAGTGGCACGGGCACGGGAGGAAATTATGAAGCTGTTAGTTCGGGGAAATCACCACAGTGCCCAACCGAAGTAGGGGAAGTGATGAAAAGATGACAATTTTAGATTCTGCCTTAATACTCATGCTGCTCCTGAACCTGAGACTACACCAAATTGGGAGATGTCCAGGACCTCAGCGAAGGGGTAGGCTACAGAACACTCAGATTAGAGAAGAGGGATAAAGTGCAGAACATGCAAAATCGGGGGCTAATATAATTTTAAAGTGACAGTGAATCCCTGACGAAGAGGCCACTTCCCAACAGATAATGTTACCCACTCTAATGGGAAAGCAGTCTGGACCAGAGGTGGTACCGTGAGCAGCAGTGTTGCAGGAACCACACTTTATTTGTTTGGTAGATAACAAAGTATTTAGAAAACTTGAGTCTTCTAGCACACCAAATTAAAAACA
Organism: Puma concolor; assembly: GCF_028749965.1. Lineage (NCBI taxonomy): Eukaryota > Metazoa > Chordata > Mammalia > Carnivora > Felidae > Puma > Puma concolor. The sequence goes on from NC_141667.1 coordinate 72,697,253, forward strand.
AAAAAAAAAAATCATAGGGGAAATGTTAGTGAATATAAAACACATATGTATTTGAATCTCTTTTCTCAGTGATAACGATTTGGATCACCTCAGTATGGGAATGTATAAAATCTAGGTGTCATAAAATGTTCAAGATCATTCTGATGGATTATGCAGATTGTTCTGGTTTCTTAGGAATTATTTGCCAAACATTTTCTTTGAGATTATTTGCAAAGCTTACTCTCATATTCTGTTGATAACAGAAGCATCCTTCAAGAAAGCATTGGCAAAAATGCTGTGAAACCCATTATGATTTTTGCAAACCCATTTTGATTCCCCTTTGGAAAACAAGTGCTTCAGAAATGATTATAAATAACTAATCAAGTCAATATCCTCCATCAGTTTTAGTTTGATACTTTCTGCTATATTGAGACCAGTGGTTAAATCCATATTTGGGTCCATTTTTTTTTTACTCTTTTCATTTTTTTAGGTAAGCTCTGCACCCAGCGTGGTCTCGAATACACAACCCTAACATCAAGAGTCACATGCTCTACCAACTAAACCAGCCAGGTGCCCCCATATATGCCTATTAAAATGGAATCATTACTGCTGATGGGCCCTGTGAGCAGTCATTTTGCAATAATTGTGTTTCTTTTCTTTATACAGATGATAAATTAATGCACAAGCTTTAAAAAAAGGCATGGAATTGCATTGCCCAAGAAATCAGTTAAGGGCATCACCCATGGGCTTCTTTGCTTTGGGGGAAGGGTGGTTAGTCAAACCACTCATTTAAAAAAGAAAAACAGAGAGAGAGAGCATCTCAGTAAACAAAAGAATTTGCTTGCACAAATTCTACTTCTAGGCAAGTCCCCTCTCTTCCTCTCCTTTCCAAAGGAAAACAGCTTCTAAGCCCTTCCGATACAGCATTTCTGGAGCCACCCCTTACTAATAGGCAGAAGACAAGGGTCGGAAGGCTTCGTGCACAGCATATCCCAATGCAATGACCCTTTAGACAATTTCCATCAAAGACTGTCATGCTCTCCTCCCCAGAACCTCAGTACGTGCCGAGTACATGCTAAGAGTGAAACACAATTTCATTACTTCTCATTAAAAACCATCCCCAGCTCCATTCCAAGTGTCCCCTGAGTTCTGCCATCTTCCTCCCAGCAAAGGCATTAGTTAGGGTTCATCCTGAGGGAGAGTCAATAGGCTAGTGTCACCTAGTTCCAATAAAAAGAACCTTGAGTTACTCTTCTCATGGTCTACTTTTTGACTCAATTTAATCCCTCAATGTGGGATTTTTCTGCAACATTAATTAAAGAAACCTTTTAAGCAACACAAAGCATATCCTAGCACCTGGAGCAAGGATGCCACATTGGAGCTATAGTAGAAGCATGGGATGACTTGACAGTTTGGGGTCCAAGTACCACCTCACCGATGCTGTCAGAGTTAATTCATAAGAATCCAATCTAGAGGGTGGCTCTCTGAGTCAATAATGTGTTTCGAAATATCCTGGATTTTAGTCATGATTATTCAAACAAGAACTCCATGTCACTGGGTAACACATGGATGCTTGTCAATCTTGACAAGAACACAAAGAGAGGAACCAACACACACACACACACACACACACACCCCAAACTCAGAGTGATTACAATGGGAAAACAGAACAAAATATCTCTGCATGCTGTTCTGTTCAGAAGTACCAGGTGCTCCCACAAACCGCACAGAACATTCGAGACGTAGATAGCCAAAATCGCTTTCTTTCCTTCACAGCCATGAAACAAGACACTAAAATGAGAAAGAACACGTTTCTTCCTATACCCATCTTAGAAAACACATTTCATCAACACCTTAGTATCCTCTCCTTTTTGTGTTCAAAGCTTGTTCTTTTGGACCAAAAAATAAACAAACAAAAAACCGATTTGTGTAGCACAGAATGTGGGACACGTAACACCTCTGAAATTTGTGCTTTGCTTTACTAGATCTAGACACATTTTCTGCAGGAGACAGAACAAGAAGATCTGTGTCTTTTTTTTATTTTTTCCTAAAGACAGTGTGCCAGCCAGAAAGCTGACTCCATTTATTTCTCCTGCAGGGAGCCAGCGTGTTCCTTCTCCTGGAAGATGCAGGTACTTAAAATAGTAATAGGCTTTGTGGTTTATCAAGAGTATTTCATCCCAACATCTCACAGGCATAAAGAATAAAACATAAACTAATGGCTCTTTCCAACAAGCTTGGGAAGAATTAAATGGAAAGGAAGATTGTCATCATGCTTCCCTGAAGAAACAGAAGAAAGCAACTTAACTCAGGTAGCCCAGGGAAAGAACCAAAGTCAAGTTGATCCGAGATTTGGACAGAGGCCTCCAGTCTGTTACTCTTCATTCCTAGGAGCCTGATTAAGAGCTAAAGAAAAACAAACAATGCATTTATCCCCTTTTCAAGTTTCAAATGCAGTGTAATTGGGAGAGGGGCACTAGGCAGCTTCCCAGATTTTTGTGAGTCAACGGTTTTATTATAAAGGATAACTTTAATTCTCTAATTTCTCAGGATGCCCCAGTTTCTGTGCATATTAAAACTTCTCTAAAAATTAGGAAGAACTTAAGAGAAGAATAATTTGTATTGTCAGTTCTTTCAGTAATTTCCCCCTGTGCCACATGCACACATTCACAGTCTTACATATTTTCTAACTTTATGTATTCACAGCACTTTTTTACTTGGCATTGTCTATGCTAAGCAGGGTGATATTTAAAAGGACACTGAAGGTCACTTTAGATACATTTAAACATCAGTCTGACTTAACATCTAAAGCCACAGAGCAAAAATGTGGTGGTTAAAGAAATCCTGCTAAGGGATGGCCAGCCAGGCCCTGTGGTGTTCACGGATGTGACTAGAGTGTAGAGAATCTCCTAGGGCCCCATTTGTAAACAAAAAACTGCCCACACTAGTGAGAGGCAACACTTGGTGTTCGGAATCCTTGGTGTCTTTTCCTCAATTCAGTTGACTTCCCCACCCACAAGAGTTCCACAATGTTTCAGAGCTGGGCAGAGCCATCATTTCACCAGTGTTTGGGGCCCAACCTCTCTTGATCAGTATAGATGGCTAAATATGAAAGTGCAGACTCTGAACACCAGAGGACAAGGATCTGTACCTTCAAAGGGCTGGCCAGTCTGGGAAAAGGATCCATAGAGAGGGCAAAAATTCATGTTGGTGTATGACTTCCTTAAATTCCCTCTGTCGGTTTACCTTAGTCTGGATGCTGGTGCAAATTACAAACTCTCAATTTACTTCTACTTCAGATTTCGAGGTTACCACAAATCAGAGTGCCCTGCATTCTGTGTGGGTCCTGCCCTTCTCTAGTCCCTGTCAGTATTCAACAAAGCAAGTTAATCTCCCTGGTAAGTGACAGCTCTGCCCCTTGTAACTGGCACGGAATCAATTTTTTAACTTGATTTGAGAAATGGGGAGAGTATCAAGAATTCAGTACTGGCTAGTGGATTCATTAGCAGGCTGCACCAGTTTTAGCTGGAATCTGTTTGGCTGTCCCCATCTCTTAGTTCAGCTTCCCCCCCCCTCCTTTTATCATCGATCCTGCCCACAAGACTTATTATCTACTCTGTCTAGTTGAGGACACCAACCTCCTTTGCTAAGTTGTTCACAGCAGGCTCACATACCACACTGTTCTAGCCCAAGCTTTGACAGCTCCATAGAGAGGAGGAATAAAATGTGGGTGAGCACTACGTTTCCACAGAAATTGACCACGACTCTTCCGAAGGCTTCAGGGAAGCAAACACGGTAGTGGAGAAAGAAGCAAAGGTAATTATTGTCAGGAAACCTAGTTATTGTATGCAACAGGTATATACAGTCTTTCGGAAGACCTCCAAGTACTGGAAAGCTCTCCTTTCAAGCTATGTGGAAATAACCAAGAGCCTACCGCGAAGGAATTGATATTCATTTTTTTTTTTTTTTTGGTGGAAGTTTAGTAAAAGGGAAGATTCATTTTCCAATCAGTACAATATTTCCTCTGCTTCTAAGCCCATTTTCTGTCCTGATCAGGTTTATGGATACAGAGGAAGAAGCAAGTGAATGATAATGATGTGATCAGAGGAATTCCCAGGCATGAAAAGGCCTTTGTCAAAGCATAATAAATCCTGTACTTGGTGCTGCATGTCTGCACTGCCCACTGTGCTTAACAGAATCTTGGTGCAACTGTCACTTGGAGACGATCCTACTGGCAAATCTATAGAGGGACGGAAGCCATCATGCAGCGTGCCTATAATCCCTTTGAGAGGGACCTGACATATTCTTCCTGCCCCAATCCCTACTCTCAACACCTGTGATGTCTGCCCATGGCCTTGAGGAGCTCACAGTGTAGCAGAAAGAGTTCATATTCTGAGGAGGGATCTCTAGCCTTCCCTCTCAGAAATAGTGCCAGATCCACAAGAAACCAGAATGCTAACCTATATTCTTCAAAATAGCTTTTTCCTGCGGAATCTAGTGGGTTTATTCTATAGTGTCCTACAGAGAATGATTCTGGGGTGCTAGAGAGAATAGCGGGAATGACAGCCAGTTTCTCGTCTGAAAAGGAAAGTTATACTAAATTAGGGACTACATAGTTGTGTCTTTCAAAATTCATGTGTTGAAACCCTAATCCCCAATGTGATGATATTTAGAGATACGGCCTTTGGGTGACCCTACGTCGTTAGGTCATAAGGATGGAGTCTGTGACAGGAGACAAGAGACACCAGAGACACCCACTCTCTGCTCTCTACCACGTGAGGACACGGCAAGAGAATGAGGAGAATGGCTCTCTGTAAACCAGGAAGGAAACTCTCACCAGAACCTGGCCATTCTGGCACCTGGAGGCTAGCAAGCCTGCAATTAAGCTGTGAGAAAGCAATTTCTATTGTTTAAGCCATCCAGTCTGTGATCTATGTTATAGCAGCTCAAGCTAAGACAGCCTCACAGAATACTGACTTGCTGACTCTACCACAAAGGCTAGATTCCTAAAGATCAAGAAAAGAAATCTAGAAACAACAGAGGTAAAGTAAGATATACCAAGTCTTAAAACGGATTATGTAACTTTGGAACTCCCTGCCTTTGGCAAGTAAATGATACCAAATCACATGCAGATTCCATTACTTCACTTCACCCACAGCCTCAGGAAAGAAGAATATAAAGATTCACTTATTCTTTTGGCTATAGTTTATGGAGCATGGGGAGCCTGTGTGGCTTAGTCGGTTAAGCAGCTGCCTTTGGCTCTGGTCACGATCTCACGGTTCCTGAACCCCCACATCAGGCTCTCTGCTGTCAGAGCAGAGCCTGCTTTGGATCCTCTGTTCCCCTTTCTCTCTTCCCCTCCCCCACTTGTGTGTCCTCTCTCATAATTAATTAATTAATTTATGGAGTACCTACTATATGCCAGAATCTGTGCTAAACACTATAGGCATTTTTAATAGGAGACCAGCTTCATCCAGTTAAAGCTTCCAGTCATTATGAGGTTGTACAAATCAGTTAAGGAGCTTGTCAAACACACAGTCCCTTTTGAGGAAAGGAAAGGAGGCAGTCCTGGCAGCCATGTAAGATATCGCACCGTCACATCTGTGCTCACAGCTGATTGGACAGAGACTGGGCACCTGACTCACACGCAGCCAATCCACAGGCTAGTCAGGGCCCTGTGTGTGTTCTGGCAAGGAGAAAGTATCTTTGTTCTTACTTGCTATTTAGCCGTTACCCAGGACAATCAATGTGTCCCTCTTGAGAGGTAATATAAATAGAATGAGTCAGAAGAGAGGGGGCTAAACAAACAAACAAAAGGAACAGATATACAGAAATCCTCTTACTCCTGTTTCTTCTTAGCAAAGCCGTAACTTGTACCTGCTCAGTTCCATAGCGCTGTTTTCTTAAACCCAGAAGCACTCTCTAGTTCCTGTCACTATAATGCCTGGTCGTTATCTGGCTTCTATTTTGAGGTTTTCATGACACTCCGACTCCATTATTGGCATTGACATCCTTAAAATAAGCCCTCATTATTTGAGTTAGGCTGAGTGAATCATGGTTGTTTGCAAGCAAAATAGTCCATTAAACAAATATGATAGGATAAGAGGACTATGAAGAAAGTGCAATGGAAGCACAGAGGGAGTAATTAACACCGCTAGAATTTGAAAACCTGATTTTGAATTTCAATATGTTACAGTACTGAGGAAATTTGCCATATTTCAAAGGTCACTACATCTAAATTGACACAATGAATTATATAGAATGACACACTTGATTTTCTTGAAGACTCAGACTTTTCTTTTTTCCTTGACAGGGTGAAATATAAAATAAATGGTGAGAGGAACCCCTTCTCCCTGCTGATATCCCCTATCAGTTGGCACAGGGAGGGGTACCATAGTAAGACTCTAATTAGAGAGTATTTGAGATGGGCCCACCAACGAGGAGACGAATGCCAAACACCACAAATGAGCTCAAGGATCAATACTGGAAAAACAGGACCCACTCTAATTCCACAGGAATGGGGACCAAGGCAAACTTTCCTTAATTGGTCCTCTGCTTGGGAAGCTGGAGCGCTCTCCCATTAACATGTGACATTTCCTAAGAAAGTGCTGTACACGAACAGCTAGTCTAACACTTGGATTGGTGGTAACTTATTTCTACTTGGTATAAGCTCCTCAGGGAAAGCAGAACTTGCTGAGAGCAGCCTTGAATGTTACCAGTGTTTTCTAGCACCTGTTAGCTGTTGTGCAGGGAAGGCATCTCGTTATCAAACATAAATGCTGTCAGTAATGGCATGGAGGAACCCTAAACCAGTGCAGGCAAGGGCTACAAAACATACGGGTATAAATATTTTCTCTCCACAAGCTCATACCGTTTAAAAGTTCCTTTTTTGTGGTGACAGTCCTCAGGATGGAAAGATAGGAAAGAAACATTTCAAGGCATGAATTTGTGTTACAAAACAAAAAAATCCCCCCCCTCCCCCCTGGTTTAAATCTGTGTGCTCTGGACTGGAGGCAGTGGCAGTGGGGAAGCACCGTATTCCAATTCCTCTCGGCTGCTGCAGAAGTTTGCTGGGTTCTCTTTCACTCCCGTGAGAAGCTCTCAGTACTGATGGAGAGTGCACAGTTTAGATAAACTGGATTAGAAGAAGAGAGAGAGATGTATATAATTCTTCCTTAGACACTAAAAATGGGGTGGCTGTCTGCCATAGTAAGTCCAAGAAAAGGGCCCTGCTTATCTCAACTGCAACCTGACGTCAGTAATTATACAGAACATGAGAAGAGAGGTCCCCGTTAACCAAAGCAGGGGGTTTATCTGGCCTTTGTAGACTCCTGTATAAATCCATTAGCATTGCAGCCTCATGATTCCCTCTCTTGTAGTACAGTGTTTACCTTATCTTTTGCTCAACACAAAAGCACAATCAAGACAAAGCCAAGGAATGTGTGGCTCTTCACTGCAAGGGAACGCCTCCCCTGCTTATCTCTTTTAATTATTATTTATACTCTGCATTTGTTTTCAGGTGAAAATCAAATAACAGAAAGTAGAAAAGCCACCCTGCATTTCCTGGGCTCTGGTCTCATTAGCCAGATTTTCTTAAAACTCTGGTACTTCAGAGAAGTTTTGCCAAGTGGCTAAATGAAATGCACACAATTGCAAAGTGTTATGAATATTTATGATGGTTTAATGATGGGATTTTTTTTTTTCATCCATGAATAATAAAGATTCTAACAAGAACAGATAACGAGAAGGGGACAAAACAGTGAAGTGGTTAATACAAGAACTGCTCTTGGAGGGACCCCACTGAGAACAGCAGGGGCTAAGGGCCTCTCCTCCCTCTCTCCCAGAACCAAGTGCAAAGCAGGGGCATGAGGGTTAGCCTGTTGCCCTCCCTCCCTTTAACAGATTTCATCAGCTAAAGTAGGCATTTCATCCCTACTTTGTGCCTAAGCTCATGGTCTCCTCTGGAGGCAAAGGAAGTTCAGAGTGACAGATACCGCTGTCAAGTGACCTTCCACTTATAATGGCAGTATTGATTTCAGCCGTGGGTCACCAGCAGAATTTGCTGCTTTGCCATTTCTAAGCCAGTTACTAGTTAAAAAGCAGTTGGTAGAGGCCCAAGTTGCTGGGCCTGCTCTGAAGGCTGCAGACTAACTCATGGACTACCAACCTCAGCTTAAGGAGAGCCTTTAACAAAAGTTCCTAAAAGGTAAACGTTAAAGTTGTTATCCCCACCAATATTTCATGCATCAAGGGCAAATAATTGCCTATGTGAGCCTGCCAGACTCTGGCATGTAGGAACACTCTATGTCCAGGTCCTGCTCTCATGAAGCCGGCCCTGGGAGGAAACCACCCTCCCACATGAGAAGCCTGGCAGGGCCTCAAAGGACAGCCACTGACATGATGGGGGGTTAGATCAAGGACTCTGGGCTAGCTGCCACCTTTGGCTTAGGTGATTTACTCATGTGAGGTGAACTTGCTCTGATATCCCAGGATCATTCATTCAGTTAGTAAATATTTACTGACCACCTACTATATGCCACAAAATGTGCCAAGTACGTAGGATACATCTTTGAAGAAAAAAACAAATGGCCTTTTGTCAAGCGTTTTACACACTGGTAGGTGGAAAGAGAATATAAAAAATAAGTCCAACAAATAACTTCTGGATCCTTAGGAAAGGGACCCAGGCGACAAGGGCGTAGGGCTTCCATCACTTCTCTTGGTAATAGGCTTACCTGATGTCGTGGATAAATATTCCAGAAAAGTTACATGACAATCAAATGATACTCTTCAAGCCCTCGAACAGTGTTTATGTGTCTTTATGTGTCTTTAAAAGCATTACATGATAAATCCCTTAAGTAATGACCATGTCCTGCTTTAGCTCCTTTGGGAATCTGAATTTCTAGACACTCAGTTTGGCTTATACACACATCAATGTCCATTCTTCATAACCTATCCTTGGGATTGGAAATCTTTAATACCAAACCATAATACTGCCTGATATTTGGCTTACCCCCTGTGTTGGGAAGTAAGTACACAACCATGCTCTTAAATCTACTGATGCAAATTTATGGGAAAACAATTCTTATCTGGAGACTCATTTAAAGAGTAAATTAGGTGCCGAGAAAGAATGTCCAATAGGCCCCCATGATTGCTTCACTTGCTCTCCATCTCTATATTCCTCACCAGTCTCCTCACACAATCCAACATCCCTGCCTGCCAATTTTATTAAAGCCTGCTGTGCGGGAATTTCCTTTCTCCGCTTTACTAGCTACCAAGACAACCCCGTCAACGTGATTTTTCACACATTTTCTCTTCCTGTGTTCTGCATCTCGGTGAAATTTCATCTCCCTGACTCACTGTTAAGTGTTTCTCATCTGAAATCACACCCGCTCGTAATCTCAAATAAAGTGCAAAAAGAGGAAGTCACAAAAGGACAAAGACCAAAGTCCTTCTCCTTCCAATTACTCAGACATTAAGCAAAAGCTACATGGGAATTGCCCAGTCAACCAAGACTAACTGAGTACCAACATCTATGGAATAGAAGATTAGTCTTGGCACACAACCCATCACATTCCACAGCACTTCTCCCTTAATAGAGCACATACATCTGTCTAGATATTAAAATTTGAAGAACCGATGATAGGTATCTCATAGACCAAAAAGAATCACTGGAAACTGGATTCTCACACCCTATATTGCCTCCCCAGGGAATTAGTAACAGAGCTAGAGGAGGAAGAGCTCAAAGGGACAAAGGCAGAATAAAGAAAAGAAGAGGAAGGAAATACTAACAGAAAGGAGACTAAGAAATAGACTTTGAAGGAAATCCCTGCCCATGCTACCTCATTAACAGCAAAAACTCAAGTCTCTTAGTGAAAATAAGCAGTCTTCTATTTTTGATCATACAGTTCAAAAAGCTAAATCACAAACAAAACCTGAGATCTATGTAGGTACAGTCTCATTACAACGTACCTAATTCTAACCGATCAGGAGTGACAACAGTATATTTGGCCACCCTGTCCGGTGATAGTGGACAGGACAAAAAAAAATCACAACATTGACACAAAGAGCAGGACCCTGAGTCCAGCTTTTGCTTCTGACAAGTGTAGCATGATTACAATTGGTCAGTTGAGGTCCTTGCATTTTGCCAAGAGCTGTGTTTGATGCTTAGTTGGACATGAGTTCCATCAAGGACTTGATGTCTAAATACACAGTTAAAGCATCCATAACAGAGACTGGAGGTAACTGAACAATTAAAACAGGCTGTTTGTGTGGTTATATGTGGTCAAAAGTCAAGTGAAAAGAAGACTTCCTGCCTTCTTGTCCTTTTCATCTCAGTTTACAAGGGAAGAGTAGGAAAGGATGTGTGGGATGAGAGGGGGGAGAAAAAAAAGAATGGAAAACCCAAGACAATAAAGATTGGTAGAGAAATAGTGCTAGTCTATGTCAACTCTTTATGACAGGCATTTAAGATAATTCCCAGGGCACCTGGGTGGCTCAGTCAGCTGAGGTCAGACTCTTGATTTTGGCTCAGGTAATGATCCCAGGATCTTGGGACTGAGCCCTGTGTTGGGCTCTATGCTGAGTGTGGAGCCTGCTTGAGAATCTCTCTCTTTCTCTCTCTCTCTCTTTGTCTCTCTCTCTCTCTCTCCCTCTCTCTCTGCCCCTCTTGTGTGCTAATGCTCTCTCTCTAAAATAAAATTCCTAATGATGGCCTATCATGGTATAGATGTATTAAGGTCATGGGAAGAACAGACACGGACCAACAACCTATGTGGAAAAAATGTATGCAGTTTTAAAAAGAAAGTTAATCAATAAAATAAAATAGTACCATGTAGTACCACAATGGCCAACTTGTTACAACCTGATTGTGGTTCCCTGGATCTCAAACATCTGCTTTGAGATCTCAACAGATAGACCAAGTCTAAAATAAATGTACCTGGTGGAATCAATAGAAATGACACCTGAGCTAGGCTCAGAGTGACAATCTGTCCTGATCCCCTGTGAGACTGTCTTAGTTGTATCTGAACTTGCCATCTTCCTAACAATCATGAGTGAGATGCTGGTTTTGGTTAGATTCTTGGTACAATTGCAGAAATCACTGGCTTTGGAATCAGAGAAACTTAAGGTTTAATCTTGTCTAGCCCATTAACTTACAAGAAAAAATTTCTCTGTCTCTCCATCCATAAAGAACTGGTAAGGACACCTCCTTTCCATATAGTTATTGGAAGAGTTATCTAAGTTATTCTATGTCAAGTAATAAGCATGGCTATATGCTCATGGTAAATGCCCAATAACTGTCATCAACAAGAAGAGTTAAAAGAGTACCTCTGAAATATTTGAACACAGTAACTACTTCTTGCTCCTTTGCCTTTTAGTGTATATCTTCTCCTGTTTTCTCTACTTTTCTTTAACCTGAGATGCAAATGTATAACTTTCCCAAATTCTACCCTGGTCTCTATCACTTCTCATACTCCCTAAGAATGGAGGAAATGATGAAAATGTTCCTGTCTGAGAGAATCAGGAAGGCTCAATAAATGGTACAAATGAGATGACAGCTTTATAAAAAGAACAACAATGGAATTTATCCCTCCAAAGTAGAGTCTCTTGTTCCCAGTTCCCTGGAGGCCCTAGCCATACTCTGAATGTTGCTATCTTTCTTTTAAAAAACTTTTTAAAACATTCTCCTTTTGTAATTGCTTCAAAAATCTTTTCAATGTCCTCAGTGATGATAAATTTTTGTGCTTTGGAGATGCATTTAATTTTGAGAAAGAGCCTGAAGTCCTTGAGACCAAAACTGGTAAGTATAGAGAGTGACCTATTGGGGCAGTACTGTTTTTAGGCAAAATGAGATGTAATCTGCAAAGCGTCTATATGATTTTCTTGCGTGGATTTTAAGAATTCCTGAGATGAAGTCCAAAGATATTTGAATAAATTCAGTATTTCTGGGATCAGTATGGGTTTCAAAAGTTATTCCTTTGAATGAAAACTATTTTGGCTGTTTAACTCCCTTTGTGTTTAAAATATATATATGTACATGGTTATCAGTCATCACTTTATAGCCACTCTTGATAGACGCAGAGATGGTAATGTTTCTCATCTGTAGCACACCAAGTCACGAAAAATGTGTGAAAATTTAGCAATTAGGAATATTTACTATGGAATGGATCTGACTTTTTGTTTTCATCAGCTCAAGGTGTGCATGTTACATGTTGTGCAAAAGCACTTGTGACCTAGTGAAAATATCTTGGCCTAGAAACTAATTAATAATACCTGCAAGGCACGGGAAGGCAGATAGAGTTGAACATACCAAACTTGCTCTCCATCTCCATTCCAGGGCAACTTGTCAACCAGAATTTTCTGTTAACCACTATATTTTGGCAAGTACAGAGAAAATCTCCTATAATCATAGTCACCCCAAGGCTGTACAGGATAACACACTTTATGAACCATCCTCAGTAAGTAAATAAATAAATAAATAAATAAATTGAGATAGATTCTGGTTTAAGATGGCAGCAGAGGAGGATCCTGATAGACTCACTGAATCTAAAGTAGACACTGAACGATTTCCTATGAAAACAAAATCCAAAACCTAGCTGATCAACTCCTACACATTGGGCAAATAAGACCCATATCCAAGTGGGTAAGAAAGGCTGAAACAATCTCATAAACCCCAGCCGGATGCTGTGACTCCAAATCAGAAGGGAACTCAACTTTGAGCTTTTCCCTGAGGAATGAAAGCTCTGAAGCATATATCTGGCTCACTGACTTTTAGAACCTACATCTGAGAAAAGGGCCTCCAAAACATCTAGCTTTGAAAAAGCCAATGGGACTCATGTCCACAAGACCCATAAGGCTCTGGTGAACTGAGAAATAGTTCTTAAAGGGCTCACATGTGTGGACTTACCGATCCCAGCACCCAGTACAACAAAGGCAGCTGACTAAACAGCATCCAGACATTCTATGAAAAAGGTTTATTTGCTTTTTTTAAAGTATTAGCTTGACTATCACACATCCAATGTAACACACATGGAAGGACCAACCGAAATATTTTCCAAAGACAGAGGCCATCTTGGCACTCTCTGTGCCTCACTCCATGTTGCCTAGAAGGGAATGGTGCCCTCATCTGACACCCTGATTTTTGCACTATCACCCAGGGGCACCTCTAGATCACTTGGCTTACGTGGCTAGCAGGGCTTGTCCATGCACATCTCACAAGACTGTACAAAATGGATACAGTTTTTTATAAGCTACTACCCCCAGGGTACATCACAGAGGCAACAAACCAAGGCACCCAGTCCTTCTATTAAAAGGCCTATTAGCTTATTTTCATAGCCGTGTCCTGAGAGGCTTCTAATTTAACACACATCTAAAGGCTGACCATAATCCTCTCTAGAGACCCCAGAAGGCAAGTACTATCTTTGGTCTGTCCCTCTGCCATGCTCTAGAGTATCAGTAATGCCCAGAGAGCAACTTGTATGTATATCTGGTACTCCAATTTTTTATATATGGTGCCCTGGTGTTTGTGCACCACATAAAATCTCCTTGATCACCTGGCCAGTGGGTCTAGTGCTCATGAGTCCAGTGGAATGGTAACAAAGAAACAGTTCTTATCTGGTGATTATGCCATGGAATAGTGCAGAGGGACTAGAAAGAAATGCCCATCTCTCAGTCTTCCCCTAAAAGAGGTATTTTTGCACACTTAAAAAGCTGATGCCTGAAGGTCTGGTTTTCAATTAGCCTGAATGTAGGTGCTGATTGAAATCCTTGCCTTTGGGACACCAACAGGTCTTGGCACACCCTCAAATATTGGGAGCCACTAAAAATAAAGTAGCTCCTTAGACAGTCACAAAGATTTGAGAGACAACCAAGAGCTATGGCAAGGCTGAATGATAAGTTTCATCTCCTACACAAGGCCACTCCTTCAAGACTAGGAATGGTGCCTGTTTTATCCAATGCAAGGAAACCAACACAGAGAGTCAAGGAAAATTAAATAACAGCAAATGTCCTTAAAAAGAATCTGCTAAGACTTCAAAGAACGGTAAAAACAAAGGTCAGTGATTTATCTGACACTACTTCAAAATAACTAATAAAGAGGTTTACCTAGCCCTTAAAAATAATGGATGAAATGAGTCAAAATTTCAATTAAGAGAGAAAATACAAGGAAATGCCAAACAGAAGTAATAGAACTAAGGAACGCAGTAACTAAACTGAAAAATATAATAGAGGGGTTCAATAGCAGAATAGTCAAAGCAGAAGAAAAGGAAAAATGAACTCAAGGACAGGGCAGTGAATTTCTCCCAATGAGAGCAGCCAAAGAAAAAAAGAATGTGTAAGAATGAAGATGGCTAAAGGGGCTCATGGGAAGACAGCAGAGATCCACATTCATACCATAGGACTCCCAGAAACAAAGAGAACTGGGCAGAAAACTTAGAGAAATAATGTTAGAAAATCTCACTAAGCTTGGGAAGGAAACAAACACCTACATCTAGGAAGCTCAGAAACTTTCAAATAAACCCACACCAAAATTGTTTGCAAGACACTCACGTTAAGACACATCATAACTAAGATGTCAAAATTTAAAGACAAGGAAAGAATCTTAAAAGCAGCAAGAGAAAAACAACTTGTAACATACAAGGGAACACCTCTAAGACTATGAGCACCTTATCTAGCAGGAACTTTGAGGAAAGAAGAGAGTGACCTGATACATTCAAAGTACTGAAAAAAAAAGCCAACCAAAAATAATCTACCTGGCAAAGTTGTCCTTTATTTGAAGGAGAGATAAAGGCTTTTTCTGACAAGCAAAAACTAAAGAAGATCCTTACCACCAGACTTAAATGGACTCTTTAAGCTGAAATGAAAGGATGCAAATAAATAACAACAACAAAAAGTGAAAGTATAAATATCACTGGTAAAGTTAAGTATATAGTAAATTCAGAATAATAAAAGGTTGTAAAAGTGGTGGGTTAATCACTTATAAAACTAGTATGAAGGTTAAGAGAGAAAATAGTAAAAAATATAACTACAATAATTTGTTAAAGGATACAGAGAATAAAGGGATGTGACACCACAAACATAATACATAGGGAAAACGTAGAGCTTTAGAATGCAATCCAGCTTATCAACTTAAAATACACTGTTATAAATATGTTATTTTATATAAGATTCATGGTTACCATAAAGCCTAAACCCACAGTATATACACAAAAGAAAAAGAAAGGAATTTAAGCATACCACTACAGAAAATCATCAAACCACAAAGACAGCAAGAGCAGGAAACAAACAGACAAACAGAAGAATTGCAAAACAGCCAGAAATCAATAAAATGGCAATAACTCCATATCTATCAATAAGTTCAATGTAAATGGATTAAATTCTCTAATCAAAAGATACAGAGCAGCTCAATGAATAAACAAACAACTAAACAAACAAAAAAACAAGACTCACCTATATTCTGCCTACAAGAGACTCACTTTAGATATATGGACATAGAGTGATGGAAAAAGGTAATTCTGAAAATTGAAACCAAAACAAAGCTTGGATAGTTATACTCAACATCACACAAATAAACTTTTTGACAAAGACTATACTAAGAAATAAATATGATTGCATAATGATAAAGGGGTCAATTCAAAAAGAAAATATAACATTTGTAAATATATATGCACCCAACATAGAAGCACTTAAATATTATA
Source organism: Puma concolor (assembly GCF_028749965.1). Lineage (NCBI taxonomy): Eukaryota > Metazoa > Chordata > Mammalia > Carnivora > Felidae > Puma > Puma concolor. The sequence goes on from NC_141667.1 coordinate 72,712,924, forward strand.
AAGCAAATATTAATAGATTTATTATACAAGTCTGTTATATATAATTACATAACAAAGAGTGATACAATAATAGAAGACTTTAGTACCCTACTTTCATCAATGGATAGACCATCTGGATGGAAAATCAGTAAGAAAACATTTCATCTTTTTTTTTTTAAATTTTTTTTTTTTCAACGTTTATTTATTTTTGGGACAGAGAGAGACAGAGCATGAACGGGGGAGGGGCAGAGAGAGAGGGAGACACAGAATCGGAAACAGGCTCCAGGCTCCGAGCCATCAGCCCAGAGCCCGACGCGGGGCTCGAACTCACGGACCGCGAGATCGTGACCTGGCTGAAGTCGGACGCTTAACCGACTGCGCCACCCAGGCGCCCCGAAAACATTTCATCTTAAAGGACATGCTAATCAGATGGACTTAGATAAATACAGAACATTTAACCCAAAAGCAACAGAATACACACTCTTCTCAAGCACACAGGGAACAGTATCCAAGATTTATTACCTTTTAGACCACAAAACAAGTCTTAATAATTTCAAGAAGACTTAAATCATATCAAGCACCTTTTCTGACAACAATGGTATAAAACCAGAAATCAATTACAAGAAAAATGGAAAATTCACCAATATGTAAAGATTAAACAACATGCTACTGAATAAACCAATGATCAAAGAGGAAATCAAAAAATTTAAAAAAATAACTTGAGACAAATGAAAATAAGGCATACTAAAACTTAGGCGATGTAACAGTTCTAAGGGTGAAGCTCATAGTGGTAAATGTCTACATTAAAAACAAAACAAAAACAAAAAAGACCTCAAATAAATGACTTTACACTTCAAGAACTAGAAAAATAAATGACAAAGCCCAAAGACAGTGAAAGGATGGGGAAAAAAAAAGATGAGTAGAAATAAATGTAATAGAGACTAAAAATACAGTAGAAAAGATCAGCGAAACTAAGAAGTATTTTTTTTAATAAGTAAAATTGACAAACCTTTAGCTAGACTCACTAAGGAAAATAAAAGGACTCAAAAAATCAGAAATGAAAGAGGAAATATTTACAAATGATACCACAGAAATACAAAAGATCATAAAAGACTACTATGAACAGTTATAACTGACAAATTGACAACTTCTACGGAATGAGTAATTCCTAAAAATATGTAACCTACTAAGACTGAATCATGAATAAATAAAACAATGGAACAGACCAACTACTAGCAAGATTATATCAGTAACAAGAAAACCTCCCAACAAACTAAAGTCTAAGAACAGGTGGCTTTTATTATTTTTTTAAAATTTTAAATGTTTTTTTTAAATTTTAAATGTTATTTATTTAGAGAGAGAGAGCAAGCAGGGGAGGGGCAGAGAGAGAGAGGGAGACATAGAATCTGAAGCAGGCTTCAGGCTCTGAGCTGTCAGCACAGAGCCTGATGTGGAGCTTGAACCTGTGAACTGTGAGATCATGACCTGAGCTGAAGTCAGACACTCAAGTGACTGAGCCTCCTAGGCACTCCAAGACCAGGTGGCTTTAATGGTAAGTTTCTACCAAACACGCAAAGAAGAATTAATACCTATCAGTCTCAGACTCTTCCAAAAATAGAAGAGGAGGGAACACCCCCAAACTCATTTTATGAGGCCAGCATTATCAAATCAGACAAGAATGCCCCAAGTAAAGATAATTACAGGCTAATATCCCTGATGAATATAAGGGATAATAAAATCCTCAACAAAATATTAGTAAAACAAATTCAGTAATGTATTAAAAGGATCATACATCATGAGTGAGATTTATTCCAGGGATGTAAGGATTCCTACATCAACGTAATACATCACATTAACAAAATGAAAGATAAAAATACTACGATCATCTCAATGGGTACAAAAACATTTGACAAAAATTCAATATTCACTTACGATAAAAACTCTCAACAAAGTGGGTATAGAAGTAGGTATAAGAAAAAGCCATATATTACAAGCCCACAGGTAACATCACATTCAATGATGAAAAGATGAAAGCATTTCCTCTAAGATCAGGAATAAGACAGGGATGCCCACTCTTGCCACTTTAATTCAACAACACTATTAGACATCCTAGCCAGAGCAACTGGGCAGGATAAAGAAATAAAAGGCATCCAAATCAGAAAGAAAGAAGTTTAACTGTCACTGTTTGCAGATGACATTTTGCAGAAAACTCGAAAAACTCCACCAAGAAATACTGTTAGAATAAACAAATTCAGTCAACTTTCAGGATACCAAATCAATATGCAAATATCAGTTGCACTTCTGTGCACTAGTAATATGCTATCAGAAAAAGAAATTAAGGGGCGCCTGGGTGGCTTATTTGGTTGGGCAACCGACTTTGGCTCAGGTCATGATCTCACGGTTCATGGGTTCGAGCCATGCGTTGGGCTCTGTGCTGACAGCTCAGAGCCTGGAGCCTGCTTCAGATTCTGTGTCTCCCTCTCTCTCTCTGCCCCTCCCCTGCCCATGCTCTGTCTCTCTCTATCTCAAATATAAATAAACATAAAAAGAAAAGAAAGAGAAATGAAGAAAACAATTCTATTGCATCCGGATAGTAAAATACCTAGGAATAAATTTAACCAAGGAGGTGGAAAAACCTGCACTCTGAAAACTTTAAGACATTCAAAGAAATTGAAGATGAACAAACAAATGAAAGATATACCATGCTCATGGATCGGATTAATAAACTGTCCACACAACCCAAAGCTATCTTCAGATTGAAAGTATACTCTATCAAAATATCAATAGTATTTTTCACAAAGCTAGAACAAATAATTTTATGATTTTTATGGAACCATAAATGACCCTGAATAGCCAAAGAAATCTTAAGAACAAAGCTGGAGGTATAACAATGCCAGATTTCAAGCTACGCTACAAAGCTATAATAAAACAGTATAGTACTTGCACAGAAATAAACACATAGACAATAGAATAGGATAGAGAGCCCAGAAATAAACCCATGCTTATATGGTGAATTAATGTATGACAATAGAGGCAAGAATATACACTGGGTAAAAGTCTCTTCATTAATGTTTGCAAAATTGGACAACTACATGCAAAAGAATGAAACTAGACCACTTTTTTTACATCATACACAAAAATAAACTCAAAATGGATGAAAAGTCTAAATGTATGGCCTGAAACCCTAAAACTCCTAAAAGACAATATAGGCAATAATCTTTTCAACATTGGACCTAGCAATATTTTTCTGGGTATGTCTCCTTAGTCAAGGGAAACAAAAATAAAAATAAACTATTGGGACTATGTCAAAATAAAAAGCTTTTGCAGGGTGAAGGAAAGCATTAACAAAACCAAAAGGCAACCTGCTGAAGGGGAGAAGATATTTACACATGATATATCTGATAAGGGATAATATCCAAAATATATTAAGAACTCATACAACTCAACACCAAAAAAACCCAAACAAACAAAAAAAAAAACCCTCAAATAATCCAATCAAAAATGGGCAGAGGACCTGAATTCCACTGGTATTTACCCAAAGAAAACAAAAACACTAATTCAAAAAGATCTATGCACTCCTATCCTATGTTTATTGCAGCATTATTTGCAACTAGCCAAGAAATGGAAGCAACCTAAGTGCCCACTGATAGATAAATGGATAAAGAAGATGAAGCATACACATACAATGAAATATCACTTCACCATAAAAAAGAATGAAATGTTACCATTTGCAACATGGATGGACTAAGAGAACTAGGCTAAGTGGAATAAGTCAGACTGAGAAAGACCAACAAATACCATATGATTTCATTTATATGTAAGATCTAAAAAAGAAAACCAACCAACAAAAACCAGTTATAAGTAAATCAGTGGGATGAAAAGTATAGCATAGGGAAGATGATCAGTAATACTGTAATAACGTTGTAAGGTGACAGATGAAAATTACACTTATCTTGGCGAACAATGAATAATGTACAGAATTGTTTGCTCACTGTGTTAAAAAAGAGAAATGGGCAAAGGACCTAAATCAACATGTTTCCAAAGAATACCTACAGATGGCCAACAGACCCATGGGAAGATGCACAACATCACTAATCATCAGAGAAATGCAAATCAAAACCACAAAGAAATATTCACACACATTTATCAGAATGGCTAGTAGCAAAAGACAAATAACGAGTGTTGGAAAGGATTATGGAGAAAAAGGAACCCTTGTGCATTGTTGGTGGGAAGATAAACTGGTGCAATCACTATGAAACAGTAAGGAGATTCCTCAGAAAATGAAAAATAGAACCACTATATAGTCCAGCTATTCCACTTCTGGAAATTACCCAAAATATACTAATTTGAAAAGATATATGCACCCTTATGCTCATTGCAGCATTATTTATAATAACCAAGGTGTGGAAGTAACCTAAACGCTTATTGATAGATGAAGAAACAAAGAGGTTTATATATAAATATACATACACACATACAATGGAATATTACTCAGTCTTAAAGAAGAATGTAATCTTGCCATTTGAGACAACATGAATGGACCCAGAGGATATCATGCTAAATAAGAGAAGTTAGAGAAAGCTAAGAATCTCATGATCGCACTTATATGTGGAACCTAAAAAAAAACAAAACCAAAAAATCATTCACCTAATTCAGAGATACAAAAGGGCAGGTTGCTTCCCAGAAGTGGTGGGGTTGGGGGTGGGTGAAATGAGTGAAGGTGGTCAATATGTACAAACTTCCAGTTTTAAAATAAATAAGTAACAAGGATATAATGTCTAGCATGGTGACTGTAGTTCATAATACTGTATTGTAGGGGTGCCTGGGTGGCTCAGTCGGTTAAGCGTCTGACTCTTGGTTTCAACTCAGGTCATGATCTCACAGTTTCGTGAATTCAAGCCCTACATCGGGCTCCAGGCTGACAGTATGGAGCCTGCTTGGGATTTTCTGTTTCCTTCTCTCTACCCCTCCCCCACTTGCACTATCTCTGTGTCTCTCAAAATAAATAAACTTTTAAAAAATTAAAAAAAATAATACTGTATTGTATATTTGAAAGTTGCTTAATTTTACAAGTTTTTGTCATCAGAAAAAAACTATAACTATGTTTGGTAATGAATGTTAACTAGAATTAACTTGACTTATGGTGATCATCTTGCAATATACAAATATGAAATCATTATATTGTACACCTGAAACTCCTAGATTATATGTTATAGCTTAATTTAAAGTGATGTTGAGGGGCGCCTGGGTGGCGCAGTCGGTTAAGCGTCCGACTTCAGCCAGGTCACGATCTCGCGGTCCGTGAGTTCGAGCCCCGCGTCGGGCTCTGGGCTGATGGCTCGGAGCCTGGAGCCTGTTTCCGATTCTGTGTCTCACTCTCTCTCTCTCTGCCCCTTCCCTGTTCATGCTCTGTCTCTCTCTGTCCCAAAAATAAATAAACGTTGAAAAAAAAAAATTTAAAGTGATGTTGATTATAGCTGTGGCATTAACCATATTTTATAATAACTATAGTCTCTCACAATTGATCCTTCATGTTGATGATTCATGTGCAGTATGTAGAACTAATTTCAATCATTACACATGTTTGACTGACCATCATGTTCCTCCTGGGAACCTTATAAAAAGCATAAGAATATATGATTTTGTCTAAAAGTCTCCAACTGTCCTCTATTTTTTCCCTGTCTCCCTGGCACCTAACTTATTTTCAAGCCAAGTCTGTCCCTCACGCTGTCTCCCTCATGTCCATAACAACACTTTAAAGATGAGGAAATTGAGCCCCAGAAAGTTGGGGTCTTTGCCCAGAGTCTCCTAAGGAGTAAAGCCAGGACTTGAAGCCAGCTGTGTATATACAGAAATCCAGAAACTACCAAAAGGCTCCAGTGACTCAAACTGGGCTGAGCCAAAGCCACGAACTGACCTCTAGAAAGGTCTTAATTGAATAAGGGGAAGAGGCTATAATACGATGTGGCCAATTCAAGAGCTTCGTGGCTGTTAATGAAACACTTTGTGGATTCAAGTCAGTCCTCTCATTGCTCCTTCAGATTATCATTACCCATGTTTTTTCGGCAGTCTTTGACACTGGCTTTCTTCAGAGTTTATCATTTGGCCCCTCTCTAATTCCACTTTGGTTGTTTATCCCTAGCTGCTATATAATTCACATCAGCACACTAAAATATTAAGACACATTTCTTTATAATTTCCTTTAAACAACACAAATTCCTTCTGTCTTTCGCACTTAAAATTTTCACAACCTCTAATTTGTTTTTTCCATGTGTAGGTTTGTCTACAAGCACAGAATTTGAGATTATTTAAAAAAGTTATTTGGTTTCTGTGGCACCTGGGTGGCTCAGTCGGTTAAGCATCTAACTCTTGATCTCAGCTCAGGTCTTGATCTTGGTCCTGAGTTCAAGCCCCGTGTTAGGCCCCATGCTGGGTGTGGGGCCTACTTAAAAAAAAAAAAAAAAAAAAAAAAAGTTACTTGGTTTCTTCATTTACTTTCATATGTGTGAAACTCAATTGACAATTAAAAATTTTTTTTTAACTCTGAAAATTGGAGTTCAATTTGGGCATTTCTCCAGCTGCCTTTGTTTGTTGTTATCTATGATAATCTAGTGTCCCATTACTGTGAAAAATTAAGGTTTGCCTAATCATGAAAGACTAATGAGCAATAAATATGCTTAATTGGATATTCTTGATATAGCTGAGAATAAGGAATGAACCACATTCTTGATTATGTGTTTCATTCCATAGATGAACTACAATGCAGGTCTTTTAAAAAAGATATGGAATGGACCAACAACGAGGACTGGGCTTGGACATAACTGAAGTAGGTAGGTAACTGTCCAGGAGTTTGCAGTTAAGTGCCACAGCAAAAACTTCTCGTCACCTATCCAATAATTATACTTCCTTTTTTTCCTAATTGCAAAACCCTCAGATTTATTTATGGCAGAGATACTCCGAAGCTAAAAATTACAGTTGGTAACGATGTAAGCCAATGTTTTGGGGGTGGGGGAGAACTTCCAGGAAACAGCATAAAAGTAGATTAGTCAGTATAAAAGGGAATATTCAGCTAGGACTCCTTTATAGCTCAACACCCTCCCTGTCTTCTTTCTTGCCTGGATGTGCAATCATAACAGCACCCATCTTAGACTATGAGGTGAACTTCAGGATGAAACTTATGCTTTCAGGATAAAGGTGTAGAAAAGAAGAAGGGACTCCATCCTTGGTAACCATGGAGCATCCAAAGCCCTTAACTGCCTATCACTGGACTTTCTTTCTGGGAGAGAAACTCACTTATTCAAGGCATTGTTATTTCTAGTCTATCACTAGCAGTCAAATGCAATTCCTAATTGAGATCTGAAGTAAAATACTCACTACTGTCTAAATTTAGGAGGCAAAGGGTCTTTTTAGTCTTAAGCTTGATCTGTCTTGAAGTGCCAAGTCCCCAGAGAGAAAACATTGTTCAGTTTAAGGTCATTTCTATACTACAGGTTTTGCAGAGGAGAACAAAAGTGGAGATAAAAATCTTCAGAGTGAATAAAAGGTGCTTGGAGATGTCATGGAAGGCATACTAAGTAAACAACTAAAAAGATAATTAATGAAGTGGCTCATTTTAATATGCATTAAGATTTTTGGAAGATTTCAAAACAAATTTAAAAATGCGGATCACATTAGCAGGACAAATTGTGCTAAGCAAAAGGAATACAATGCGATCCTGTTCCTGATGTTTCTTCCTCAAATTTCCCAGTCACATTTTTTTCCTCTAGGGATGAAGAATAACTAGGCAGGAAGGCTCCACCTGGGGGCACCTTCTTATCATGAGATATTAAGCCCCCTCCCTTTCCCAACCATAAAATTTACTGTTATTCTCCTATCGATCAGCCCCTACTGATTTTAAGAGTCAGGAAATTTTACCAAAATATTATAATACCTTTCACTCTTCTTTCTCTTTGAAGTTCCAGCCATTATAATTCAGCTATTTCTTGGCTCATAAACTTGGCAAGGCTTTCTGGAAAAAAAAAAAAGTGATCTCATTGGCAGAGAGCTTTCTCATATGCTGACAGTTTAGCTTATTTGAAATCGCTGAGTAATAAGAAGGATAAAATAAGGATTTTAAGAGAAACAGGAAGCGGAATACCCTCCACAAATGAATTCCAGACACTGATTTTTGCTTATCTAAGAAGATGAAGGGTCTTTCCTTTGAGGCAGTGTTCATTGACCTCTTGCTAAAACTGTTTATTCAATGTGATTTCTCCACTGGATGGAGAATGGTCTTGCTTTCTTCTCTAAACCTTTCCTTAAGTGTTGTTTCAGACGTAATTCCATGCTGTCACATCGGAGCAGCCTTCTGTAACCCCTTCTGCTAAGGAACACAGCTGGAAGCTTAGGACCACTTAGGATGCTGCACCTTCAAGTAGCCCTTCATCTCAAAACAAATCTCTTAAAACTATTTCTTGGCGTGGTCTTTGTAGACTGTTCTATCTGACATCTCATAAAGCCTGAGAAGAGGAAGCTTGTGCACCTCTGAGGAGAGCCCATCTCCATGGCTGCATATAAAGTACATAGAAAATACTAATTAGCTAAGTCCTTGAGTATACAATGTAGGAGACATCTGCCCTTGTTTTCTCCATGCTAAATCCCTTTTCCATGCTCACTATTAAAAACAAAAAAATCACAGGAAGTAAAAATGGTTCAAATTAAAAACACACTCTTTCACACAACATCCTGTCCTGCTTAACAGTACCATAATTCTACTGCTCTGTAAACAATTAGATAGAGATATTGTAAAATTAGCTACAATTTGCATAATAATGCTTGACTGTTATAATTTAGTGACTGCATTTGCACAAATTTAATAACAATTCAGCTTACATTTTTTGTTTTAATGTATTTTATACAAATAATGTCAAATTTATAGATTACTAGTTTCTCAAAAGCAAGCCAAATGAGGACATTGCATTTTTGCAAGTTTAATACACCACATGATATGGTAATTCTAGCCTTCTTAAATTAAAGGTCACCTCCCTTCCTGATTCTGTTTTTTTCCCCATGCTTAAGAAAAAAATGTTTTTGAGACTCCTAATGATCTGGAACAAAGAAAAATATACCCATTATAAACTCAATGACATCTAAACCAGCTCAAAATATTTTAAATATATTTTTCCCCATTTTACTTTTAGAGAACTATAGAATGTAGTCCTAAAATCTAATTTTAAAGATGTTTTTAGGTTTAAAATCAATCACATCTGAATCCTGGTCTGGTGGAGCAAACTGCATTAAAAGACGTTTTTATTGTATTTATTGTCATAGATGTTAATTCGATGGATCTAACTATTATTGTCTTTTGGATTTATAGTATAATTCCACCTGATAGAAATTGAATTGCCATATAAGCTCTGCTCTTATCTGAGGCTTTGTGCTCCCCTGCCACTGGGTCAATGATGAAATTATTTGAAGTCTTGAATCATTGCTTTCCTTGAGGAAAATTTCAATGATTATTACCATAACAGGGCATCTCTTTTTCACAAAAGAGACCAGCAGTGGGTTTCTTGTAAACAAAATTAGAAGGGTTTTTAGTACATAGAGAGAGGTAAGTGACCTAGTTGGTTAAGGTAGTTAACTATTGAAAAAAAATTTTTGATACAATTGGTTGTTAAACATTCAGACAAGTTGTCCAGAAAAGGCACACAAGTATATATTCTGTATGATGCTTTAGAAATTTTTGGTTCTGTTCAGGGCTTGTCCATTTAGTTGTGCATGTTACTGGCTAAGGGAGGGACTAAGTGAGGGCTGAAATCCAGCTTACACTCCACTTGCCTAGCTTGATGCTGTGAAACGGAGCTGCATAAGCCCAAACGAAAAAATGCCTTTTCCGTTTACACAACGGTACTGTATGAGCTCATGGCAGCCCTTAGCTGGACTCTCCAGCTTGGCTTGGCTTAACAAAAGCCAAGATGGCTTAGCTTAACAAAAAAAACCAACAAAAACAAACAAACAAAAAACCCAAAACCAACCAACCAAACAAACAAAAACCCACTACTTCTAGGGTCTCTTTTTTTCACATTTCCATAATTTTATTTTATTTTTATTTTTATTTAAAAAAGAAAATTTTTTAACGTTTATTTATTTTTGAGACAGAGAGACACAGAGCATGAACGGGGGAGGGTCAGAGAGAGGGAGACACAGAATCTGAAACAGGCTTCAGGCTCTGAGCTGTCAGCACAGAGCCCGACGCAGGGCTCGAACTCATGGACCCTGAGATCATGACATGAGCCGAAGCCGGCTGCTCAACTGACTGAGCCACCCAGGCGCCCCACATTTCCATAATTTTATTTTATTTTATTTTATTTTATTTTATTTTATTTTATTTTATTTTATTTTATTTTATTTTATTTTATTTTTTTATTTTTGTTTAATTTTATTTTTTTCAATATATGAAATTTATTGTCATATTGGTTTCCATACAACACCCAGTGCTCATCCCAAAAGGTGCTCTCCTTAATACCCATCACCCACCCTCCCCTCCCTCCCACCCCCCATCCACCCTCAGTTTGTTCTCAGTTTTTAAGAGTCTCATGCTTTGGCTCTCTCCCACTCTAACCTCTTTTTTTTTTTTTCTTCCCCTCCTCCATGGGTTTCTGTTAAGTTTCTCAGGATTCACATAAGAGTGAACACATACGGTATCTGTCTTTCTCTGTATGGCTTATTTCACTTAGCATCACACTCTCCAGTTCCATCCATGTTGCTACAAAGGGCCATATTTCATTCTTTCTCATTGCCACGTAGTACACCATTGTGTATATAAACCACAATTTCTTTATCCATTCATCAGTTGATGGACATTTAGGCTCTTTCCATAATTTGGCTATTATTGAGAGTGCTGCTATAAACATTGGGGTACAAGTGCCCCTATGCATCAGTACTCCTGTATCCCTTGGGTAAATTCCTAGCAGTGCTATTGCTGGGTCATAGGGTAGGTCTATTTTTAATTTTCTGAGGAACCTCCACACTGTTTTCCAGAGTGGCTGCACCAATTTGCATTCCCACCAACAGTGCAAGAGGGTTCCCGTTTCTCCACATCCTCTCCAGCATCTATAGTCTCCTGATTTGTTCATTTTGGCCACTCTGACTGGCATGAGGTGATATCTGAGTGTGGTTTTGATTTGTATTTCCCTGATGAGGAGCGACGTTGAGCATCTTTTCATGTGCCTGTTGGCCATCCGGATGTCTTCTTTAGAGAAGTGTCTATTCATGTTTTCTGCCCATTTCTTCACTGGGTTATTGGTTTTTCGGGTGTGGAGTTTGGTGAGCTCTTTATAGATTTTGGATACTAGCCCTTTGTCCGATATGTCATTTGCAAATATCTTTTCCCATTCCGTTGGTTGCCTTTTAGTTTTGTTGGTTGTTTCCTTTGCTGTGCAGAAGCTTTTTATCTTCATAAGGTCCCAGTAATTCATTTTTGCTTTTAATTCCCTTGCCTTTGGGGATGTGTCCAGTAAGAGATTGCTACGGCTGAGGTCAGAGAGGATTTTCTTGCTTTCTCCTCTAGGGTTTTGATGGTTTCCTGTCTCACATTCAGGTCCTTTATCCATTTTGAGTTTATTTTTGTGAATGGTGTGAGAAAGTGGTCTAGTTTCATTCTTCTGCATGTTGCTGTCCAGTTCTCCCAGCACCATTGGTTAAAGAGACTGTCTTTTTTCCATTGAATGTTCTTTCCTGCTTTGTCAAAGATTAGTTGACCATATGTTTCTGGGTCTAGTTCTGGGGTTTCTATTCTATTCCATTGGTCTATGTGTCTGCTTTTGTGCCACATTTCCATAATTTTAAATAAATGATTCCAATTTATATCCCATAGGGGTTTAAACTCAAAATGCGAATTCCACAATAATTGTCATAAAGAGGATAGTGGAAACCACTAGTAGGAACATTCAAGTCAAAGCTGGCTCAATGTATGTCTTCTTACTCATGATTTCATTGGAACTTGTGATTATATCTGTACCAGAAAAATGATGTCAACACTTGTCCAGTGAATTTGATCATTGTCAATAACTGATCACAATAATCAGGCCAAAAATGTCATTCCCTACTCTATCTTTCATCGTCTTCTAAGTGATGGCAGTTTTTCTGTTACTTGCCTCCTTCAACTGTTCCCTTTGGTTTTCCAAATAACCAGTCTATCCTTTCATCTTGCCATCTCTGTGTTAGTTCATAATATTGACCAAATTGCTTCTTTATTGGGGCAGCTAGGTGGCTCAGTCAAGTTGAGCATCTGACTCTTGATTTTAGCTCAGGTCATGATCTCACTGTTCATGAGTTGGAGCCCCCTGTCTGGCTCCATGCTGACAGTTTGGAGTCGGCTTGGGATTCTCTCTCTCCTTCTCTCCATGCCCCTTTCTCATGTTCTTTCTCTCTCTGAAAATAAATACTTTATAAAAATGCTTTTCTTTCTTCATAGAGTTGTCTAGATTTATTGATAAAAAAGTTTTTTAGTTCAGACCGATTTTGCACTTTATAAAAATTTATGCAATTATTTGCTATGTGAATAACTATTTGCCATGTATTCTGGTCTATTTAAAGATATCTGGCATATTTATATAACCAGACAGAAGATACATGAAAAATAAGAAACAATGTAAATTTCAAACCAAAAGAGAAAAAAAAAAAGCAGCTAAGGTAATAAAACAAATAAATACATGCATGATTTAGAACCTAAGTTTTTATTTTATATGGGTGTTTTGCACAGTCATTTCATTAGTAGTCTGAAAAAAAATTGAATTAATCCCCTCTGCCTAACATGTTTTTCTATAATCAGCTTACAGTTTGTAAAAATTTCTTTTTTTTTTTAAAGTTTATTTATTTATTTTGAGAGTGAGAGAGCACACCCAAGTGAGGGTCAGAAAGAAGGAGAGAGAGAATCCCAAACAGGCTCCACACCATCAGCACAGAGCCTGACATGGGGCTCAAACTCACGAATTGTGAGATCATGACCTGAGCCAAGATGGAGAGTTGGAGGTTTAACCAACTGAGCCACCCAGACACTCCACATGAAAATTTCTTTTAATCATTATTTCATATTAGTCTCTGTAGTTCTCTGTATGTAAATTGTCAGAGTGCAAATAAGACATAGAAAGAACAATGATAATATGAATTTAGGTGTATATATAGGCACAATCTTATAGTTAAAAGAATATGATGGGTAATCTTACTGAATTAAGCCTAGAGTGCCAGATGAATTCCTGCTCTGACCTTTCTCTGATGCACATTAATGAGGTGCTATCCTTAACAGATGCATCCTATAAAGATCTAACTGAAAGCTAAGACTGATTTGAGGAAAAAATCTATTAGTGAAGGCAAAAAAAAAAAAAAAAAAAAAACCACCCAAAAACAAAAAAACAACAAAAAGACTGTATTTTTCTTTTACTACTAATATTAAAATTTGAAACAGTCATAGAAAATAAGGAAGACTTCATTCATTTACTTTATAGTCCAGAGAACAAGACAGCATAGGCACTCTACTGAGGCCTGCATAATGATTCTCAAACTTCAGTCCTGGACTTCTTTCATATTTTTACTTTTAAAATCTACATACCATCTGTATTATTTGCTTATGTTTTCCTTAAATGGCCCAGTTAAAAAACTCTGGAGATATATATCTATATCTATATCTATATCTATATCTATATCTATCTTCATTCTTTGGATATATTTTTTAAAGGAAAATTTATGTCACTACTATAAAGGGATGAATCACTATCACTTGTCTTGACATACTATACAAGTAAATATAATGAAACCAAACCAATTTTTGTAAATTGTAGCTGGGTAATTTTGCTGCCAAATGCTCTGAGCCCTAGCCTTACTATTTGTTAAAAGAGAGAGAGAGAGAAAGTGGAAGGGAGGAAGGGGATGGGAAAGAGGGAGAGAGTGGGGAAAAAAAAAAAAAAAGAGAAGAGAGAGAGAGAGAGAGATAAACTGGCAAGTTTGGAAGAAACATGATAGTCTCATCTGTTTTTCTAAAAGCTTGAAAGACCTTTGTAAAGGAAATGCATTTCTTCATATGGCACTCAAAGTTATTCAATGTCAGGTCTATCTACCACTTAGAAACATCTTTAATTAGAGTAGGAGTATGTGTCCCAAATTTTTGGTAGCACTAAGGAGCATTTTCTGCCATGTCTGTATGCCTTTCTGCACACTTCTGACTCAACATTGTTTCCATCCCTTTGCCACTTAATGAAATGGCCCCTGATTGTAAAAAGCATTTGGTAACAACCAGAAAAAAAACAAACAAACATCGAATAATTGCTCAACCTATTTATTCATTTAGTCAATGGACATATAGTAAGTATAAACTAAAGCAAGCAGGCATTGCTACCAAGTACAATTACAAAGATGTAGTCCCATTTACAGGTTTAATCCAGTGGATATTTATTATCTGAGGTTTTGAAATTTTAATTTAAGAAAGAATAAAGAGAAATTGTTCCATGTCCTGATATTGTTGTTGTTGTTGTTGTTGTTTAGCATTTTTCTATCAGCCTAAGAAGAGTGGAGGAGGAGTTGATTCAAGATGGTGATGTAGGAGGATCCAAACTCAGCTCTCCCGGAAGGAGAAGACAGAAAGAAAAGGCAGAAAACTTATTTGAAGAAATAATGGCTGAAAACTTAAAACTTGCCTAACCTGGGGAAGAAACCAGACATCAAGATCCAGGAAGCCTAGAGAGTTCCAAATAAGATGAACTCACAGACACATCAGGACATATTATGACTATAGTGTCAAAAGTTCAAGACAAGGAGATAATCATAAAAGCATTAAGAAAAATAACTGGTTACATACAAGGGGAAATGCATAAGACTATGGACAGACTTTCAGCAGGAACTTTGAATATACCCTATCACTCCCTCTGGCCTACAAAGGACTCCAATAAAATAAATGCCAACCTAGAATACACTACCAGGCAAAACTGTCCTTCATTTGAAAACGAGATAAAAAGTTTTGCAGACAAGCAAAAGATAAAGTCACTCATTGCTACTAGACAGGACTTACAAAAATGCTAAAATGACTTCTTAAGCTAAAACAAAAGGGTGCTAATTAGTAACAGGAAAATATATGAAAATATAAATATCATTGGTAATGGTAAATTGATGGTCAAATTCAGAATAATTTGACATTGTAAAAGTGGTGGATTAGTGTCTTATAAATCTATTATGAAGGTTAAAAGACAAAGTAGTAAAAAAATTATGGTTATACAGCTATAACTATAGTTCTAGTTGTCAATGAATACATACTAAAAAAAAAAAAAAGAATTCAAAATGATCTTCTAAAAAGAAGTTTTGTAAGGGTCTCTGGGTGGCTCAGTTGGTTGAGCATTCAACTCTTGATATTGGCTTGGTATCAGCTCAGGTTGTGATCTTGTGGTCCTTAGATGGAGTTCCATGTTGGGCTCCATGCTGAGCATGGAGCCTGCTTGGGATTCTTTCTCTCCCTCTCTCTCTGCCCCTCTCCTCTCTCAAAATAAGTGAATAAACATTTAAAAAAAATAAAGAAAAAGTTTTGAAAACTACAAGAACACACAGAAAATGAAATGAAATTAGCAAACAAGGCATGAAGAATATGAGAAGTTCAACAAAAAACCCAGAAAACATGAAAGCAAATCCTTCTTCAATCAGAAGAGCAAGAAGAAAAAAGAATGAAAAAGAGTAAAGAAACCTGATGGGGCCTATTGGACACAAGACAAATACTATACATATTATCAAATTCCATAAAGAGAAGAAAAAGAGAAAGAGACAGAAAGTACATTTAGAGCAATAATGGCTAAAAATGTCCCAAACCTGAGGGAGAAAAATAGATTTCCAGATTCATGAAGCCCAAAGGACTCCAAATAGGTTGGACCAAATAGGGCTACACTGAGACACATTACAATTCACACACATCAAATTCAAGACAAAGAATTTTGAAAGCAGACAGAGAAAAGAAAAAATTAAATACAAGGGAATCCCCCTACTCAGCATAAGGGTGCAGACATTTCTCAGCAGAAACTTTTCAGACCAGGAAAGAATGGGAAGATAGATTCAAAATATTGAAAGAAAACAACTGTCAACCAAGAATTTTAAACAGTGAAGTTGTCCCTCAGAAGTGAAATCAAGATAAAGATTACCAAACCAACAAAAGCTGAGGGAGTTCATCACCACTACACCTGCCTTACAAAAACATTTAAAGGGAGTTCATTGAATAGAACTAAGAGGATACTAATGAACATCATAAAAACATAAGCTAACATAAAACTGGTAATGATAAATACATAGTCAATGTTAGATTCTATAATAGGTAATGGTGGTGTGAAATTCACTTACAACTTCACTTAACTTTAAAAGTTAAAAACCAGGGGGGCCTGAGTGACTCATTGGTTAAGCATCTGTCTTTGGTTCAGATCATCATCTCACAGTTCAGGGGTTCGAGCCCCGCACTGAGCTCTGAGCTAACAGTATGGAGCCTGCTTGGGATTCTCTTTCTCCCCCTCTTTTTGCCCCTCCCCTACTCATGTTCTTTCTCTTTCTCTCTCTTTCAAAATAAATAAACCTTAAAAGAATAACTAAAAAAATAGAAGTTAAAAACCAAATGTAGTAAAAATAGCCATAACTATCACAATCTGTTATTAGACACACTATAAAAAAATATGTAACCTGTTACATCAATAACCTACTATGTGAGGGGGAGGGGAGTAGAAGTGTAAAGTTTAGAATTGTTATCAAAGTTCTTAGTTTAAAACAAGGTGTTATGTATTTTAAGATGTTTTGTGTAAGCTTCATGGTAACCACAGGGGAAAAATCTATAATAATTACACACATAAAAAAAAGATTAAGAAGTCAGCATACTGGGGTGCCTGGGTGGCTCAGTCAGTTAAGCATCTAGCTCTTGGTTTTGGCTCAGGTTATCATCTCACGTTTCACGGGATTGAGCCCCACATCAGGCTCCATACTGGCAGTGCAGAGCCTGCTTGGGATTCTGTCTCCCTCTCTCTTTGTTCCTCCATTGCTTGTGCTCTATGTGTCTCAAATTAAATAAATAAACATTAAAAAAATTAAAAAAAATAAATGTTAAAAAAATATGTCAGCATAGTGATACCAAAAGATAACAAAACACACACATACAAAAAAACATGGTAAGAAGAAACAATAGATCTACAAAATAGCCAGAAACAAAAAATGGCAATAAATCCTTATCAATAATTACTTTATACAAATGGATTAAGTTTTTGAAACAAAAGAAACACAAAGGCTGAAATTACTGGAAAAAATCCAAAGATATGCTGCCGGTGAGAGATTTCTTTCAGTTTTAAAGACACATACAGATTGTGAGTAAATGATGGAAAAAGATATCTCAAGCAAATATTAACCAAAAAAAAAAAAAAAAAAGCAAGGATAGTTAGACAGAAAGGACTTTAAAAATGTTTTTAAAAAAGAGAGAAAGAAGGACATTATATTAATAAAGGGGTCAAGAATATTTAACATTTGCAAATAGTTATATACACAACATCAGAGCACCTAAATGTGTAGAGAAAATATAAAAGATCAATATGTAGAAATTATCAGAAATACAATAATGATTGGGGACTTTATACCCCATTCTCAAATAGCTCATCCAGACAGAGAATCAGTAAGGAAAAAGTGTATTTGAACAATTCTACAGGCCAAATGGACCTAATACACATAAATAGAATATTTTGTCCTAAACAGCAGAATACACACTCTTCTCAAGTGCATGTGAAACATTTTATAGGATAGACTACAACAAGTCTTGGCAAATTCAAGAATACTGAAATCATACCAAGCATCTTCTTTAACCACAACGAAACTAGAAATAACTAGAAATCCATAAAAGGAAGAAAACTGGAAAAGTCAAGAAGACATGGAAATTAAACAACACTCCTAAAAAAATCAGTGGATTAACAAAGATATTAAAGGGGAAATAAAGAAGTATTTAGGATAATGAAAATGGAAGTAATATACCAAAACATGAGAAGCAGCAAAAGCAGGCCTGAGAAGGATCCACATCAGGAAACAAGAAGGATCTCAAATACCAACTTGACTTTACACCATAAGGAACTAAAAAAAGAAAAAAACCATAGCCCAAAGATAGAAGGAAGGAAATAACAATGATCAGAATGGAAACTAAATTAGGGATGCCTCGGTGACTCAGTCAGTTAAGCATCTGACTCTTGATTTCAGCTCCAGTCATGATTACAGGTTTGTGGGATTAAGCCCCATGTTGGGCTCTGTGCCAACAGCATGGAGTCTGCTTGGGATTCTCTCTCTCCTTCTCTGTCTCTTTCTCTGCCCCTTCCATGCATGCACATGCTCTCTCTCTCCCAAAATACATAAATAAACATTTAAAAAAGAATGGAAATAGAGGCTAAAAAGACAAGAGAAAAGATAATTGAAATAAGAATTATTTTTTGAAAAGATAAACAAAATTGACAAATCTATAGCTAGACTCATCAAGAGAAAAACATAGTATCTGAAATGAAAGAGATGTTATAACTGAACCCACAGAAATACAAAAGATCATAAGAGACTACTATGAACAATTATATGCCGACAAATTGGACAATGTAAAAGAAATTGATAAATTCTTAGAAACATACAACCTATCAAGACTGAATCATGAAGACATAAAACAAGTGAAGTGACCAAATACTACTAAAGAGATTGAATCAGTAAGAGAAAACCCTCTCAAACAAAAGTTCAAGACCAGATGGCCTATTGGTGAATTCTACCAAACATTTGAGGAATTAATACCAATCCTTCTCAAACTCTTCCAAAAAGATAGAAGAGGGAACACTTTCAAACTCTTTTTCTTTTTGAGGCCAGCATTATCCTGATACCAAAGTCAGTAAAGGATACTACAAGAAAACTACAGACCAATACCTTGATGAATATAGATGTAAAAATTCTCAATAAAATACTAGCAAATCAAATTCAGCAGCACATTAAAAAGATCATGCTCCATGTTCAAGTGGAATTTATCCCTGAGAAGTAAGAATATGTCAATATCTGCAAAATCAAAATGATATATCACATTAATACAATTCAAGAAAAAAATATTATCTCAATAGATGTAAAGAAAACATTAAACAAAATTCAACACTCCTTGATAACACTTTTAAATTAGATATAGAAGGAACATACCTTAAAATACTAAATGCCAGATATGACAAACCCTCAGCCAACATCATACTCAATGGTGAAAGGCTGAATACTTTTACTTTAAATCAGGAATAAGGTGAGAACCCATTCTCACCACTCCTATTCAACTATTGGAAGTCCTAGCCAGAGAAATGAGGCAAGAAAAATAAATTAATGGCATCCGAATTGGAAAGGAAGAAGTAAAATAGGCTCTATTTGAAGATGAGATAGGGGCGCCTGGGTGGCGCAGTCGGTTAAGCATCAGACTTCAGCCAGGTCACGATCTCGTGGTCCGTGAGTTCGAGCCCCGCGTCGGGCTCTGGGCTGATGGCTCAGAGCCTGGAGCCTGTTTCCGATTCTGTGTCTCCCTCTCTCTCTGCCCCTCCCCCGTTCATGCTCTGTCTCTCTCTGTCCCAAAAATAAATAAACGTTGAAAAAAAAATTAATAAAAATAAAAATGAAGATGAGATAATATCTTATGCAGAAAATCCTAAAGACTATACCAAAAAACTGTTAGATCTAATAAGTAAAGTTGCAGTATACAAAACTGACATGCAAAGATCAGTAGTATTTCTATACACTAACATGAATTATCAGATAAAGAAATAAGGAAAATGAACCCATTTACGATCGCATGAAAAAATAATTAAACAGTTAGGAATATTTTTACCAAGGAGGTGAAAGATCTCTACACTGAAAACCATAAGACATTAATAAAAGAAATTAAGGAAGACACAAATGGAAAGATATTGTATTTTTATGGACCAAAAGACTTAATATTGTTAAAAAGTCCATGCTATCCAAAGCCACCTATAGATTCAATGTAGTCCCTATGAAATTTCCAGTGTCATTTTTTTTTTTTTTTACAGAAGTAGAAACACTATTCTAAAATTTATGTGGAACTACAAAGACTCTGCATAGCCAAAGAAATCCTGAGGAAGAAGAACAAGGCAGAAGTATCACATTTTCTGATATCAAGCTATATTATAAAGATATAGTAATTAAAAACAGTAGGGTATTGACATAAACACAGACATGTACACCAATGGAACCGAATCGAGAACGCAGGGATAAACTGATGCAAATACAGGAAGTTAGTATTTGACAAGGGAGGCAAGAATACTTAATGGAGAAAAAACAGTATCTTAAATGGTGCTGGGAAAATTTGATATTCACATGTAAAAGAATGAAACTAGACCAGTATCTTACATTACTCACACAAATTGACAAAATGGATTAAGATTTAAATTTAAGATCAGAAACCATAAAAACTCCTAAGAGAAAACATATGAACAAACTCTTTTATATGGGTCTTGGCAATGGTTTTTTGATAGGACATGTAAAGCACAAGAAATAAAAAAATAAAAAATAAACAGCTGGAACTACATTAAACTTCTGCACAGCAAAATAAATGATCAATAAAATGAAAAGACAACCTACAAAATGGTGAAAAATATTTGCAAACCATATATCTAATGAGGAGTTAATATACAAAATTATAAAGAACTCCTAAATAAAAAGCATACAAATTAGAACAGTAAAATTGTCATTATTTACAGATGATAATATATTATTTAAATATATGTTTATATATAGAAAACCCTACAGACTATATCAAACTACTAGAATAAATGAATTCTGAAAAGCTTGAGGATACAAAAATCAACATTCAAAAATCTGTTGCAATTTTATATTCTAATAACTATCAAAAGAAATTAACACTCCTGTTTATAATTCAAGAAGAATAAAATACCTAGTAATAAATTTAACCAAGGAAGTGAAAGATCTTTACACACTGAAAACTTCAAGACATTGATGTAAAATATTAAAGAAGATACAAGTAAATGGAAACATATTCTGTCTCACAGATTGGAAGAATATTGTTAATATCTCCATATTATTAAAAACAATCTACAGATTCAGTATAATCCTTATTAAGATTCCAACGCCATTTTTCACAGAAATAGAAGAAACAATCCTAAAATATGTATGTAATCACAAAAGACCCCAAATAGTCAAAGCAACCTTTTTTATTTTTATTTTTTTAAAGTAAGTTCTATGCCTAACTTGGAGCTTAAACTCATGACCTCAAGATCAAGAGTCACATTCTGTACCAACTGGGCCAGCCAGGCACCCCTCAAAGCAATCTTAAGAACAAAGGTGGAGGCATCATGCTTCCTGATTTCAAACTATATTACAAAGTTCATGGAACAGAATAGAGAGCCCAGAAATAAACCTACAAACACACGGTCAATTAATTTATGACAAAGTAGCTAAGAATAAACAATGGGGAAAGGATACTCTTTTCAATAAATGGTACTGGCAAAAGTAGACAGCCACATGCAAAAGATGAAATGGAACCAGTCTCTTATACCATATACAAAAACAAATTCAAAATGGATTAAAGACCTCAGCCTAATGCCTGAAACCATACAACTACTATAAAAAAAAATATTAGCAGTAAGCTTCTTCACTTAGAATAAAAAAAGTTCTGCATAGCAAAGAAAATCATCAATAAAATGGCAAACTACCAAATGGGAAAAATATTTGCAAATCATGCCTGATAAGAGGTTAATATTCAAAATACATCAAGAACTCCTACAACTCCTACAACTTCTAAAAGACAATAGCAAAAAACCCAAGAGTCTGATTAAAAAATGATCAGAGAGGGGCGCCTGGGTGGTGCAGTCGGTTAAGCGTCCGACTTCAGCCAGGTCACGATCTCGCGGTCCGGGAGTTCGAGCCCCTCGTCGGGCTCTGGGCTGATGGCTCAGAGCCTGGAGCCTGTTTCCGATTCTGTGTCTCCCTCTCTCTCTGCTCCTCCCCCGTTCATGCTCTGTCTCTCTCTGTCCCAAAAATAAATAAACGTTGAAAAAAAAAATTAAAAAAAAAAAATGATCAGAGAACCTAAGTAGACATTTTTTCAAAGAAGACATACAAACGTTTAAAAGTTACATGTAAAGTCTCATTATCACTAATCATCAGGGATATGCAAATAAAAAAAGCAACGAGGTATCACTGCACACTTGTTAGGATGGCTATTCTCAAAAAGGTAAGAGAAAACAAGTGTTGGTATAAATATGTATTAAAGGAGACTGTGTGTGCTCTTGGTAAGACTGTCAACTGGTACAGCCATTTAGAAAACAGTATAGAGGTTTCTCAAAAATTAAAAATATAACTATCACATGATCTAGCAATTCCACGTGTTTTTTTCAAGAAAATGAAAAGACCAAGTCAAAAAGATATGTGCATCCTTTGTTCATTGCTATTTTCAATAGCCAAGATATGAAAACAACCTAAGTGTTTACCGACAGATGAATGGCTAAAAACTTTGTGGTACATATATATAATAGAATATTATTTAGTCAGTAAGAAAGAAATTCTGCCATTTATGACAAACTTGATGGACCTTGAGGGCATTTTGCTAAGTGAAATAAGTCACACGGAGAAAGACAAATACTGTACAATCTCAAGTAGTCAACCTTAAAAAAAAAAGGAACAGAAAAGAGATGAGATATGTAGTTAGTAGAAGTGGGGAGGGGGATAGAGAGAGGGAATTGGATGAAGATGGTAAAAGGTACTAACTTCTATTTAAGAGACAAGTAAATATGAAGAATATAATATACATCATGATAACTACAGTTAATACTGCTGTATGGTATATTTGAAAGTTGTTATGAGAGTATATCCCAGGAGTTCTCATCACAAGAAAAAAAAAAGCATTTTTTGATTTTTTTTGTATCATGAGATGATGAATGTTAACTGAACTTACTGTGGTAATCATTTCACAAACTGTAGAAATCAAATCATAATGGTACACACCTTAAACTTATCGAGGGCTGTATGCCAATTATATCTCAATTAAACTGGGGGGGAAAAGAAAAAAAAAACTTGACATCAAAAACATACAACATGGGTGGAGGGAATAAAAGTATAGTGTTTTAACTTAAGCAGTTATCAACTTAGAATAGACTGTTATAAGTTGTTTTATGGAGGCCTCATGATAGCTAGAAAGCAAAAACCTAGAGTACCTACACAAAAAGCAAAGGAATCTATGCATAACACTACAGAAAAATCATCCAATCATGAAAGAAGAGAGCAAGAGAATGAACAAAGGAGTTACAAAACCATCAGAAAGAAACAAAATGACAGTAAGTCCATACCTATCAATAAGTAACTTAAATATAAATGGACTAAATCCTCCAATCAAATACACAGCTTGGCTGAATGAATAAAAAATAAGACCCAAACTACATGCTGCCTACAAGAGATCATTTTAGATATAAGGACACAGAGACTGAAAGTAAAGGATGGAAAAAGATAGTTCAACACTGAACCAAAAGAAAGCTGTGGTAGATATATTCATATCACACAAAATAAGACAAAAATTGTAATAAAAGACAAAGGCCATTACTGGATTGACCTGTTTATCAACAGGCAAGAGGCTATAACACTGTAAATACATATGCACCCAACATAAGAACACCTGAATATATAAAACAAATATTAACAGACTTATACAGAGACGTAACCATCAGTACGATAACAGCCCAGGACTTTAAAGTCTCACTTTCACCAATGGATAGATCATCCAGACAGGAAATCAATAGGGAAATATTGGCCTTAAATGACACGTTAGAGTTGATGAACTTAACAGACATGTACATAGCATTCCATTTAAAAGCAAAAACATCACATGCTTTTCAATTGTATATGAAACATTCTCCAGAAAAGATAAATTAGGACACAAAATTATTTTAATAAATTTTATACATTTATTAAATCTTAAGAAATTTAAGATTGAAACGTTACCAAGCATCTTTTCTAACCACAGTGCTATGAGACTAAAATCCACTACAAGATGAAGTTGGAAAATTTACAAATATGTGGAGATTAACACTATGTTATAACTCAACAAGCAATTGGGCAAACCAGTTCTCCAAAAAAGTTCTCAAAACAGAAATTAAAAAATTTCTTTAGACAAATGAAAATACAACATACCAAAACTGATGGGATGCAGCAAAACCAGTTCTAAGAGGAAAGTTCATAGCAATATAAATGCCTGCCTCAAGAAATAAGAAATATCTCAAACAACCTACATTTACAACTTAAAGAACAAGAAAAAGAAATAAGGATCAGAGCAGAAATAGAGATGAGAAAACAATAGAAAAGATCAATGAAATGAAAAGGTGGTCTTTTGAAAAGATAAGCAAAATTGACAAACCATATGCTAGAATCACGAAGGCAAAAAAAAAAAAAAAAAAAGAACTCAAAATCGGAAACAAAAGAGGAGATATTACAAGTTATATCACAGAAATACAAAAAGATCACAAGAGATGACTAAGAACAAATGCCAATAAATTTGACAACCTAGAATAAAATGGCTAAATTCTTAGTACGATACAGCTCACTGAGACTGAATCATTAAAGAAATAAAACACCTGAACAGACCAATACTAATGAGGAGATTGAGTCAGTAATCAAAAACACTTCAACAAACTAAAGTTCAAGACCAGATGGCTTACAGTGAGTTATGCCCAACATTTAAAGAAGAATTAATACTAATCCTTTTCAAATTCTTCCAAAAAATAGAAGAAGAGGGAATACTTCCAAACTTATTCATGAGGTCAGCATTACTCTGATACCAGAACCAGGCAAGCATGACACAAGAAAAGAGAATTATAGGCCAATATTCCTGGTAAGCGTAGGTGCAAAAATCCTCAACAAAATATTAGCAAATCAAAATTAGTAATACACATACACCAGATTCAAGTGGTATTCAAGACACCAAGAATGGTTCAACATGTGCAAAATCAATGTAATTTTGACATTTTGACAAAATGAAGGATAAAAATTATATGATCATCTCAATAGATGTAGAAGAGGCATTTGACCAAACTTAACATTTATGTATGACAAAGACCTTCAACAAGGTGGGTGTAGAGGGAATGGGCTTCAATATAATAAAGGCCACATGTGACAAGCTCACAGCTAACATCACACTCAGTGAAAAGCTCAATGTTTTTTCTCTAAGATCAGGAAAAACACAAGAATGCCCACTCTTGTTGCTTTTATTGAACACAGTATTGGAAGCCCTAGGAAGAGCTACTGGGAAAGTAAAAGAAATAAAAAGCATCTAAATTTGAAAGAAAGAAATAAAACTGTCCCTATTTTCAGATGCCATTGTACCTATGTATAAAGACATGTAAAAATCAAAGGAGCTCATTACTATTAACGTGACTTTAGAGGACATATTAATATTAATGAAATATTCCTTAAGCAGAAAAGGCCATGACTAGACATAAGAAAATACATGAAAGAAAAACGTCTCACTGATAAAGGCAAACATATGATAAAGGTTGTAGATCAACCATGTAAAAAGCTAGTAGTAAGATTAAAAGACAAAAGTAGTAAAATCAACTGTATCTACAATTATGAGCTAAGGAATATGCAAAATAAAAAGATGTAAAAGATGACATCAAAAAACTAAAATGTAGGGGGAAGGAGTAAAAATCCAGTGTTTTTTGAATGTATTCAAACTTAAGCGACCAACAGCTTAAGATAAACTACTTAAACATAGGTTGTTATATATGCAGCTTATAGCAACCACAAATCAAAAACCTCTAATACACAAAAATGTCTCTATCAAAAATGTTGAAATTAATCACAGTTCAGTAAAATTGCAGGATACAACATCTATAGACAAAACTGTTGTGTATCTATATACTAAATAATAAACTGGCAAACAGAGAAATTAATGAACCAATCCTATTTACATCAGAAATAAAAAGACTAAAATAAATTTAACCAAGGAAGGGAAAAACCTCTATGCTAAGACCTCTACAATAGCTAAGATATGGACACACCTAAGTGTCATCATGTATAAACACACACGCAATGGAATATTACTCAGCCATAAAAAGAATGCTATCTTGCCATTTGTGACAACTTGGATAGATGTAGAGGGTATTATGCTAAATGAAATAAGACAGAGAAAGACAGATACTATATGATTTTACTTATATGTGGAATCTAAAAACCAAGACAAATGGACAAATAAAGAAGACTCATAGATACATAAAGTGATGGCTGTCAGAGGGGAAGGGGATGGAAGGGAATATGCGAAGCATATTAAGAGGTTTATCTTCCAGTTATAAAATAAATAAGACACAGGGATGCAACTTACAACATAGGGAATACAGTCAATAATATTGTCTCAACTTTGAATGGTGACAGATGGTAACTAGACTTATTGTGGTGACCATTTTGTACTGCATATAAATACTGAATCACAAATACAAAATTGTATGTCAATATTGTTTATCAATTATTCTTCAATAAAATTTGAAAACTCAAAAACCAAAAAACAATAAATGTTAAAGTATCTAAAGTATCATCTTAACATATCTAAAATTTTCTCATAAGGGTCTAAATGTGCAATAAAGAAAGAAAAACAAACTCATGAAATGAAAAATACTGAGGAAACAAAAAGGGGAAGCATATAGTTTAGGCTGAGGGTTCTGGAATCAGCCTATCTGGTTTCAAATCCTGGTTTTTCTACTTTGTGAATCTGGAAAAAACTACTGAATAGCTCTAGGTCTCCATTTTCTCTTTAAGAAAATAAAAAAAATAATAATTATGTACTAAATAAAGTAAAACATGTAAAATAGGAGTCTTGACATATTAAAAAGTCTTTAAATGAAAAAAATACAATATTTCAGCGGCATTTTTTCACACAAGCAGAACAAGCAATCTTAATACTTGTTTGAAACCACCAAAGACCCTGAATACCAAAAGCAATCTTGAAAAAAAAAAAAAAAAAAAAAAGCTGGTGGCATCACACTTCCTGATTTCAAAATACGTTACAAAGCTATAATAATCAAAACAGTATGGTATAGTCATTAAAAACAAACACACAGATCGATAGAACAATAGCCTAGAATTAAACCCACACATATGTCATCAATTTACAATAAAGCTACAAAGATGTAAATTGAAGAAAAGACCATCTCTTCCATAAATGTGTTGGGAAAACTGGACAGCCACATGAAAAAGTTGAAACTAGACCACTCTCTTATACTATACACAAAAACTAATTCAAAATGGATTAAAGACTTCAATGAAAGACCTGAAACCATAAAATGCCTAGAAAAAAACATGGGCAGTAAGGTCCTTGACATTTGTCTAGGCAATCATTTTTTGGATTTGACATCAAGAGCAAAAGGAACAAAAAAATAAATAAACAAGAGGACTACATCAAATTAAAAGGCTTCTGCACAGCAAAGAAAACCAACAAAATGAGAGGGCAACCTAAGGAATGGGAGAAAATTGCAAATCACATATCTGATAAGGGGTTAACATCCAAAAAATATAAAAAACTCCTAAAACTCCATAGCAAAACACAGACAATATGATTAAGAAAAGGGAAGTTCTGAATAGACATTTCTCCAAAGATGGCCAACAGTACATGAAAAGGTGGTCAACGTCATTAACTATCAGGGAAATGCAAAACAAAACCACAATCACCTCACACATGTTACAATGGCTATTATCAAAAAGACCAGAAACAAGCGTTGATGACACTCTGGAGAAAAGGGAACCTTTGTGCACTGTTCATAGGAATGTAAGTTGGTGCAGTCACTATAGAAAACAGTGTGGAGGAAAACAGTATGATTCAGCAATTCCAGTTTTGGCTAAACAGGTAAAACAAAAACACTAACTCAAAAAGGTAGCTGCACATCCAGGTACACTGCAGCATTTTTTATAACAGCCAAGACATGAAAACAGTGTCCATCATCAGACGAGTGGATAAAGTAGTGTGGTATATACATGGAATATATTCTGCCATAATAAAGAAGGAAATCCTGCCTTTTGTGACAACATGGATGGACCTTGAGGGCATTAAGTGAAGTCAGTCAGTCACAGAAAGACAAAGACTGTATCATCTCACTTTTATGTGGCATCTAAAAAAAACAAACAAAAAAACCCCCCAAGAAACCACATACACACACACACACACACACACACACACACACACACACACAGACACCAGATTTGGTAGTTGCCAGAGGCAGGGGTTGGGAGTAGGGATTGGGCTATAGGGTGAAGGTGATCAAAAGTTACAAACTTCCAGTTATGAAGTTATTAAGTCCTGGGGTTGTACAGCATGGTGGCTACAGTTAATAATACTGTATTGTATATTTAAAAAAAATATAGCATGAAGCAAAAACTGAAAATGTTCATCTCAGGTTATCACTCACAGTCTTTATTATGGCTATCTCATTCTCACACAGCTATTCAAAATTCTTTTTAATGTGTGTTAATTGCTAACATATGGAACTACCCTCATGTCTGAAGGGGGTGGGGGGGGGGAGGAAGCTACCATATAAGCCTTTTATACCAAAGCAGTAACTTAACACTTTAGTTTTATCATTTTCAGAAAACTACCACTATTATTTTCTCATGAGGTTGAAATACAATTTACAATTCAGAGTTCCATTTTATAAAGAAGTTGAATATCCAAAAGGCTGCTGGCCTCACAGCTAATAGAGGGGAAAGTTTAGTCACAATCTTTTAGTTATTCTCTCACATTTTCTCATGATGGATAGTTTTGGTGCATTCCTTTCTCTGTCCAGTTTTCTGATCCTTGCCAGTTTATATTTATTGGTCACCAAATTTGTGGTAGGCACCCTGATAGTTAAGGATATAAAAATGAATGACCTGTCTCAATACCATCTATTTAACTTGGATTGCTCAGAAAGGGCTTATGGGCCTTCCCTACTCTTGTGAAGGAATGTGATACTTGGGATTAAGAATGAGGGATGGGGGCAGGGAAGCAGGGCCAGAGGGCGAGAAATACAAGCAAGTACTACTGATTTGGCCAACACTAAGTGTAACTGACAAGTGTAACTCCGAGAAACGTCGTTGAGAGGCTTTACAATCTTTGTTTTAGCTCATTACATGGTGGGGGCGGAGGGGTGGGTCCTGGAAGGTGTGGAGAAAGGGGGACAAATTTATCTAGCCAGATTTGCCCCCTTGGAATGTTAACTTCTTCACAATTAGGGGTAGCCCATATGTGATCGCCACCGGGGTCTGCCTTATCCCTTATCTCTGGGTCATTGGGTAAGCTTTAGGTAGGAGTAAAGGGGCTAATGTTGTGGGCATCAAGTATGCACTACTTGACAGTGCCGGTAGAACTTGCAAGTTGCCCCCCAGTGGGATGGTAGAATCAGAGGCAGGATAGGCTAAGTGTGTCAGAAGTGGTGCAGAAAGTGAGTCTTAACATCATTCGGTGTGAAGATTTTAGCACTCACCATCCCCATTTTGCAGCCCCACAATGGCTACAGCAGTCTTCATACAGGCGACTCTCAGCATTTCCAGTCATGTTTCCCAGCTAGAAGTCTTGCGCCTTCCCTCTTCAAATACCTCTTCTCCAAAACAAACGGTAACAAGATTTATCTTCACAACACTGAGAGCTACCACTCCCTGTAGTAGGCTTTGTGTTAGTAGGCGCTGGGATGCAGACACTGTTAGCCCTTGCCTTGGAGAAGCTGACTACCTTGACTACATGTGGAGTTCACCTGGGGAGATGTAAAAGGACAGCTGGCCTGGGTGCCGCCTCCGCCTCCAGGGTGAGCGTGGGCATTAGGATTTTTAAAAGCTCCCATCAGATTCTTCTGTGCAGGCAACGTGTTGCAACTTATGATCCAATGGTAGCAAATAGGCTATGATGTAGCAAGAGGATCTTAACCTTGAGTGCGTCGGAACCACCTAGGAAATCTGACAGGCATGCTCACCCCCAGATCCATAATCAGGATTATGATTCACTGAGTCCAGAGGGAAGCAGGGGAATCTGCATAGCTAGCAAGTGCTCTAAGAGAACCATGAGTAGAGTGCTTAGACCTCACTTTGAGAAATATTTCCAGTCTCAAGAGGATAATGGCAAGAATGAAAAGATTTCAGAAGAGAGCACAGAGGTTGTTCACCAAGTGAAAAGCAGCATGCGGAAATATTAAGATTATTTATCCCAATGACAGGGCCAAAGAAGGATTTTTTTTTTTTTAATGGAGGCTGGAGACTGCCCCTCCTGAGGAGGAAGTGTGCTGTGTGGTGACCAGCTGTTCTTTATCTCCTCCAGGACAGATGAAGAGCAGAGGCCTTTAAACTGTACCACGTGGGCTTTAGGTTATATGCAAGAAAGGAATTCC
The DNA here is from genome assembly GCF_028749965.1 of Puma concolor. Taxonomy (NCBI): domain Eukaryota; kingdom Metazoa; phylum Chordata; class Mammalia; order Carnivora; family Felidae; genus Puma; species Puma concolor. The sequence goes on from NC_141667.1 coordinate 72,743,289, forward strand.
TGGCAGTGAGGGTTGTTAAGCACTGATTTAGGTTATTAAGGAAGGCTGTGAATTTTTTTTACTGTGGAGGTTTTCAAAACTAGTATAGATTCTCATCTATCTGGGCTGGCTAAGGTATTATCCTGCTCAAAGGCAGAAGGAATAGACTAGATAACTTTTTAAGCTCTTGAATGGCTTATGACTCGTGGATTTGTAACTAACAGCAACAGTAGTTAATGTGAATATAGAGGGACTTCCAGAATGGCGGACTGAGGAGACTGGCAGACCATTTTCCCAGCAAAACAACCATTTAATTGATGAAAAGTATATAAAAAATAATCATTACAAAGCTCTGAAAATTATCCTAAGAGCATATAGCAAATGGAGAAACATTTATTCAAGAAAATCTACTAAATCTCAGTAAGAACAGGGAGACTCCATGGCATTTGCATTATCACTTCCTCCCCCTCAGCTCTGTGTCTGGAAAATTTCCCTGGGAGTTCTACTCTGGGTAGTGCGGCCAAGAAGACAAGGGTGTGGAGAGGAGGGGCCTCCCTTTTCCCCCAGCTCCCAGTCTAGGGCTACGTCTCCACCCTATAAGGGGCAGTCAGCAGGCCCCCCTTTCTGCCCTCCCCATCCTGTGTTGCAGAGGCTTTATTTAGGGCAGACATGGCTGAAGGGACTGAGGTTCCCATCTGCTACTGGCTGCTACTCATAGAGCAAAAGCTTTACTCTGAATGTGTCCAGCCAAGAATACTGGCACCCCAGTTGCCCCTGCTCCAGCAGTGTGGAGGTTCCATGCTGTGGGGGTGGGTGGCAGGCTGAGAAGACCAAGGGCTACCACCCACTGCTCCATCATGGAGTAGAGGTGTCACTCAGAGAGAGGCAGGTCACTGTCCCTGTTCAGCTCCTGTGCAGCAGTGTAGAGGTTCTTCTCAGCGTGAGAGGCAGTCTGTTAATAGCTCTTTGGGAGGGGACAGACTGTATTTGGAACAGAGTTTGCAGAATTCCAGGCCTAAGGGTGTTGTTGAAAACAATGGAGATATGGGTGGAGAACAATTAAGAGGGTTTTGTACCCCATGATTCTGGCAACAACAAGTGAAAGAGCAGAACAGTCAGAAGCTTTACAGAGAGAACCATAGAAAGAGCCAAGAATAACCTTCCTGGAATCACAGGTCAGAACAGCAGTGCCCATATGTTAGGTACCTATTCAGCAATCAGAGCAGGAGTTGAGGCTTGATTTGAAATTATTCCCCAAGCTGCACACTGATCCCTCAACACAGGGTGGAAGCCTTATTGGCACATGCGGTTTGAGCACAACCTCTGACCAAACACTGGACAATATAAGCTGCTCTAGTCCAGAGGCAACTCCTAGGAAGCCAGGCTTAAAAATAAAATCACACTTCTCCCTAGTAGTTTGGAAGATTTTGGGCATGCCCCAAACTACACTATCTCAGGAGCAGTTGGAGAGGGACCTTCCAAGCTTCTAGTCCCTGGCTGATTGTGGTGCAATAAATAAATAAATAAACCCTGAATTGTGATAGCAGCCTCTAAACCACACACAGATCCAATGGTAAGGATTAAAATCTGACCGTGGGGGTTTAAAACAAACTTTGACCAATATAAGTAGCCTCAGGAGCAACCTATAGGAAGCTAAGGTAAAAGGCAAAAACAAGGGAAAAATAATTTAAGCAGAGACACTAGATATATTATAGGGGATATTACAGGGGAAACAGACTTTGCAGAGTGCGTTCAACGAATTCACTGAACAAATTAAGCAAATAGTGAGTCAAACAACAACCACTGTAACCTCTTGTGAGACATCAATATTCAGAATTGCTACAATATATTACCTAAAATATTCAGTTTTGAATAAAAATTACAAGATGTACAGAGAAACAGGAAAGTGTGACACACACATACACAGGAAAAATAGCAAGCATTAGCAACTGCTTTTGAGGGGCCAAGATACTGGACTTAGCAGACACAGACTTCAAAGCTTCTATTAATAATATGTTCAAAGAACTCAAGAAAACCATGTCTAAAGAACTAAGGGAAGTATGATGGCAATATCTTGTTAAATAGAGACTATCAATGAAGAGACTGACAATTTTAAAAGAATCAATTTATGAAAATTCTGAAGTGGGAAAGTACCTAAACCAATAATTCATTACAAGGACTGAAAAGTAAGTGTGAGCTGGCACAAGAAATAATCAGTGAACTTGAAGTGGGATCAATAGAGAATATACAATCTGAAGAACACAGAAAAAAAGGATGAAACATAAACACAGCCTGATAGAAGGGCAGGACATCATTTATATACCAATACATGTATAAAGGGAGCACGAAAGAAGGAGGAGAGAGAGAAATGGGCAGAAAAAATATTTGTTGAGCTTCTTGGACATGTAGCATTTTTCATCAAATTTGGAAGTTTTCAGCCATTATGTTTTCAAACTCCAAGTAGTAAAAACACAGAGAGATCCAAATCTAAACACATCATAACCAAATGTCAAAAGTCAAAGAAAAAGAGAAAATCTTGAAAACAGTAAGGGACAAATGACTCATCATGTAAAAGAGAACTCCAAATAGATTAATAACTAGCTTCTCAGTAGAAACAATGAAGACCACAGTAGGACACTGTATTCAACATGCAAGTGTGAAATAGGAGACCAGAATTTGTAGACATTATTCTCCAGTAACTTCACATCATATTTGTTTTTCTCTCTATATCCTGTATGACTTTCTCATTATTACCCACATTGTTATTTCCTCACGGTTTCTGAATCTTTGTGTGGGAAGTATTTTACCACTTTAATGAGTACAAATTCATTGACATTTTCAAAAACAGTTCTTGACCTTCCACCTCCTCCAGAATTAAATATGTACCTGTGACTCTTGTTCAGGTTGTGAGGACATAGGTCTCTGCCACGGACATCTGTTGTTATTTGCTCTGCATCTCCTCCGTCTTCTTATGATTGTATAACTGGTATTCTTTTGGGGAACCATTCCTCCCTCCATCTTAGAGCATACAGCTTATCTGAGGCTGATCTAAAATTCTGGCTTTATGAGTGAGCATATAACAGAAATCTACTCAGTCGCAGGTTTCCTCTAGCCATACTGAACACTGATAGGTTTAGGAATGGGCACACACCAGGCCATGTGAATGAAACTTAATTTGGGGACTTTGGCTAGAACAGTTGAGAATAAGGAGATGTCATTCTATCAGAATTTCTCAGCTGTTAAGATGTAAGCCTGGGGCTGTCACGGGCCACCAGGAGAACAGCCTCTGGAGATACATGCTAACATAGGGAAAAATAGAACTGAAGATCGGGAGAGATAAATCTTGTCCTTATGGAATTAATTTGAACCATAATGAATCCAGTTGTGCCTTAAGCCACTTCCATCTCTGATTACATGAACAACATATCCCTTTTTGTATATCAAGTTTGAGTTGAGTTTCTATTAGTTGAAACCAGAAGAGTCATGAATATTGATTTGCTCTTCTACACTTTTCATGTATCTCAGAATGTGTTCATTTTACAACTGAAAAAAATAAACTTGATACAAGAGGCAGAACAGAAATAGGTACACACAGATTAAAAAATCTCTTAAGACGACTTCTTAGAAAGCAATTCCCTCTTTTCTTGTGTGTGGATTAAAAAAAAAAAAAAGCCAGAATAACTTTAATAATGAACTAAAGAAACTGATACCAGTTTGAACTTCTAATAGCTCACGTGTTGGACGATGCCCAGATGGTGATGTTGGTCTAAGTGCGAACACACCCATCACTAGCGTGCCTATTTCTCGTTAACCCTCCAGGCCTGGAGAAGTTGTTGAGGTTGGGGTCGAGGCAGGCTGGGCAGAGGTGATTAGCAAGAAAGCCCTGAACGTTAACTGAGGGCCTTGTTGAGCTATGTAGGACATTCTAAAAGATCCAAGGAGGCCACATTTAAAAATAGCATAATGAAATTAGTACACTGCAGTCTGCCCTGAGGAGCAGACATGACCTGACTTGATGAAGCTTCACATACAAAATGGATTTTATTTTTAGGGCATTCTATCTGGGATAACAATGGCTCTGCTGATAGGAAGGTGGTGGGTATAGTTTGTCTTAGTGGCTGGCACTTATGCTTGAAAAGAACAAAATAGCATATTTAAACTGTCAAGCCCTAATTGTTTCATTAGATGGTGGTAGTCTCTGACAAAAGGAGCTGGCTAACTGCTGAAAGCAAGAATGATGAGCAGTAATTCTGGCAGGGCACTGGGGCGCTGCGCTAGCTACCTCTCCTCCTTTGTTTCTTCCCAGTTCATCTCTGTTACAAGGGGAAGTCTCATTTTCTAATGTAATGACTGCTATTAAAATCAGTTAAAAGCCTTTCATGAGCTCTGTGGTATAGCTTCTACATATTTTTAGATATGAATGAACCACGGAGGCAAGTTCTAGCATTTATATTCATCTATTGGGTCTACAGCATCCAGTTTAATATCAATTATAGTAACGACGGATATTTATTTAGGACTTTGAACCCAGCAGGATCCTAAAATGATTTACACATTTCATACATTATGGATGAAATGTTTTGTTTACCTCTCACTTGTGGCCCCCTCACCTTTGACGATGAACACCACACTGCCACCACTTGCCTCTCCTCTGTGGAGAGTGGAGCCCCTCTTGTCTGACAGAAACGAAGGCAGACTTTTTGGTAGGCAGAAGGCAAGAACTCAGCTTAATATCTTGACTGGGCACTGTAGAGAAAGCCCCAGGCTAGGCATTTATGGTAAATAAAGCAATTTCCACGTATTAATTTTATAAAGCATTTATGCTTTTCCCTCTAACGCTGCACATCTGTGAGGTATCAGGGGAGAGACTGAGTGGGGGTGTCAGAAGGGGGGAGTTCTGATTTATTTCTTGCTGTTCAGTGGAATAAAGACCCACAGCATGTTTTCCATTTACACACATTTAAGAATTTAAAGGCTGCTTAGAATGAGAGAGTGGTTGTATTTCATCAAGAGACATCATAAAAGCTTTCTCTAGTTTGAAACACAAAAAATCAGATCCCATAGATAGCTATTTTTCTCAGGTACAAGGAACCGAATGTGATTAATGCCTTTTACAAGGGCCGGAGCTGCCTTTCCCCATCCAGAGAGAGCTCACAGAGGAATCCTCCCTCCGCCCAGCGTCTGTTCTTGGCAGGGACGGAGGGAGACTCCTCTGCTGGGTGGGCTGTGTGGACCCCTGCTTTGGAGGCTGTCCCTCTAAGTTTAGAGAGCTGATTTATCTTTGATTTGGGTTTTTAAATTAGTCTTGTTTAAAATCGTCTTTTTCCAAGGGCACCGTTGCTTTTAGCCAAGCTTCACATTACACGCTGTATATAAATTTCAGCTGAGTTGTTTTCCAGATTCAAGAGTTTAAAATGTTGAAATCCATGTTTATCATCATCTGAGCTGAGATGGAGCAAGCTTGTCCTTGTCAGACATTGGTTCTGGGGCTGAATGGGCCGTCTGCTTTATTGGTTCTTGCTCAATATTGAAGAGTAATGATTTTGTTGGAGACACGCTCACCATTTAAACCCATCCCTCTCTAACTTAGGTGCAGATAGATGAAGGGTTGCAGTAATTGAAAAGCTCCATTAAGTGAGAAGAGACCAGTCAGAAAATTGTGGCAACTATTTTAAAGAGGAAAGAGACTCCCCAAGCAGACTTAAAAACTCAAGAGGATGGACAGTGCTTGTGGCCTTTCTGTCTATCCTGGTGAAGAAGTACTGAAAACATTTCAGAATCTGAGGGAAACTACCAAGGAAGAAACTGCTTTTTGGATATAGCGTGCCCTGTGGTTTAGAGAACGAGAAGGCAACAGCTGACCTTTAGTTAGCAGGGCTAACTACCAGGGTGTGGTAAAACACTTTTCCAGCATAGTCTGTCTTTGCTACCAGTGTGGACAGGACTTCAGTTGCTGCTTTTGGCGTGTGCTGACACAGGGCTTCCCTCACTCTTATGACTCATTGCCATTTTCTCAGACTCAGCTGCTATCCAGCAAGTGCCGCGGAGATGTGAAACGTTCCAAGGCTGGAGAAGCATCCCTTGCCACTGGGAACCATTGAGGAGAGGGAAATATGGAACCTCATTTTCACATGTTTATCTGGTCTGACACACATAAGAATACACTTTAAAGGTCTAATCTGGCAATCTGGTTTTCAAGGCAATAAGATGAGTAAACAAAAATCTCTAGTGACGATTGCCGTCCCTGGTTTCTATAATTTCGCCTATAAAATAGTAGTAGATGCAGGGGAGAAGGAGATTTATTTAACAACTACAAAAATGTTTTTGGTTCTAAAAAAAAAAAAAAAAACTTCTTGAAATTGAATAATTGCATGTATTCCCAATTTGTTTTTTTCCTAAACGCCAACAAATAGCCTGGAAACCTGCAAGCTATAGTTAGTGACATAGTTTTGGATATTGAATCAAACTGCCTCACCTAAAGTGAAATTAAAATATATGGCAGTAAGTTCCTTCTAGGTCTGCATAGGACTATATTATTGATCAAAATTGCTATCTGTAGGTTAATAGATACACTTTTTTCTTAGGTTTATTTACTTTTTTTTACTCTAAAATGTTAGCCTTCATGTTTTCATGAATTATTATATTACGCTTATGAATTGATCAAATGTTAAACAGTGCTTTGGACAGCAGCTTCTCTGAGTTTAAGGAGTTACCATCAAAGCATTAACAATATTTCACTAAAATATTTCACTAACAATATTTCAATAAAATTGCCAAATTGTAATCTTGGCTGTAAAGTGAATCAGGAATCTGCCATCATGAACCCTTTTGAGAGGCTTCATGAGACTATCTGAGGATATGCATGGAATTATAGAATGTGGGTGCTGGATATGAACTTAAGAGCATCTAGCTCAACAGAGGGGAGACAGATGTAGAGAGGCCGAATAGTCAGCTAGCCAGAGATAGAGCTGACCTCCATTTATCCATTTGTAGCTGGAGTTCCTAGAAAGGCCATCTAGGAGTGTCAGCTATAAAAGGTAACAATGACCAGGGCGCCTGGGTAGCTGTTGGTTGAGTGTCCGACTTTGGCTCAGGTCATGATCTCACAGCTCGTGTCTTTGGACCCGGCATTGGGCTCTGTGCTGACAGTTCATAGCCTGGAGCCTGCTTCAGATTCTGTGTCTCCTTCTCTGCCCCTCCTCCGCTTGTGCTCTCTCTCTCTCTCTCTCTCTGACTCTCTGTCTCTCTCTCAAAAATAAATAATTTTTTTTTAAAAAAGGTAACAATGATCTTTGTGATTCTGTTCCTATTTTTGTGACCTTTTACTTTTTCATAATCATTTAGAGGTTTGTTAGGGGAAAGAGTGGTCAAGCTTAGTAACCAGGACCTTGTCGGTAATTTTTGAATGTTACCTTTCACAAATACTCTAATACAAAGCCTAAATTTATGCCTCAAGCGGGAGCAGAACAGCACAGGAAAGATATTCTACTAGAGTATCGCTCTGCATTTGTCCCAGGCCTAATCCTTCCTAAAAAAAATGTGAGCACTAAGGTACCCTTTAACCCAGAAGTCCAAGATTCCATTATAAAGCATGTGGTGAAATGTTATTTGCCAAAATGCTTTACTTATGGTCAACACATATAACATTCTCCTCTCTAATCCTTGCCCCCACCCACTAAATCTCCTACTTTGCTTTTTCCTACCTAGGGCATCCATCTCTGATTCTTGTATCTAATGAAAGTTCAAGTAACTTGGCCAGGCAGGATTGGAAAATACAATATTGTTTTAAGTAACTCTCTGTATATTTTGGGGGCTCACATTCTAGATTTTAATAAGAGGGATGTTATAAAATGGCCTCATCATAACTGCTAAAACTAAGAAAAATGAGAATACAAAAAACTAAAAACACTGAAACTTTCTTATGCTTCAATATTTACATGAAATGATTGTGTACGTAAAATATTAGTGCTTCAGAATCACACTAGATCAGCTGGGAGTAACATGGCTGACATCATAGAAAACAAAATCTGGCCTGTCTAATGCATGATACTGAAAAACTCTGTGGGTACTGGGAAAGAGGGATATTTGGAAAAATATGGCTCAATTTGCTATAATTCACTAGAGTTGAGTAATTCCTGATGCAGACAAAATGTAAATAATTTCAGAGTGGTAGGATGCATCTCATTAAAAAAAGAAAAAGTTACCCTAGTGTTGTTCGGGGCATGGGGGAAGATATTGGAAACTACTGAGTAAGCTGCATAGTAAGAATTTTTATTATAATTTTCACCTTATGACTCCTAGGTCTCTCTCCTAAATGATGCTCCTCAGTATCGCTTCCCTTTGTGTGCCAGACATTAACAATGAGACATCTTGCTGTCATTTCAACTGTAATATCTTTTAAGTGAAACTTCTTCAGCCTTTGAGCTCTGTTTCTAACTCCCCATGTGTCTCATGCAGGTCTTCTCTAGGTTACCCAAGTTTGAAATCTTGGAGTTATTCCTGATTTGGGATTTTGTTTTATCACGGAAACCTAGAAGTTTTTCTAAGAATTGACTCTATTCTTTACTCATCTTTTGAAAATGTTATTGTTATTTAGAGTGATAACTAGCCTATTGGCATCCTATGTCAACAGACTTCATTCACCATTCGTCTTTCCTTGAATCCATTAAAGTTCAGTTCAAGACTTATTTCTCCATGTAATTTTGCGGAATTTTACCCAACTTATGCCCTTGCTCTTCTCCTCTAAACCTTGACAATAATTTATACCAAAAAAAACCCTCCACTAAATTATTGCCTGCCTTATGATGTTTGATGTTGTTTGCACATAGTATAATCTTCCCATGGAAATGTAAACTCCTAGAGTGCAGAGATTGCCTCTCACAGTTATTCTAAATTTCCTACAGAACCTGGATGGTGCTGGGGAAGTAATAGGTATGCATTGATTTCATATTTTCTGAGAGCCATCAAAAACAGCATTTATATTCTACATGAAAATGATCTTCATGTCTAGTTTGAGAAAACTCAGGGTGGACTACACATTGAAGAAAATGTGTGTTTGAACTTTGGCTATTTTAGTCATTTACCTGTATTCTTTGCTGAGAGCTGAAGATAACACCTAAGGAGACAAATGTGTGGGACTAATCCAAGTTTGGGGAAAAAAATAAACGTTTATAATTTCTATGGCATTTGAGAACCCTCAGAAAGTTACATAAATACATTTTTGTTTTTATCTTGAGATCTTAGGCATATCGGCCACTTCAAGTGACAGATTACAAGTTCAGGTTCCGAGAACCGATATCTGTCAACAAGATTCCTGATAGAAGAAAATTGAAAAACACCATGAAAATGCAAATGTTTTCAAATTCTCTCATGTCTCATGCTGTATTGAGGTTGTCTCTAACTGATTGTGTACATTAACACAAATAGCTTTATCAACATTTTAAAAACTCAGTTCCGTGGTACAGATATCCAAAAAGAGAAGATGAGCAATGATGCATCTGATTCACAATAAATCTGCATGAGACTTTGAATTTTAGGCAATAGCTATATTTATTTTTATTGTATTTTTTATGAGGAGCCTTTGGAAAAGCTTATGTTCCATGATCTGATGTTTATGGTCAGTTCAATCTTTCTTTGAAGATGAGCTACACCCATAAAGTAGGCTGTGACTCATCCGGATGCTTATGACTACATGATGCTCATTTGTAAGGTTCAAATCTTTACAACCTTATGGACACACCTTTGCTTGACAAGCCTGAGATGCCTGGACTCGGTAGAAATGTAAGGATATGTCACTACAGGCTCAGGAATGAGTACACTCTTCCATCATCCAGGCTGACCTCAGTGTCTCTGGCTATATAAACTAGTCTGTCTGCTGTGAATATTAATCATGTGGGCTTTAAACTTGGGATTCTTTTAAAAGAGAAGCTTCCCACTCCTCAACAATAACAAACAATTTAACATTGTGTTTAGCAACTTGTCAGCTACTCCATTTCTTTCAAAGGCATCTCTTTGGTGATTATATCTCAATTACGGCCAGACCAGTTTGCAGTATGCAATATATAGAAGTGAGGTGTCCATAAAACAACTTAATAGTACTTCTTAATGTGAAGAAAAAATGAAAAGAAAGAGAGGGAGGAAGGGAGAGAGAGAGAGAGGGAGAAAAATAAAAAGAGATTATAGTTAACATCCCTTGGGCACAACCTTTTTGGTAGGAGCTTCTAACTGCTTCATATGGATTGACTCATTTAGTCTTCACGGCAACCCCATGAGACAGCTACTATTATTATCTTCATTTTTTTCTGATGAGGAAATTGAGGCATGCCCCAAATGACAAGTAAGTACAGATTTAGAATTGGAGCCCAGGCATTCTGACACTAGACCCCAACTTTTAAACTTCTATGGCATATTTCCTCTCTTACATAAAAATTTCTGATTGTTCTTTTAAAAAGAGTCATAACACAAAAAAACTGGGGTTTGAATTTTCTATCTTTTTAGGCATAGTTCCACAAAATGCTTAGACAATCTATCGAACATTGAAATATTTCACCAATCATCTGATCGTAAATCCATGAAATGGAGCTATTTGGTTGATAGTTGGTGGAACCAACTGACAGATAGTTTTCACACAATGGGGAGACAGTGAGTGTTATCTGAAATTTCATAATGGTTAAGAAATGCATCTATTTTTTGGGTTCAATTGGCTTCTTTTCATCAAGTCTTTTTCTTGATCACTTTCCTAATTTTATTTTAGAGTTTCATGCAGATGTGCCCAGCCTTTGTAAATGTCACAGCATTAACCAGCAAATATTAATTGATTAAATGTTCACTTCCCCTCCTGATGCACATGTCTAGAGAGTAGGGTCATGGGGGTGTTTTACTGAGGGTTGATCAGTAGAATTAGTCATTCAGCCAAAAGTAAAGGGTAAAGCATGAATATGAAGTGTATAATGTTTTATCTACAAATCACTGAAAAAATGGTTTGATTCTGATAGTCAATATCTCTTCACATAAGGTAAGGAGAGCAAAATGAGAAGAGTAGAGATTTTATTGTCTTGTATGAAATTATTTCCACGCAACCAACAAAAATGAGTAGTATAACAACCATGGTGAAAATTTTTTGTTTGGCTGCTTAGCATCTAGGTTATACATTAGTAGAACCTCTTCTTCCCCCAATCTTAGCTCATGAGAGCCTGGTAGAGTTGACTGCATTCTTAGTTCTAGCAGTAAAGCATATGACCCAAATCTATGCCAATTGACATATCACACATTCCTTTAACACTTGTAATTAATTCAAATGTGACCTAAATCAGTCCATTAGGATTTTGAGGAATACTTGGAATACTTATGAGGATGTAGCCATGGGACCTTTTCGCAGGCAGTTTAAAGCCATGACAATGGAGCCAACGTTGAGAACACTGAGTTGAGAAATGATGGAAACAAACAAACAAACAAAAAAAATCTACCAACAAAAAAGTCATGGGTAAAATCATCTAAGCTCTGCATCATTCCTTCATTAAATCCAGAATACCTCTGTCTTACGCAATTATGCGAGCCAGATTTCTTTTCTTTTCTTTCTTTTCTTTTCTTTTCTTTTCTTTTCTTTTCTTTTCTCTTCTCTTCTTTTCTTTTCTCTTCTTTTCTTTCCTTTTTTTGCTTAAGCAAATTTGAATTGGGGCTTCAATAATTTGCAATGGAAATAATCCTAAATATACAAGTGAAAATAAGTGGAAAAGGAAACAAAGCAATACATTTCTTAAAATATATTTAACTTCCCTATTGTGATATTAAGTTGCTAAAGTTAGGTTAGGTAAGTTGAAGTCATCTTCCTTGGTGTTTTATTGTTGCTGTTGTTTTTGGCAGACATTATTTGGGATCGGGAGAAAATCCCCTTTTGAGTTTCCACCAGTATCCTTGACCATACCTGCTGAAGTGGTAGACATAGAAGGCTATGTTGGTTTCAAGTGATAGTGAACTCCTGGTACCTCTTTTGGGGACCTGAGAGAGACTGAGTCAATCCAGAGGCTAAGCTGAGCCAAATGGTTGATCTCACTTGAGTATTTACACTATAGGGCAGGATTATAACCAGAGAACAATAATCACTTGAACTGCAGGTCATGTTGAGTTTGGAGGTAATTTTCAGCTATGTTCAAACTGACTAATAAACAGAAAAAGTAAGTTTGGAGAAGGAACAGCAAGAAAAAAAATGGAGGGAGAGAGTGGCAGCAGCAGAAAGAAGAAGAAGGACAAGGAGAAGAAGGAGGAAGAGAAAGATGGAGAAGGAGAAAGAGGAGTAGGAGGGGAAGGAGAGAAGGAGGAGGAGGAGGAGGAGGAGGAGGGGAAGAAGGAGGGGCCAATGACAATGATGATGACCACATGGGACTCTACAATAGATGAAAGAAATCATCTAAGTTTTGACTTCCCAGTTTCACTCCTTCTGTAACTTGACTGAGTGTCCTGCTTGTCTATTCATCCATTCATTCACTTACTTATTCATTAACAAATAATCATTGAGCAACCTCTTTGGGCACTCTGTGTTGAACTGTTCTAGGTTCTAAAGATGCAGCGGTAAACAAGACAAAGTTCGTACCTTGAAAACTGAAAGAAAGAAGGAAAGAAGGGAGGGAGGAAGGAAGGAAGGAAAGAAGGAAGGAAAACCTACATATACATGGAGAGAGAGAGAGAGAAAAAGAATTAGAAGTGCTTTGGAGAAAAATGTAGAATGGCCAAAGGATAGACAATGACCCAGACATATATGTGAGGGTGATGGTATTTTTATTGGCTACCAAGGTTTGAATTTCTGTGTTGACATTTGACAATTAAAGGCAGCGAAAAAGTAGGCTACTGTGATAGCTAGAAAATGGGAATTCCAAGGACAGAGCACAGAAAAGGCCCAGACAATAACAAAGGTGGTGCTGAGGAACAGCACGAAAGTCAGGGTGGTTGGAGCCAACTGAGCCAGGAGGCTGGCAGAATTTGAGATCAGAGAGGTTTGTAGGTGGGAGTGTATGCAGGGCTTCAGAGGCCATGCTAAGGACATTAGGGATAGGCAAATTGAAACTGCTTGTGTTTTCCAATAAGAATAGTCCAATAATCGTTTCCATTTACCTAGAGCTGGCTTGAGTAGGTTTCTGTTTCTTGAAAATCAACAACCCAGACTAGAACAGCTATAAAAGAACCATTTTTTTCTAACCCATTATCATGTAAAACTCCTTACGTATGTAAGACATAAGAGCAGTACTATTGTTGAAAAATTACACTAAAAGTTTGTATTTGTAACATTCTCTTGCTATAAAGCCAAATTCAGGAGAAACATGATGCTGTTTTTAATGAACACAGAAATGTGAACTCTGGGTTACAGATGATAGATGCAGTTTCAATCTTCAGCTTTATTTTTGTATTTTGCATTGCTTGCACAATATTAAAGAAACAATCCGGACTCACACCAATACATAGGTGCAAATGGTAAACGATTTTCACAGCTCACCTTGAAATCTCAGGATTTTCTTCAATAAACTGACCTAGAAACTTGAAAGTAGAGCAATGGTTAATTTTCTTTAAAAATTTGGATTTTTATCAATATATAACATATTTGCAGTCTTTATAATGAATATAAAAGGAAGGCAATAAACTTCAAGAAAATGTTAAAATGACTTACATTAGGATATCACAGGGTATGTGTTATGCTCCTCTGTGACTCCAGAGCTGACTGTAGGCTGTGGCTGGAGTGCACACCAAATGGATCTGGCTGAGTCTGGGCTGCCATTGATGGAGCACAGACGGTGTGTGCTGCATTAGGTACTTCCTCAAATCATTTTTCACAAAGTGCATGTAGGAAGGAACACATTTATTGAGAGGCCAGGTCAGAGCTACAACCTACTTTATCAATAATCCAATTTCAAGAAGTTCAAATGTATGCACAGAGATCATTATGAGGCCTGTACAAACATTTGTTAACCTGCATGCATGAATTATTGTGTTGGTAGGTAGTTTCCAATGGGCTAAAATTTGGTATAAGACATTACTTGACTGTATTATTGGCTTTACTGCATCTTTAAAATAGTTTTAATATCATTTGAAAAAGCTATTAAGTTTTTAAACAAAAAATTTGCATAACACAAAGCTTCTCTGAGGAGTATCTGAATAATTCTTTAAAAATGATGAATCAAATTAACCCTCAATGACACAGATGATGAAATTAAAGCCCAGTGAGGGAGCTTGCGAAGACAGAAGAGGTCTAAGATGAGCATACAGGTTGGCTTGGGTCATGGCTTATGACTCTTTCCACTTTAAACACTGCTAATTTGGGGGCATCTGGGTGGCTCAGTCGGTTACGCATCTGACTCTTGGCTTTGACTCAGGTCATGATCTCATGGCTAGTGAGTTCAAGCCCCACATCAGACTCTGGGCTGGCAGCATGGAGCTGCTTGGGATCCTCTCTCTCCTTCTCTCTCTGTCCCTCCCCCACTCTCTCTCTCTCTTTCTCTCTCTCTCTCTCAAAATAAATAAACTTTTTTTTTTTATTTAAAAAAAATTTTTTTTTTCAACGTTTATTTATTTTTGGGACAGAGAGAGACAGAGCATGAACGGGCGAGGGGCAGAGAGAGAGGGAGACACAGAATCGGAAACAGGCTCCAGGCTTCGAGCCGTCAGCCCAGAGCCCGACGTGGGGCTCGAACTCACGGACCGCGAGATCGTGACCTGGCTGAAGTCGGACGCTTAACCGACTGCGCCACCCAGGCGCCCCTCAAAATAAATAAACTTAAAAAAATAAACACTGCTAATTTTTTTCTTGATACCAAATAATTAAAGCATGTCAAAAATTTTGACCTTATGAGTTTATTTTTCAAGCCTTCCAATATAGTTTATGAAACACATTGTAATATGTTTACATTTATTTCCATGGTACCTATAAAAGGATGTTAAAGTCCCGAATGAACTCCCAGTTACTAGCAGTAGCTTATATTAAAATACTTATGTACAAAGGAAAATAGCCAACCCCCCCAGATCTCTTTACACCATATTGGACACCTGTTTCTGAGATGAGACATACTCCTCTGTCTCACCCACTATTATGTAACCTCCACAGAGAAGGGCACTTTCTGCCTTGTTTATTTTTGAATCAGCAGCTTATAGGACTGTGTGTGGCACATAATAGGTACTCAAGTTTTGTTATCTGGCAATGAAGCCAGAGAAAGCAGCTCATACTTGATGCCCAGTGGCCTTATAAATTAGTTCATAAATAAAAAATTATGAAAGCCAGCTTTATTGAAAGTTGGGGGGGTGGTCAGCCTAAGTGTTTACAGTATTACCCTTTAATGTGTAGATTCAGACCTTTAAAGGTTTTTTTCTATCCAATTTTAAGCAGTTGAGAGATCACTCCTACCCTTAAGACCTTTAAAGTTTTTCAAGTTTTCTTATTTAGGTGTGATGAAACTGCATTGTTAATAACCAGTTCTGATTTTGATAGTACCTCCATTTCACTTAAGAGTGTTGTTCTGAAACTTCCACTATTAATGGCTAGACATTTTTAATATTAAGGGGCAGTAGACTGATTTGTGTTTGCTGACTGTGGTTGGGGTGGATGTGTAGATGTATTAACACTGGCCCATTTTTAATTTTCTTTTTGAAGTTTTTATTTTAATTCCAATTACTTAACATACAGTGTTATATTAGTTTCAGGTGTACAATACAGTGATCCAACGCTTCCATACATCACCCTGTGCTCCTCACAACAAGTGTCCTCCCCAATCCCTATCACCTATTTAACCCAACCCTCCACCACCCTCCCTCCTGGTAACCAACAGTTTATTCTCTATAATTAAGAGTCTATTTCTGGATTTGTCTCTTATTTTTTTCCCTCTTTCCTTGTTTGTTTTCTTAAATCCACATATGAATGAAGTCACATAGTATCTGTCTTTCTCTGACTTATTTCACTTAGCATGATACTCTCTAGCTATATTGGCCCATTTTCAATGGATGCCATAGATAATCTGAGTTCCTTTTATTCAATGACTTGATTTATTAATTAGTTCCTATGCATTATTTGGAACCCGGGTATGTGTACAGTAAAAGTTAAAGATGGGATTGGTGGCAATGCAAGCTGGTGCAGCCACTCTGGAAAACAGT
Organism: Puma concolor; assembly: GCF_028749965.1. Lineage (NCBI taxonomy): Eukaryota > Metazoa > Chordata > Mammalia > Carnivora > Felidae > Puma > Puma concolor. The sequence continues at coordinate 72,759,396 of NC_141667.1, forward strand.
ATGAAGGTTCCTCAAAAAACTAAAAATAGAACTACCCTACAACCCAGAAATTGCACTACTAGGCATTTGTCCACGGGATACAGGTATGCTGTTTCTAAAGGACACATGCACCCCCATGTTTATAGCAGCACTATCAACAATAGCCAAAGTATGGAAAGAGCCCAAATGTCCATCGATGGATGAATGGATAAAGAAGATGTGGTATGTATATATATGCAATGGAGTATTCCTCGGCAATCAAAAAAGAATGAAATCTTGCCATTTGCAACGACGTGGATGGAACTGGAGGCTATCATGCTAAGTGAAATTAGAGAAAGACAAAAATCATATGACTTCACTCATATGGGGACTTAAGAGACAAAACAGATGAACATAAGGGAAGGGAAACAAAAATAATACCAAAACAGGGAGGGGGACAAAACAGAAGAGACTCATAAATATGGAGAACAAACTGAGGGTTGCTGGAGGGATTGTGGGAGCGAGGATGGGCTATATGGGTAAGGGGCATTAAGGAATCTACTCCTGAAATCACTGCTTCACTCTATGCTAATTAATTTGGATGTAATTTTAAAAAATAAAAAATAAAATTAAAAACAATTAAAGATGGGGAAAATTATAGGATTAAAACTATATTGACATGTTAATTATATCCAGTTGCTAACCCAAGTTGTCATCCTATTCAAAACCTCTCTTTTTTAAAAAACAAGAACCTGTATTTTAAGCCTTCCTTTGTTTGGTATTATGGATATCACTGATTTACTGTGCAATTTACTTTGCCTCTGAGATTAGCTCTTCTCTTTCTTCCTTATTCCTGGGCTGCGTCTCCTCATCCTAACAATGGTCCTTTATGCCTCTGTGCCAACGCCTTACTGCTGTGCTCATGTGTTGGATTAGTGCCAAGGGTGAAACTCTGAAAACTTTACGGAAGTGCTGACACCAGTAAAGCTCCAAATGGAAGAACATAATGAGAATATGGTCTTAAATTCCTAGGGGCTGTTCAATCTCATAATGACAGTGATAGCCTTTCCCTCAATTTCCTCCATCAATGGAGTGGTCACTACACTCCTCTGGTGAATGATCCCATCTGAACTGTGGGAAGGCTGAACTTGGGAAGAATGATAGCCAACAGTTAAGTATCTTTGCTTTTTTTTTTTTTTTTTTTTTAATTTTTTTTTTTTTCAACGTTTATTTATTTTTGGGACAGAGAGAGACAGAGCATGAACGGGGGAGGGGCAGAGAGAGAGGGAGACACAGAATCGGAAACAGGCTCCAGGCTCTGAGCCATCAGCCCAGAGCCTGACGCGGGGCTCGAACTCACGGACCGCGAGATCGTGACTGGCTGAAGTCGGACGCTTAACCGACTGCGCCACCCAGGCGCCCCAGTATCTTTGCTTTTTGAAAAAGGACCATTGTTGTGAGTGGAATTGTGTCCCTCTGCAAAAGATGTGTTGAAGTCCTACCCCTGGGTACCTGTGAATGTGAACTTACATGCAAAGAAGGTCTTTGAAGATATAATTAAGTTAAGATGAGGTCATGCTCAATTAGGGTGGGCCTTAATCCAATGACTGGCAACACCAAAAGATAAGAGAAAGACATGAAATAGATTCTCCTCTAGAGCCTTAGAGAGAGTTGGCCCTACTGACCTCTTGATTTCGGACTTCTGGCCTCCAGAACTGTGCGAGAACACATTTCTATCATTTTAACCCACCCGGTTTGTGCTAATTTGGTATGGCAGCCCAAAGAAACTAATACATTCATGAAGATAAAAAATGTGGATGACCTGGGGATAATGAATTTTAATGTTTTTAATCATTATATTCTGATCTCTTTCCCAGTAAAACTTTTGAATGCAAAAGTTTTCTTTTGCAAACCACACATTTTTTTTTCATGTTTTCTCCTTTCTTCCTCTATTATCTGGCAGACAGGAGCAAAACCCTTCTCCCCCCACCCCCACCTAGCTCCCTTCTGGTGGCCCTTTTTGGAGTTGTCCTCCAGATCCTGAGTGTCCTCTCCCTTAGCGATGCCCAAGCTCAGTACTGCATGTCTGGATGGCTCCCATTACTTCTTTTCTCCCGTCTCCCCTCCTCCCCCTATCAAACAGACTTGCCTAGTGTCACCTTCCCTAAGGATCTTGAGCTCTGCCAGGAAGCACGTTATGTGGTCTGTTAAGTAAACGTTGGGTCACTGTAAACGTGACCATTACTGACTTAGGATGTAATGTCTTACAAGTAATGCATTTGGTTTAATAAAGTCCATCTTCAGACAGGACTTTGGCAGAAAAAATAAGACAAGATGTAGAAATTTCATAATGGGGAGAGTGTGGGTGATAGGGAGGGTAGATATGTTGGCACAAACATACCTGTCATATCTTTCAGGTTATATCACACAGCTAACCGCCTACCGTACCCTGTCTCTGAACTCTGTTGGTGGGAGTTCAAGTATAGTCCCAAGGGCAGGCCACAGGAAGGAGCACCCAGGAGCCTAAATAGAGCACAGTGTGATAATTGCCTCCTGAAAAGTAATAGTTAAAAGTCAGTTCACTGTTCTTATGCTGTTTTTATTTTACTTTTTCCATAATTGGACACTTTTTTTTTAAATAAAATTTCTTCTCTGGGAGGTGCTTTGCTCTACCATCAAATGACATGAATGAAATCGTTCATACATGTAATAATAACACATGAAACCTCCTGTTGCAATTATATTCTAGTTTCTTTAATTCCTCACTCAAATAGTTACAAAGTCTTGTTAATAAATACGTATACACACATATCTACCTATATAATTATGTGCTACTAAATAAATTATGTCTATAATTTTATACTTTGAATTTTTTACTTGAATGAGCAAATTAACAGATTTTTTTCCTGCCACTGTATAGACATAGCACAATTCAAGGGATAGATGTTCCAAGGTAATTGCTTACCTATTGTGACCTTACACAACTTTGCATTTTTCACTTCTGTTTTCTGGGGTCCAGGTGATTGAATATCTGTCTTTTCTCATTGAGCACCCACTCAGGAAATAGCTCCATGAGTGCAGTGTCTCAGCAACAAGATTTAAATAATGACAACTCCTACTGATTTTCTGCCAGAGTAAATAGCTGTAAGTAATTTTTGAAATAATAATGTGGGACTAAGTGATCATCCTCAGTTAATCAATGCGAAAACATCCTAGAACTTATTCAGGTCTAAAAATCCAGAAGGTATCAATCTTGAAAGGAAGTTGTTTTTTTTTTTTCTTCAGGTAAAATGCTAATTTCCTTCTATTTTTGTTATTGCCAACAGCAATCCTAGGGCTACTACAAACAAGCAGATAAAACGAGAGTCTTCTATAAGGGAGGAAATGGGTAACAGCACAGACTCAGGAGCCAGAATGTTTTGAGTTCATATCCCAGCTCCACTATTATAGGCACCATGTCCTTGGGCAAATTACGGAACTTCTTTTCCTTTGATGTCCACATTTGTGAAATGGAGGTAATAATAGTACTTACATCATACGGTTCTTGTGATGATTAAATGAGTTAATATGCAGGAAGCCGTTAGTATAGTGCCTGGCACATAGTAAGTACTGGGTAAGCTATTGGTTTTACTAGTATCATGAGTTTTTCTTGATTCAAAAGGGATAAGCTCATCCAACTCTTACGTAAAGCTGTAACTGGGAGGCGACAAACTGTGGTTAAGTGCATTCTTGCTGCTGAAAACAAAGGCTGCTTCGTGCAAAGGAAGGTTTATGGTAAGATGTCTTGAGGGCCTAGAAAAGTATGGCTGAGACCAAAATGGACAAGAGCAGAACGGCTGATGAGGACTCTGCAGCTGCCGCAAAGGAATACTCTCTCTTCTTTCCGTAGTGGCCTGAACTGATCACGATTGCTCTGTGTCCCGGGGCCATGTCTGATGTGCATATAGAAGTGTCAACATTTCCGCTTTAGAGGAGATCTTGTCATTCTGTAGGAAAAGGCTGGCTTAGAAAACACTTCACAAAGTTTAAGTCTTTGCTAGCATATTGTCTTACAGAATGCCAAAACCAGGCCATCAAACAAAAGAATTATCCCAAAAGTGAAGTTTGTTACTAGGTGGAAGATGGGCCCAGGAACGGGACAGGAAGATGAACCAGCAAGAGGTAAGAAGGTCAGAGTGCAGGGAGGCTGAGTCAGGAGGCAGGTCATGTGCATAAACGAGATTACCGTGGAATTCTATTTTACAAGGGCATTAGACTCAAAAGCCCACACTTGTAAAAATGACACAGTAAAACTTGCCTCCTTCTATCCCTTATGAAGTGTAACATAGATGGCTTTGTGCATGCAGCCCTCCATAGGGTATTTATAATATATGGAAAATAAATAGTATATAAAAATTGTAGAAATGTAAAATGTGATTTTATAGCATTTTGTAATATTTAAAACTGAATCTTGAGCATGGATACTTAGATTCACTTAAGTTAAATGCACCTATTATATGATTCTTAAAACCATGGTAAGGCCCTGGGCTTATTTTTATTGTTATCCATATCCATTTTTTTTTTTTAATTTTTTTTTTCAAAGTTTATTTATTTTTGGGACAGAGAGAGACAGAGCATGAACGGGGGAGGGGCAGAGAGAGAGGGAGACACAGAATCAGAAACAGGCTCCAGGCTCTGAGCCATCAGCCCAGACCCTGACGCGGGGCTCGAACTCACGGACCGCGAGATCGTGACCTGGTTGAAGTCGGACGCTTAACCGACTGCGCCACCCAGGCGCCCCAGCCATATCCATTTTTAAGGGAGATCAGCAGTGTTTCCACATTTTAGATTAACAGAAAAAAAAACAACAACAAACAGCACATATGTCATCACTTTTAAGATAGGTCACCAAAATAAGTGAGCATCTGTGCTCAATTCTTCTTGATTATTTACTTCCCATGAGACTAGAGAGAGTTTATACACGAACAGACTTAAATATTGAATGAGAAACCAAATGACTGTGGGTGATTGAGAGGGTATCAGGGAACTCCTTATCTGGCATATAATCAATATGGAATTTCTTTGATAAGATATTAATTTCTATGTTTCAAGGTTAGTCTTGCTTTGTTGTACTAGAGTATAGTTAGAGGAATCCCCATTTCTCCTTCCTGGGTAATGTAAACCAGCATTTCCAATCTTCCCGGCAGTTGAGTTTGGACCAAAGAAATGTCAGTGGAAGGGATGCCTACCACTTTCAGGCCCAGACTTAAAATACTCTGCTTGATCTTCCTAGATCTCTTTCCCACCTTGGTGATTGAGAAGGTTATACTGAAGATGGTGCCATTACAAAAAGGAAGCAGCAAGAATCCACTGATTCATCCTAGGAAGCTTCCCACTCACATCAGACTGCGTGACAAACGACAAAGATAACTTTTCATTGTGAAGCCTTTGGGATTTTGAGGTTGTTTGTTATAGTAGCTATGTTTATTTATCCTAACAGAGACATTTATATCAGAATTGAAATACCACCATTAAAAAGCTAAACTAGGATGGGGCGCCTGGGTGGCGCAGTCGGTTAAGCGTCCGACTTCAGCCAGGTCACGATCTCGCGGTCCGTGAGTTCGAGCCCCGCGTCAGGCTCTGGGCTGATGGCTCAGAGCCTGGAGCCTGTTTCTGATTCTGTGTCTCCCTCTCTCTCTGCCCCTCCCCCGTTCATGCTCTGTCTCTCTCTGTCCCAAAAATAAATAAACGTTGAAAAAAAAATTTTTTGAAAAAAAAAAAAAAAGCTAAACTAGGAATTGACTTAACTATTGATAGGTAAGTAATGAAAGAAGGCTGTCCGTTGACACAGTGGCAAAATATTTAGTACAACTGTTAATAAATTGGAGGTCAGAACGAGTCCCTGCTCAGCCTGCAACTCTAGGGGTGATGGTTAAAATGAATCAGAGCATTAGTGTGGGCTGGCTAGATTATGCTGTATTTTCCAAGTTACTACAAAAAGAGGTGGGCTCAGGACAGAACTGTCTAGAGTACAACCATAAATGAAAGGGATTAGATGGAGGTCCAGAAATGTTTGGTTGGAAAGCTACTTCTAAATCCTAAACAGGGAAAATTGGGTTTAAAAAATTGTTAGTTGAATCAAATAACTTAGGGCAAAGATCAGATTTAAGAATGTCTGCTTCCCTTAGCTATCAATTAATTCTTGCTGGTGGTTTACTGATAAGGAAAATAACCTCATCCTCCAGGTTGCAGGGAGCCTCAAGTCACCCATCATTCATTTGGAGGAGAGAGGCATGAGGGTGAGAAAACGAAGCAAGAAAGCCAATTTAGGAATTGTATTTCAGAAAGAAAGTTAAAATTTACCTGTTCATGGCAAATGTATTGGAAGCCTATTAAGTTGTTGAGGGAATTGTATTGCCAAAGAAACAATGAATCTAGACTAAAAAATTCCTTGGCTGAGGTTTAAGTAACCCTTGGGACCTGTAACAAGCAGATGCTGTCATTCCACCTATCTTATTTCCTTGGCTTATCCCAGGACAGCTGAAATATCCTGTATGTATCTTTCTACTCTGGGGGGCGTTGTTGACTGTAGGACTTCTTGGAATTAATGTCCCAGGAATGAACTTAACTCAATGACAGGCAGGAGTTTCTGCACCTCTCACGGAAATCATGTTCCACAGCCTCCTGGAGGGCCCCCAGAGGTTTTGAGTTCCAGTTTCTCCACTAAAATCTCTCCAGTGGCCACCTACTCATAAATGCTCCCTTTACTAACTTTCCTTCCTTTCATGTCTTACTACATGTCTACTTTCCTTTCATGTCTATAGTGCTTCTTGAGATCACCTCTCAGATAAAGTACTTGCACCTAAGTGCTTTTTCAAGGGTCTTATTTTCAGGGAACACATGTTAAGATAGATTTCCACCCTCCCTGAAAAGTAGGCAAGGCTTCAGATGCTCTACAGTCTCCAAAGAGGCCATACTCTGGAACATCTCCATCAGATGTCATCAAGGAGAACATGGAGAAGAACAGGCTTCCCATAAAATGGAATCATGGGGCCATGGAGATCAGTTGATAAAGAAGTTCTCCCATGGAACAGAATCAAAGCCAAACTAAGGAATCGCCCCATCTGTTTAGCAGAACTTTGGGATTGGAAAGGACCACTGCCTCCTCTGTAATTCCTATTCTTTCTCTTTCTAAAGAGAGTGTTTATTGCTGTTATCCTGCCCCTGTTCCATCATTGTATAGGGAATGTACATATCAGCAAGAGATAACCTGCCTTCATATGTGGCAGCAACTACATTAGTTATATCTAGCCTTGGGGAAAGGACTGTGCTTGCCCAGAGATGCAGAATTCTATACTTAATGCAGTGATCAAAACATACCGTGGGAGGAAGATTGAAATGAATATTTGATTACCAAAAGGGGGATTTGTGCAACTGATCAGATGTTCATCAATCCTGCTTCATTCTCCTAAACCCTAAAGAAAGATACATTTTTAATCTCCCTTGAGGTTATTTTAGGGGCCACAGAATGTGGGCAAATATGATGTGTGCAGCTTCCAGCCCCCCAGCCATAAAATCTCCTGTATCATTGTCCATGCTCTCTCTTTCCTTTCCTTGGTGAAAATGGAAGAAAGCAGCATGACAAAGATGGAAGGAACTTTTACCCCAGAGCCACTACTCAGAGTAGTTCCACAAAAAGTTCCCCAATGTTTTTGGACTGTGATACGAGCAACCAATAAACCTTTATTTTGTGATTGTTTTTTGGGATTGTGATTTTTTTTTAAACTTTTTATTTTTTTTTATTTTTTTTTAACGTTTATTTATTTTTGAGAGAGAGAGACAGAGCATGAACGGGGGAGGGTCAGAGAGAGGGAGATACAGAATCTGAAACAGGCTCCAGGCTCTAAGCTGTCAGCACAGAGCCCGACGCCGGGCTCGAACTCACTAGCCGTGAGATCATGACCTGAGCTGAAGCTGGCCGCTCAACCGACTGAGCCACCCAGGCGCCCCATGTGATTTTTTTTTTTTTTTAATAGCAGCTAGCATAGCTCATGATGACTCAGATATATGTATTAATGCATTCATTCTACTCTTGTTCTAAAATCTGTTTAGAATATGCTTTGATGGGGAAGAAGGCAGCTAGACCATGATGGGATCAGTGAACACTTAGCAAGGAAAGGGATTGCTTATGAAAGAGATCAGAAGGTGCTAAAAGTAGACCATACATTTCTTCTTGGAAGTGACTTTGGTTCTCCATAGGATTCTGTAGCACTATACATGGTATTTGTGTGTGTGTCTGTGTACCCACAGTATTTATACACATGAGGAGGTAGGGCAGTAGAGCAGGTGGCTTCCTTTCTCCTTCTCCTTGCAGTGACCCTTTGTCGGCGTCCTCTTTGCCTACTACCAATCTCTTCGTATTTCACTTTCGAAACTGTGTTCTTTATGACATCCTTAGTCCTAAGTACAGTCAGGGTTGCTCTGACAAATCAGGCCGGCTGGGCAAGCTCTGCAAGGAAGGGAAGAATTCATAGATAGGGAAAGATCATTCTGGGTCAAGGGTTCCTCTCATTCACAGCTGAATATCAGGGAATTCTTGCAAGAAATGTGCCTTTTTCCCCCTGAAGCATTTACATTTCAAGTGGAACTTCCAGAAGACTTGCACAGTTTCAAGAAAATTTTTTTTATTTAAAAATTTTATTTTTGACAGATAATATATAATACATTCAGATGGTTCAAAATAAAAAAAAATACACACCAAGAAAATTTGTATATATTCTGTATCACCTCCTCCAACCTCCTGTAAGTAAATACTTTTACAAGGCTCTTATATAAAATCAATCTTTAATGACAAAATTTCAGGTGCCAATAGCTGCTGGGAAAATATTTTAAGATCGAGAATGCTCTCTTCAAATTATACACTTTTATAGAGTTATGGCCATTGATTCCAACTATTACAGAATGGTCTTGAAATTGAGAAAGAAACATTGAGAAGTTGTCTCAACCCTGCACCCCACGAAAGACCAACCACTTGATTTCCATACAATCAAATTAAAATAGCTTAAGCTTTTTGTTGCTGAGATAAACATCCAAACATTAACTGATATTTTTAATTCTGAGTAATTTTAATCATTGTAACAAAGATTTACATATTTATCTTATCCCTTCTCTTCACACATATTTCCTATCCTTCTGCGGGTATCCAAGAACAAACATGCTATAGCGATCATATAGGTAATAATATCACAGCCCTGCTGTGTTTCCCCAGTGTGAATGCAATCAGCTGCACCAGACTTCCTACATTTCTTTCCTATAGATTTTCCTATTACTTTTCTCCAAGGCAACAGCCCCAGAAATTTAACCCCTCTTTTATAGAGAAAAACCAATTTGATTTGAATATAAAACTCTGAATAAATTTAGTCTTAAAGACATATTTGATATTATCTTTTCTTTGAATTTCATTTCTTGTGATAGTTTCATTCAAAATTATAAGTAGTAAAAAAACGAAAATGAAGCTCTGGATGTTAAATACTAACCATGTGTTTGGGATGGTTGGAGGGGAAGTCATGATCTTGGGGCTTTTGGATCTGTACGACAACAGATGTAAAGATCAAAAAGGGAAAATTAGGAGTATGAATGTAGGGAAAATACTTTGAAGTGTAAGTGTTTTTTACCAGAGGAAACCAATTTTCCCAATTTACTCACATAACGCTGGGATGAATAAACCCTCGGCATACATGAGCTGATGCTGAGACACTGGTAAACAGACTAACAGATGGGAGAGCGTGCTGTTAGTTTTCTGCCTTCTCATTCTCTTTTACTATATGAGAGGAATACAAAACAATAAAATGAAACAATGAACAAACAAAAACAAAAACAGGGTTTGGGAGCATTACTGGGGACTAGTCAGAATTATGAGTAAAAGGATAAATGGGGCATTTTGAGCAACTGAGGCATACGGTCATTTAATCAGCATTTCTAAATCTTTATGCTTGTTCATGTTCTAAGTATATGATGCAAGTACATTTTATGAGATATTATCCTTTCCGTCTGAATAACGACATTTAAATTCATTTATGGTTTGGCCCATAGGACTATTGCCCAAAATGTTAGCAATTTTGTTAGTGCCCTTATTTAATGAGTAATAATAACTATTTGGAGATCTTCAAAGGTTGCCTGACCTAAGAAACCCTAGGGAGTCCTAGGGCAAGAGCATCATGTGGTTTTCAGAGCCCTTTGCTTTTCATTTTTTATTTTTTTAAGATGTTTCAGGATCATCTGTTTCCGCTGGCTTTTCATGAACGGCTGGACAACTTTGCCTCTTCCTTTGGTATATGTGTTCTGATGATCTCAATGAACAACATGTTGGACTCTTGTGAATTTGCTTCCATATGGAACAAGTTAGCAGCTATTTAATTTCTAAAAATGTTTATGAAGTCCACAGCCCATTGTTATTTTTAGAGAGGCTTGTTCAGATCTTTGCCAGACAGTTATTTCAAGACTCCAGAGATTCTTTATGAAACTTCCCCAGAAAACACACCACATTAAAGCTATACCGAGTTACTGTAAAGATTAAAATGAAAGTATTGATTCCTTGGCTTATTCACATTAATTCTCTTCTAATAGGAGTTAGTTTGCATTTGGCCACATGACAAAGATAATTTTTTTAAATGAGAAGATCTGTCTATAAGCTTACTTGGTTTATAATCAATGAGTGAACTGTATTCATAATTGACCAAGCAATGTACATGACAGTTTTAGGAATCTTGCAAGCTCATAGATAACCTTAAGAAAACAAAGGTGATTTAAATTTATCGTTTCTTAGCATGTAAACTGAACCTTAGAGGCAGCATTTCACTTACGTTGTTTCCAGGTTTCCAATATCATGGTCCTTAGGTGATTTAATTTTTCTTCTTGGCCTATTAGCTCAGAGTTGCCTATTCATTCAAGGATTTGGCACTCTTTAGTATTCAGCCTTCATCACTCCTTCCGAACGTTTCTTGGGGTTGAATGTTGAACACTCACAAAAGCTGAGAGGTATTTAAATGTGAAAATGAAGTCTTATAATTAGATTTACTCTTTTTAATCAAGGATGCAAAACACTGTTTCTTGCTCTCAATGAAATTTAGGGGATGAAGGTGAGAAAATGTAAAAGTAAATGCATCTGTTTCCGACTGTTGGAAAATCTGCATCTCTCTTAAATTGTTCTTATTTGATAATGTTCTTCTCATTACATGATGACTTAGAAGTAGCTGTAAGGGAATATGTGAATTACACAAATGCCAGGCTGGTGGCATTAGGGAATTGCTTATCTTTGGGTGGCAACTTAGGGTAAAACAATTGTGGAAAAAGGAAAAGCCCTGAGAAAGGAAGTGGGAAAGGAAAATGATTCATGTAAGGAAGTATAATGTGGCTCCTGATAATTTTGGAGTTTTAGAGTTTTAGGGACTTTAATAATTTTTTATACACAGTGCCTGGTGTGGAAGACATCATAGGCAAAATAGTAAAATGCAAGCTCTTTTTTTTTCTTTTTAAAGCTGGTAAGGATTCAATGAAGATTTTTTTTTCTTAAAACATTAATTTTAAAATAAAATGAATTTGTCAGTCTCAGGAACCAGTCTCTCTAAGATGAAAAATAATTTTGTTTTGATTTATGCATTTAATATTTCACACTGGAAATGTAAAACTACAGCAGTTATTTTATAGTGACTGAGATCAGGAAATATGGAGGTAATTCATTATATTTATTATTTTCCTTTATAAAACTATAAATCAATGTTATTGAAAATTAAATGTATGGTCTACTGTGAGGGCATTTTTGAGGTATAACAGTATTTTCCATAAAGCTTTCTAGGATCTGACAGAAACTTGAATTATTCATAAATGCCTTGGATTTTCCCTCAACCTAATCAAATTAATAAAACAATTTCAATTCCAAAAGCTATTAATGCTCTGTGGAAAAGAGCAAAAAGCATGAATTTATCTTCAGTTTCTTTCAGAATTTTGTATACTTCTGGGAATTACCAAGACCAAAAATGTAGATTAAAAAAAGGGCAGAGTACTGAGTGTTATCACTATTACTTTGCTGTCTAAAACAGTAGTGTGATAATTTTTGTTCTTTCATTGTCACTGTACTTCCAGGGTAGACTATTACTTGTAGTCCCCTGGAGGATCTTTTGAACTCTTTTCTTAAGGAAAAGAGTATAGACAGAGGCATTCTAGTTTTTAAGATTGATTATCATCCTGTATCCAAAATGTCTTGAAGACTCTTGTAAAATGGAATCATAACACGTGATAAGACAAATAGAAACAGCTATATAAAACAAATGTAGAAAGGAACAGAGGTGCTATGTCACTGGGTATAGGAGTTTAGTTGGTCACTGAACTGAATTGATTTGAAATTTTTTGGCATCTAAGGCAAGAGGGAAATAAATTGATTACCTAACCTTTGTTGTCTAATCCAAAAGCAAGCATATACATTAGTCTATGGAGAAAAAATTTATTTCAGGATGTAAATTCAAAGTGATTTTTTTATGAGGGTCCTTGTATGCGGACTTTAATAATAAAGTAAACATTGTTTTCAACTTTAGGTTCATCTTATAAAAACATTGTTCAAGTTGACCCGTCTTGAATCAGTCCTTTTTGAAGGTTGAGGATATGCTCTTAAGCCATTACTCAATGAAGGCATTCCTAAGGGGGCTCAGATAATAAAGTGTAAGTATTCTACTTGTTGCGGATCGGGCTTAATACAGGCATAGATCTGGGGGAAGCTAGAAAAGGAAGTGCTTTCAAATCCCCTGGGCGGTCTCTCTCAAATTTCAGATGCTTTAAGCAGGCCTTTAATAAGTGCTGGATCACAGTCAATTTCAGGATACAATTCTGAACCAGAAACCCATAGGCAGGAGTGAGGCACAACTGTTCTGTTATGAAAGTCCAGCTTACATTCTCACCCACTCAGAAAGCACCGCGTGCTTTAGCAAAGTCATGGGCAGCTACAATGCTTGAAGATAGGGCCAATATGTTTTTCAGATCTTCCTATTTGCCTTGCTGTCGTAACCATGGAGCATGATGGATTGGGATTAGCGAGAAAATGTTCATTCCACCTGTGGAAAGTCCAGTTTCTAAGCAGTCTTACATTTTGATAACCTTGCCAGCAAGAGTTAGCTGCAAAATACACAAAACATACCTAAATCTGTTGAATGGTTTTATTTGAAAATGTCTTTAAAATGTTAGAGGATACCTACCAGATGTTACCAATTTTGATGTAAATGAGACCAAGTGGCCCCTTTTGATTTTTATGAACTGATGAGTCCACTGCTTAAGGCCTTTGCTTGTTTCATCAACAGAGAAAATTCAACTGTTTGGCTAACAGAAAGAAGGACGTTTGGCATCTTGATTGCTATAGCAGGAGAGAATACGGTTTATTCCTTGAAGAGCTCTACCATATTGTGCAGGTAAAAAAAATAAAAGCAGTGAGGCTAGGATGCAGCACTCTTGTAGAGTCATGTCAGATTAGACAACTGCTTGCTATGATGCCCGTATGTCCACTCATACATGCAGAGTCAAATGGTCATACCAAGTTTGGACTGTTTGTCTCACAGGCTGAAGACAGAGAGGTGAGCTAAGTGGAGGGGGTTAGTCAAGATATTGGAAGTTGAATAATGGTGCTAGAAATCAGTCTGTGGCTTAGAACTTAAAGGGCATTGCTTAACAGATCAAGCTGTTGAAATCAAGAAAGCAAAGAGTATTCATTCATAAAAGTTGGCTACTCTGAAAGACCTCTAATTTTACAGGGAACAAACAGGGTAAGAATGAAGTGGAAATAGCTTTGGGGAAAAGAATGGGGTCTTTTAAAGTCATGAAAGTGATTTATCTAAGACTTTATCTTGAATACTGTTATTGGCTTCCATCAATTACATAAAATATGGAGACAGCTGTGTGAATTTAAATGGAGATTTATGCTCTATTAATTCTTTGTCAAAACTCAAATCATAAATGACCATTTCTAGGGGTGCCTGAGTGGCTCAGTCGGTTAAGCGTCTGACTTTGACTTAGGTCATGGTCTCGTGGCTCCTGAGTTCAAGCCCCACATAGGGCTCTCTGCTGTCAGCATAGAGTCCACTTTGGATCCTCTGTCTCCTTCTCTCTGCTCCTCCCCAGCTTGTTCTATTTTAAAATAAATAAATAAATAAACAACCATTTCTCTAAAGTTTCATTGTTTTTCCCCATGCTTGAATCCAAAACTTCTTCTTGAAAACTTATACTATGCATCTTAATGAAATACTCATGAATAAATATTTTCAATGTTATATGATACATCTTATATATTTATTATATACAGTTACATACTCTGAAAAAATTTTTTTTTTTTTTTTTTTTTTTTTTTTTTTTTTTTTTTTTTATTTTTTTTTTTTTTTAAAATTTTTTTTTTCAACGTTTTTATTTATTTTTGGGACAGAGAGAGACAGAGCATGAACAGGGGAGGGGCAGAGAGAGAGGGAGACACAGAATCGGAAACAGTCTCCAGGCTCCGAGCCATCAGCCCAGAGCCTGATGCGGGGCTCGAACTCACGGACCGCGAGATCGTGACCTGGCTGAAGCCGGACGCTTAACCGACTGCGCCACCCAGGCGCCCCTGAAAAAATTTTTGAATATGGAAATAAAAGGAGGAAAGTGAAGAAAAAGAAGTGTGTTAGTTTCCTAGGGCTGCCATAATGAAGTACCACAAAGTAGGTGGCTTTAAACAATAGAAATTTGTTGTTTCACAGTTCTGGAAGCTAAAATCTGAAATCGAGGTGATGGTACGACTATTCTCTCTACAGTTGCTAGGGGAAGATCCTACCTTGCCTCTTCTCACTCTTTGGAGGTCCTGGTGTTCCTTGGTTTGTGGCCACGTAACTCCAATCTCTGCCTTAGTCTTCACACGGTCATCTACCTTTTTGTCTCTCTCTCCTCTTCTTATAAAAATAGCAGTGATATTAGATTAAGGGCCCAACCTACTCCAGTAACACCTCATCTTAACCTGACTAATTACATCAGCAATCATTCTATTTCCAGAGAGGTCACATACTTAGGGACTGAGGGGTAGGACTTCCACATACCTTTTTGCAGGACATAATTCAATCCACAACAAGGGTTATTCTGTTTTGTTTGTTTGGTGAGGGTGTCAGTCTTTATAGAATCAGGAGTCTTATAAAACCAGACCTTTGCTTTCCCAGTTAAAATAAAAAGCCAAGCCTGGGTTTACTTCTCTATCACCTGTGACTTGAGCAGGAAAAGATAGAGGTTTGTTGAAGAATTGGTGAAATCACCCTTCTATCTTTACTTCACTGTGCTGTAATCTCCATATTCTCATCCACCCAGTTATGGGGTCCCACTCAGCAGTAATGATTTTGAAAATCAAAGTGTGTTTAAGGAAAAAGGAAACAATTTCAGCAGAGGTCGGACTACTAATTTGAAGAATAAAAATAAAATAAATAATGATATTAATTGATCATTAATGCTGATGTCCCTCAGATAGCCCAGAGGATGCCATTTATGGTATGAAGTTACAAAGAATCCATTTCACCAGCTATTTTCATCAAAGTTTCAAACATTTATCTCCACAGAAAGAGCCCATGGGAAAACAATTTTCTGATCTAAATTTTCTTTCTTTCCGTGGAAGGAGATGTGGATTCACTACTCATTAGTTTAATGACCTTGGGTAAATAAGTCCATTAATCTTTGAATTTTTTCTGCATTTGTAAAACAAGAATAGTAGTAACTTAACTATTAATTTAATAGGGCATTTAAATATAAAAGCCATTTATACACTCTAATGTTATATATACAAATGTAAGAATTTATTTTTGGACAATGTCTTCATGGAGACTTTAAGAGGCACTATGACATAGCAGTTATGAGAACAGGACCTGAGTAAGGCCATTGGGATAGAATTTCAGTTCTATGATCTACTAAGGTGTGATCTTAATCTCTCATTGCCTCTGTTTACTTGTCTGTAAAATGAGGATGATGGCATTTATTTCCCAGGTTGTTAAGAAGATTATATAAATTAATAAAATAAATGTGAAGCAACTTTGATAGAGCTTGTTATGTAGTAAACACTCAATAAATGTAAACTGAGGATGATGATTACCATGAACTCTGGCATTCAGGTCTCCCCAGTGAGTGCTTGGAACATATACTATTTAGAAGACAATGAAATTGGTTCCAGAAATACAGGATGTTAGTTTATATATGCAACATCGCATAGCTACATGCACGCGTGTACGCAGGCGTGTGCACATCCACACACACACACACACACACACACACACACACACACAGAGTCTGTATAGGTAGCTATGGAGTTTGGAGGTTTGCAGGTGGTGAGGAGTGGAGAATGGAACCTGAAAAAGTTCACACAGGATTGGATAAAGATGAGGGTGTAGTGGCGACCTAAGGAGAGTAAAAAAGTATTGAAAACAGTCACTGTGGTAAGTGATTAAGAAATTAAAAGACAAATAAAAGACTGCTTTAAAGAATTACAGGAATATTATGGGCCAGCCAAGACTGATCTCATGGTACTCCAGATATAGTACCAATCATTTTTGTGGGTGTTAGCACTGCCTTTTGGCTTAGCTTAACTGGAAGAGTACAATGGGAGAAGGAATAACCTTCCCATGGTGATTGTGAGCCTAAAGCCTTCAGCTTTAGAAGCAATAGATTTTTTTTTTAATGTTTTTATTTATTTTGAGAGAGAGAGAGAGCAAGCATAGTGAGGGAGGGGCAGAGAGAGAGAGGGGCAGAGATAAGCCCAAGCATAGAGCCTGACTCGGGGGGCTCCATCTCAAAAACTGTGAGATCATGACCTAAGTGGATGTCAAGAGTCAGATGCTTAACCGACTGATCCAGCCAGGCACCCCTAAAACAATAGATGTTTTAGTTGAAACTGTCAAAAAATTTTTTTTTGTTTTTTACTCTTTGAATCTCACACTTGATTTGTGAATCTTGTTGAGCTTAAGGGTTAATAATCATTTAATTAATGAGAAATGTGAAATGATTTAAACAGACATGTGTCAGGTAGGTCATTTTCTCTTGTAAGTGGGACATAAACCAGTTGAAACCAGATTATGCAGGGGCTCCTGGGTGGCTCAGTTGGTTAAACGGCAACCTTTGGCTCAGGTCATGATCTCACAGTTTGTGGGTCTGAGCCCCACATCAGGCTCTTTGCTGTCTGCATGGAGCCTGTTGGAAATACTCTGTCCCCCTTTCTCTCTGCCCCTCCCCCACTTGTTGTCTCTCTTTCTCTCTCTCTCTCTCTCTCACTCTCTTTCTCTCTCTCTCAAAAAGAAACAAAAATTTACTTAAAAAAAGAAAAGAAAAAAAAGAAACCAGTTTATGCAAGGGGAAACGACCTAATTTAGTACCCAAATAATGCCAATGGTTTCTCTCCATCTCTTAACCTTTGCTTCTTCTCTGCTGCCTTTGTTCTCAGTTTAGGCAGTGCCCAAAGGACTGCATGGATTTCATAGTCTTCGTCATTTCAGGGTAAATCCAGCGGAAAAAGAGCTTTATCAGACAGATCTCAATTGCCCTGATTTAGCAGTTTTGGTCACATCTTATATTTGAACCTATGGCTGTGACCAGGAATGGAGGACATGCTGAGTGCCTCACTGTGGGTTAGAGACTGAGATGGAAGGAAGGGTGGAATCCCAAATGAAATTTAGGATTGTTGAAGAGAGGAGGCTGGATGTTTGCGAAGCAAGTACTGAATGCCCATGAAGGCCAATGCATCTTAAACTGTTGCCTAAAATACCCTTGATATAATTAGGAGTTGAACTAATTATAAGAAAACTGTGTAGAATGGAAGCATATATTTTATTTGGGTTAAGTATAAGGAGATGATGTACCTTGAGTTATTATTTTTTTTAATGTTTTTTTTTTCTAAATTTATTTTTGAGACAGAGACAGAGCATGAGCAGGAGAGGGGTAGAGAGACAGAGAGACACAGAATCTGAAGCAGGCTCTAGGCTCCGAGCTGTCAGCACGATGCCTGACATGGGGCGCAAACTCATAGATTGTGAGATCATGACCTGAGCTGGAGTCGGACGCCCAACCGACTGAGCCACCCAGGCGCCCCACCTTGAGTTATTACAAATAAAACTCTTTGTTAATTTCAGGCATCTAAGCTAGTGCTTTAGGTTGTTTAGATGAGGTAGTGAGTGGGGCTGTGACCACCTTTATTCTTTTTCATTGAAAAATTTGGATTCAAGCTAGTCAGAGTTGAAAGGCTAATTTAGATGAATGCTTCTTGTCTAAAAAGCAACTAAAGTTTGTTGTTATTTTCTTTTTATTAAAATTCTTTTTAAGTTTATTTATTTATTTATTTATTTATTTATTTTGAGAGAGAGAGAGTGTGCAAGTGGGGAAGGAGCAGAGATACAGACGGAGAGAGAGAATCCCAAGCAGGCTCTGCACTGTCACCACAGAGCCCGATGTGGGGCTTGAACCTACAAACTGTGAGATCACGACCTGAGCCAAAGCCAGACACTCAACCAACTCAGCCACCCAGGCACCCCAGTTGTTCTTTTCATTTTAATATGATAGATAGAAATGTTTAAAATCCATTTTTCAAGTGGTTTAAACATTAAAACTGGCTTTGATCTTTTAACATATTTTTCATCCTTAAATTTATGTTAGAGTGTTAATGCAACAGGAAGCAGATATTTATGTTGAATTAAAAATTGGGCTTGACAGCTAAAAAGGAATAACTATGATTTAAATCAAAACAAAAGCTGTAGACATACACTTTGTGACTACAATCTTTATAGAGACTCACTTTAGTGACTAAAGATTTTATAAACTGTAATTTTAAAAAGTGACTACAATTACATTTACATAAAATATAATGAACACAAAGAAAGAGTGTATAGTGCTGAATTTCCCACAGTATTCTAAAAACAAAGGGGATTTACTAAATTTCTTTAGAGAAAAAGTAACTTTAATGTAAAAATATTAGCTGGAAAAATGTTACAAAACCCTTAAAATTAGGCCAATGTAACTGGTTTTCCTAGTTCTTCCCTGCAAGGGAAAAACACCAGCAATATATTAAAATGTATTTGAAGAAATCACAAAGCTAGATATTACATTGATCTATGAGGTGCTTCCAGCAAAAATATGTCCAAAAACACCATGGGAATCATCTATTAATACGATAGTTTATTTTGTGTTCTACAAATCTAAATGTTCCACTGTATTTTGATATGTTTATTTATCTGAATTATAATCACTTTAGGACATTTGAAAAGTTATATGGTTTAAGGATTTTAAAGATGGAGAGATGTATTTGACTTTTATCAGAAATTTTGTTACAGATTATTTCAAACTGGGGTGTAGGTATTTATAAAACTCCCTGAGAGAAATAAATGTGCTCTTACATGACATCTGAGGTAGATGCTGTGTTGCTTAGTGTTCAAGAATAATAACTGTGAGGATGCCGGTACAATGCCTTTATTACTTAATTATTGGCCAACCCACTAACACTCACTGGCAAACTATCCTGTATTGTACTATGCTTGGTGTCTGCATGAGGACAACAGTCTGGTTCAAGGCTGACCAGACTGAGGTGGGTGGTATTTTCCTAGCAGAGCTGGTTTGGCCCAGCTAGTTACTCCAGCAATAATATATTGTGGGAATCAATTTGTTCTCTCACACTGAGGGCAACTTTCCAGCCAATACATTTGATTGTTCTTGTGTGAATAGTGCCAAGTATTAGAAGGGGAGAACTGACAAAACTTTATGTGAAACCAGCTCCTGCCTATTTCTGCTGGACACACCCAGTACAGAATGCTGTTTGTTAAGTTATCCAGTGTCTGGGACAGAGGGAAATGCAAACAATAAGATCAGTACTGCCATAAAAGTTGTTAAAATATTGAATCACTTCTGTACCAGTTGGTAAGTAAATAGCCACTGTCCTAAGTAGCCTTCCTCACCAACAACCCCTGGCTATCTTCTCCTAGACCGAAGACCCCTACCCAGACCTCTCCATGATATAGCCACTCAAGGCGATTACTCAAGGCCACTCTGCTCTGCCACTGCTCTAATGCTGTGGACAGTATCTATTCTGATTGCCCGGTGTCTGTGTGCTTTTGGTTCTTCACTATATTGAACATCATCTTGACAAAGAGCTAGTGAAATATCACTTTAGCATATCAGGTGAAGACCGAAAAGATCCTCATGCTTCTTTAAGGACTGTCTTGGTATTAAACATGATGTAGTTTGTCCTTCCTCATTCTTCCTGCTTCCACTTTTGGAACTAGCTCTGTTTATAATTCTTCTTAGGACTTAAAGCAATTGC
The DNA here is from genome assembly GCF_028749965.1 of Puma concolor. Lineage (NCBI taxonomy): Eukaryota > Metazoa > Chordata > Mammalia > Carnivora > Felidae > Puma > Puma concolor. The sequence continues at coordinate 72,779,671 of NC_141667.1, forward strand.
TCTCAAGTTCCATGGTGGAGCATTTCTGCTAATGAGCATATGCCGGAAATGTGTGGGTAGGATAACAACCCACCTACTTTTAAGCTTATTTTAGAAGATATGATCATTAGAAAATGAAAATTAATTAATGAGAAAATTAAGGCAAATGCCAAATATCATGGATTAGAGATTTCTATATTTCCTTTTTTTCTTTTACCTAGAATCTTTTAAAAACCTAAATTATGTTATATGTCTGTTGGTTTAAAACCCTCTAGTGGCTTCTCATTGCTCTGAGAATAAAATCCTCATTCCTTATCATGACCTACAGGCTCTCTCTGATTTGGCCAGGCGCTTTCTCTCTGATCTGATCTCATATGGTTCCTCCCCATTCTCACTCTGCATGTGGCACACAGGCCTTACAAAGATATGCTAAGCTGATCCCTTGCCTCAGGGCTTTTGCACTTGTTGTTCCCTCTGTTCCAAACATCTTTCATATGATACTACCATTCAGTTCTCATCTCCTTAGAGAATTATTTCCTGATTGTCCTATATGATACTGTCCTCCTTTCAGGCACTCTTTGGCTTATCCACAGTTCTAATCACCAACAGAAATAATTCCATTATCTGTTTATGGTCTGTCTCCCTCCTCCAGAATGTGAGTTATGTGAGTACAGGAACTTCTTCTGGCTTAGTCGCCACCATAGCTCAGTACCTAAAAGAATAAGAAGCAGCGTGGTGTGGAAGAAGCAATATACAGCAGTGGTTAATATGCAGTCTCTGGAGCTGGAACACTTGGGTTGTGAACTCACTTCTACCACCAAATTGCTTCATGACTTTAGGAAACAACAACATCCATGTTGTCGTGTTCTTGTGAAAATTAAATGAGCTAGTAAGTTAAAAAATTCACTTAGAACAGAGTCTGGAATGTAATGAACACTATATAAATATTTGATAGTTTTATTTTCAATGTTTTCATTATAAATGAAATCCTCCATAAGGGCTGGATTTTCCTGTTTTGTATATTGACCAGTCCTTAGCACCTAAAACGATATATGGCTCATTGTCGGCACTCAAAAACTAATGTTGAGAAAATTGTTAAAAGTATCTTTTTTTAAAAAAATTATGTTAACCATAGGAATTAGAGAGTAAGCTTCTCTAATTTTCTTCATCATTTTCTCCACATCTTTAAGCACAAAATGCCATGGTTAAATATTAGGTTTACTTATGCCTGGAATTTCCCAGTTCTGGTCACTAAAGTCTGTGTAAATAGTTCCAATTTGTTAATTAATGATTAGCTCCTTCTTCCCTGCCGAACTGGACCTTAGACATTCTTCTCAAACTAGTGTTTCAGGACGATGATGCCAATCAAGAGTAAGCATGTATAGCAAAACCCTTACTATCCTAAGGTATACAGAATGTATGCGTTGTAAGAATGATACACGGTGTACATTTCTATTCTACATTCTTCTGAAAGACTTACCTGTTTCTGCTTCCTATTGGCCACTCAGAATGATGGAGATGAGAGAAATATGGAATTATATTCCTGATTTCTTCCCATGACACCACGGCACTTTGTTTTATTTTTCAGGGGTTGAGGTATGTTCAGATCACAGATAAGAGCACTATGAGAAATTATTAAATCTCACTGCTTAAATAAATGTTCTTCACCTGACTAATAGCAGCAGCAGAAGTGTGAATTTGAATTCACTCTACACTCCTTAGGTGTTAACATTGCCCAAATATGAAAATTAAGTAGCACTGCTTTCTCTCACTTAAAAAAAAAATTAAATAAAACAAAATAAATTATGTATAAACAGAAAATTTCAGAGACACAATTAAGGTTATGGAAAACATTCACAGAAGAAAGCTACTACTATTTGAAAATCTTAATTTTCTTTACAATTTAGTGAGATTTCATTTGTAATAGTGAAGTTGCATTCACATTTATTTTTCGCTTTCTGACCCAGGTAGCATTTAAATTGGTTGGTTGGAGCCTGGCATTAATGAGATCATAGTCAGGGGCTCAGTTCCCTGTCTTCCTGTCAGAATTAGTTAGATCAACACAAGAGAAGGCTGTTCTGTGATCACTGACTCTACCATGATTGTGGTTATTTGTCCCATGTGTGTGGCCATTTGTTTGCAAAGTAGGGGCTTCATTCTTGCATTCAATTCAACAATATTTATTGAACTTTTAATACTATTCCCTCAATTCTCAGATACCACTGCTGAAAAGGTGCACTATTACTTTAATGTTAGGAATAAAAGATATCTTAATTCATTAAGTAAAGCCATGGATTATAATATATAGAAATTTAAAATATGAGAAAATGTATTTGTTTTACGATTTGGAAAATATGGCTTTGAGTATAACCCCTTGCCCTTACTAAAAACAACACAGAAGTGTATATTTTGTATTTTTGATGGTTACATCTTTAATTTAATGCCTCTTATATTAGACCTAAAACTTGTTCTCTGAGATTAAACTTCTTGACCTATATACTGAGATACAAATATATCTATGTACGTTATTTAAAAAATACATTATATCTCTATATCACTATAAAATATATATAATATGGATATATTAATAATTATAACATCGTATATTAAATATATGTTTATATAACTACTTATAAAATATGTAACTGTATATTATAAATTCATAGATATAATATATTTTATATACAACTAAAAATATATATATATAAATATATATTCATACATACAAACGTATGCATAAATATGCAAATATAGAAAAATCTATTTGTGTTATTATTTATTCATATCATTTGTGCATTCATTCAGCAATATCTATGGAGCATCAAGTACTAAGTGTGGTAAAATATTAAGAAATAAGATAAGGTCCCGGTGTTTATGAAGTAGTAGGGAGAAACATTAAATCTAAAATTAAAATAAAAGATAGTGATAAGACCACGAAATGTAAAACAGGACAATCTATTAACAAATGTATGGGAAGAGAAGCAGTCTACTTTGGAGCTGGTCAAGGAAACCTCTGGGAAAGTTACAGTTGGGCTCAGATCCTAAAGATGAGATGCAGGAAACAACATGAAACCCTGGGGCAGAATGTTTTCAGGCAGAGAACAGAGCAGGGATTCCAAGGTGGAAAGGAAACCGGTATATCTGAACAACAACTACAATAACAACTAAACTCAAAGAGTCTGGAGCTAGAGAGCCATGAGAAGATGATATGATATGAACTCAGGATGGTAGGAAGGGTAGAGTTGATAGAGTGGCTTATAAGCTATGGAAAAGAGCTTTTATTTTATTCTGTGATCAGTGGGGAGCATTGAAGGGATAAACAGAATCACAGTATGTTTTGTTTTGTATTAAAAAAAATTATTGATAGTTATGTCTGTCCTTAAGGGGGCAGGAATGGAGGTGGGAAGATCAGTTTAGAGGTTATTGTATGATAGAATAGTAGCTTGACAAGGGTGACAGCAGTGATGATAGGTAGCACTGGACAGATTCAGGCTGTTTTGGAGACAGAAGTGCCAGAACTTACTTATGGCTTGTTTCTGGAGTGGGAAAAAAAAGAATCAAATACAGTCTGACTTAACCAATAAGGTGGGTTGATGCTACTTGCTGAGATTGGGAAAGAACAGCTTTTTTTGGCAGTAGGGAGAAGTCAAGTCTCCTGTTTTGACCATGATAGTCTTGAGAAAAGCCTATGACACCTTTAAATAGAGATCCCATTAGTCACAGAAACAACATAAAGTCAACTGGTAACATAAAATTGCTAGTTTTATGTCACTTTTGAAAATGTGAGATATTTAAATTGAAGAAACTGAGGTTATTGAGACTCAGAAGTTGATCCTGGAAAACCATCATGTCTGAACTCTGAATTCTTATCTTTAATAATAGTTCAATGAAGAATATTGTTCTGTATTGATGGGGCATTATACGGTAAGACATACCTTAAAGACATATTTTAAGAAATGTTTGTAACATAGTTGTAGGAAATTACAGAGGAAACGATTTCTTTCTGTAATAATGGCATTTGAGCTACTGTCTGCAGACCAAAGGGTATTCCAAGCACTGAATCCAACTAAAGAATGATGGGGAAAAAATAATAAATTCTACTCTGGCAAATATTTGCAGGAGTACATGATGCACAAGAAGTTCTTTCTAAAACATGTTAGATTATGGTGCAGACAGAATATCCCATATTCTTTGGAATTCTTGCAGGTGTATTATATTTTGTTACCGTAAAAATAGCTTTAGACTTATTTAGAATAATGAACCACAAGGCTCAGTAACCTGGTCTTGTTTATAATATCAAAAGTATGTGGTATTCAAATGTATGCAACTGGGGATACCAAAGCTTTTATTTTTATAGTGCTGTAAATGTACAACAGACTTTATAATAGATTGAACTGTGTGCCCCAAACCAAAAAAGAAGCCAATCATTATAATTTGGGTTCCATGGGAAGCTGACTCTGCAACGGCGATGTGTGTGCATCTGGTTTATTGGGACTGGTCTTGGGAGTGACAATTTTGATGGGAAGAGTGAAACTGGAATGCATAGCGGGAGAAGTTGAACTGCAATGCAGTTGTAACAGAGCCCTCAGCCAAACTCATGTGGACTTCCCAAGCTGGGATGACTCTTTTGAGATATCTTGGGTTGAAGCAAGGAGTCCCAGCTTTTGTTAACTGCTCATTGACTAGAGATTTAGTGTGGCTGTAACCTTGGAGGAAGCAGCTCCCCACAGCTGAAGGGAATTCCTGAGGAGGGACTTAACTGAGGGCTATCATCAGACAATACAAGCAGCAGATGGGAAATCAGTGCCTCAGTTGTGAAAGGGGATGCCAGAGTTCACCTTTGGTACTACTTGGATCCATATGCCTTGCATAATAGGTACACCCTATCTAGGAATGTCTCTTCTAGGATTCTAGTTGATCTCTTTTCCTGGAGAAACTTACTACAGTAAGATTTGCAAGATAAACCATAGCCACCACCACAGCCTCAGGGCTGCAGCTTGCTATCATCTCCCTCCTTTACTACCCCTTCTAGATTTATTTTAGCCTCAACAGGCACCTCAGCTAATCTAGGTGGTTTATCTGGTGGGATGACTCAGACCTTAACTCTAGAATGGTCACCACAGCCTTCTCGGGTCAGAACTGGTATACCATTTCCAAATAAATGACTCCTTGAGGAAAGTGGTTCCTTTCCTTACTTGCTGGTCCCTTGCTTCAAGGGGCCCAGAGTGCCTGGGCAGTGACTTAAAATATGGTGTGAATCTTGCTATCTCCATTCATGGAAGAATTCTATTTCAATCAATTCTAGGCAAGATGAACAGCTGCCAGCAACAGAGACCAACACTGAACTCTTGATATGGCACAGTCCCTTAGGGAAACCAAACATTTTTCCATGGCAAGGCTATTATTACATTGGATCTCTGTCATCTTGGAATTAACTATATTATACTGTTTCAGGACAGAAGGGGTCCATTGTAAACCGACTCACCACCACGTGATGTTTTATTTCTGTAAGGGAGGATGCCATAGTGGGGGCTTGGTTTTGTTCTTATTAATGGCAGATTGTCCATTTGGAAGCAGAGTAACTAGATAAGCCTTAGTGAGTGGGGAACCCATGCTGTTTGGACCATCATAGCCCCCATTCTACCTGTGTGGCTACTCTACAAATACCCATGCAAATATTGTTCTGACATTGGGGTGGCTGACAACACAAGCTGTGTAATAGCCTCTACTCAATCACCTTGTCTACTTTGTTCATTAGTACCTCTTGTAAGATGGGTGATCTCCAGTGGCATTAGCACATGATAAAAAGATCTTTAGACTTTGTGCCCACTCTTCTCTCCACATAACTCTTTGCCTCATTGTCCTTATCTTTCCATCTTTGTCCTTCCAGGCTCCTGACCAACTAGCCAAGCCATGTGCTACTTTGGGTAATACATTTGCCTCAGGCCACTTCATTTTTCACACAAAGTGGATGCTAGTTGCACCACCTGAAACTCCACTGGGGGAATTTCCTTAATGATGTTTTTCAGGGCCACTCTGAAAGTGAAGTGGCAGACCATTTTTGGCTTGCATCTGCATACTAAGCTAAACCACCATGATATTCTTCTTCATGAGCTGGTCCTAAGGGGACACCCTACTTTCCAAGCAGTCACAGGTGTGAGATGAGGGAGAGATGCTGTAATAGTGCTGGATGCCCTCTAAGGAGGTATGGAAAGTAGGGTTAGGCAGAGGGAGAAGTTGAACTTCTGATTCAGTTACAAGGGAGCCTTCATTAGACTCCATAGGGATCTGGAAAGCTAGTAGGGCTCATTAAATACATATTGAATCTCAAATTGAAGCCAGAGGTTAGACCTTTGTATTCTTGTGTGGATCAGTCACTGGATGTGGATTGCCTCTATGGAGAGAATGTAAACCTTGAGTAAGGCACTTCCCTTCAATTTAGGGGAATTCCTGGAGTGGAGCTAAGCTGTGAGTTCTTCAAGCAATACTCCAGATAGCAGGAGGAGTAAGCACCCAATTCTTGAAGTGGGAGATCTTGGTGACACACCAAAAATCAATTATATCAACCCTAAACCAGCAAATTTTCCAAGGATGATTTGTAGCATCTGAACAAATAAGATAAATACTGGACCAGCTGAAGCCAAAATAATATACAAGCAACACTTTGAATTTGGGGGACTATTGGGCATCTCAATCCTCTCAGTAATTAGAGCTTATAGGAGGTAAATGAGGAGAACTAAAAGGCAGAAAAGGAGGATCAGAGTATTGGGATCAGAGTGAAATGTGTTATCTATGCCCATCTGAAGTCTGAGCCACCTCCCCTCATTTTCAAACTCAGTGAAAAGCACTGAGAGAGGCACCCCCATATATGCAGTCACAGGAGACAAAAACCTGGCTACCATCTTTGACTCTTTTCTCACCTCCACATTAGTTCAATCATCACACCCTGTGGATAGGCACACTGTGATTTCTCTCGAACTCACCCACTCCTCTTTACATATATTGCTTTCGTTCAGGCTCTAACCAATTTTACCTGGATCATAAAAATAGTTCGTTTCCCTGCGTTGAACCTCACAGCTTCCCTGGGCTTTCTAAAATACATTGTACTACTTTAGCTAGAATGAGTTTTCTAGAAGGTAAATCTGATGATGTTATGTCCCTGTTTAAAATTCACAAATGACTACTTCTTACCGACCTCATAAATCCCAGTTCCTTAAATGGAATATAAAGCTTTTCCTGACCTAGTCTCTGCCTGCCCCATTGAATCCCCACTCATTACTTGTTCCCTGCCTTGTTCCCTTTTGTTTTAGCTTTATAAGCTTGGGGTTTCACTCACACTTACTATTCTCTGTGCCCACTGGGCTTTTTCTTGGCTATTGCCTTTGCCTGGAACTCTCCCTTACAAGTCAGAACAGTGGTTCCCCAAAGACATCTTCATGGTAGTTCCTGCAACCTATGAATATGTTACCTTAAGTGGAAAAAGGGACTTTGCAGTTGTGATTAAGTCAAGAATTGTGAGATGCAAAGAGTAGCCTGGATCACCCAAATGGGACCAATGCAATCACTGGTTCCTTATAGTGAGGAGGGTCAGAGTCAGGGAGGTTAAGATGATGAAAGAAGCAGAAGTCAGAGTGAGGTTATTGACAAGAAGGGGTCTGTGGACCAAGGAATGTTGTAGCCTCTAGAAGCAAGAAACAGATTTCCTCTTAGAACCCCCAGAAGCAACGCAGCTCTGCTGATGCCTTGATTTTAGCCTAGGAAGACTCAGTTCAGATTTCTGACCCCCAGATTGTAGAATAATAAATTTCTGTTGTTTTAACCCACTGAATTTGTTGTAATTTTATACAGCAGCAGAAGGAAACTAATACACCTCCCCTGTGGTTAAATTCTATTAATTATTTAAGACTCAGCTGAAGCAATAATTCTGGTATAAGAGATTCTCCCCTATGTTTCAGAAGCTACCACAACATTCCTTCCACTCTTTGTAGTTATCTATTGCCCCTCTCCCAAGCTCCCCTTTTCAACCTCTTACACCTACTTAAGAGCCTTAATTGCATCAGATGATCTTTTGGTCCCAGGAAGCAAACTGCCGAGCACATGGGCACAGTGAGGTTGTAATGTGTCTCCTACCACTGTCATTTTGTTCCCAGGTTTCCCTCTAGGCTTTGATGCCAACAATGCCTCCTGGCTGTAGGCCACCTTGTTTTCTGTTTTGAGGGCTCATGCTTGTTTGGGATTTGTGTAAAAGGAGAGGAGAGTCAGCTCAGATGAGCTTAGAAAGTCCCAGGCAGAGAGACAGGTCCTTTTGTGGAGGGTTCATGGGGATGCACAGGAGGCTGCTGAACGGAAGTCTTCACTTCACTGCATCACAAAGAATATTCCACATGACTCTTTCTCCCAGTTTTTGGCTGTGCTCCTGGAATCCTGAGAGGTGGCCTTTAAGTTTCCATGAGGCCCCTGGCACTGGCCAAAGCAGTTCTCTACAGTTCATGGTGACCTCTTCCTTTCTGGGGGCTCCAGGCTTGTCCTGCCTCAACCTCCATCCTGCATGTTTCTCCATTCCTCTATTCTTTCACCTGTTCTATTTTTATGGCTTGAACCTATTTGCTTCCCTCAGGCCCTCTCTTCTGAGCCTCTAGAGACTATTTTAGAAATTAAAAACAAATATCCAAAATTGACTTCTCCTCAAGGCTATGTGCTTGCCTCTGGCTGACTAGGGGGAAAGTCACAGGAGTTCAGAAGAAAAACACAATGTTCCAAAAAAATATAACTTGCTACATTCCAGTTTCATTATAAACAAATATTTGTGAAAGGAATGAGTAGTGAGAGGGAATGTAAGAGAGTATCAAGGTTTTGGTTGGGGAAGTATTTTTCAACTCTAGGTTTTCTTCTGGATTCCACCTGTGGTCCTTATGCCACTGGTTAATAACCACTGTTTTAGAAAGGCTTCAGGCTGAACATTTTGGCTAGAAATTGTATAACTTGGAAGATGCTGCCAAACCTTCACCAGAGTGAAGAAGGCTCTGGTTTCTAGGTAATCAGAAGAGAGAAGATACAGCATAGGTAATCCAACTATCTACCTCTTCTATATTCTCTTTCATGGGTCACGTTTTTCCATATGATGGGAAAGAGGATGGTTTTTGTCTTGGTTTTTCTGTCTTCCTCAGCACCAAGAGCCCTCTCTGTCACTTCCGTTTCCTCTAGGCCAAGACTTCCTTTGCTGTGGTTACCCCCTTGAACTCCTAAATCGGGTCTCATGGTAACTGGATGATGACATGCTCTTTGCCAAGAGAGCCTGGCTGTGGAAAGGCCACATGTCTCATACCTTCATATTCCACACCACTGCCATACTAGGAGTAGAGGGGACTAATGTTAATATGGACTGAGTTAACTAAAGGCAGTAACAACACAGCACGGGAAGTGTGAAGCTGCTGTATATATAGTTCCCATAGTCCCTCAAGGAGGTCATCTTATATCAACATTTGTGATCTTTCTTCAGGCCTTTTGGTGAAACCGAGGGCATATTTATATGTCCATCCGGAGTCACTCCACTAGCTTTCAGGGAATACCTACCCTGTATTTGTAAGGTTTGGTCTGATCTCAGAGTCCATCTTCCTCCTTCCACCCCCTTCCCTTCTGTAAGGCAAAGATCCATTCCCATGACTTTGAAATGACAGCCCATCAAGACTTCATTACATTCTTAATCTGGGGCCCCCCCGTGTCCCAATCTGTCTCTGGGGAACAAGGGGGAAAATTCAGTCCTCCAGCTACATTTGTCTCATCTGTAGATGGCAGAAAATCCATGGTCATTGCCAAACCTCTGTTTAATGGTTTTTAGTGGGTGATAGCTGAAGTTTTCAAAGGATTTCTCATTATTACACTGGAGGGAAGAGGGTGAAAAGTAGAACACAAAAACTGTGTTTTATACTGGTGAAATCTTTATCCTGAGTTGGGGGGGAGGGGTCTTTCTTTCTATTGCTCAGGTGGGGCACTTTTATTCTGACAGTTGTCTAGCTTTGTTCCCACAGTGAATTTCTCTTGCTGTCTTTAAAGATGATAAGATTAGATGTAGAGTGACCCTCTCACCTCCTTTCCTTTCCCTTCCCCTACTGCTCAGAAGCTTGGTATTTCACCTAGTAATGTGTCCCTGGTGAGGAAAAGTCACAGTTTTATTGATTAAAATCTTAGTATAACATCCATAATTGGAGTTTTGCTGTAATTTGGTGCCAGGTTGCCTCACCATTTTCTCTAGGGACTATATATCAAATGCTATTTTTCACGCTCCTGTTTGCTGATAAGGGCTTGATAAAACCACTAGTTTGACCTGATATTAGATTTCCGGAGATGAAAGCACTGGTACAGATTGCCAAGTGTCCTCAAATACACTGACAAACCATTCCAATATTTTAAAAATGACTTAGGGAAAAAAAAAAAAATCTTTAGGCTATCGTGTGTGTTTATGTTTTCATTCCCTGCCTTCAGCATGTATTTTTATCCATTGCAAACAATTTTCAATCAATAATTAAAATTGGTAAACAGATCTACAGGGGGAAAATCTTTCAGTTTGAGTTTAATAGATTGCCTCTCAAAGTCACTCCCTGACACAGCAAGTTGCTGAGGGAGTTTGTGCCAGTAAATAGGCAAGAATGGGGTTGATTAAAAAGTGAAACAACACAAAACCTGACATCCTGTTGTGAGTTTAAAAATAAAGCAAAATGACTATTAGCAACCCACGTTGATTTCTGTCAAACTATCTTTATCTGTGCAGTAAAACAAAGGAGTAACACAGGGCTTCTTGTCAGAGTAACTTGGGGCTTTATGGGAATTCGTGATTTTTTTATCCTCAGACTTCTTTTTGTTTTGTTAGGATGTTTCTCCTGTGGAGACTCGTGAGACACCTATTAGTAGTCTGGAGCCTACAGGTAGTATGTGAGTTGCTGCAGGAGGAGAAATGGGATGTCTTTCGGCTTTCCTTTCGTGTAGATTTGTTACATGTTTACCAAGGTGAAAGGATTAGTGCCCTGGAGATCATTTGCTTTCATAAGCTTTAAACTAGAGCAGCAAAAGTTTCATGCCTTGATTCTCTTCCAACAACTCTTTCTCTCAGCAAGGCATAGAGGAGCAAGCTGAGACCTACAGATTGCCAGCAGACTTTTCCAACAAAATTGCCCTGTCTCAATCAGTTAGACTGGGTGGGAAGGGAGAGCCTCCGCCAGTTTTCTCCCATCTCATCCACCATGTGGAGAGACACCCGAAGCATTCCACAGGGCTTTATAATCAAGATGAAATTCTCCAGATTTCCAAGTCTCAGTAATACCCAAACCCCAGACCATATGTATGGATAATTCACGTACTTGCTAACCTTTGCGTTTTGCATATAACCTCCCTGTCAAACATTGATTTTCTAGAGATTCATATAGATAGAATTAAAAGTTAAGAAGCAAACTGAAGCTAAGCACTATTTGCATTGAATGTAAAAAAAAAAAAAAAGTAGTTGGTATAGAAACTAAAATTTTTGTACTCTAGCAATTTATAGCAGGTGCTTTCCCATATGACTGGCATCTAAAAGGTAATGATTTCAAATGTTGGTTTTGAAACAGAATATAACAGAAGCTAGAATGACAGCTGCAAAACAAACAATAACCCCAAAGCTGGATTGCAACAAATTCAAAACCAGGTAAATGCGAGCAGGCCCTATTCCTGGATTACTTTACTTAAGAAATACAATAAGGAAAGAAAAGCGAAAAGAGAGAAATTAATTTATACTCTTCATAGTGACCCATCCCACCTCTGCCCCTCGAACATAGGGTGTGGCAGCAGGAGTGATGATGCCCTTTTATGGATGTATTTATGTGGTAATGGACATCACACTCCTTTCTACAACGCAGTGATCTAATTCCCAAATGAACTGATTAAATGGCCGGCTCCATTTTGAGCACTGGAAACAAAGAAACTGTAGGAAAAAGTAAAATAAATTTCCACTGTGAATTCCTCGAAGTGCTAACTAACCTCCCATTGGGGTCTGATTAAAGTTAACTTACATACACATATAAATCACACTACTTATCCTGAAAAATTTTAAAGTATATCAGTACCTAGTTGTCTAATAGTTGTCTCTTCTCCCTGTTTCTCAGCTCCTTCACCATTTACAGCTCAATCCACTTTCAGCTGGCTTTTATGTCCATGTCCAATGAACTGGTTTTCTCTAAGGTCATTAATAACCTTACTGTCAAAAAATCCAGGGGATGTATTTCACTCCTCATTTCACTTAACTTCTGGTTGCATTTAGCACTGCTGGTCACTTCCACTTTCTAAATACTGTATTCTATAGGTTTTCTTCCTGCCCCACTGAGCTGTCTTAGCTTCCTTGGCTGGCTCCCCAGGCAAAGAAGATGGAAAATGAGCCAAATGGTTCATTTCTCCTGGACAACTTCCCTAGCTCACCTCATAATTATTATCTACTGCTCCCACCAGATGATAAAAGAACTCAGAACCGAGCTCTGGAGTGTTCCAAAATCCAAGGTCAACTAGATGCCTAGGAACCAAGAAAGGAGTCTGAGAAGGGCTGGTCAAGGAGGTATGAAGAAAACCACTACAGAGTGGAGACCAGGGAGCATGTTTCAGGAACAGAGAAAACAGACAACCACATTAAATGCTACTGAGAACCCAATTAAGATGAAGTCAGAGAAGTGTTCAAATAATTAACAAGGTGGAGCTTGTTGCTGGCATGGTTGTGATAGCAATGATCAGTGCAGTGGTGGGACAGAAAGCAAATGCCTGGGGGCAATATATGGGAGATAAGAATGTGAGAATTTCTTTTGAAAAAATTGTCTGTAAATTGGAGCAAAGAAATGGAGGGATACATACAGGGGGATATGGGGTCAATGAGTGAATTTTCTTTTTTAAACATAAGCAAAATTGGAGCATGCTTGTATGCTGATGAGAAACAGCTAATACAAAGGAAGAAACTAATGACATAGTAAGAAGAGTGTTAAATCTTAGAGGGGATGAAGGAGGGCACTTCTTATAACACTAGTAGAGTGACTGGCTCCTGATAGCAACACAACAGTTCTCCAAATGTAGTAAGAGTAAAGAGAGAAATGAGTGAACTTGGTAATTTTAGAGGTCAGATAAATGTGGATCTAGTAATTTTTAAAAACTATTGGGATCTTCAAATAGCTAGAAGGAGGAAGAGTTTTGCCTTCTGTCAAAATTAGGTATAGATAACTTGTCAGAATGCTGGAGGTGGGTTGCTACGTGTGACCTTGGACAAAGACTTTCCTTATAATGTATGAAACCATGACAAAGAATATCAGTGGTGTGTGTGTGTGTGTGTATTGTTTGCGAGGATGTGAGATACTGTAGATTATGTACTTTGATATGACTGGGTTAAGATAGGCATGTTTCCTTTATTAAAAACTTACGTTTTACTGTATGATTTGAAAGGTAACCGTTTCAGTGGAAAGTAATAGTAACAAATAACTTTTGAGTCAATAAAGTCACTTTCTTAACTGCGAGGTCAAATGACAGCAATGGTGATACCACGTTGATTGACTGACAACCTCCTGTCCACAGAAGAAAAACCGTGGCAGCTAAGTGGAAGCTGGTTTTATAAGAGGAGTGTGCCTTGCTCTCTGCCTCTAAGAACTTCAACTCAAAAAGATGAAGTGTAGTATTTTGCGAGTTTATAAACAAGTGGTTTTGCTACAAAGTTTACTGCTGTCATCACACAGGACTCTCTTGAGGGAATGCGTTTTTGAAGAGAAATTAAAAACAACAACCATAATTGGCCACTCCACTGGTTAAACAGTCTCAGGCAGCATCTTGCTCTCAACTTTTTCTTCATTTTCCCTTTAAGTAGGAACAATTAACTTACTTGAATTTTCCAAAAACAGGGGGTTTTTACTACCATTTGGGAGAAACAGAGCCAGTGTTTAGATTGTCATGCATGAACTTCCACTAAAGTATTTTCCCTCAAAGGTAACTAGATATTCATGTTACTACTGCTTTTCCTTACAAACAGAAGTCTCTCAATCATAATTATAGGCTTAGAGCAAAGGAAACAGTAGAGAAGAAACCCAGAGCTCTATAAACATTACTGAAGAACCATGCCAAATATATATGTAAGTTCAGGTATGGGGTAACTCCGGGGTTAGCATTCTCAAAATGATATTTGAAGAGTATTTCAAACATAGAAGTTTTAGAAGGGCTTTAAAATTTTTTTTGTTTTTAAAGGAAGTTTTAGCCTGTCTGGTTGTGCAGATAATCTTCCCTCCCTAAATCAGTGCCTTGCTGTTTTGTTAAGTCCAGGGCCCAGCAGACTGAAACAAAAGGTGTGAAGTTCTTCTCATCCATCTTAATGGGGTGTTAATGACTGTAGAGGATGACTGTGACCATTTAAATGTGAGCGCTATTAATCACCTAGAAAAAACACAAACACCCAGCTTAAGCCACTGAAATGTAATTGCCAGGGACAGTAGGGCCCAATTTTGCTTTTGAATGAAGACTTGTATTAAGGAAAAATGAGCTGCCCCCATGCCAGCTTGGCAGATTTAAAGCTAAGAACAGGCAAAGGCCTTCTAACCTCTCATTGAGATTTAAAGAGCTTGTTTCTCTCAGGAACTTGCAGTTTAGCTGTTGTGCATCCAGTGAATAACTTTTGCCAGTGGTGTAAAAGCAGTGTTTCTGCCAGACAGTCACTTGCCAAATTGTATCTCCTTAAGAGAACTTTACACATTATCTTTTGATTTGAAAGTGTGTGTGTGTGTGTGTGTGTGTGTGTGTGTGTGTGTGTGAAACGTTTCAAGGATATTTAAATCAAAGTTTTAAACAATTTTATTTCTACAACTAGTTTGCTCTGACTCTTCCTGCAGTGTGCCTGTTTTTGAACTGTTATTTTTTTCAGTTATTTTTTTTTTAAGAGGGGGAAATCATGACTTTATCACTGGCAAAGTTGACAATATTTGCAGGACTCTGAATTTACATCTGGAAGAGAATGTCTTTTATTGTTGCTGTTCTGCAGGGTGGGCTAATGGAAGAGTAAATAAATTCTAATTTATAGAAAATCAGAGGCTTCTATTTCTGTTAGTATTTCTGTTGACATGTTAAATTAAGAGAAGTATGAGTGGAACAAGTTTTCTGCCGGGAAATGGGCAGTTCGGTGTGTGCCATCTGACTTGTACCTTGCCTGAAGTTTGAGATTAGTCATCAAGGGGAGATTTATGTTTATGTTTCTACAGATAGCCTTAAGACTGTAGTCTTAAGACTATGCCAAAGTGCATCATCTGGCTTCAGGGAACCGGGCTATGGGAGGCAAGGGGCCATATTTGGTCCGATGTGACACTATGCCTCTGTAGCAATAACAACCAGTGGGAGTGATGGCGGGGCCTGGCCTAATCTGACCCTGCTTCAGATACAAGATGCAAGTTTGGAAGGTATTTATCTCAACTGCTGGACATATTGTTGATTTTTATTTTTTGACAGGAACAGCCAAGCCACGTTTTGTTTCACCACGTCTTAAATTCGCCCCTTGCTTGTTGCCTAGGGCAAAAGGCGCTTGGAAAGTTCACAAAGGAAATAAAATATTTCATTTGCCTCTAAAGTTAAATAAAATACTCATCTAGGGGTTAGATGAGAGAGGCAGAAAAGCTGTGGATTTTAGTAAGGCTAACATTCTAGGTTTGGAAAAGGTCAAGTGACCACGAATGTCTTTTGACAAAGTATTTTTTTTTTCAGTACAATATTTGAATTTTAAAAAAATGATATTTAAAGCAGTTACTTTTCAGAAGTTCACTAACTTCTAATGAGTAGGTTCTAAGGGGCTAAAAATGCCCCGTTGTCTCCAAGAGTTGTCATTGATGCTGCCATTGAGAATTCCGTGGGAGTTGGGGGGGGGGAGGGAGGGGAGGGAGGGATCTGGAATTTAACACATTTGAGATATTGCTAGCCCCTTCCCCAATAGTTGGTGGGGATGGGAAGGGAAGAGAAGGCAGTTTGAGCTGGGACCAAGTAACAACAACATACACAGAAAGTACAAGTTATAGATTGTTGTTTGTCTTCATCAGTTCTCCATTCTGAAAGCTAGGTGGGTCTTTGGAAAAACTATGAATGTGGCCCTCATCCTCTTTTCCCCCTCCTGTCCTATTGTGGGTTACTAGTTAGACTTGCTCAGGTTTCTGACTTGGAGTATTTAGAAGATTTCACATGATTCTACTACTTCTAAGTTGATTTTTAAGACTTCTGAAGTTCCTTCACTAAGGTTATTCGTTTGGAGGCAGAGTGGGGGAAATGGACTGATTCACTTTTTCCACCAGGAGCCCTGGATTCAAATATTTGTTGGCTTCGTGGTTCTGCCTCTGTCTCACTGTGTGGTCTTGGCAAGATGTTATGTTTTTGTCTCAGTTTCCCCACCTGTACAAAAGGGAATAATTACACTAGCTTACTCAGGAGGTTGTAGCCTTGGACAACAAATGATTGCAAAGTACTTAAATCTACAAGAGAAAGGAGAAATTCTAAGTGTTAGCCTTATTCTCTTACACAGGGTGATAAAGTAAAAGTGAGGTTTAATTAGTTAATATAAGCAAATTGAAATTCCCAGATGAAAGGCACTGGAGAAGTTCAAAGTCATTTTATTATTATTAATAATAGGTGTTTTACCTCTTTCTTTCACTTCCCTCATCTAATCAGCATACATTCCTTGGTTTAAAGGGAGTGTTCGCTCTCCAAATGACTTTTATCTACAGTGTTGAGACATTCCTTATCCTGTTTTATGGATATGGAGTTTTAAATGACTATAAACAACTCCTTTTTTCATAAGCTCTTTTTTTCTTTTAAAGAAGAGGCAAATTGGCTCTTGGTTCACGTCTGTAAGCATGTGAAAACATTTATATGAGCCTCTTTTACAGATTCTGTTCCTCTTTGGGATACTAAAAAACCTCCTCGCCTGCAGGCCCATGTTGTTCACCACACGGACACTCTCAGGCAAGCTTCCCTCTGTCTACATGGAGAAATCCACCTTTTAAAATATAGTATTTTATTTATATATCTACATATATATGCAGACATATCTCTAATTTTAACACCAAACCTCTAGGTCAGAATAATAAGTAGGGGGCATACACACTTTAAGAACCTGTAAGAGTACAAAGTCAAAATTTCTCAGGTGAAAGTAGCTTCGTGGATCTCTGACAAATGTCAGCCTCACCTGGCTGAGGGGATGAGAAGCTATGGAGCCAGCACTGGCTTCAGTCAGAGTGAGAATTGGCAAATATAAATGCTTGGCTTCCAAACACTGTCGTTCTGAGTCTTTCACATGCCTGGTGAAAACCATATTGAATAAGTATGAAACATTTATTTGCCCAAAAGAGTAAACAGTGCCTTATTCACGTAATATCTCATAGAAGTTCACTGGCTCTTTTATTCAAAACACCAATAAGGATCTGTTTTATCACATTGACTGATGCTTGGATTCTGAAGAACAGAAGTTTATTTAAAACCTAATGAATAGGGGCGCCTGGGCAGCTCAGTCTGTTAAGTGTCTGACTTTGGCTCAAGTCATGATCTCACAGTTTGAGGGTTCAAGCCCCGCGTTGGGCTCTGTGCTGACCGCTCAGAGCCTGGAGCCTGCTTCAGATTCTGTGTCTCCCTCTCCCTCTCTCTCTGTTCCTCCCCAGCTCACGCTCTGTGTCTCTTTCTCTCAAAAATAAATAAACATGAAAAAAATAAAATAAAATCTAATGAATACAACCTATCTAATGAATCCAAGAGATAGTGCGACCATTTAGATGACTAGAGTTAAATAATGACAGAAGTGTTCCAAAAGCAGATGACTAAATGTCACAGGAGAGTGGCAGATAATGAACGCTCTGGACCTGACCTGGAACACTGTAGGTATTCAAGAAATCCTTTTGAATGAGTTCACAGGAAGTAAATGTCATTGAGGGTAGGATGGCTGCAAAGTCTTGGTGGCAGATGTAATAGTTGAGCTGACTCTTGCTTCAGGCTTAGAAACTGAGGTGGAGAGAGGATTTTTAAAAGGCTTTCTAAACTTTCCTTTAGATGAATCAGTTCTGGAGATCTAAGGTCAGCATGGTGACTATAGTTAATAATATACTGTGTGGGATACTTGAAATTTGCTAAGAGAGTAGATCTTAAGTGTTCTCATCGTGTGCATACATGCACACACACAGAAACGGTAACTATGTGAGGTGATGAGTATGTTAATTTTGTTAATCCTTTCACATGTATACATATATCAAATCATCGTATTGTGCACTTTAAACACATACAATTTTATTGGTCAATTATTTTTCAATAAAGCTGGAGGGGGAAGGCATTCTCAATTGGAGGATGGTGGGGAGTAGTTATAAGGAGGCATGGTTACTGTGTGTTCATGAAAAATGAGTAAATCTGTGACTGGAGTGAAGGCGCTAAAACTCTTAACAAAGAAACACTGCAGTGTGGACACTATCCATGGAATTGTACGGTTTCTAAGTACTTTATAATTTCCCATTAGTTGCTCAAGTCTAAAAACCTATAGAATGGGCTGGAATAATTGTCTTTTGGGGCACTGAAGCTATGTGGCTGGCACTTAGTAGAGAGATGCAGTCTGGGGACTCCTCTCCAGAGAAGTGATAGCTAATAATATGCAAGTGTTGGTACTTAAACAGGATTTGAAGCCTTAAGCTAAATACATTTCTCTTCTAAGGTTGTTTTGTTTTGTTTTGTTTAAATTTGAGAGAGAGAGGAGGCAGAGAGGGGAAGAGGGAGAGAATCCTAAGCAAGCTCCACAGTTGGCAACGGGGAGCCCACCACGAGCTGGATACCACAACCTCGGGGATCATGACCTGAGCCAAAATCAACAGTTGGATGCTTGAGTGTCCAGAGCCACCCAGGTTCCCTTCTGAGGCCGATTTTTCAGCAACTCTAAGAGCATGCAAGCGAGCAAAGCAAAGTCGTGGTGGAAGAGGCAAGGACTTTAAGGACTTCTTAACTTTGCTGTGACTAAAATCATACCATAGTTAACTTCCTACATTTTTAGGGATATAGAACCTTGCCTCACAGCCTCTTCATGAATGAAAGGAAATTGGGGGAATGGCTGATAACCGGGATCTGAAACCAGAATGAAGAATGGCTTTTCAGGGTCCAGCTCTGTATATCTGTTCTGAGTTGATTTTTACTAACTGAAGTTTCATAATCTCATTAATGATTTGTTAAAAACAGTGACCTGAAAAACACTGCCTTGTTTTCTTTCATAGTTCTGTGGAAATGCAGCTGCCATTTAACCAGTGCCTGTTACTTCATGCTCTGCATATGTGCTTTCAGATATTATCTCCAATCCTTCCAAAAGTCTCCAAAGGAATGTTGCGACTCTCCTTTTACAGCAGGAAAACTAGGAAAATGAGCCTCAGAGAGGTTGAACAACTTCCTCACAGTTACCCAGCCAGGATTCAAAACGATGTAAGCCCAAGTCTGTACTCTCTTTGCCACTCTGATTATTCTCTGTGTAAAAATTAATTTTAAAATGTATTCTTACTCCTCTAAAATCTGAAAATAACATTATCTAGAGTACCACAGGACTATTATTATTTTTTTAATTCCTGTTATTTATTTACCCGTATGTAAGTCTCAGGCAGTTTCACACGAAAAGACTAAATGCACTTATAGCCTGCACTTTATATTTATCCAATCTTAAGTTGTTCTGTAGGTGGAGATTTAGAGTAGAGCCACGCACAAAGAATCCCTTGCCCCTCTCCTTGCTGCCTCTGCTTCCCTCAGCCTGTTTCACTGAACAGAGGCTGCCAGAACCCACGTGTCCATGCAGATATCAGTCTTTAACACAGAAGTTGGCAACGCTTGAAGAACAGAAACGGCTGCAGATGTTGAGGGCTGGGGAGTTCAAAAGAAGCCTTGCTATGTGGAATCCCACATTTGAGACTCTTTCTTTTGGTTGGGAAACTAATAACCCTCCAGTTTTGAGTTAAAACATTGTGCTTCTATCAGCAGAAATATAAAAGAGCACTTGCCTTCTCTGCCTAGGCTGAGGCAGCCCTACCCTTTGTGGCTCATGAACCTTGTGTTTCAGCCTTGGCCCCAGATTCACACCTCCTCCTTGTGACTGGCACTGGTTGAAAGGAAGGATTATGGCCAAGATGTGATCTGGCTGAACAGAAGGGTGTGGTGCCAGCATGGAGCCCCTCTCTCATCTCCAGCCCCCATCACTTCATCAGACATAAGCTATTTCTTTGGCTTCCAATTCTTCCATTATTATTATTTTTCCCAGACTTAGCATTTTTAAACTCAACAGCATCCTCATTATTTATTAAGTACAATTCCTCAAATATGAAAACATCAATAGACTGTCTATTTTCCACCTTGTTCCTTTTTCCCTCTACTGCCACTCCCTTATCCCTCAGGAAGAATTCATGATCCAAAACCAATTGAACAAAACTCGATCCTGTTGTACTTTCCAGCACACCCACATGTTCCCTTGAAAATTCTTTCTCTTAATTAGCTGTTGGCCAGGTATATGTACTGTCTTTGTGAAACCTCATGCCCTGTGCCTGTATGCATATACATCTCAGGCTGGTCACCCAGATCAATCTCTCATCTGGGTGTCAATACATTAACCACACCACCCACTCATCCATTTTTGAGTTTCAGTCTTTCATTTCCCAATTTCTCATTTATGTTCAACTGCTCATATGACTCAATGAATAATTCCTTTTGTCTCTCTTCTCAATCACCTTTTGTCCCAGGAATAAAATTGGAGGCTGGGACTTGACCCTTGAACAAGCTTCAGGGCCATGTGGTAGAATTAGATGAGACCTATGGAATGAGAGTCTGGAGACAAGAGTACTTTTCCTGGTTCAGCAACTTGGGACTTTGAACATGCCAGTTTGCCTTTCTGAACCTCAGTTCCCTCTTCTAAAAGGGGACTGGATGATTGATCTCTAATGTCTATTAATTCATTCAAGGAATGGTTAACGAGTGCCTACTTTATGTCTGCCCTGAGCTAGGTGCTGCAGATACAAGGGCAAGAACAAAGACATAGTTTCTGCCCTTATGGAGCTCGCAGTGTATGGGGGTATCAGCTGTCAATGAATAATTCCATAAATAAGCATGGATTTATCAACCATTATAAATGCTATGAAGGATAAGCATAGCATGTCACAGGAACACTTAATAAGAGGCAGTGGGAGTAGAGGTGGGGAATGTATCAGGAGAATAGGGGGAGGTGTGAGGGGGATGGTGCAGGGATTAATTAGACAAGGAAGAAGAGACAGAAGAGTCCACGCTGAGGAAATAGCAAATGTAAACTCCCTATAGCAGATGGGAGCAAAGTATGGGAAGAAATGAGTAAGACCAGCAAGGCTGACAGAGACCACAATGAGATCAGGGGTTTAAAATGAGGCGGCAACAGCTCCTGGGTGTCTCAGTCAGTTAAGTGTCTGACTCTTGATTATGGTTCAGGTCATGATCTCACAGTCATGATCTCATGGTCATGAGATCAAGCCCTGTGTCGGGCTCTATGCCAAGGGTTGAGCCTGCTTAATATTCTCTCTCTCTCCCTTTGCCCCTTGAACAAGTTCTCTCTCTTTCTCTAAGAAAAAAAACCAAACCAACCAACAAACAAAAAACTGGGGCACCTGGGTGTCTCAGTCGATTGAGCAGCCATCCAATTTCGGCCAGATCATGATCTCATGGTTTGTGGGTTCGAGCCCCATGTCTAGTTCGATACTGACAGCTCACAGCCTGAAACCTGCTTCAGATTCTGTGTCTCCCTCTCTCTCTGCCTCTCCCCCCCCCCACTCTCTCTCAAAAACAAATGAACATTAAAACAAAACAAAACTGAAGCTGCAGAGGTAGTGAGGCCAAGGTGAAGCCTTGTAAGCCAAGTTAAGAACACTGAACTACATGCTAAGTATAATTAGAGAGTCTGGAACAGTGGAGAAGCATGAGACTTGCATTTTAAAAGGTCACCCTACCCCTCTGAGAAGGGAATTGATAGGAGGCAGTGGAAACACAAGTAGGGCATCGTTAGGATTTCTAGGCAAGAAAAGAGTAGAGCTTAGTGGGTGTGGGCGTGGCAGAGCATGGAAGTAGACCATCCTTCCAAGCTTGACTCTGATGCCTTTCCTTGGGACCCTATCCTTCCAGTCACCCTGGAGGTGATCCTGACTCTTCCTGCACTCGGTCTTTATTTTAACCTCACATATGGCACATGTTTATTCTACTTTGTCTTGGTTATTCCTTGTTTTATTTCCCCCATTGGGTTGGAAGCCTTATAGTAATTATATCTTTTTTTTTTTTTTTTTCCAGGGGACTTCCTCTTCCACAGATGCCTTCCACAAATTCTACTACAACACAGGAAATATGTGCCCAATGGATGTGACCCTTCCAGACTCATGTAGTGGAGACCCTGTTACCTCTCCTTGGACCTACATCTTGCTTATCTTTTTATCCTCTAAAAAAACCTAGCCTTAGGTATGATAGGTGCACAGTGAGTGTTCAGGTGGAGTCTATGCTTTTCTTCATGGACAGCTTTGTAAGCTGGTGTGACACCAACCCCAGAGGGAAAGCCAAGGGATTCCTTGGCAGGCCTGAGTGGTCTTTAGCCTCCGTATCAGTTAAATTTTCTCTGCCTTGGGGCACCTGGGTGGCTCAGTTGGTTAAGGATCTGACTTTGGCTCAGGCCATGATCTCCTGGTGCATGAATTCAAGCCCCATGTTGGGCTCTGTGTTGACAGCTCAGAGCCTGGAGCCTACTTCGGATTTTGTGTCTCCTCTCTCTTTACCCCTCCCCTGCTCATGCTCTGTTTCTCTCTGTCAAAAATAAACAAACACTGAAAAGAGAATTTTTTTCTCTGCCTTCTCTGAGAAAACAAAGAAAGGGGAGGGAATGTGGTAGGGAGAAGAGGAAAGAGAAGTTCTTTCAAGATCATATTTCAGAGTCATATTCTTCCCAGCTTCATGTTCTCCTGTGGTGTGCCTGCCTACGGAATTCTCACATACACAGTTGCGTGGTTGTTTTATTTCAAGTGTTGTACAACAGGGGGAGAAAATTCTGGACTGTCAGGATGATAGGCTGAGGCAGATGAAGCTCCCTTATCTGGTGCTGAGTTAAATGTTCAGTTCCTTCTAGGAGGTTATTACTCACTCTCTGAGCTTCAAGATACTGTCCCTCATGGTTAGGGGTCCTGTAGGCAATCTATTCACATTGTTCCTCTCCTCTCCTCCAAGGCTAAGGTACCTTCTTCAGCTCCTTCATGGTCTTTGGTAGAGCACAGTCCTTTCTTATTTGGATCCCAGATCTAGCCCTTTGGTGTCAGGTTGAAGTTCTTGTTTAAGCCACCAGTTTCTTCAAAAATTAGAGTTCTGTGTTGGATTCTCCTTCCATCAATTCCATTTGCTTTAAGTTTCTTCTCTTTTGTATTCCTAGGGATATATATATTAGCCATTCCCCCAAGTTCTGGGACTTCAGAACAGTTCATCATAATTTTTTCCCTTTCCTCAACTGCTTTGTTAAAAAAAAGAAAAAGGAGGAGAAACATTAGCTTTCCTTAGCACCCTTCCTTTTTCCTCAGAGCCCACTTCTGATGCCCTCTACTATATTCCTTTTATAGGGCTCTGTAACAGATGATAATATGCTAAAAGCACTGTCTGTAAGACTCTGGGAAGTCCTTATTGTCTTCAATTAGACTGTTTATGATTCTTAAGACCCTCACCCCCCAAGCACATTTAAACTTAGAAACCTTGCCTGAGATTACCCTTTCTTCCATATTTATTTTCTGATGAGAGTGATATTTTTCTCTGGCTGATAGTTTTTCAGTCTAAAATTAGAAAATACTAGCATTAGAAGTAACCTTAGAGACCATCTAAATTCTTATCCACACTCTCATTCTATTGTTGAGAAATCCAAAGGCCTGGTGAGTCAAGCAGTTTGCCCTAAGTCATTTCATTATTTAGTACTAATGACTAGAATCTTTGTCTTCAAAGGCCTAATTCTCTACCCTGTGCTTTATAATTCTCTTCTTTAATGCTCTACAGAAAGTCATCCAGCACAACAAAGACAATGTGTACTCACAGGGCAGTGCATCATTCTCTCAATCCTTCACCAAATATTTATTGAACATTCATATTAGCATGACACTGTGCTCATACACAACTATTTCACATAAAGAGCCTGATTTAAATGTAAACCACATATGATTAATTTCATATATTTTAAGTTCTTTTGTTAGAAACTGAAGAAGTTAAAAACAAAAGAAAATTTTGTAAGTTCTATTACATACAGAGTGTCATTTTAGGAAAGACAAGGAGAATTCCATCTGTTTATTGTACTGAGTTATAGATTTCTTGTGTTTTATGTAAATGTTTTGGTAAAAGAAGACGTTGAGTTTCAATGTCTGTTAAAAAAAAATAGTGGGAATTAAGGCCATTCTCAGAACAGTTACATGGTGGAGAAGAGCCTAGGAAAATTGAGATTTAGAAGGAGACTGCTAAAATGTTAGTTCTCCCTGAGAACTGTGATCAGGTTGTCTATTTGTTTAATTATTTTACAGGGAGCTTAGTACTGTAGCTTGAAAAAAGTAGTTATCTGAGCACTGTCTGAAATTGCTCTTGACTTCATTGGAGGGAATATAGAAAGATGGACGTCTTTCTCAGCATTCTCCTTATTAACTGCTCCCTTCAGATTTTGCTGTCTGTGGTCATTTTATATAGCAAGCATCGGAGACAATAACCAAGTTTGACAGTAATTGCAAAGGTGGAAGCAACTGTGCCCAAACCACAACCTAGGGTCAAAAGGACCTTCATCCTTCTGAAGATAAGAATCATGATATGATGCTGAAAGAGCGCTGGTGTGAAGTCAGAAGTCTGGGTGCTCTCTAGTTCCAGCTCTTTGCCACCACGTGACACGGGCAGGCTACCTAACCTGGTGAACACTCTCCTCTGGAGTGTGGATGAAAACTCGTATCCTTCCATGACATGGTGTTGTTTTGAGGATCAACTAAGATCACTAATATAAAAGTGCTTTGAAAACTCAGAGACCTTTAGAAATATAAGACAGTTTTATTCCAAAACTCCAGAATTTTGACGACTGACAGAAGTATTTACCTTGAAAAAATTAATGTTTCCTTCTTTTGTGTGTAATGGGAGTCTGCATGCATATTTTACCCTGTTGAAGGGACTTGTTACCCTTCCTCTGAAACTGGCAGGAGACAGTCTCAGTGCTGGTGGAGAGCAGGCTTCTCTTATCCCTTCAAAGAACCGAGAACAAGACTGATATTTATTAGGGAGGTTTAATCCAATGGACATGCTTGAGGTGGCAGCCATTGACTGCCACTAGTCATCTCCCATTCCCACAGTCATGAGAACACTTTGCAGACAACTGATGTGAGGTTCTGAGTTGTATTTGCAATGTTTCCAGGTGGCGGCTGAAAGCAAATATTTTTTGCCAAGTCTGTTGTATCATAGTAGAAAGGATTAAAAATCCCTTTGTGATACTGGATTGCAAAGAACATGCTTTTTCACATTCCATTGGTTCATTCAATGAAAATTCGTTGACTGGGCACCATGCTGGGTGCTAGAGATACAGGCCAGTGTGGTTGGGAAGTTGCCATGGAATAATTACATCACATAGCAATACAGTTCTGGGCTGAGGTAGTTAGAGTTGGAATATATCCTCCATACCTGTGTCCTCTTACCTGGCAATTTTATGTGTCCCAGAGAGTACAGCCACAAGATGGTGGAGACTCTGTTAGCCTGACCCCTGTAGAACACATTTTCCACCCCCACTCCACCCTGCTTCTGGTCAGCATCCAGCATTGTGAAGATAACAGAAGTGAGGAATAAACTTGGGGGTTGCCTGAGGTATCAGCAAACAGTTAATTATCTCAATACATTTATTTGGAAAATATATAATAAGCAAGATCTCTGTCCTCAATGAGCTTAAATTCTAGCTAGGGACACAATGGTCACACAATATAGAAACTCCTAACATGGGACAGCAGTTTTATTGTAAAGGGCCTGCAATAATATACCAAATATAGTCTGAACAAATGATATCCTCGTACATATATATGCTACCCTTCTGTAAATGTAGGAGTTTTTGTGATTAATAAAATACAAAAGCATTTTGTATTTTAGTAAAAGTTACCAAATTCATTGTCCCTTTATCATTTTGTATTTTACTTTTGCCTGTGTGATTCTTTTATTACATGTCTCTCCTCACCAGACTGTAGGCTCCAGGAATCTGTATTTATACTCCATCAAGTCCCTGGGTACTCAAAGAACGTTTGTTAAATGTTGATTAAGTATATTTTCTCAACCAACAGGTTGAGGAATTACAAATATCATGTGCTGCCCCTTGAAATTTTATAATGTTAAAAAGGTGCCCTCCTTTGGGTTGAGGTTGAGACTCTGAGGGTGGGTCAATAAATGAAAGATAAATAAGATACAGAAAAAAGACCTAGATAGAAGGGGCAGGGGACAAAGACATAAAACTAATGGGTCAGAGATAGTTAGCTATAGGATGTTATCTCTGCCTTCATCTCTCATTGTCTTGCATTGATCCATACTTTTAATATTTCCAAAAATTCTGACAAATATTGCCTCAGATGAGCATTACAATAACACACCAGGTGAGAAGTGGGGGCAGAATGGCTGCTGTGGTTCTTTTCTCTTAAGACTTTACAAAGCTGCTTATGCTTGGAAGAACAGAGCTGGCAAGGACTGAAGAGATCATCATACCCTACAAGCGTCATTTCACACTGAGGACACAGAATTCCCCAATCACTGAGGTTCCTGTCCAAGGTCATACAGCTAGATGGTGGCAGAGGCAGGATCAGAATCTAGTCTGACTCATATTCCTTCCACCACACATTGCTGTCTCTTGGTCAGGGTTAGGTTCATCACCACTCAAATGTTTGATTTGGGAGGAAAATGTGGTACAAGTTATGAATTAAGGAAGTATGGATTCTAATTTATAGTTTATGTCATTGGCCTTCTATTTGCACTCAGTCTTTTAACATATATGCTCCACAAAGCTAGCAACAGCTGAAGAGTCCGCCAAAAATACAACTTTGATTGTATTAAAGTCAACATTTATCTAATTCTATAGAAGATCATAATATTTAAATGAGTATGTATTTATTCTGTTAATTCATTGTAAATATGCTACTTGCCTTAATAAGAGTGAGTAACTCTGTTCTTTCTTCATCGTTTGGGCATTCTTTCTATACAATAACTCCTTTCTGAAGCCAATATCATTGCTAATTCTGCATTAAAAAGATAAAGACATAAAGCACAATGTTACAATAAATATCTGGCTAGCCACAGAGACACTATTTTAAAGGAAAATTGTCTCAAGACACTTTAATGCTTTCTATTGCTATGGTTGCAGAATTACTTGAGGGCACATTGCTAAGGGGACCTCTATTACATCTATTAGTGAGATTTATAAGAACACTAACAGGTAAATCCAAACCTAGCTCCATCAATAGTGATGCAGATTAATGTAATTCCTACTTTTCAACTCAGGGTTATAAATATTTAGGCAAGTTGTCTGTTATAATAAACACAGATCGTGCATGTTCTAAATATGTGTGCAAATATATGTTGCCATCATAACAAAAAGCAAACTATCACTTACAGAATAAATATTCTGATCTCAATGAAACCTATAACTTCTAGTGACATATGTGCTCTTATTGGTGAAGAAGTATACACTACCAACTAGATTTAAGGACAGGCAGTACAAATACTTTCCAAGAACCTTCAATGCCATTGACCCATAGTCTTTGTTATGACCTGAGTAGTACTTGTAAGACCATCTGCTGGGTTCAGAGGAGCATCCGTCATTTAGTGAATGTTCCAAGTCAGAATAATTAGGAGAATATATTACATTTTCCAGGTTTATTAAAGAACCAAATTATTAATCATATGCTTTTAAGAATTTTAAAATTATGGAATAGCTTCTTTTTCCTTTCTCTATGGATTATTTTAAATATAGTTTAAAAATCCTATTTTATGTTATTATTAAGATGTGATTCATGCTTGGGGTGCCTGGATGACTCAGTTGGTTAAGTGTCTGACTCTTGATCTTGGCTCAGGTCATGATCTGGTGGTTTGCGGGTTCGAGCCCGGTGTCGGGCTCTGCACTGACAGTGTGGAGCCTGCCTGTGATTCTCTCTTTCTGCCTCTCCTGCACACTCTCATTCACTCTTTCTCTCAAAATAAATAAACTTAAAAAGAGAGAGAGGGAGAGAGAGAGAGAGACAGAGAGAGAGAGAGATGTGATTCATGCTTGTTGAATGCTTTGGTCTGTGTTTTACCCCCAATAGCCCAATCTCACATGGCATTTTGATTTTTTTTTTTTTTTCAACGTTTATTTATTTTTGGGACAGAGAGAGACAGAGCATGAACGGGGGAGGGGCAGAGAGAGAGGGAGACACAGAATCGGAAACAGGCTCCAGGCTCTGAGCCATCAGCCCAGAGCCTGACGCGGGGCTCGAACTCACGGACCGCAAGATCGTGACCTGGCTGAAGTCGGACGCTTAACCGACTGCGCCACCCAGGCGCCCCTCACATGGCATTTTGATTTCAAAGATAGCCAGTGGTCTTGATGTTGTATGAACACACTCAAGAAAAGCCATGTTGGACTTGCAAATAAACACTCTTAAATAATCACTTGATCTGTGATCATTTTATGTGTGTTTGTATTTTTTTTGTATGCACCATTACTTTCTTTTTATTTTATATATTTTAAATATCTTGTCTTTATCATCTCTCTCATGTTGCTTCTTAAAATGTCTTAGTTTATCTAGTTCTCCATCAAGGGTATCTTGCTTTAAAATCTAGCTAATATTATGTGTACATAATATTATGTGTACTTCTACTCCAGAGGGTTTCCAACCCAGGAAAGGCATCTTTCTCTACTCTTGACAATATTCCTTGCAATTCTAATCCACAAATATCTGCAAACCAGATATTTATGAATTTAGCCAGACTACCTAAATGTTAGAAAGAGATATAAGGAAATGAAGGATAGCCAACTAGTTAAATCTTTTCTTACCCTTAGATTTTCCACACCTAATAATCACCACTGTCAGTTTAAATAAATTTGACTACAAAATGGATAATAAAGAAGTTCTTTCTCCAGAGTTCTTTCAAAGTACGTCTTTTTAGTTTTAAAAACATATACATCGTGCAAAAACAGCAGCATCAGTTCCAAACCAGAAAAAATTTTAGAAGAGGAATAATGAGATATAGTGAAAGAATCCCAAATCAGTACCAGCTGCTGAACAATTAGGTTCAACTGCTAACAGGTGTGTGGAATATCCCATGTACAATGTTACCTTCTGTCAATGTGCCTTCCAAAAGGACTTTTGGTTGTTAAATTCCCAGAGTATTTGGACTGTTTAGAACAAATGCTTTGTGTGCATATGTGTATGTGGTTATCCATCTAAGACAAAGCTTATTTTCTTTATAGACCTCTTTTTATATTGAATAGAAATCAAATATCTATATCATATAGGTCATGGAGTCATGGGGTAGGGAGCAGAGGGAGGGGTGGTATACACAACCTGTGGTCCTTGGTTCTGCAGGTTTGCATGGAAGCCTTTTGGTATGAGAAATCCTTCAAAATACACGTAAAAAAATCTTTTGTGTTAATTCGTGGATGAGGTTTCAAAGCTTTCATCAATTTTCAAAAATGTGACTCCCCTTGTTCAGTTTAAACGGGTGGAATTAAAAATATAAGAACTTTTAATTAGCCCTGTCTTAGAATCTTGGCATATTACTTGACCTTTCTGAACACATATCTTCATTTATAAAATGGGGATAGTGTCACTGACCTTTTTTGCTTTCTGGTTACTTAAGGCAGTGTTTTTCCAACTTGTGTATGCATATTAACCACTTGGGAGCTTGTTAAAATGAATATTGTTTCAGTAGGTCTGGGGTGGCACATGAAATTCTGCATGGCCAAGAAACATCTAGATGATGTTGACGCTGTTGGTCTGCATACCACACTTTAAGCGATAAAGATTCCAAACATCACTTCTCAAATTTGACTGCACACTGGAATCACCTGGGAAGTTAAAAAAAACAATAAACAATGATATGTGGTCTTTACCTCCAAAGTTTCTGATTTAATTGCCATGGGGTGCGCCTGCGCCTCAGGACTTTTTTAAAGCTTCCCAGATGCTTTGAATGTGCATTGAAGTTTGAGAATCACTGACTTAAATCAGTGATTTACAGCGCCTGACTCATGTTACACGCTCCACAATCATTAGTTTCCTTAAGAGGGTCCTCAATTATTGGGGTAGGGTAATGAAAAATAAAACACTGACATATTCTTTTCAGTGGCATAAGAAATGAAAAGATTGCTAGTGACTGGGGAAGTTGAATCCAATTCTGCAGGAAATGTGCTCTGAGACCAGGGGTGTGGTTTCTTATCGTTTCTGTGTTTCTTACATTTAAACAATTGGGAGGAAAGGGATAATTATACTTTAACCTCACATATTTGTTGGGAAAATTAATGTTTATAAAATACTTTGAGACTCGTGGATGAAAGGGTATTCAAGACATTTAAAATATACAAAGGGAAAGAATGGATACTCTACAAATTTTCAGTAATTCGTCAAAACAAGGGTACAGAGTATTGGAGCAATAAAGGACAGTGGTGAAGGGGATGTTGACCTTGGCCATGTTTTCTTTAGATATTTGGAGAAGCGACACACAAAAAGTTTATATTGGTTCATTTTACTGACCCTGATAATTTTTAAAGACTTTGTTTTCTAGTAGAAGCCTAAATTTCAACTCAAAATCTAGGTTTCTAAAGTCTTCTTATCCAGGCACAAGCTGTGGGGAGCCACCTTTGACTAAGCTGTTGTTATTACCATTCCTTGCCAGAAAGAACTCCCAGCCTTTCATAAGAGACCCTTTGGGAGTACTTTAAGCAAATGCTTTGAAATTTGTAAGTGTTGATCTCATTTATGAGTGTCCAAATTCCTTGAGAGTTAAGTTCTTTGTCATTACTATAAAACATCAAATATTTGGAAAGGCCATTTATTGAGGCGGGGTCCAACATGGTGTGTGTAAAAGGGAGTGAGCTCTTCTGTGCACTGGACTCAAGTTGATGGAATGTAAAGATAGGGATGCCAGGCCAGACATCTTCTATTCTCCCTCCAGATCAAGACTCCACTCTGCTTTACCCGGCTCTTAGACCTGGAGGCTGACCTATGTGGGTTTGTGAGTGGTTCCCTTGCCTTTTGGCCTCAGGTTGGATTTGGTCAATGGGGTGTCCTGACAGAAGAGACACAGAGCAAGGAGAGAAAATTGGGAGCTATTATTCCTCTGACTCCATTCCTGATTATCCCCTTGGGCTGACTGAATTTCTTGACTAAAACTCACAGCTTCTGTCAAGGTGGCCTGGCCCTCTCTATAGGGCACTCTCCTTCTTGGTTCTAGTATCTTTCCCTTTACCTGCTCCTTGAGATCTATGAAGATCTAATAATAGCTGTAAATTAATGGACCCAGAGTACTGCACTATTCCTTACAGCTTCCCTTCATTCTGCCTATGACTTTGTAAACAGCCTTCTATTAAACCCTCTTTAGATTCCTCTTATTTGCCACAAACAGAAATGCTGTGAGAGCAGGGACCTCTTCTCTCTCATTTGCTGTTGTATATTTATTGGTATTTCCTGAAGGAACAAATAAATATGTTTGTGCCTCTTCTTCATTGGCTGCATTTGTACACTTGACTTAAGGGTATTGATTAGTTAGTTATCAAGGGAGCAGCTCTGTGAGCAATGGTAGTCTCCCTGAAGTTAAATTTATCTAAGAATTAAGACCATATATAGAACTTCTCCATGTTCCTTTTATTTATACTTGTTTTTAAATTCTAAAAATTATATTGAGTGGGGCGCCTGTGCGGCTCAGTTGGTAAAGTGTAGGACTCTTGATTTTGGCTCAGGTCATGATCTCATGGTTTGTGAGACTGAGCTCTGTGTTGGGCTCTGCACTGATGGTGTGGAGCCTGCTTGTGATTCTCTCTCTCCTCTCTCTGCCCCTCTCCTCCTCTCTCTCTCTCTTAATCCTTAAAACAATTAAGGTATATGGAGTTTTGAAATTCTCATGATTATAGGAATTGTGCTAAAACAAATACTTGTTTTTAACATTCCTCTCACACACTTACTTCAGTAGGTTACCCTCAGACACAAGCAGAACCTTCAACAAAATCTGCTACACAGCATCATTCAAGTAAGCAGTGGGACCACATCTCTTAAACCCCATTTTTCTTAGTTGCCTCTTCAGCTTCTCCACTTCTTACTTTTTTTCTCCTTTAGCAATAAAAGTTTTATTTGCATTCTGAGATGATGATTGGCATGCTTCACTTACCCATCTTGAGATAAAGACAAGTCACATTTTCTTTGGTGCTCAAATTGAACCTCCATTTGTTTGAGTTAACCAGAAATTCTAATGTTTTCTAGTAACTCTCTTCTTAAATTTTTCTAAGGAGCAGGTTAAGCAAGTTTGTAAGTCAGGGCTCCTTCAAAGGAGCTTTGAGGCACTCATAGGGTCAAGTATCTGTGGCTGCTGGATTTTGGAGAGCCCCCTCCCTGCTGTTGCTTGCCTCCTCTTAGCACCTCCTTGCTGTTGTCGCCACAAAAAGTTTGGTTGTCCATTGCTGGAACCTGGTCTTAGGTAATTCCGTTCTAACATTTGAAGATAGCCCAGTATTATGAACTGGATTATGTGTGCCTGAATTCATCTGTTGAAGGCCTAACCCTCAGTTCCTCAGAATGTGATTATATTTGCAGAAAAGGCCTTTAAGTGGTATTTAAGGTAAAATGAGGTATGGGTGGGCCCTAAACCAATAACTGGTGTTCTTATATAAGAAGAGGAGATTGGGACACAGATGTATACAAAGACTGTGTGAAGACAAAGAGAGAAGATGGCCATCTATAAGGCAAGGAGAGAGGCCCGAAAAGAAACCAACCCTGCTAATACCTTTATCTTGGACTTCTACCCACCAGAACTGTGAGGAAATAAATTTCTGTTGTTTAAGCCACTCAGTGTTTGGCACTTGGTTATGGAAGCCCTAGAAAACTAATACATCCAGTATTTTTAAGCCCCCATGATCATGGCCAATTCACTAAGACTTAGATGGCCCTTGCAGGAATAAAATGTATACCAAGTTACTCCTTAGGCAGAGAACTCTAGAACCCAACTACTATGGACCAGCCACTTTAGTTCACGTAGGTGAATTTTATAAGGCACTCATAAGAGCTTTTCCCATTAGACATCTGTTGTGCCTACTCCTGACATGGCCTTTGTTCTTGGGTGAGAACACAGATTCACCGATGTTCAAAATACCAGTGGGACTAGAACTTAGATATGACCCCTTGAAGATGGGGACTTAATTCACCAACTAGATTTTTTTTTTTTTTTTCCTGTTGCCATTACTAATATTGTTAAGCTTCTATTTCTTGGACTCTAGATCCCAAAAAGAAATATGTTCTTTCTCCCCCAGCCTTGAGGCCTGCCCTATTTTCTGCTTTAGGGTTTATCATTACCCATGATGACAGTGTGAGTGCATCCATGTTCTTCAGGGAAAACTCTCACTCATCAAAGTATGATTGTTTGATACCAGTGTAGTTCCTAAGGTATATACCTGTCATAGACTTTAAATTCCACATTTAAAGGTCCTTAAGGTCCACAGTGAAAAAGCATAAAATCCTGCATTTTGTCCTACTTTTAATCCGGGAAATCTAATCTAATAATTCCAACTTTTGAAACTGATGCTTTTAATGGGTCCCAGATACATTAATTAAGAAACATTCTTGGGGCGCCTGGGTGGCGCAGTCGGTTAGGCGTCCGACTTCAGCCAGGTCACGATCTCGCGGTCCGTGAGTTCGAGCCCCGCGTCAGGCTCTGGGCTGATGGCTCAGAGCCTGGAGCCTGTTTCCGATTCTGTGTCTCCCTCTCTCTCTGCCCCTCCCCCGTTCATGCTCTCTCTCTGTCCCAAAAATAAATAAACGTTGAAAAAAAAAAATTAAAAAAAAAAAAAAGAAACATTCTTAGTTATTCTATCTTTGCACGCTACTTCTCTACCATGTACTTTCTTCTTACCCTATGGAATTTCTATCAGATGATTGTTTAGATTCTCAATTGATGCACCCTAGAAATTAACTGCTCTTTTTCTTGCATTGTCACATTCTGAGTGAACTCCTCAACAATGTCTTGTAATTTATTTATTTTTTTGAAACTTTCTAGTCTAGAGTATAACAAGGCCATTGATTTTCTTGTTTTAATAACTATAATGTTCATTTCTAGGAATTTTTGTTTTATATTCATTTGTTCATTTTCATATCTTTTTTTAATCAAGGAGAATGTTCCTTATCTCTTTAAGGTTTCTAAAATATCTCTATTTTAAAATTGTTTTCAGATTGCTCTCTAATTTGGTATTGAAATTTCCAATTGGTGATGTGGTTGGCTTCATTTTTTGTATTATTTTTTGCTATATGGTTTGCACCTTGGGTGTGCAGGCTAATCGTGAATGGGATTCTCACCCCCACCCCCACCCTCTTCTCTCTGGACATCCCTATCCCTGTCTAGTGATTGTGTGAGTGTGTCCAACCAGCTTTGTAGGAACCTGTTTCCTCTAGCTAAGACCCCAGGTCCATACAATGTAAGGGCTAGTACACATTCTGTGGCTGACTAATGGACAGCTTGACTTGGAGCCTGACTATGAGGCTGCGTTTGTGTCACTCTGCCTTCCTAGTCGTTGTATTATCTTGTGAGGGCTGTGATAAAAAAGAACTGTAGATAAGGTGGTTTAAACAACAGAAATTTATTTCCTCACAGTTCTAGAGGTTAGGATTCCAAAATCAAGTTATCAGCAGGGTTGTTTTCTTCTAAAGGCCTCTCCCCTTGGCTTGTAGACAGCCATCCTCACCAAATGTTTTCACATGGTCTTCCCTAGTGAGTGTGTCTGTGTCCTAATCTCTTCTTCTTATAAAGATAATAGTCATATTGGATTACAGTCTATCCCAATGATCTCATTTAAACTTAATTATCTTTTCAAAGACCCCATCTCCAATCATAGTATGAGGTACTGGGGGTTAGGCCTTCATCATATGAGTTTTGGGAGAACACACTCAGCCCAGAACAGGCAAGATTCTTTACATAAGCTGTAAGCTCAGAAAATATTAGGTTTCAGCTCTTTTCAGCTTCCTTTCATGGGCGTGGAAACCTATATTGGCTCTGTTTTCAAGCAAAGAGACAGACTTCAACCCCCACATCCAAATGGATTTAGTTTCATTATTCTGTGGGTACCAAAGTCCTGGTTGTCCCTGGCCTGTTTCTACATACAGAATCTACTGTGACTGCCACTTTTGCCCCACTGCCTTCTTTGTGCTTAGCTCATTTTGCTTTGTTTTGAGCTTAGCTATAATTTTTTATCTTTCTCTTACTATATCGTATCTATCATTTTTGTAGTTTTGGATTGTGGCAAAGAGTTGTCAAAGCATGACTTAATAGTATTATTATAATGGGGCACCTGGGTGGCTCAGTTGGTTAAGCATTTGACTCTTGATCTCGGCTGAGGTCATGATCTCATGGTTTGTGAGTTCGAACCCCACATCGGGCTCCATGCTGACAGTGTGGAGCCTGCTTGAGATTCTCTCTCTCTCTCTCTCTCTCTCTGCCGCTCCTAAGAGCACGCACTCACTCTCTCTCTCTCTCTCTCAAAATAATTATATAAAAACTTAAAAAAATAGTACTATTATAATGGTTCTCAAAATTATTTTTTAAAGAGAAAAAATCTTTTGGAATCCAAACATTCACAGGAAATACAAATGTGACTATTTGATCAAGTCTGTAGTTAGATGTATATTGAGATATTTTACCAAACCAACATGATTACTAATAAACATTAGAAGATTAACTTTAATCCAATAATTTTCTTCCAGATATATATCCAGTTTGTCTACATAAACAATAGTGCAATTTAAAAATTTCAAGCATAGCCCAATTTTAAAACATTGCATAATGTAGTCAGTTATTTTACAATTTGAACAACTGGGGCACAAGTCATTTTGGAAAGTTTGAATTATTTATGCTAATGGGGGAACATTGACAAGGGTAATGCAAGAATGGTAAATTGCAAATAATTTATATTTTGTTCTGCTCTGTATTTCTGTACTCTATTTAATCCAGGTGTTTGATGTGTTGGGAGTTTATACCATTTCCATTCAAATGATGAAAACACACTCTGAATATCTGATTTGAAAAATTCCCCAGCTTCCTATCCTGTTTTATCATTTGCCAAAGTCTTTCTTGTTACTGATTCCATGCTCAAGAGAGATGCTGGATTGGTTCTGACTGATTCACAACATCTGGAGCTCACCTTATCTCTTTCTAAGCTCATCCATGGTCTGACTCACATCATCCTTAAGGAGCATATTGGAAGGTAATGATGTGTTTTGGCTTCCATGGTTTTATGCAATGTCTGAGTCTAGGAGGAAAAGAGAGAAATGTTCTAAAATCCTGCAGAGGCTATATGTAAACTACTAAGTCAGTAGAACATAAAGCTTATTGTATCCTCTGTGAATAATCCACAAAGGGGCTAATTCATGTATAGATATGACTGCTAAATTGCTGAGAGTTTATTGTGATGCTTTTGACAAAGAATTTAAATTATTGTCAACCTGCTTCAGTTCACCTGCACAATGAAAGGAAAAAGACAAATGAATAAAACCATACTCAGAATTACTATGATGACCACAAACATTATATAACATCTTGACATGATTTACCACTTTCTGATCACAAACCACTGACAGGCACCTTCTTGGACATAGAAGAATGACTCTACCTGACTCTCTCAAACAGTGCATAATTTTTGACCTTGATCTACAAAAATTTACCAATATAATGTATACTCTTACAAATACATATTGAGCTCTTATTATTTCTCAGAACTATTCTAGGCACTGAGATACAGTAAGTGATGAATAAAACCAGACTTCTGTCTGGGAGGTGCTCAGAGCTTGATGTTTATGTTTTCGAACTGAAATATGACCAATCATTTGGAACCATTAATAAAAAAGCAACCTATACAATGCTTTTCTATAAAAATGCTTATTAAGTACTTTCAGATCTGAACTTTTGAATTCTAGCTGAACTACTCTGGTGTATATGTAGATGAGTTATGGTCAATTTTTCTGACAGAATTTTATGATTCTGATATTTTTCTGTAACACATAGGTCAAGTCAGTGATAGATATAATGATTATGTAAGTTAGAGAATCAAAGAAATTACCCAGACAAGTTAGAAGAAAAAGATATAAGGAAAATCAGATCTCCTTACTCAAACTCAAGGGTCCATTACTCAGATTCACAGAAAATTATATAAATTTTCATTTTGCTTTATGCATATGGACAAAACCTGGGAGAAAAAATTGACAAGACAGAGAACAATGAGTTTTCAATTTTTCTAATGTAAATAACTACTTTTTAATAACCTTATTAGTTTTATTATTCAACACTATGCCAATAATTTACCATAGTAAATTTGTGCCATAAAAACAGTCCACGTGGACATTGGTTTCTGAAGTTAAAAATGTTCAGCCAAATTTAAGAATGGGCTGACCAAAGTTTGCATGGAAATTCTATGTGGTTCTGAAATTGTGTATGTGGATTTAGAATTTGACTTGCAATTAGTACTTTTTAGGATATTATGTATGTAAAAACTTGCTGAAAAATATCATATATAGCTTTGCAGATCATAAAGTTTCTCCAATTATTTGGAATTAAACCTTAACTCAATGTTTCTCAAACTGATTTTTAACTCTTCTGCTTCAGAATCATTTGGCCAGATGCCTAGGTTCCACATCAGACTGAACCCTGGAATCTATATTTGAAATAAACTATCCTGATGATTCTAATGCATACTAAAGTTTA
Organism: Puma concolor; assembly: GCF_028749965.1. NCBI lineage: Eukaryota > Metazoa > Chordata > Mammalia > Carnivora > Felidae > Puma > Puma concolor. The sequence goes on from NC_141667.1 coordinate 72,817,618, forward strand.
ACCTCATCATTTCATAAGGCACTTATTTTTTGAAATTGTCTTCTGGCTTATATATAACTTATATTGTTTTATTCATTAAAAATGTTAACTTCCATTTAGGCAATTGAAAAACATCAAAGAAAATGTTCATTATTGAAGGATTTTTTACATATTAAAGAACAGTTCACTTGTGAAAAAAGGCTGCCTAACCTCATCCATATTTTACCAATGCTGGCTAATTCTTATTTTCATCATTTTTTTAAATGTTTATTTACGTTTGAGAGAGAAAGACAGAGAGAGAGAGAGAGAGAGTGTGTGTGTGTGTGTGTGTGTGTGTGTGTGTGTGTGTGTATGTGTGTGTGAGAGAGAGAGGGGGAGGGGCAAAGAAAGAGGGAGACACAGAATCTGAAGCAGGCTCCAGGCTCTGAGCTGTCAGCACAGAGCCTGACTTGGGGCTTGAACCCAGGAACCCCGTGATCATGACCTGAGCCGAAGTCAGACACTTAACCAACTGAGTCACCCAGGCACCCCAATTCTAATAATTTAATTTGTAAAATATGACTTTCTAAACTAATATTAGAATTAACCTCTTAAAACATGGGAGTATTTTCCTTTGACTTGTGTAATAAAAGGGAAATGATCTTTAATATGTACATTTGACTAGAGTGATTAACGTTATAACTCATTTGTTTTTCAATTACATTCCTTTGTTACCCAAATAAATCTTGCAGCCTCAGTTGACACAATTTCCAAAGAATCAAATATTTTTTTAAAAAAGTGTCCAGCCAACAAAGACAACTAAAGAATTCCAATGTCTACCTACTTCCTTCATAGTATTTTGAAGAGAATTTCTTAATTAGGTTTCTAAAAAGTCCTTCCTAAATTCTCCAGTTCTCTTGCTACCCTGAAGTTGTTACTGAACATCCCACATTATGAATTTGAAACCAACAAACATAATTATCTTCTCCTCCTTCCTGATTCTTTCTATTATTTACATAGATATAGTCTCTGCAAATATTCTTTTTCTCCTCACTTGTATATCATGATTATTGTAAGTCAGAAGATCTGAGGACCTGACTGATAGATGCTCTCTATTACTTACTTCTAATACTTGCTTCTAATGTGAATAAGAACTGACTGAAAATATGATTATACACCTGGAAGTTTTGATGGTGGTTTGAGATTTAAAAATTCCATTTCTATCAATATGCCCTTAATATTACTGTTATCAAGAGAAACTAGCTGTGTGAATTCTCTGAAATAAAAAATATATTTTTTAAATGTTTTTTAATGTTTATTTATTTTTGAGAGAGAGAGAGAGAGAGACAGACAGACAGACAGACAGACAGAACAGAGCCTGATACGGGGCTTGAACCCACTAAACATGAGATCATGACCTGAGCCGAAGTTGGACGCCCAACCAACTGAGCCACCCAGGGGCCCCAGAAAAACATTTTAACATTTGTAATTTTGGCATCTAGTAATATAAAATTTTGTGGTGTATAATTTCAAAATCTATTATGATATATGATGTGTAATTAAATATGAAATGCTACACAGTACGTATTCATTGTTGATTCCAGGCCACGGCAAAAATCTTTTCATGTTAATGTTGGTACTTTCACAGTTAAATGTGATCGAAGTACCATGAAACCATATATGGACTTCAGATTTTTGCCACAGGGAAATTTTTATTACATGCTTTGCCTTCAATTTACTTTAATAACATTTAATAATAATATATTGCATTATGTAGCACCTTTTAGCCAAGGATCCCAAAGCACAATATAAACATTAATTCTTAAAACTTTCTAGAAGATTAGTAAGTATTTTTAAACTCATTAAAATTTTAATAAAAATATAAACACATGCTATAGCTGAAGCTAACATATTAAATGACTTAGTTTGCTAGAGAATAGAAGCTTTACAGTTTTAGCTCCTGGATTTTGAAATTCATTGTTTATTAAAAATAAAACAAAAGGTTTTTTTTTTTCTTAGCGCAATGTAATACATATTCATTGCAGAAAAATTTAGAAAGTACTTAAAAAATATGAAAAAGAATTTAAAATTACCCACTCTACAACATAGAGGTAAGCACTCTTAATATTTGGTATACTGTCTACAAAACCTCTTTACATGCACATGTACAAATATACTTTTAACATCATATTATCATTAAACATATGTGTGCATTTTCCCGCCTAATATTTGTAGCATTTTCTAACATTTTGAAGTATTTTTGAATTTATGATTTTTCAATGACTACATAATAAACATTAGGTGAATACATAATGATTTATTTAACCATTCACATACCTTTGGATGTTTAGGCTATTCCAGGTTTCCAAGATTATCAGTAATCTGGTAAGGGCCATCCCTATGCAAAACATCTTTATCTTCCCCTCTGTTTATTTCTTTAGAGTATATTTTACAAGTGGAATTATTGTGTCAAATGGCATTAAAATAACCTTAGCTATTTGTATGTGTTAAGAATTCAGTTTCCAGAAAGATTTTACTCTTTTACTTAACTATTTGTTAAATCTTTTACTTACAAAGTTAAAACTGGGTTTAAAACTCATGATAATGGGTGCCTAGGTGGCTCAGTAGGTTCAGCATCTGACTTTTGATTTTGGCTCTGGTATAGTGAGATGGAGAGCCCTGTGTTGGGCTCTGACCTACGTATGGAGCCTGCTTGGGAATCTCTCTCTCTCTACTTCCCCCAGTTTGCATTCTCTCTCTCTCAAAAATAAATAAATAAATATTAAAAAATAAAAAAAAAAAAGATCTCCTGATAAAATAATCTGAAGCTAAAGAAAAATAAGATAAAAGCACAATGATTAAGAGAGTTGGCTTTGGGGTCAGTCATTCTGAGGTTTGAATTTAACCTGTGTGGCTTCCGGCAAAATAATTAATTTTTAAGTCTCAATTCTACATCTGTAAATTGGGGATTATAATGCCTATTTTATGGAGTTGCTATAAACTTTAAATAAAATGAGATATACAAAGCAATTAGAAAAATTCTGGAAATTTCTCACTAGTTAAATGTCTCTTCTACTCCCATGGATGTTAAAATTTACTTATATGCTGACAAATCATAATGATACAACCCCAGGTCACTGTTTTCTGAGTTTCTGAGTTGCATATCCAGTTCCCTACTTGACATCTTCATTTGAATGTCTCATAGGCACCCCAGTCATAAAACCGCTAAAACTCTAATATTTGATATATTTTTTACAAGTCTTACTTAATGCATATAGGCAAATGTATTTTGTTTTACAATATCAGGTCATTATGAACTGTATTTTCAGGGTTCTCCAGAGAAACAGAGAAATCTATGTCTATAGAGTGAGAAAGAGAGAGATTTTTAAAAATTGGTTCATGTGATTGTAGGGCTGCCTAGCCCAATATGTGCAGGGCAGTTTGGCAGCCTGGAGACACAGGGAAGAACCAAAGTTATGGGTTGAGTCTGCTGGCAGAATTTCCTTTTCCTCAGAGCTCGCAGTCTCTTTCTCTTAAAGCCTTCAGTTAGATTAGATGAGAGACTCAATTACATTATAGAGGATAATCTGCTTTGTTCAAAGTCTTCTAATTTAAATGTAGGGAGATGGTGGAGCATGAGGACCCTAAGCTCATCTCCTTCCATGGATACAACTAACATCCACATCAGTGTAAATAACCCAGAAAACAACCTGAATACTGGCAGAGCAGACTCTCCACAACCAAATGTAGAGAAGAAGCCACATCAAAGAGGGTAGGAAAGGTGGAGTTCTGACCCACCAGACTGTCTGCTGAAGGGAGGGATACCAGGGTCCTGGAGAGGGGAAAGAGAGACTCTCATACCCTGGAACAGGAAACCCAGCATTTGGTTCTGAAACCAAAAGAGCATAATTTTGCAAGTTCTTACAATCTGTGGGGCTTAACACCTGGAACTTTAAAAATCAGCAGGCTCAGCTCTGAGAAAGCCAGGTGGGTGAAAGGAAACCAAGTCCCTGCCCTTAAAGAGACAGCACAACAAGCAATCCAGAAGAGATACAGCATAGAAGCAGCAGGTTGAAAAATGTCCAATGTATATGGGAGGGAGATTTGTTTACTAATTTCAGTGCATGTGCTGGAGATCTTTGGGACACTTCTCTAAGAACAAAAGAGCTGTCTGGAGCCATTTCCCTCCCCTGCCTCCCAGCCTAGAAGCATAGACACCTGTGGGAACAGTGCAGTGCCAACACTCTCTATCTGACTTGCTAACAGGGAGCCCTGTGTTCACTGCCCATGTGTTCTCCTGTGGACACACCCCCCCCTCCAATATGCCCTTGGCCAGAGCCCGTCTTGCATGGTGGCATAAGCCTGGCAATGTGTAAGCAGCCCGACAGGAGCCAGCACCACTTCAAAGTGATTTCTGCCCTAGGGAAAGGGGAAGATAACCACACACACCAATCTGATTGCAGTCCCAGCAGTGGGCTGGGGGCAGACATTTGGTTTGACTGCAGGCCCTATCAACCAACAAAAGCTTCTTAGAGGACAACACAAGGGAAGCACCCTCCAGTTTGGTGTTATCTCATCTCTGGCAAATGCCTGGTCTGACTCAACTCAAGCTCAAGGTGGCCCAAGACTGGCCCACTAACAACACAGGGACCAAACTCTGCCCAAAATAGGCAAAAAGAACCATTGCAGCCAATGGGACTGAAAGCAAAAGCATCTCAGTCACAACAGCAGAGCATACATAACACACAAAGGAGACATACCTGAAGCACCAGCTCCTGGTGAATAGGGGATATTGCACTGTAGGGCACTACCGGACCTCTTCTTCAAAAGGCCATTACTTTTAAGAGCAGGAGATGTAGCTGACTTCCTAACATAAAGAAACAAACACAGAGAGTTAGACAAAATGAGGAGACAGAAGAATATGTCCCAAATGAAAGAACAGGACAAAATCACAGCAAGGGAACTAAATGAAATGGAGATAAGTAATGTGTCTGATAGAAAATTTAAAGTAATGGTCATAAAGATACTCATTGAACTTGAGAAAAGAGTGGAGGACCTCAGTGAGACCTTTAACAAAGAGAGAACAAACATAAAAAAGAACCAATCAGACATGAAAAACTCAATGAATGAAATGAAAAATGAACTAAATGGAATAACTAGTAGACTAGAGGAAACAGAAGAATGGGTTAGTGACCTGGAGGAGAGAGTAATGGAGAACAGTCAAGCTGAACATGAGAAAGAAAAAAAAAAAAAAAAAAAGAAAAATGGAAATTGACTTAGGGACTCAGTAACACCATCAAGCATAATAATATTTGCATTATGGGGATGCCAGAAAGGGAAGACAAATGAGAAAATTTATTTGAAGAAACAATAGCTGAAAACATCCTGAATCTGGGGAAGGAAACAGATATCTAGATCCAGGATGCACAAAGAGCCCAAAACAAAATCAACTCAAGGGGTTACACACCAAGACACAGTAACTAAAATGGCAAAAAGTAGTGATAAAGAGAGAATTTTAAAAGCGGCAAAATAAAACAGTTACATAAAAAAGAAACCCTGTAAGGATGACAGCTGATTTTTCAGCAGAAATTTTCAGGCCAGAAAGGAGTGGCATGATATATTTAAAGTGCTGAAAGAAAAACAAAACAACTTGTAGCCAAGATTACTCTATCCAGTAAGGCAATCATTCACAAAGAGATAAAGGGTTTCCAGACAAACAAAAGTTAAAGGCATTCATGACCACTAAACCAGCCCTACAAGACATGTTAAAGGGGACTCTTTGAATGGAAAGGAAAGATCATAAGCAGGAGTAAGAAAAGTAGGAAGCACAAAAGCAGTAAAATTAAGTATATCTATAAAATTCAGTCAAGGGATTCACAAAATAAAAGGATGTAAAGTATGACATCATATACCTAAAAGGTGGACAGGGAAAGGAATAAAGAATGGGTTCAACTTTAAGTGACCATCAACTTAATATGGACTGCTATATGCATTAAATGTTGTATACAAACCTATTACAACCTACCACAAATAAAAAACCAGTAACAGATATGCAAAAAATAAAAAGAAAGGAATCAAGTATATCACTAAAAAAGCCAGCAAATCATGAGAAAAGGGAGCAAGAGATGAGAGAACAGAGAACTACAAAAACAACCATAAAACAAGTAACAGAGTGGCAATAAGCACATACCTATCAATAAGTATTTTGAATGGACTAAATGTTCCAATGAAAAGACACAGGATGACAGAATGGCTAAAAAGCAAGTCCCATCTATATGCTGCCTACAAGAGACTTATTTCAGACCAAAAGACACATGCAGATTGAAGTTGAAGGGGTGGAAAAGCATTTATCATGCAAATGGAAGTGAAAAGAAAGCCAGGGTAGCAATGCTTATATTAGAAAAAAATAGACTTTAAAATAAAGACTGTAACAAGAGACAAAAAAAGACACTACATAATCATTAAGGGGACAATCCAACAAGGAGAGATAACAATGAAAGAGGGTTTCAATATTCACAATATTCACAAATCAATCCATGTGACACATCACATCAACAAGAGAAAGGATAAAAACCATTTGGTCATTTCGATAGATGCAGAAAAACGTTTGACAAAATACAACACCCATTCATGATAAAAATTCTCAACAAAGTAGGTTTAGAGGAAACATACCTCAATATAATAAAGGCCATATATGAAAACCCACAGCTAACATCACATTCAATGCTGAAAAACAGAGCTTTCTGCTTAATATCAGGAACAAGACAAGGATATGCACTCTCACCAGTTTTATTCAACATAGTACTGGAAGTCCTGGCCACCACACTCAGACAAGAAAATGAAATAACAGGCATCCAAATTGGTAAGGAAAAAGTAAAACTTTCACTATTTGCAGATGACACGATACTATATATATAAAACCCTAAAGACTCCACCAAAAAACTACTAGAACTAATAAATGAATTCTGTAAGGTCATGGGACACAAAATCAATATACATAAATTTGTTACATTTCTATACACTGACAATTAATTAGTAGAGAGAGGAATTAAGAAAACAATCCTATTTATGATTGCATCAGAAATAATAAAATACCTAGGAATAAACTTAAACAAGGAGGTGAAAGACCTCTACTCTGAAAACTATTAAGCACTGATGAGAGAAATTAAAGATCACTCAAACAAATGGAAAGATATTCCATGCTCATGGACTGGAAGAACAAATATTGTTAAAATGTCCATACTACACAAAGCAACCTACAGATTTAATATAATCCCCATCAAAATACCAACAGTATTTTTCACAGAACTAAAGCAAACAATGGTAAAATTTGTATGGAACCACAAAAGGTCTAAAGTAGGCAAAGCAATTCTGAAAATGAAAAACAAAACTGGAGATATCACAATTCCAGACTTCAAGGTATATTACAAATCTGTAATGATCAAAACAGCATTGTACTGGCATAAAAATATACACATAGATCAAAGGAACAGAATATAAACCTACATTATATGGTCAATTAATCTTTCACAAAGAAGGCAAGAATATGCAATGAGAAAAAGACATTCTTTTTTTTTTTTTAAGCTTTATTTATTTAATTTTGAGAGAGACAGAAAAAGCACAAGTAGGGAAGGGGCAGAGAGAGAGGTAGAGAGAGAATCCCAAGCAGGCTCCACACTTCCAGTGCCAAGCCCAATGTGGGGCTCAAACTCATGAGGTCATGACCTGAGCCGAAACAAAGAGTCAGACGCTTAACTGACTGATCCACCCAGGCACCCCGAGAAAGATGATGTTTTTAATGGTGCTGGGAAAACTGGTCACCTACATGCAAAAGCAAGAAACTAGACCACCTTCTTACACAATACAAAAAAATAAAATGGACTAACGACCTCAATGTGAGTCCTAAAACTATAAAATTCCTAGAAGAGAGCACAGGCAGCAATTTCTCTGACATAAGTGGGAGCAACATTTTTCTAGATATGTCTCCTGAGGTAAGGGAAATAAAAACAAAAATGAACTATTGGGACTACATCAAAATAAAAAGCTTCCACTCAACAAAGGAAACAAATTAACGAAACTAAAAGACAACCTACTTAATTGGAGAAGGTATTTTCAAATGACATATCCACTAAAGGGTTAGTATCCAAAATAAATAAAGAACTGATACAATTCAACACCCCAAAACCAAGTAATCCAATTAAAAAATGGGCAGAAGACATGAACAGATATTTCTTCAAAGAAGACATACAGATGCTCAACACCATTCATCACCAGGGAAATGCAAATCAAAACTATAATGCACTATCACCTCATAGTTGTCAAAATGGCTAAACTAAAAAAAAAATTCAAGAAACAAGTACTGTCAAGCATGTAGGGAAAAGGGAATGCTTGTGCACTGTTGGTGGGAATGCAAAATGGTGTAGTCACTGTGGAGAATAGTATGGAAATTCCTCAAATGATTAAAAATAGAACTACCATATGAAGCAGTAATTTCACTACTAGGTATTTACCCAAACAATACAAAAACAGTAATTTGAAAAGATACATGCACCTCTATGTTTACTGAAACATTATTTACAATTGCCAAATTATGGAACCAGCCCAGTATCGATCCATAGATGAATGGATAAAGAAAATGCGGTGTATATACATACACACACACACACACACACACACACACGCACGCACACACACACACACACACAAATGGAATACTACCCAGCCATAAAAAAGAATGAAATCTTGACAATTGCCAACAACATGGGTGGATCTAGAATACAAATAAGTCAGTCAGAGAAAGACAAATACCATACAGTTGCACTCATATGTGGAATTTAAGGAACAGAACAAATGAGCTAAGGAAGAAAAGGAGAGAGAGACAGACTGAGAAACCAAGAACCAGACTTTTAACTCTAGAGAACAAAGTGATGATTACAAGAGGGGAGGTGAGTGGGGGGATGGATGAAATAGGTGAAGGGAGTTAAGAGTACACTTACTGTGATGAGCACCGTGTAATGTACAGAATTGTTGAATCACTATATATATAACACTATACTGGGATATATATATATATATATATAATATATATAACTATACTGGAATAAAATAAAATAAATAATAAAATAAAATAAAAAAGAAAAGGAATACCCTCATAGAGAAATGATTCTATGACATCAACAGGCAAACCACAGAAGAAATATAAATGGATAATAAATGTATTAAAATATTCAATCTCACTAATCAAATAAACGTTAATATGCCATTTTCATCCCCCCCCCTAAAAAAAAACCTTCATAGCTATATCTAAACTGATTTGTCACCGCCAAATATCTGGGCACCATAACCTAGCCAAGCTGACACATAAAATTAACCATCACACTAAATGTATGCATACTAATTACTAATTAAATGACTCCTTATTCCCTAATCTTATGCTTTTGCAGTTTTCACCAACTCACTATAGCCTCTCAGCATTTATCTACCTGTACAAGTCAGCATACCTAGAGCTGATGGTCTTCTCCCGTATAACCATATCAAATCTTTTATCAGGTTTTATGTATTTCACTTTCTTTTATTTTTTTTTTTTAATTTTTAAAAATGTTTAATTTGTGAGAAAGAGACAGTACGAGTAGGGTAGGGGGAGAGAGAGAGAGAGGGAGGCACAGAATCCAAAGCAGGCTCCAGGCTCTGAGCTGTCAGCACAGAGCCCAACCTGGGGCTCGAACTCGTGAACCGTGAGATGATCTTGACCTGAGCCGAAGTTGGACACCCAACCGACTGAGCCACCCAGGCACTCCATATGTATTTCGCTTTCTAAATGTCACTCCAATCTAGTTCCTTTTGTCATCCACTGCTACTGTCCTTGTCCAAGCCACCACTGTCTCTAGTCTAGACTACTGCACTGTTGCCATACCCAGTCAATTTTCAACCTGGCAAGCCAACTCATCTTTAAAATTCCATGTTTTTACTTAAAAAAAAATCTTCAAAAGTTTATATAAGAATAAACATTTGATTCTTTACCATTACCTACAAGGCTATTCATGCTCTGGTTCCTGTCAACTCCTCTGAACACATCTCTTGCCTTTCCCCCTAAACTCATCCACTCATTCTCCAATACTACTGTCTGCTTTAGTTCCTGGAAATTGTCTCACTCTTTATTGCTTGAAGGCCTTTGCATAAGTTATTTCTTCTGCAAATTCCCTTGCTCCCTAATTCTTTGCATGCCTAGGTCTTTCAAATTCCAAAGTCTTAGTTTAAATCTTACACTAAAAGCAGCTTTCCCTGGATATTCTACCTACAGCTATCCTTCGTACAGTACCTTATTCTTTTTCTCATTTAAGTGGCCACAGTATGTTGTGTTTAAATATACATTTAGTTGTTTACTAGATGTCATTTATACTAGTCTTTAACTTCCATGAAGGCAGTATGGACCATGGCTTCTTGATTCACTGTGGTACATCCAATGCCTAACATACTGCATGAAGAAGGCATTTGTTCAGTATTAACTAGATGAAATAACAAATATAGACTTAGTAGGTAAAAGCTGCGAATTTTGTGAATATTACTTTATTTGGAAAAAAGATTTTTGTAATGTAACTGAGACTCTCAGGATGAGATCACCCTGGGTTATCCAAGTGGACTCTAAATCCAGTGACAAGTGTCCTTATAAGAGATAGAAGAGGAAAAGACACAGACACACAGACAAGAAGTCCATGTGAAAATGGAGGCAAAGACTGCAGCAATGCAGTCACAAGGAATGCCAACAGCTACCAGAAACTGGAAGAGTCAAAGGACTCTCCCTCAGAAGCTCCAAAGGGAGTATGGCCCTGCTGACACCTTGATTTTGGACTTCTGGCCTCCAGAACTATGAGAGAATAAATTTCTGTTGTTTTAAGCCACTCAGTTTGTAGTAATTTGTTACAGCAGCCCGGGGAAACTAATGCAGTGGTGAAGAGTCTGTTATTAAAGACTGAAAGTTTCGGGGCGCCTGGGTGGCACAGTCGGTTAAGCGTCCGACTTCAGCCAGGTCACGATCTCGCGGTCCGTGAGTTCGAGCCCCGCATCAGGCTCTGGGCTGATGGCTCGGAGCCTGCAGCCTGTTTCCGATTCTGTGTCTCCCCCTCTCTCTGCCCCTCCCCCGTTCATGCTCTGTCTATCTCTGTCCCAAAAATAAATAAAAAACGTTGAAAAAAAAAAAAAAAAGAACCTGGAGCCTGTTTCCGATTCTGTGTCTCCCTCTCTCTGCCCCTCCCCCGTTCATGCTCTGTCTCTCTCTGTCCCAAAAATAAATAAACGTTGAAAAAAAAAAATTAAAAAAAAAAAAAAAGACTGAAAGTTTCTACATTCTGGAAGACTAGCATTTTTAAATTTTCAGCAACCTTTTAATATGAGAATGTTCATAGCATAAAAGCCATTAGGGGACAGCTGGGTGGCTCAGTTGGTTAAGTGTCCAACTTTGGCTCGGGTCATGATCTCATAGTCCATCAGTTCGAGCCCCGCATCAGGCTCTGCGCTGACAGCATTAAAGCCATTAGAAGTGTTACATGTGTAAAATTCTGACATTCCTAATTCAGAATATAAACCACTGTATTGTAATAGTCATTATCATCACCACACACACAATATTACTACCTATTAGCTGAGATGAAGGCATGTTGGCATTTTTATCTCTTTATATCACTGATTCCTACTTTTATAGACTTTCCTTCCGTAAAATAAATGCATCAAATATAATTATAAAATGGGTTCCATTTTTCACTGTGCATACAGGGAGGCTTAAATAGATTCAGCCATAAGTTGTAATGAAACAATAATCATCGCTATTTAATACTTATAAGAATCTAGTTTTTGCTAATTGTACAAGTAAGAAACAGAGGTTCACAGAGATCCACAGCACTACTAGTCAGTAGAGAGTGGCACTTGGACAGGGGTCAACCTAACTATTCTGTGTTCCAAGACACCATAATCCATGTAGTGGATGCTATATCTCTTCTATAAGTCATTTGAAGTGACTTGAAAAATCCATTCATTTTATTTTGTTAGAAATTCAATGTAATAGTTCCTCTAAGGACACATTCTGATTTGAAAGAATACCTAAGCACTAATAGCAAAACTTCTGATATGGGAAGATATTTTTAGGACATTCCTATTGAATTAAAGCCAATCTAGGATATGAAATTGCTTACTGTGCACACATATAAGGTTGACCCTGAATCTGTAGGATGTGACTCACTTGAAACAGATGGAAAATTGAAATCTGGGCTGACTGTACAGTTTTATTCCACTAATCAGCTTCATATATATTTGTGTAGAACATCATCTGTTCTATTCAGGGGGAGGAGCTTAGAGACATTGTGTCTATATTATAATGTGGGCTGCCAAAGACCCTTATGTGATCTGTGGCTGCACTGATTAATGCCGCATAGCTCAATGATGGGAGTGTGAGAGCCTTCTATGCTTCCAACCATTGATGTTCTCTTAATCAGTATATTCTTCTAATGGTTGAAGCAATAACCTCACCTTGCCAATCCAAAATCTTATTCATAAAAAAAATATGATTTGTGTTCAAATTTTCACTTTGTTACTTACCAGCAGTATAACTTGAGCAGATGAACCAACTTCTTGAATTTTGGTTCCCTTATTGTTAGCATACTGATGAAAAAATATCCTGGTGCTGTTAAAAAAGGGGGGGGGGAGGCCCAAACACACATGCATTGCCTAATATGTATTATGTATTCAATTCATGTTAATTTTATTTCTTGAACCATTCAACAAATATTTTTTGAAAACCTGCTATGTGCCAGTCAGAAAGAAAGGATCATTGATCAACTTGATGTGGGTGATGTGGAAATCTAATCAAAAACTTTTAGATGTACCTATCCTTTCTGTTGCTATCTCTAACAACCCAGCTCTGGGGAAGGTGGAGAAAATTAACTGGATTTCAATGGTTTCAGTGGAAGACTGGCCCAGTAGGCTGCCATCAGAAGCCCCAATGCCCTCTCTTTGCCAAGCCATCAGTGGGCACTGCTCTGGAGACCAACTAATGAAGAGTGTTCAACGTCACTTTGTCAGTAATGCTTTTTGACAGCTGTCAGTTCTTTGAGAAGTCTAAATGGACAAGAAACTGTCTGTATAGGCCAAATTATGTGGGATCAGAGACAGAGTTGTAAATGACACCTCAAATCACCTACCCATGTCAATGTAATGAAATTGGAAATGGTACTAAAAGATGTTGGCTGGCTTTATGTTCCGATAGCAGTTTTTGCTTTAATGTTCTTCTTTGGTCAATGTTTTGGCTAGCTATAATTCCAACCCTCTATTTTGACTAAATCATATGATTATATCTTCTTTAGTTACATACATAACTTGGCCAAAACAAAAATATTTACATAAATTACTAAAATTGCTCTGTGACAATGGGAAGCTCAAAACTGACAAACCCCAATAGGTATACATTACTAGAAGGTATAGAGTTGGCCTGTCAAGAATATCAATTGAATGAGTAGGGCATACATTTAACGAAAGAAGAAATAAGAAGTCTGGTTCCTCTGGGAGCTTGCAACATAACACTGGCATGAGGAAAGTCCCATAAACATATACATAGCCAATGATAACTTTTTCAAGGGTAATGAGTGTTATTAGAAGGATAGGATAAAAGCAATGTGAATCTGGGAAGGCTTCATGGAAAATGTGAGTTTTGAATTAGGGTTTGAATGTTTTGAAGGGATAAGGCTTGGCAGAAAAATTGTTTTGGGCAACATAGGCAATGAAAATGTCGTAGGCAATCTCTTCTCATTTTACACCCTTTCTGCATCCCTAGGATACATCATGATTTCAAGCACTTCTTATATATTATTTCCAAATTTGCACATATAACGCAGTAGATCCAACTCCCTACTGATATATTTACTTGCCTTCTCCAGAAGATTCCTAAATGCAACCTATTTAAAACAAAACTTATCAGTATCCCCCTCCCTATTCCACTTCCATATTGCCTCTGTCAGCAAGGGGCATTACTATCCATCTATTGGCCTAAATTTACGGCCTAAATCTATAGGCCATCTATTGGCCTAAATTTATGACTCATTCTTGACACATCTACTCCCTCACTTCTACTTTCAATCAGTGGGCAAAGTCTATCAACTTTACTGCAGAACTACTTCTATTAATTACCTACCTTTCTCCACCCTCACAGCCATGCTACTAGTCCAAGCCACCAGCAAGAACCTCCAAATTTGTCTTTATGTAATCACTCTTGTCCCTTCCAATTCATTTTTTAGCTTTTACCCAGAGTGATCTATAAATGCAAATCTGATATTTTCCTTCTGCTTAAAATTTTCACTGTCTTTCCATTTTTAATAGGTTAATACCCAAACTTCTTACTAAGGACTTACAAGGTTGCTTCACAATATGGCCTCACCGTCCTCTTCACACTCATTGAGTGCCACGCTACCTCTCATTCTCTTGTCTCAGTTATAACAGATTCCTTCCAATGTCACAAATAGGCCATATCTTTACCTTCTCTGATTTTTCACAAAATCTTACTTGGAAATACAATTGGGAATATTTATTCATTTAGAAGTAAATACAAACCATGATGAGGGCAATAAAAGAAAAGGGTGTGATAAGGGAATCTAATGAGAATGGAGGCTGGAGGAAGCTGCTATGTATTTGCTAGTGTGGGATAAAGAACATTCCAGAAAAAGTGACAAAATGTTCAAAGGTTCTGATGTAGAAAGAACATGTCAAGTTAGAGGGTATGTAGGGAAGAAAAAGGATAGTGAATGAGAAGGCAAGTGGGATGAGAGTTGAGGCTGAAGTAGCTGTGGGCCAGACAATAAAGGATCTCGTGATCATGTTGAAGATTTTAGGTATGGGAAAATATAAGTTGTTCCTGTGTGATTGGTAGTTGGGATAAGGAGAATCTGGAAATACAGACATTTGTTTGTAGGGTCCCAGTATTAATGGTGACAGTTGTCATTCAGTTAGGGAAACAAAGAGGTGGAGGTATGACCACATGCAACCCAACTTAGGAAGGATGAATTGGTAGAATTGGTGCTGGGCCTTGGGAGCATGTGAGAGAAGAGGGACTGAAGAGGACGCCGCAGTTCTGTTTCTAGTGTCTAGGTGGGTAAGGGTGCCCCTTGACCATAGCAGACAAGTTGAAGTGAGGCTAGGGTTCGAGTGAAAGGATGCTGGTTCAATTTTGTCACAGTTTTAGATCTTGGCAGATAACGAAAATTATTTTGTAGACAGCACAAAATATGTCATGAGAAAGAGGATGAGAGGTCAAGACTTGAGGTATTGATCTAAGAGCCATCTGTGGTCAGTGAGGAGTAGTGATGTTGCTTTGCAGTAAGCAAGAAAATGTGACAATATAGAATTTATTAGACCAGGTTAGCTGGGTTCCTGGATTTTTATTAATGGTGCTTAGTTGCATCAGCATGGGGCACAAGTATGGACAGCAGTGCTTACAAGGGAAAGGCAAAGATGAAGGAGGGGAAGGTTAAAGAGAATAAAAACCATACACAAACCCAGTGTTCACTGCCAAGGATCAGCTTTAGGGAACAGCTAAAGAGAAAACTGGGTTCACATCAACATTTAAGAAAGCCATGGGCACCTGGGTCCCCATTTGGTTAAGCTACTGACTTCAGCTCAGGCCATGATCTTGCAGTTTGGGGGTTCGAGCCCCATGTCAGGCTCTGTGCTGACAGCTCAGAGCCTGGAGCCTGCTTCAGATTCTGTGCCGCCCTCTCTCTCTGTCCCTCCCCTACTTGCGCCCTTTCTCTCTTTCAAAAAAAATGAATAAAAAACATTAAAAAGAACATTTAGGAGAGCCTTCAATAATAACAGAAAGAATGACAAGATCAGAACAGGAGAGCACATGGGTGGAAAAGTGTATGCAAGTGGGAATAATGGGCTGATAATCAGACTTTGAGCCCTGATAATATGTTGATTTTATAGTAGGGCTATGTGTATATGTTTGAAGTATTACAGGTGTCTCTTCCTTCTTAGCCTTTTTTTTTTTTTTTTTTTTTTTTTTTGAGTGAGAATTTTGCCAAGACATTTGTTAGCCTGGTGATCTTGGGGAAGTCACTTAATCTTTTATATTTAAGCTCCATGCGTTTTAAATTAAAGAATGCTATTCTATTAGGTGGCTATGGTCTCTAAGTGAGCCAGTGTATGACAAAGTGACCAGCAGTGTGTCTGCTCCATTCTGTCCCTCCTAGTTCCAGCAGGTCACTAAGGGAATAAGATCATTGCTTCTAGTTTCTACTCCTGCTGCTTGTTGCTATTGGAGCCCTTACACTATTTTACAAGGCTTCTTCATTTAGGAGGAAATCAGATGCCATCTGCTTGACAACTTCTTAGATCTATTTCCATGAAAGAGATTATTGCCACAATTTTTGAATTCATGAGGATTTCATCGATGCAGCAATGAGCATCAGTGTCCTTGATGACTCTTTCATCTCTAGGTTACACAGAATAAGACGGCACCTGTAAACTCATTGTAATTTGCAGAGCGGCACATACCTTTGAAAAATGATTTGTAATTCTCATGGCTAGCTCTCAAAGTATTTTTTAAATGACTATGAGCTGAACAAGGACAAGACAACCATGTAAGGCTTTAAAGAGGCACCTGACAGACACAGATATCACACATCTGTTTTGATAGTCACTGGAACACTGGGAAGAGGTCTAATTCCACTGATCACAAATATATTTCACAAGGACTTATATGTGGATTTTTTTCATGTCCCTCATATATTCTATAAAAATGTGTTACTTTTTTAGTATTTTGCTTGCTTTAACTTAAGGGAAAAAAATAAGTTACAAGATGATCTTAGGTGTTTTTTTTTTTTTTTTTTTTTTTTTTTTTAAGACTGGCACTGGATGCCAAAAACACTTATAAGCATAATAACAATGCAAACAGAGATAATGTTATAAGGCTTGCTATGGATGGATGCTCACTGATTTCTGACTACAGCCAAAAGATACCAACTATTAATTCCCAAATGGCTTTGCCATCAAAAGTTTATTTATTTATTTTTTCTGGGAACATTTAGAGTTTCTACATTAGGATGTCCCAAAATACATTTTATTTTTTTTGAATTTGAGATCAGGGCAAAAACATACGTAAATGACAAAACCTACATCCTTGAATTATCAGGACACATGTAGCATTCCAGTAGGAGTTACTGGAAAATTTGTTCTTACGGAGGGGAAGAGATGGGAATGTTTGATAGCCATGTTGTGCCAAGGCCAGGGGCTGTACCTGACCTTGTGAGGTCAGGCCTGGGTAGGGAGTGGGAGTCAAAAAATCTTAAACCTCACCTTACTATAAACAATTACCCTTAAACTTTTTTTTTTTTATGTTTATTTGTTTTTAAGAGAGAGAGAGAGAGAAACAGATCATGAGCAGGGGAGGGACAGAGAGGGAGACAAAAGGACTCCAGGGGGGCTGCGGTCTGCACTGTCAGCACAGAGCCCGATGTGGGGCTCAAACTCGTGGAGATCCTGACCTGAGTCAGTGTGGGACCCTTAACCGACTGAGCCATCCAGATGCCCCCAAACAATTAATTCACAAAACTGGCTCGTGTACTTCTTCAGTGAAGCCTCAGGCAGCAGATACAGGCTTTGTTCATATTTTATTTGAGGTGGTCCCTCATCAGTATTGCACTCTGGGTTCTCTTATGTAAAAATGTTGGAAGGATGATGAGAATTAGTAACAATTAACTGTCAGTTTTAAAACAAACAAGATTTTTGTCTTGAATATTGTATTCATTCTCAGCAAGAAACTGTAATCATTTTACCTGAAAAATATGGATTGATCACTATTGTCTCACTCTCCAAGTGATAACTTTGGAGTTACTAATAATTCGTAGCAATAGCCATAGTACAAAATGATAAGAAACACAAGAAGGTCACTCACATAAAGACTTCCTTATTATTAGTTTATAGGTTTTAGCTGATTAAAAGTCATTTTGTTCCTAAAGATTCTTTGACTAGCTCTTTTTTTCATTGTCTTCTTCTGTAATCTGTTTTCTTGTTGCTAAGTAATCTATTTAAAGTATAGTATTACTTAAAGAATATGATATTAGCATGATTTGCTCTGAGGGTGTTAACCTAATTTAAGAAAAATTTAAATTCAGTTTTAATATCTCAGTGGTATTATGCTTTGTTAAAATTGCATTTCTGGAAAAACTCACTCATCTGTAACAGTTTAAACATGAACCCGTTACCTATATACTATATTAGCTGAGTAAAAAATGAATTTCCTTTTTACTGTTTTTCTTTTCAATACATCTTGTGAAATCATAAGAGAATTCTGCAATTTATATAGGGAAATTTGGCTGCCATTTGCTTGGACTGTGACATATGACTATAATTTGTAACTTTCCTTCCAACACTTGGTTATTTGTTATCTGAATATCTGAGTTTCAGTAGTATGAATTAGTGCATGAACAATGGAAAAGGAAAAAAAGGTACTCTATAATTCTCAGGGGTATGGTGTGCTACCGTACTTAGAAATATGGGCTGAGAAACACATTTAGGTACAGAATTTGTATTCAGCTTATCTGGATGATTTACATGGCTCTGTGTGACTTGCATCTTCATTTGATATTTACATTTTTTTATTTGTATGCTATTCATTCTGTTTTGTGTTTGGGATTGTGCATGTCTTTAGCTTTTCCAATTGTCTTTGAAACTTTATCAAAATCACAACCTTATTTCCAGGGTGCATTTGAAAGAAAAATATATTAAAGGCATATAGGTCTTATAGCATAGTGCATTTATTCCTTTAACAAACATTTATCAAGGAGCTGCTATGTGTCTGTTGCTGTTCTTGGCACTGGGAACACCAAGGCAGACGTGGTCCTATCTCAAGAGGAATGGTTTAGTGGATGTTACAAAGGAGCACACAGGTGACTACAAACATGATGTGGTAAGGGATAAATGACAGCACTAAGGCACATAGGAGGGGTACCTGTCCCAGAACTGGTAAGTAAGGGTGGGCTTCTGGGAGAAAGTGACTCCAACCTGATACTTGAAGGGTGAGTAAGAATTAGCCAGACAAAAGGAGTTTAGGGTTTGGAAGAGGGGTAACGGATGGGAGGATAGTGTACTAGTCAGAAGGATAGCTTTGTTATACAAAAGACTAGAGGCAACAAAGAGCACCTTCATGCTTCTGAAATATTAAGATCAGTTCACTTTGATTGTGGCAGTAGAGTACTAGGGATACAGTTGTTAGATATTTGAGAAGTAATGTTTAACAGAAATGGTAATTATTGATTGGATGTAGGCCTGGGAGGGGTAAAAATGAAAGGTGATGCCCTAATTTATTGTTTGAGCAACTGGATGATTTAAGAAGAATAGGTTAACTGGGAACAAGACAGGTAAAACTAGTTTGGACATGATAAACTTTGGCAACATTGAAAAAAACATAAAGCCACTGGGATATTTAGGTGGAGATGATTCAGACAGACATGAAATTGAGATAGGGCTGGACTGAGATGGCTGAAATTCCTTAGTATATAGATGGTATTCGAAGTCATGGAAAGTCAGCATAGTTCAATGGCATTTAAGCCTGGATAATAATGTATAAAAGAACTGGTTCAGAATCCTCCCAAACAACTGAAGTTCATGTTTTATGGGGCCATGCCTTCAAGAGTTAGAGTAAGTTGTCATCAAAGAGCACATAAGAAGCACAGAGGTCCTTTGATGTCTCCTGCTTAAAGATCCACATGAACAGGAATGCTACAGCAATAGAGCTTTAGCTTTGGTTTATGCTACAGAGAAAAACCGTCCTCAAAGATGGAGATATAAGTATGATTTGAATCGAAGTCCAGAGATCCTATTGGACAGGTCCACCAGAATGCCTGCATACTAATAGCTTCTTTCTAAGGGAAAGTGACTTACCCACAAGTGGGCTGTGGGAGCTGCCTTGGGTGGCCATGAGTTCCCTTCTTACTGACCCATCTCACTGGACCAGGGTGGTCCTACCCCTAACCAATGCCTAGGCTGGGCAGTGTCCTATGAGATGGTTTGGCATGAAAAACTGCCCAAACAGGCAAAATGGTGATTAGTTGGGTCAGATGTTCTGGCTCAGGAATTTGAACTAGGGCATCTGGGGAAGGAGTCAATTAGTTGGTTTGGGGAGGGAATATAAGCTAAAAAGAACCACAAAAAGAGGACTTGTGGCAGTAAGAAAGATGAGTAAACTGATGGCGTAAGTAAACAGAATTTATGAGTAAGCAGAAACTGAAACAGAAATGACAGAGAGTAGAGGGTAAGGTGGCTAACTGATACCAGTGGGAGGAACAGTTGCAGTCAGAAAGGAGATGAGTAGCCACTAGAAAGGCGAGAGATAAACAAAGTCCTGCTAATAAGGGCCAATAAGGTAGCCGCTGGAACCATGTTGGATTTTTCTTATTATCAAATATTCTCATCCCTAAGGGTGTCTGATTGATACTTTTTGTGCCCTTGAATATACTTATAATAAGTTCTTGTTAATGAAGGTAACCAGAGTGAGTATTTATTTATTGGAAACAAGTTGCTTTACTAACAGAATCCTTCAACCCCAAAATTTCTTGCAGGCTTGCCTGACACACAGCATGATGAAATGCACCATTAGAAATGCATTCCTTTGGGCTAAGAAATT
The DNA here is from genome assembly GCF_028749965.1 of Puma concolor. Classification (NCBI taxonomy): domain Eukaryota; kingdom Metazoa; phylum Chordata; class Mammalia; order Carnivora; family Felidae; genus Puma; species Puma concolor. Next base: position 72,838,238 of record NC_141667.1, read on the forward strand.
GGGGGCTCAAGATTCTTTAGTAAAATGTAAATGTTACTGAGTGGTATAATGTAGAAAGCCATTTTTCAACATAAAGAGCAACTGTTGAACATCTATTAGGTATTGAGTATTTGTGTGTGTGTGTGTGTGTGTGTGTGTGTGTGTGTGTGTGTGTGTGTGCATGTGCCTGCATGCACCACACTTTTGGGAGCACGCTCACATTGGGATGAGAGGGTGATAGAAGCAGAAAGCACTGAGAAATATTAAGTACGCATAAAATAAAGTCCTTTTCTTTAGAAGTTTACAGTTCAGTTAAGGATATACTCAGGACTGGAAAGAACTTTAAAGATAATCTCTGGACTAGTGATGGTAAACTCACAGGTCCACAGGTATCAGGTTAGTAGAGTTGAATGAAGTGGGTGAAGAGGGAGTCATGGTGAACTTCAGGATGGGCTATTCACACAATGGTCTCTGGGCAGAAGGCCTGCCCTGTGTTTATGCATCAAAAGTTTCCAAAGAGGCTCAATTTTTATATAGAATACCCTAAATTATAAATGTTGGTGTATACTTCAAGTACAAAACAAAACAAAAGAAAAAAATCTTTGTAGCCAAACAAAAAAACTCTGCAAGGCAGGATTTGGACCATGGGTCAGTAGTTTATGGTTTTTGTTTTAGTGGGTTTCAAAATGTTTAGATTTAGGACCAGCCTGCAGAAGAAATACTATGCCTAAATCTAACACATAAAAACAGAGAAGCAGAAGTACTGGGGTTGAAATTGGGTGAGGAGACAAAGCTTTGCTACCCTTCTCTTTCTTTTTTTTTTTTTTTTTTAATTTTTTTAATGTTTATTTATTTTTGAGAGAGAGAGAGTGAGCAGGGAGGGGCAGAGAGAGAGAGAGGGAGAAAGGGAATCCAAAGCAGGCTTCAGGCTCTGAGCTGTCAGCACAAAGCCCCATGTGGGGCCCGAATTCATGAACAGCAAGAGCATGACCTGAGCTGAAGTCAGATGCTTCCCGGGCACCCCTCACTTTTTACTTCCACCCTAATCAGGCCCAAAAAGACCGTGACTAAATCTTGAAAACCACTAAGATAGTTCAACCCCTTAGTTTTACAGATGAGGGACAGGGAGGATCCAAGAGTCACTGGCCTAAGGTAACAGCATTTTGAGGATAATGCAGATAATGTCCGTTTTTACACAATGGAGTGTAAGCTGCTGTATGGTGGTTAAGTGTTATGGTCCTAGAGCTACACTGCTTGGATCTGAACCTGCTTCTCAGGAGCAAATTTAAGAAAGTGGCATTCAATCGCTCTAACTTTCCATATCTGTTAGATGGGAATGAGAAATAATATTACTAACCTCATTAAGCTGTTGAAAAGATTACATGAAATAATATGTGCACCGCATGTAGTGTAGTCCCTGGCATACCATAAGTGTTCAATAAATGTTAGCTATTTTTACGGTAGAGTATCTTTGCCAGTCATTAACATCATAGCAAGATTTATTGCATGTGACAATCAGCTGTCACCTACAAAACAATCTTGGAGGAAGGACATGAATTTTGATGAGGGCACTTTATATATGGAGCATGGGGATCTTACAGAGAGGACAGGTACTGGTGGGTGGTTTCCACGCAGGAGGGTTTTTTTGTTTTCTTCTTTTTCCTCTGTAGCTCTGGTCCTTCCAACCCCTTAGACTTGAAGACTTTATAGGTTACTGGTAGGCTTCTGACGTTCATATGAACACACAACTCATCACTGATCTAAAGGGCTACAAAGGTACCCAGAATCAGAACTGATAAGCTGAGCAAGGAGTTTAAATATTTGGGGATTAAATCTTTATAATACAAACAGTATGCAGTTTAACCTAATTTGTGGGTCCACCCCCCTTCTCCGCCCCATAATGGCACACATGGTCCATGATACCCCTTGTCAAGTACCTGCGAAAGAGAGTTGTAATTGTCTAGGAGTCCAGTTTAGAAGCCTTTCTCAGTAGAGGTTGTCTCTATTGGTAGCCAGCCTCCTTGGGATAATAACCAGTGTGGACATTCAACAAGTGATTCCTGAATACCTTCCATCTGCCCAACTTTAGGGTTCAACTGTTTCATTGTTTCCCAGTCAAGATGGCTTTGTCAGCCCCTAGTTGATCTGGAAGGTAATTCCAGGGTCCAGCAGGCACCACCCTGCACCACCACCCCTCTGCAGTGCATAGTCATTTTCACGGCAGTCATGTTAGGGGCATCTGGTCAAAGAAGAGATTGGAATTTCTTGGCAGAAGGAAGCCTAACAAACAACCATAAAAGGATTTTCTAAATATGTCCACAATCCAATATAACCCTCGGTAATTTGATTTGTAGGAAATGGAGAGCAGAACATTACACACAGAGTGCTTATCTATAATTCATAATAATTACTGTAATGGGGAATCTATTGTATAGATAGATGTAGGAACACAAGTTACACCCCCATAAGAATGCACTGCTGGCTGACACAGCCCTTCACACCCTCCTAATCTGCCTACCTTGTAGTGCACATCACTTAGTTGTCCAGAAGATTTAAAGCTTTGGGGGGGGGTACCTGTTGAAAGATGAAGAGTTTCTCCTTTTGATTAGAGAGATCACTGACCCATTTTGGAGGAACTTAAGCACTTCCTTAGCCTGGTTTTTCTCTAGTATTCTGGGTTTTGAGCAATTACAACCTAACATTTGAGAACTTATTTATTCGTTATATTTGTGATCTAGTGTTATAACAGGGACAGTTTCCCTTCAATGGGAGTGATGGGGCCTCTTCAGTTCCTTGTGCCCCTGAAGATTCAAATTCAATCAGGCTGAAGGCTGATATGCCATTAGGGGATGTGGCTCCTTGAAAAGGGGCTGCAGGGAAAAACAAATTTGTGAAGAACAATACAAACAAAAATGGAAAGAGGTAAACTTTGTTTTGAATGCAGACTTTAGAATTGCATATTCTTTTACCATAGAAGTCTGTTTATCTTTGTTGGATTGTAAGATATCTATGCCTATCTATAAATAAATACATATTTCCTGAAAGTAAGGGTAGAGTATGCTACATATTTCACAAGAAAATAATTGTGGTATCTTTGTTCTTTTACTTTAAGCATTTTTTTCATAACGGACATCTCCCTTTCCCAGATGTCCCTTCTGACCCTCGAATTCCACCCCAAAGGGCTTTCTGTTAGCTGCTACTTCAAACACTGATAATAGTCTCTTTTAGTTGTTCTTTTTACAGTTTATAATTGTCCATCATCATTTGCTTTTGGTCTGTCTAGGAGACATTCAAAATCTGGCCAGTACTTTATTTTTAGTGGCAGAGCGTGTCTACTCCTCAGCTGTTGGGAATGCTGGTCCTGGCTGCGAATCTTGTTTGCTTTAAGTTGCAATGCTTTTGCCCCATGTGTTTTAGTTTTTGGAAGCAGCTGTATCGGTAAAGCTTCTGGCTGAATTACCGGACAAAGCCCACATTATAAAAATCCTCAACTTGTTTGCTCTTCACTTCAAAAAGGCTGTGGGCTGCCAGCTTGTCATACTCATATTACCCACATGCCTGTTTAAGTTTTCACCAGCAGGCATGAATCTCTTGGTCTCTCCTTTTTTTTTTTTTTTTTTTTTTTTTTTTTTTTTTTTTTTTTTTTTTTTTTTTTTTTGGCGATTGGTTGGCCTATAGCTATTTGGTTTGATACTGATCTGTCAAAGACAAACCATGAAGTGGTTGGCACAGACAGCTGGCAGTCTGTGGCTCTCCTATTAGCAAGGAGAGGGTTTTGGATAGAGGATTTTACTTTTTCCTCTGGTCATCGTCTTCTGAATAGAGCTAAAACTGGCACAGAAGACTTTTGCTGGTTTTTGCAAAGCTAATTTCTCAGTCCTTAAACTCAGAATTCGTGTGGGGTAAGGGTGAGTCTGTTTGTCAGCATCAGGGACTCTAAGGCAGTAAAGCAGGATACGGTAGGAAACAGTCTTATGTGCCTAGACATCGAAAGGAGGAGGAAGTTTCAGTTGGTTGGTGGCCCATAAAAGCAATGGCTTCCATGCTATGTGGTTGTTCAGTTGCTTAAATTGCCACCATCTCACTGCTTTCATTGCCCCTAAACTAATCCTTCTGTTTCTCTAAATCTCATAATGCTTACTGGGCCTTCGCTGCCATTTCTGATTTTTATTATCACCACAACCTGTCTTTCATCTTTCCTTATGATTGTTTTCTGTCTTGGAGAACTTCTGGATAGCTGGAGAGTTTAGTGGATGGAAGTTGAATTGATCTGCAGTTGGTTATTGGTATTTATATCAGATATCATGGATTCCATCCTCCAGTGTTCAAGATAAATGATAGGTGACAAGAGAATTAGCTTCCTTTGGGTCTTTACAGAGTCTGGTTCTGACAAGGGATGTCAGTGCAGACTTAAACAGCAGACCTCTGGATTTAGCTTTTGGAAGTGTTCTCAGCATCAAAACCTTAGTTTAAATAGTAGTAAATCTTGTGCTTGAATTAAAAGCAGAAAAAAAATTTCTGAGCACTGCCAAGACTAGAGGTGCAAACTCTCAGCCTTTGGAGCTGATCTGGTTCGCAGATGAGATTTTGTTTAGCCTGAACGTTTATACTCCACCAAATAACTGTTTTTTTTTTCCTCCTCTTTGAGCTGAGTTCATTGTCATCACTCACAAACTTAAAAATTGGGAGAATTCACATAAAAATCTTAATTTCCAGCTTCTTGGGAAACTGCAAATTCTGGCAATACTGGGCTTATATTCTTTCCTGCAAAACAACTGATGGAGCTTCATAGCTGCTGTCCTTTTAAATCAACAAGTTCAGCCCAGGCTCCAAGAATCCCTGTGAATTCTCTGTTACTGAGACCAGTGTTAATTGCCACTCATCCTGTTTGCAATTTTGCTATTTTAAAGATAGTGTTAGAAATCTTTAACATTGTGCCCGTGTCACCTTGCTTTCTTCTCCTATTGTATTTACTTTCTTAGCCCCTAAAAATATTTGCCTTTGTGGTGTCTGCCTTCATCTCTCTATGAGGAATAGAAAATACAGAGCAAAGAATGACAGGTCCTCTTATCAAGACACTCACAAAATGGGTCTGTTGGATTTATTTTGTGTGGTTTGTTTTTGTAAAATTCTGGTGTCTGAATACTTGTGGTGTCAGGAATAATGTCTAAGGCAGATGCAAAAGAGACTTTGTTATCTCTGTTAGATATAAGTGATTCAGGATGGCAATAATACACTGGGTGAGGAGGGAGTCTGAGAGGTCACAGGACTGTGGAAAGCTTAAGTATAATGAACTGTGAATCCTTTGAAGAAAAACAAGCCTTTCTTATCCTTCTCTATGCTTGAGATTACAAAAGAAAACTCAGGCTTGAACCCTACCTCCTTTCCAGACTGCATCAAATGAGGAAATATGAGAGCCATTGTGTATTGTCTTGAGGCTCACTGTATGTAGTGCAGACTTCCCAGCTGAGTTCTATGTGTGTGTGTAGAGAGAGGACCGTGGATGGAAGAACCTGCTAAGAATTCATTCATTATACCACGTGCCCCTTGGATTTGGGGCATTCAATGCCCATGGAGCCTCATCATGGGAAGGGGCACATCAAGGAGAAATCACATAAAATATCCTCTGGGTGCTTGATAAATATTTCAAAATGAATGTGTAGCACAATGTTTGTTTGTTTGTTTGTTTGTTTTTAATAAGGAACTCAGAACAAAAAGTGATCAGCTCCTGGCTTTTTAAAGATTGGCTCCTTAGGAAGACACTGCCATTTGAAATTACTTAACATTTTTACCCCAATATAAATGCTTAAGGCAAGAACTAGATTTTATACCTAGCAAATAGCAATGTAAATGTCAAAGAACATATTCCAGAGCATTACACTTACAGCTCTTAAAATGGCATCTTAGAACGGTATTAATCACTGTCAGTTTTGCATACAACGTTTCATCAATTAAATAGCAGGAGGACCTGTCCTTTCATGGAAAGCAAATAACACATATGGATTTCCTCTTAGCAATTAGCTGAACATTCTGCATTTCCTTCTTGCTTGCAAAAAGGGTTTGGACTGAAACCATCAACATGTTTGTGTTCTTCATCGGTAAAGCAAAGCAGATGTGTAACAGCTTCAGTAGAATCCAGATTCATTTATAAAGTATCTTGTGAAACATCTTGATGTGGAAGCATTTCTGTATCGTTAGATCTTTTAGAGTTGGATAGAGGGTGACACCCTATAAAAGTTGCGAAGTGCTTTAAACTTTGTCGTGTCTTGAGCTGAGGTTTTCAAGACTGTGTCACTGTGTGTATGTAGAGGGGATTTTAAAACTTTCAAGCTTAATGTGAAAAATTTGTTTCCAGCAGGGACTAGTTTCAGCTAGGTCTATGGATTTATAAAATGATGAGGCAATTTTATGCAGCAGAGACTGATGATAGAAATGCAGTTTACATAAATGGCAATGGATTAGCACTTAAACCACTCTCCACGTATGTTTAAACAATCTTCCACGACCCTCAAAACTCTCCTTTTATAAACTTCATCATTTATCTGGGATTAAAAGGGCAATGTTTTGACAACACTGTTGATTTACATGTAACTCATCATTTGTTTATCATTTATCTGAGATGATTAGTGCCTGAACTTCATACGCCTGGAATGTCTATTACACTTGTTTACATTTTTGGTAGCTGATGCCCTTTTTAATGTACTTTTTAGGGCTCAGGACAGCTTGGTGTGACTTTGATGATCCTTCTAGAAATCAGTCCCATCTAAGCCTGAGGGAAGTTTAAGATTTATAACTTTTCAGCAAGGTTGAGTTTTAGTGATAATCCATCAAAGTTCTTAGTATTCTTCTCAGACCCTAGTCTCAGACCTACTCCGACAAGATGCATTGGTCACTGAAAATTGGCCCTCAAGGCCATGAAATCCTGTAGAGGGTCAGGAATACAGCACCAGGCATAAGTATTCTCAAATGTGAAGATGTAAGTGAACAAACAGAAATGTGGAAGAGATACAGGAATAGAAACTCTATATTGGTAAAATACACATACATAAACATACACACACATGCACACACACATACGTATATTCTAGGTAAGATATATTATTATACTTCAATTATCATCTGCTCATCTAAAATAGCTTTTGCATTCATTTGTATTTCCAATGATAGAGATTGCCTGTTGCCAACTATTTGTTCTTATCTTTCCCTCATCTAGGACCATCTTAAATTGATACTGTAGCTTAAAATAAGAAGGAGACATTCAGAGGAAGTGACTGAAAATAATTTCTATTTGTAGAACAATTTCAGTGGCTAGGTGAATGACTGTATACTTCATAAACTTAAAGTTTAACAAGGTGGCAAATTTGTATTTTTATTCAATAAGATCCCTGTGAAAGCTATTATGAGCAAAAGCATTCTGAGCAGAAGACAAACTCTGCTCCACGGGTACTGCAAAAGGTATGGGGATTCACATGTTGGGAGCTCTAGATGTGTCAACTATGCTGGGCAGAGTAAGAAGGAGAAGAACATGACAGGAGGTGAGCATGGAGAGACAGATAGATAGATGATAGATAGATAGATAGATAGATAGATAGATAGATAGAGGAAGAGGCAACTCCCATGAGAAGGAGAACTACAGTGAAAGACATCCAAAAATAATTTTTAGGAAGAATTCCTGTGACATTTGTGTAAATTCTCCACATTACCTATTAAAGGCAATTCGCAATCAAGATTTATGTAATACTTTAGCCCTTCTGTGGCTAGAGTGCTGTTTCATTTAATGTAATCCTATTCAGAGACCAGTCCAAGTGGGAGTCAGCTATATATCTAGGCTATATACGGGTTTTGGATATAAATCATTACCCTAGAAATAGGTTAAAAGTGCATCTTCACTATGATAATTTATGTTTTGTTATTATATGGAAGTAAATATTATACAATTTGGACTGTATAGTTATTTCAAATAAACAAAATACAGACATATAGGAATGTTCCTTCTCTTGTGTTATATATCTGCCTATAGAAATATATCTGTAATAGGGAAAGGTAGATGCAGAGATTTTGGAGAGATTTAGGAGTAAGCCATATAGTTCTAGAACTGGATCAAAAACACGAAGAAGTGAGCTTTATCAATACACACAATGTCCAGGTAGGACTTAGACTCAACGGTACTTTCTTAGATGATGTATTAGCAAAATTATCCAGAGAAGAGGAGCTGACTGAAAGGACTCCGTCTCTATCTTTTAGGAGATAAGAGCCTCTGGATGAGAAGGTCATGAGACAGCAATAAGAAAACGGTAAAGTAAAATATCCAACAGCTAGAACTTAAAGTCACAGGGATAGAGTGGTGAATTGCTGGTGGAGACGGGAGGTAAGAAGGGAGAGAGAACAATTTCCTTATATTATTATGTATAAGCCGGATCATTCATTCACTGTGTCATTGATTCTTGGGCAGATTCTAATCAGTTAAGGATTGCTCTTAGAGATAAAGCTCTTAGACGGGATAAAGTTACGGTAGTTCATGTAATGGCTACAGTTTAAGAGCAAAGATGGCTGTTGCATCTGGCTCGCTTAGGAACAGTCCTCTGGTTGGGCTGGATCTGGTGCTATTAGTCTGTGTTCCATAGCATGTTGGTTGGTTTGAGATTAATGGCTGAGAATCAACAGAGAAAGCCTTAAAAATTCCCTTGTGAACAAACAAGCTAAAAATTGATTTTTAACTTAGATTCAGTGGACATCCATTTACTGAGAAAATTGGAGTTGCTCTTGGGAAGGAAGAAGAGGTCAGTGACAGCCATGCTTGGGCTTGTTCAATGCTTTTGAGTTACCTCAGTTGACGAGAACAAATCCCTGGGGACTTGGCTGTAACCGTGGGACTGGAATTAAGCAGGCTTTGACCCCCCCCCCCCCGCCCCCAGTTGAGATCAACTCTCTTAGAAACTTGAGAAATTAGTAGGAGGTGCTATGCCAGGCACTGGAGTAAAGGTCTCTAAATGTAGTTAGAGAAGCCACTAAAATAGAACAAAGACAAATAGCCCCAGAGCAGGGAAATGCCACCGACTAAGTGAGAGTCTACAGTCTTTCAGGTTATCCAGAGATGCAAACTCACCGGGCACTGCCCCAGAGAAGAGCTGAAATTCACATTTTGAATTGACAACTATGAATCAGTGAGACCTCAGTGTTCAGACTGAAGCAACTGGAACTGCAGGCCATCCACCAGGGGGCAGTAAGTTGAAGCAGGCATGGTCAATTTGACTCTTGAAGCAGATTTACTATTCAATAGGCAACTTGTTTGGATTTTATTACCAAATCAAGGAGCCATCACAATTTTTCCTGGAGGAAAAAGAGGCAACTTTAGCAAACCTCCAGGAACACAAAGGCCTGAGATGCTGACATGATTTGGAAAGCTGGAATGATACACTTAATGCTTTAGTTTCACAGAGTCTGATTCCCCACAAATAAGGTCTACTTGGGCCTGGACAAGCAGATTGCAAACCCTGAAGAGGCTGGTTATGATCAGGTTTGAGACTTGCCTCCTTGTTTGTTTCAGGACAGGCACGGTGATAATAAAGTTGCTTTGCTTCTCTAGCCATCCACTCCTCAGGGTTTTGCAGACCTTAGGGCACAGAGGTTGCTCAGAAATTTGGGCTGGGGGAGGACAAGAGATGATCCTATCTTTGTTTTTGTTGTTTTAGAAAAAGCTTTGAGTGGCTGTCAGCTCCCCAAGGGAATGAGTTAAGTGAATACACCTTTTTCCTTCTATTAACTAGCAACACTGACTCTGCAGGAGGGTTGGACTTCCTCAGAAACCTGACAAGTTTTGCTTCTGGACATGCTAAGAGGAGCCTCAAAGGGTCACAGTGCCCGAGAGGAATCATGAACAGCTCAGGAAAGGAAGGGGAATCCAGAAACTGAGTATGAGATTTCATAATGTGAAAAGGAAGAGTCCCAAGGTAGCACATATAGAGATTGGGATTGTCTTTGCAGAATACTACCATGATACAACCAGAGAGATGCTGTAACAATACATACTAGCTAACGCTTATTTTGCATCTGCCGTGTGATGGGCACTGTTTTAAATGCTTACATATGATGATTTATTTAATCTACACAATAACCCTAGGGTGAGATACCATCATGACTACATTTTGTAGACGGAGAAACTGAGGCACAGAGACGTAAAGATCTCCCAAAGCAGGGCTCAGTGACTCAGCCTGTGCTTTTATTTTTTTATTTTTTATTTTTTATTTTTTATTTTTTTTTGCTCTTATGGCCTCCTTTTATTTATTTATTTATTTTTATTTATTTATTTATATATGAAATTTATTGTCAAATTGGTTTCCATACAACACCCAGTGCTCATCCCAAAAGGTGCCCTCCTCAATACCCATCACCCACCCTCTCCTCCCTCCCACCCCCCATCAACCCTCAGTTTGCTCTCAGTTCTCAACAGTCTCTTATGCTTTGGCTCTCTCCCACTCTAACCTCTTTTTTTTTTTTTTTTTTGTTCCCCTCCCCCATGGGTTTCTCTTAAGTTTCTCAGGATCCACATAAGAGTGAAACCATATGGTATCTGTCTTTCTCTGTATGGCTTATTTCACTTAGCATCACACTCTCCAGTTCCATCCACGTTGCTACAAAAGGCCATATTTCATTTTTTCTCATTGCCACGTAGTATTCCATAGTGTATATAAACCACAATTTCTTTATCCATTCATCAGTTGATGGACATTTAGGCTCTTTCCATAATTTGGCTATTGTTGAGAGTGCTGCTATGAACATTGGGGTACAAGTGCCCCTATGCATCAGTACTCCTGTGTCCCTTGGATAAATTCCTAGCAGTGCTATTGCTGGGTCATAGGGTAGGTCTATTTTTAATTTTCTGAGGAACCTCCACACTGCTTTCCAGAGCGGCTGCACCAATTTGCATTCCCACCAACAGTGCAAGAGGGTTCCCGTTTCTCCACATCCTCTCCAGCATCTATAGTCTCCTGATTTGTTCATTTTGGCCACTCTGACTGGCGTGAGGTGATACCTGAGTGTGGTTTTGATTTGTATTTCCCTGATAAGGAGCGACGCTGAACATCTTTTCATGTGCCTGTTGGCCATCCGGATGTCTTCTTTAGAGAAGTGTCTATTCATGTTTTCTGCCCATTTCTTCACTGGGTTATTTGCTTTTCGGGTGTGGAGTTTGGTGAGCTCTTTATAGATTTTGGATACTAGCCCTTTGTCCGATATGTCATTTGCAAATATCTTTTCCCATTCCGTTGGTTGCCTTTTAGTTTTGTTGGTTGTTTCCTTTGCTGTGCAGAAGCTTTTTATCTTCATAAGGTCCCAGTAATTCACTTTTGCTTTTAATTCCCTTGCCTTTGGGGATGTGTCGAGTAAGAGATTGCTACCGCTGAGGTCAGAGAGGTCTTTTCCTGCTTTCTCCTCTAAGGTTTGGATGGTTTCCTGTCTCACATTCAGGTCCTTTATCCATTTTGAGTTTATTTTTGTGAATGGTGTGAGAAAGTGGTCTAGTTTCAACTTTCTGCATGTTGCTGTCCAGTTCTCCCAGCACCATTTGTTAAAGAGACTGTCTTTTTTCCATTGGATGTTCTTTCCTGCTTTGTCAAAGATGAGTTGGCCATACGTTTGTGGGTCTAGTTCTGGGGTTTCTATTCTATTCCATTGGTCTATGTGTTTGTTTTTGTGCCACAGCCTGTGCTTTTAGTATGCTGTTCTGCTTCACAAATGTGGCAGACAATTTCTTCATCAGGGTTTCAGGGGGGCAGAGTGCCAGAGTTGATTATTATGAGAAAGGTAGTTGTGGGGCACGTGGGTGGCTCAGTCAGTTAAGCATCCAACTTCAGCACAGCTCATGATCTCACAGTTCATGAGTTCAAGCCCACGCTGGGCTCTGTGCTGACAGCTCAAAGCCTGGAGCCTGCTTCGGATTCTGTGTGTCTCTCTCTGTGTCCCTCCCCCACTCACGCTCTATCTTTCTCTCTCTCAAAAATAAACATTAAAAGCAAGCAAGCAAGCAAGCAAGCAAGACAGGAAGAAAGGTAGTTATAAATTTGAGGTACAGGGAAACTCATCAAATAAGGTATTTAGAAAGCATTTTATGTTGAATGTTATGTATCCCCTGTCTCTGACACCCCTATACTTCAGTTTTAAGAAATTATGACTAAAAAATCTGTATTATTTTTCAATATTTCTGGGATTGAATTTCTCTTTGAATGTAGCACTGTGTAAAAAAATGGGTCCATGATTCAGGTTGCAATGGTTGGTCTAGTTTAGAAAAAATTCTGTCACTAGTTATGCAGTTGCCATTTTTCCTTCTTTTGTGTAAGTTTTTTACTCAAAGTCATTAAAGCTCTTTAACAGTTGGAACTTCAGAATAATAAAGACTGCAGCGTGAGGTGGCACTACTGTGGCATAATGGTTCCAAGCACAGTGCGGTGTCTTATCCTGTTTTGTGTCCCAGGTCCTCTTCTGAATAGTTGTGTGACCTCAGGAAAATCACAAGAACTATCTGAGCCTTAGGATCTCTTCTGTAAAAAGCAGAAAATAATCTTTACTTAAAAGTGTTTTTGAGAGTATTGGATGAGGTTGTGATTGTAAAATGGTAAAATGCCTGGCAAATAGTGAGAATATAGTGTAATATATTACTCTTGTTATTCTTAGCACTTCTCTTTTTTGATTGCTGATATCATCTTTAGTCTGAACTTCAGAAACACATCAACTTAGGCTGGATACCAGGTGATCTGACCGTAGTCACCTACTGCTGTACCTGGTCATTAACAGTTATCAACAGTACCAGACTTTGATAATCCTCCATTTTCTGAAATAAGTTTTGCACCTGGCTTCTGATATTCCTCCTACCATAGTGGTTACTTATCTCACAACTAATTCCTGTTCATCTTCCCATCTTCTTAATATCAAAGTATGCCAAGGCTTCGTTCTTGGAACTCTCCTTTATCTGCACTCCCTTTGTCTCTTGTTTTTTAATATGAGTATCTTTAAAAAACTGGATTAATTAATTAAATCCCAGTATAATGAAAGTACAGTGTTGTATTAGTTTCAGGTGCACAATATAGTGGTTCAGCAATTCTGTACATTACTCAATGCTCATCATAAGTGTACTCTTAATCCCCTTCACCTATTTCCTACCCACTGTCCCTCTGGTAACCATCACTTTGTCCTCTATAATTAGGAGTTGTTGTTTTTTGTCTTCTTTTTTTCTTTGTACTTTGTTTTGTTTCTTAAATTCCACATATGAGTGAAATAATACGGTATTTGTCTTTCTTTCTCTAACTTATTTCACGTAGCATTATACCCTCTAGGTCCATCCATGTTGTTGCAAATATCAAGATATTACTTTTTTATGGTTGAGTGATATTTCATTGTATATACATACCACATCTTCTTATCCAGTTATCTGTTTATGGACACTTGAGTTGCTTCCATAACTTGGCTATTGCAAATAATGCTGCAATATATATAGGTGTGCATACTCAAATTAGTGTTTTGTTTTCTTTGGGGAAATACTCCATAGTGGAATTACTGGATCATATGGCAATTCTATTTTTAATTTTGTGAGGCACCTCCATACTGTTTTCCACAGTGGTTGAACCAACTTTCCTACCAATAATGCATGAGGATTTCTTTTTCTCCACATCCTGCCAACAGTTATTCTTTCTTGTGTTTTTGATTTTAGCCAATCTGACAGGTGCAAGGTGATATTTTGTGGTTTCGATTTGCATTTCTCTGATGATGAGTAAAGTTGAGAATCTTTTCATGTCTGTTGGCCATCTGTATGTCTTCTTTGGGGAAAAATGTCTGTTCATGTCTTGTATCCAATTTTTACTGGATTATTTGTTTTTTTGGTGTTGAGTTGTGTAAGTAATTTGAGTATCTTTTTAATGTCACATTCACATTGACTGCTCCCAACTTTATATCTCCCAAGTAAAACTCAATTTAGACTCACATATTCAATTGCTTATTAACATCTCTACTCAGATGCGTAATACACACAACACACTAATCATGCAAAACACTTGACTTCCCTCGAAAACTCATTCTATCCACACTCTTCCCTATCTCTAGTTTCTAAAAAAAACAAACAAAAACAAATAAGAAAAAAAACACACCAGAAAACCTGAAATTATTCTTGGTTCCCCTTTTTCCTCATGTACTACATTCATGCCATTCCATCAGAAAACCCTACTGACTTCATCTTCAAAATATTTCCAGAACCCAACTACTTCTCGCTCAGTACCTCTTCTGATGCCATCCAGGTCCAAGCTACCATCATCTCTTGTCTTCATTTTTGCAAATGCCTCCTAACTGGCTTTATTGCTCCTACCCCTGCCTCCCTCAGTCTGTCCTCAACACATTATTCCAAGTAATCCACTTAAAACTTAACTAAGATGCCGTTATGCCTCTGTTCACATCCAGTGTCACTCAAACGGAAGCCAAATAATAATTATAGTTGAGGCCACTTTCCTCTCTAACTTCTTGGACTTTTTTCTATTGCACACTTATTCTCTAGCCATACTGGTGCCCTTGATTTTCCTTGAGTATGTTAGGCTCACTCCTTTCTCAGGGCATTTGCACTGGCTTTTCTCTCTGCCCCAATACTTTGCTTACAAATATTGGTAAAACACCCTCTCACCTCACTTCGACCACTCTATTTACAATGGTAATCCCTCCTTATCTCTATCTCCTTCACAAAGGTAAACTTGATTAAGACATTTGACTGTACTCTTTTTTGCAAACCAATTAGCACCTATTAACAGGCTCTGTATTTTATTATTGATTTTGTCTATTGTCTGATTCCTCAATTTGAATATTTCAGCTCCACCACACCACCAGTCCACTGCTGTATTCTGAGTGCTAAGAACAACAGTTTTGGTAAATGGTAACAACAGCCCTGAGTGACATGTTAGACATTCAATCGGCACTGGTTGAATAAAGGAACAATTTGTTTATTCCTTATGAATTAGACAGTGTTTTGGCACCTTATTGCACCAATTACTGGAGTCAACAGGTATGGCTGCATACTATATAAATTTCAGTTCCTTTACAAGGCTGATTTCAAATATTTGGCATGAAAATGCATAGATCTTGGTCTCTGTCATCTTAAACGTTTACAGTAACATTTCCTTCTGGGGTGTGTAGTTATGAAAATATCATCTTGGTTCTCATTCCCTGTTCTCCACCAAAAAGAATGGAGAATTGCTCAGCTGAGAGAAAAAAAAATAGTATGTATTTTTTTAAATCTTCTCTTTAGTGTTGAGAATTCTATTCTTTTCATTCTCACTTGTGACACCACTGGTATTGCAAACAATAGAACCCAATACTAAAATTTCCCTGCCATTTGGAATTCAGGCAATAGCTGCCTTGATCCCTGCTCTTCTCTTGCCAACAATTGGAGGAGCTATTACATTACATGCATGGACTGTCCAATGAACAGCAGGCCAGGTGTCACTTTGAGTGACAGCCTTCCAGTTTGCAAACACTGTAATTCTGTTCATTCAATTGAGTGATGTGTGGCTGTATGTCACTTTGCCTTCAAAATATCTCCTCTTAACTTGCACTGTTTTGACTGCATTTTGGAGTTGATGCTGTAAGGAGAGGGTGGTATAATGCAGAGAGCACTGACAGTTTGAAGCATGTGCAAGCTGGAACATATCTCCTGCTGCAATGTTTATATCTTTGGCTAATAGTGATATAATTCCTCTTTCCTTTTTAAGTGACAGGTAGTTGGGATTTGTGCTTTTGTTCTTCTATAAAAGGAAAAGCAGGTTCGTGTGGTCTGTAAGAGTAGGATTCATCTAGTTTTAAGATTTGGATCTAATTCCTCAACAACATTCTTAGATTAACTTAGTTGAATGGAAATAATAAAACTATGGCTGTGCTAAACTGATTCTGTCATCTTACTCAAAATGGAGATCATTGTGTGGTTGATTTAGCTGCAGTTGTTCTCATTTGATGTTACTGTCAAGATAGCCACAATGATGAGCTTGGAAACGAAGTGGTCTGTTTAATTGGCCACAGGTGATAGTCAACGGACTAGTGTTTTTCTTAGCAGCATTTAGCAGGGCTGTTTTTTCTCAAGTGTTCTGTGATGTTAAGTAAAAACATCTATATTGCCACTGACCCAGGCAGCAGTATAGTTGCTTTAGTTAGATGAACAATTTCCTAAAAATTGGGAAGACTTACCATTCTTCAGAGTCAGACCTCGAGTGGGAAGAAAAGCACCTCTCTTTGTGGCAATCTGTTCTTTATCCAAACAACAGCAGCATCATATTATGAAGGTCTGGACCTTTAGGATGGGGACTGAGACTTCATACTTTCAGAGAAGACTTTTCTCTGGTCTGAGTTCTGTTTTAGAGAGATGAATGTGTCAGAGACTGCTATGCATTGCCAAAATTCATTTTCTGCTCTTTCTGGGGAAACAGCTAGACTTACTTTCCAGTCTTTCTTTGGTTATGTGAAGGTATATGATAAGAGTTTTGGCCAGTGAAAATTTGAGTAGAAGTGATCTGTGTCACTTCTTTGTCAAAGTGGTAAAGATACAGATGTGTCTTCCCTATCTGCTGGCTGAATGGAGGCACTCCACGGACCCAGATATGGGTGGGACCATGAGAGAGAAAGATCCTGAATTCCTGAATGGAGACTGCTTGAGTAGAAACACCTGTGTTGCAGTGTAACATGCGAGTGTACAGGAGTTTTCAGTCATTGAGATTTTAGGATTTACTTGCAAACAACAGCTAGCATTACTGTCCTAATTAGCCTGTCAGCCAAAGGCTGAATGAAGAGGGAAGATTCTGGAGTAAATAGGACCAGTTGGACTGCTCTTGTAATTCCGCCTAATTCTACAGTTGATGCAAGCAAGAAAAAAAAAGAATTTTGAATAAATATTTATTATGCTACAACATAAATGACAAATTAAAAGGGACAAAGATAATCTCAATATTTTAAGCTGAGAAATTGGAACAGTAGTTACCTCAAAGAGTGACATTGGAAGAAGAGCTGAAGTGGGGATAATGATTATGAAGTGGATGCAGTGAATGTTGTTTGGCGTATGAACAATATGAAGAGTTGGAAATACAAAATGGGAGACTAGGTGAGAGGTTAGAGTGCAGCTTTAGATTTATGAGTCATTAACGTCTGCAAAGAAACTGAGAGGAATGGTAGATAAGAAGTATAATGGTAGCATAGATGAGGATCCTACTGTTAAAAGAGAAATAGGAATGGGTAAAGAAGGCAGAAAAATAACCACTAGAGACATATAAATGAAAGACAAATGAAAGAGCAATGTAACATAAAAGCAGAGAAGAGAGTTTGCTAAGTAACTTTGCTTTGACTTTTTAAGGCTCCTTCCTGTAGACATACCTTTGCATGACTGTGAAGGATTTATATACCTATATATTGCTACTTTGTAATTTTTAAGGGATGGTCACTGGACTGGCCTACTGTAAGCCTAGGGCAAAAGAAGCATGGAAAGGCATAGGGCACATTTTGGGTTAGGTATATATTTCAACATCTATCACATATTTGTTGAGCATCTTTGATGTGCTAAGCATTGAATAAAATGGGTAAAATGGGAGATGGTCATACTACTAGCCATAACACAGAGTCATAGGTGCCCTGATGTGCTTTGGGGATGCAAGGCTGGGGTTGATGAATTTGTTTCCCCTGAGACGATATGTCAGAAGGTGATATCAAAGCAAAGTAAATTTCAAACAGAGAGTGCACAATGAGCAAAGGCAAATAAGCACATAGATGGGAAAGAACCGAGGAATGGTGAGAGGTCATGTTTGGCTACTGGGTGATGAGGCTGGAAAAGGGAGGGCCTTTTGGACTTGTTCTGTAGCACTGTAGCTCTACTGAGGATTTTAAAAAGAGGAGAGACAAAGATCTCTGCTCTGGAAACATGGTTCTGGTAGACTTGAGGAGGCAGAATTAGATAGATATGGGAGAAACAGGAAACATGGAGCACCATTAAAAGACTATTGCAATTGTCAGGTAAGAAATAATGAGAGCTCAGTAAGTAGAGTGGTAGGCATAGGAAGGAAGAAGGGAACATATATGAACATGTTTTAGAATTGGAAATGGTAGAGTTCTCTGACAGACTAGATGTAGAAATGAGTGGAAAGCTTAAGAAAATTCAACACTGCTGCCTAAATTTGAGAAGCCATTAAAGGTGTAGGGCGTGAGAAATTGGTATTATATATTTAGATTATTATCCACTACATCTAATCTGGGGGAAAAATTGCCTTCAGCTTCAAGGAATATCCAGAATCCAACTGCTTCTCATCATTTCCTCCTCTATTACTCTAGAGCAAGCTACTCTTCTCTTTTGCCTGGATTATTACAATGCCTTCTAGTGTCCCTGAATCTACCCTTGGCTTTTGATAGTCTATTCTCGATGCAATGGGCAAAATTATCCTGCTAAAATATAAGGGCAAGCATCTCCTCTTCTCAATATCATTCACTAGCTTTCTACCTTCCTCAGAGTAAAACCAAAATTCTCATATAATCTACAAAGAATTGTCCAATCTGCCATCCTTTATGTTCCCCTCTCATTCACACATCCACAACCACACACCCATTCCTGCCATCTGGCTCCCTTAGCTACAGCTTCATTGGCTTCCTTGTGATTCCTATAATAGAACAGGTATATTTCTGCCTCAGGTCCTTTGCACTTGCTTTTGTCCCTGTTGGGAATGCTCTGTCTTGGAAACTTGTATGGTTCTGCGGTTTCACTTTTTTTCAGGTCTTTACTCAAATGTCATGTTTGCAGAGAGGCCTTCCCTTGTTATTCTACTTCAAATGTAAGCATGCCTTTCTTCCCCTTCTGTACTTAATTTTGATTCTTAGCACTTTTCATTGTTTCACATTCTTGATTTTTACTTAATTACACCTTGTTTAATAGGCTTCATGAAGGTGGGATTAAAAACAATTTTTTTCACTCTAGCAGGCAACAATGTTATTCATTAGAATTTCTCCCAAACACTTTCAATAATATTCAAGATACATTACATAAATAATAAAGTAACAACAAAATTATTATTGTTTTTAAATGTTGAAACTGGGATTGTAGAAAGAGTTTTGAGGACATGTATTATAAAAAGCATGGTCGGGAAATGTGTTTCTTAAATGAGGTAAGGAGTTGAGGCAGAGATCAGCCATGCCATCTCTGTGAATTCCAGATCTGCATTGGGAGGCTGGATGTACATGGTTGGTGAGAGGGCTGTAAGTCATTGAAGGACTCAAAGATCTCCTTATATTTATATGTCTTTGAGACAGTAAGAAGGAATTAATTCTTGTCTGTTCTCCACTCTAAGCCATGACACTGAAAATCATATGGCAACATACATCATCACTCTCCTAACATCTCCAAACAATTCACCAATGATGTAACTATAAACTGTCAGCTTTGGAGAAATGTGTTTTAGACAACAATGGAAGTGTATGTGGAGAACATTATAATTACGTAACAACCGAACTAAAGAATTCTAACAGTGAAGAAGGTGAAGATAATAAACACTTGGCCGTGCAGATATCACGATCACAAAAGTGGTTCTCTCAGGGTGAGGCTCATCAATTGCACTTCAGGCTGTGCTGACCTCTGCAATTTCCCCAAATGTGGGAAACTTGACTGCATAATCTGTTAGTAGGAGACTACGTTTGTGCTCCTTAAGAAAACAAAAACAAAAACAAACAAAAAAACAGGTGAAGATAATAAAGTCAGTCTTATGAACTGCATGATTGATTCATCCATTTGTCAACACTGATTGAATCTGTCCTTTGTGCTAGGCACTGTTTGGCAGATAGGGATGCAAGATTAACAAAAAATAATGCTCATTGAAGATAAAGCTCACACTGTAATTAGCATCACAGGCAGGAAAATGAATAATTATTTCACTGTATAAAACACTATGACAGAGTTATACAAAAGATGCTATGGGAGGCAATGAGAAGAAAATGTCCGATCACAAAGTCTTTTGTTTGCAGAGATCCAGGATGCAACTTTGAGGAGAAAAGCAGTATACAAGGTTTTGTGCATATATTTATAGTAATAATAAATGTAAAAATAAATATAAGGAAGCATAAGGTTAAACTATTTTTTATTAGTCAAATTGATAGTTGAATTAAAGATGACGCAGCATTTTTATAGATGATTATGTGTTCAGCAGTTGAAAATCTGAATCTAAAGCTCAAGATAGATGTTGGGGCTAGAAAGCAGTATTTTGATGTAGATTTATAGGTGATAAAGTTATGGAAGTGAATATGATTACTCAGAGAACATAGAGGAAGATGATCCCATATCTATCTATCTATCTATCTATCTATCTATCTATCTATCTATCTATCGGATGGGTGGGGAAGAGAAGCCTGTGACAGAAATGGTGGGAAAATATCAAGGGAGTTGGAGCCAATCCAGGAGACCCATTTTAAATATCAAGGAGGAAAAAAATTGGAGAAGGAAATTTTCAATCCTATCAAATGCTTTGTAGCATCAAATGAAAAGACTGAAATGAAATATTACTAAAAGAAAATACTGCAGATAGCTTCTTTAATTGATGGGTAGATTCAAAGTTTTAAACTGGTTTTATTACTCTTTAGAATATTAGGCACCTTCATACCTACAAAAAGTAACTCAGGAACTAGAGAAAAAAAAAAAATCAAATATAAAGTTTCCATTGTAGTCTTTCCATTGTATCAGGAAACACATTACCTGGTTTTTATTAGTCCAATAAAAGCTATGGCTTTTTCAAAAATTCAGGTTTGGATAAAGTCCACATGATTTTTGGATTTTCAAAATCTATTCAATAAGACCATAAGGAGGGTATAGCATGGATCCAATTTTATGGTATCTATATGTTTTCTCCAGGTCACTTGTTTCTTGCCCTCTTCTTTCCTAATATTTCCTATAGAGTTTCTCTGTGGTTTTCAAAATCCCGCTAGCATATTTTTGTCATACCCAACATTCATCTTATTGTGGGCTTAGATATTTTTGGAAGATCAAATCACTGAGCCTAATAAAACACAGATAATGGCATTTTAAACTATGTGGTACATCCATTTCTTAATGAGTTTAGGGGCCACACTGTCTGGTAAATGGCAGAGCGGGCACTAAGGCAGATTTGGGCCGCTGGTGGGCATCAATGTGATTACTGGCTGGAAGAAATGTGGATGAGTTGGTCTATGTCTAATCCTTTTGTGGCTTCCTGTGTGACACACTGTAATGAAAACATCACCGCAAATTACAAGAATTGTCAAAATGGGCTACCAGAAGATTTTTTTTCACTCTAGAGTTTGCTGACCAAAAATGTACAGTGTGTTGTGTTATATCTGTATGCTGCTCTTACTTAGTAGATGTACACAAGAGCTGAGCAATTAAGGCGTGGTAAGAAATCTTTGAAGTCAATGGATTGGGGGTCTAGCAGATAAGTGTTTCATAAATGCAAATATAGAAATAGGTTGAAAGTCAAGTTTCACTCCTAGGGCTAAAACTCTTATTTGCTTTTGAATGTTAGGTATTCAGTTTATTAAAGACAGTTATAGTGTTTCTATACTTACTATTTGTGATTTTGGGTGATTTAACAGTTAAAAACACAAACTTTCTTCTATAAAACTATTTAATCATTTAGGTCCTTCTAGAAAATTTATATACAAATACATTAATTGTTTGCTTGGGCCATGCAATGTAGGTTAAAGTTCTTAGGAAAATTAAAAGATCGTAACCAATTCACTATTGAAACCACACAACTAGAGTAATAAGTGTTTTTTAGTGATTTTCTCACTTACTCCTCCCAAGAGCTTTAGAGATCTGTAGTACTATCTTCCCATTTTACAGATTAAGTATCAGAGACAGGCACACACAGGCAGCAAAGTCAATGTCACGGTTCAAACCCAGGGAGTCTGACTCCAGAGCTCATGACCTTGGCCACTCAACTAGTTTTTGCCTACCTATGCATACTTTGTGCTGCCATGTACTTTATCTCATTTGAGTTTCTCAGCAGTATGAGGCAGGTGTGGAAGGACAACTATTCCTACTTTGAAGAAGAAGTTCACAATTACATGACTTATGCAGTGTCTCATAAAAAAAAAAGGTGTGACAGATGACTAAATTCCAACTTTCTTAATTCTATTTTAGCCATTTGATATCCGTTAATCAACTCACTTCTTTTAGAGAAACTAGAATTTTTCCTGTAAAAAAACAATGAAATGTTCTATGTGCACTTTAAAAAATGTCATTAGCATTTCTCTAAAAGATAATAAAATATGAAAGCAAATCACACTTTTCTTTGATGCATTAATTCAACAGGTAGTTGTAAGGCAGTTTTGAAGGGCCAGAAATAGGGTTTTATAGGTAGTAGCTGAGGTCATCAGAGAAAATACATCAGGTATTGTGAAAGCACCATGTTATGGTCAGCAAGGAATGAAGCCCTCAAAAGATTTTGATGTATATAATTAAGAGTTTGAAATAGTTCAAGACTGTTGCCCTTTTTAAAATAGCTACTCTCCCCAAACCTAAAAGACCAAATGAATTAAGCACACACTTAATGAATGCTTCACATGTCCAGAACAGTAGGTAGAGGAGGTCAAAGATGACTGAGACTGAGCTCCAGCTTTCCAGGAAGGTCTTGTAAATAAGGAGTAGGCAACATGGCAATAGCTTTAATATGAGACAGAATGTGAGAAGTGCCATAAGAAAAGTAAAAAATACAATGGGGTTCAAGAAAGGGTGAGAGCACATCTGGTTGGGGGCAATCTAGAAAGCTTTGTAGGGAAACATGTTGTAGGATGGGCAGGGTTCTGGCACCGGAGAGAAATGTGTGCTGTGAGGCTAGTGGGAGCTTGCAATCCACAAACTGAGAAAGTAAATGGAAGTTTATATTTTTCCTTAATTTTTTGAAATCACACTTATTTTTAATGGTTCTCTGCAAAGAAGAGAAGCATATACTGTAATTGAATCTAAACACTTCTAATTGATAAGGCTTTTCTTCCAAGGAAGGTGCAGAATTGTGATCAAGATAATCTGAATGCCTGTCTTTTGCTGTAAGTAGGAACTTAAAAAAAAAAAAAAATGAGTGTCTAGGGGCACCTGGGTGGCTCAGTTGGTTAAGCGTCTGACTTCGGCTCAGGTCATGATCTCACAGTCTGTGAGTTCGAGCCCCGCGTCGGGCTCTGTGCTGACAGCTCAGAGCCTGGAGTCCGTTTCCGATTCTGTGTCTCCCTCTCTCTCTGCCGCTCCCCTGTTCATGCTCTGTCTCTCTCTGTCTCAAAAATAAATAAACGTTAAAAAAAAAAAATTAAAAAAAAAATGAGTGCCTAAGTAATTGGCCTTTCAAGAAAAAGTCACTGGTAAGTTAAAAATAGAGTTAGTAACATCTTTGGAATTTCTTCTACTTCTCCACTTCTTAGTACAAATGACAGAGATTATAAAA
This sequence comes from Puma concolor, assembly GCF_028749965.1. Taxonomy (NCBI): domain Eukaryota; kingdom Metazoa; phylum Chordata; class Mammalia; order Carnivora; family Felidae; genus Puma; species Puma concolor. Next base: position 72,861,667 of record NC_141667.1, read on the forward strand.
GCTTAATTTTGGAATTGAAACATGGATATTAGTGAAATGAGTAGAAAAGTGTTTTTGAATATAGTTGCAATCTACAACTTTTTATAGGTTTATTCTTAAATATGGGTCAGTGTACAAAGGTCCGCTGCTTTTCACAAATATCCAAAACCTATTTTCTACCTGATAAAAATCTCACAGTTCATCATGCTAGAATGTCTGAGATTCATTAGAACATACCAAATACATTCCACTTATCAAATGAATGAAAGTACCAGAAGGTTGCTATGCTGAACACAACCTATATAACAAACATGTGTGGCAACTCCCCATGGACCTACTGCATTACGGTGGTAACAAGAGTGAACTCAGTCCCTAAGCTAACAGTGTGAGACTCTTCCTTCTCTCAGGCCACAAAGCATTTCCTAGGAACAGTTACCCAAAAGTGTCCGAGTTATTAGCACCTAACTATGTTTTAGCTGATATAGGCACCATCACAGTACAAAATAAAAGAAATAGGAGGATGGAGAATCTGCAGTGAGTAAATGTAAATTTAAGAATGGCCAGATAGGTTTTACACAATATTGTCAGACTGATTTAGGTGAAGGCTGAAGCTGTTTTAGTGGACTCAAACTTCAATTCCTGAAAAGGAAGAATGGAATTTTCTTCTGAGAGAAAATAATGTTCTATTCACATGATTTAGGGCCCTTCTAATCTGTTTTTTTCTAGATTTGCTTTCAGGAATTTAGCGTACACTGAAAAAGAACTGATTATACGATGCTAATAGAACACTTAGAAATTCCTATGTTTAAATGGCTCAAGTTCATTATTTTAAGAGTTTAAGAAAATCATTTAAGGAGAATGTTAGGGTATTTTGTTGTTATTTACATATTCAGTCCCCGGTTTGCCTTTATTTAAAGACACACTTTATTCCTTAGAACAATCTTAGGTTTATAGCAAAATTGAGCAGCAAGTACAGAGCTCTCATATAGCCCTGTCCCCACACAGGCACTATCTCCCTCACTACAGACATTCCACACCAGAGTGGTGCATTTGTTACAATCAATGAACCTACACTGACACATCACTATCAACCAAAGTGTACAGTTTACATTAAGGTTCACTCCGGTGTTGTATATCCTATGGGTTTGAACAAATGTATAATGACATGTATCTATCACTGTAGTATCATTCAGAATTATTTCACCATCCTAAACATCCTCTGTGCTCTGTCTCTGTCCCTAACTCCTGGCAACTATAAATCTTTTTACTGTCTCCATAGTTTTGCCTTTTCCAGGACGTCATATGGTTGGTATTATACAGCATGCTGCCTTTTCAGATTCGCTTCTTTTACTTACTAATATGTATTTAAGTTTCTTCCGTATATTTTCATGACTTGATAGCTCATTTCTTTTTAGCACTTTTTAGCACTAATATTCCATTGTCTGGATATACCACAGTTTATCCATTAACCTACTGAAGGGCACCTTTGTTGCTTTCAAGTTTGGGCAATTATGAATAAAGCTGCTATAAACACCTGTGTGCAGGTTTTTGTGTGGACTTGTGTAAACACCAAGGGGCATGATTGTTGGATAGTATGGTAAGAGTATGTTTGTTCAGTTTTGTAAAGAAGCTGCCACATTATCTTCCAAAGTGGCTGTATCATTTTGCATTCCTACCAATAACGAATTAGAGTTCCTGTGCTCCATATGCTCATCATTTGGTGTTTTCACCTCTGGATTTTGTCTGCTCTGGTACAGTAGTATAGTTCTAATAAGATTTTGTCTAATAGTTTTAATTTGCATTTCTCTAAAGACATATGATGTGGAATTTTTTATATTCTTATTTGACATAGGTATATTTTCTTTGTTGAGGTCTTTATTTAGGTATTTTGCCTATTTTAAAAATCATGGGTTTTTTTGTTTGTTTGTTTTTGTCTTAATCACTGTTGAGTTTTAGAGTTCTTTGTATGCTTTGGATACCCATGATGAGGGACCCTAACTAAGGCAAGCTAAGCTCCAAGCACAAGCCAGCATTACTGCCCCCTCCCACCACCAAGGGTGGGATTTGTGTGACATTCCTTAGGCAATCCTGGCTGCCCAAAGACAAAGGAAAAGACAGAAAACAAAAGGTTAAACTGATAAGATCTCCATCAGTTTACAAATATCTTAGTAAATTACAAGAAAAAGGCAATCTTATCAATAGTCTAATCTCCAGAAACCTACAGACTCAGTTTCCTGGAGCTCCAACATCTCCCTCCCTTCCATACTGATATGAGGAACAAAGGCAAGAAGGAAATGGCAGGTAAAACTGAATTTCCTTATAAACTGCAGCCCAATGACAAATCCTTGAGGCAGGTAGAGTAAAAAAGTTTCTCCAGGAACTCCCTACTGTCTTAATGTTAATGCTTTGCTAGAGGGAAAAACAGCTTTAGCTTGACAACAGCTAAGCCTCCAGTAATGTGTAAATCTTTAGCAGATGAAAGTCTCTTTGGAAACTCCCTCTTGACTTTATCTCCCCAACAACCACCACGCCATAAAACGGTCACCCACCCACACTAGCAGTGCAGCTCTTCCTGCCCCCAGGTCCTGTCCCCGGGCTTTAATAAAATCACCTTTTTGCACCAATGACATCTTCAAGAATTCCTTCTTGGCAGGTTAGCTCCAGACCCCACAAACCCCACCATCACCCCAAAACCTCATCAACGATCCTTTATCAGATATACTTTTTGCAAATATTCTCTCCTAGTCTGTGGCTTTTGACATTATCTTTCACAGAGCATAAGTTTTTAATTTTAATGAAGTCCAGTTTATTGATCATTTCTTTCATGGATTATGCCTTTCCTGTTGTATCTAAAAAGGAATCACCATACCCAAGGCCATCTAGATTTTCTCCTAGGTTGTCATCTAGTTTTACAGTTTTGCATTTTACATCTAGTCTGTGAACCATTCCAGTTAATTTTTGTGAAGGGTATGAAGTCTGTGTCTACATTCATTTTTTTGCATGTGGATGTTTAGTTGTCCAGCACCATGTTGAAAAGACATGAAATTTATCCATTGTTCTCCTGCTGCTCCTTTGTCAAACATTAGTGGACTATATTTATATGGGTCTATTTCTGGGTTCTCTATTCTTTTTTTTTTTTTTTTTTTTTTTTTTTTTTTTTTTAAATTTTTTTTTTCAACGTTTTTTATTTATTTTTGGGACAGAGAGAGACAGAGCATGAACGGGGGAGGGGCAGAGAGAGAGGGAGACACAGAATCGGAAACAGGCTCCAGGCTCTGAGCCATCAGCCCAGAGCCTGACGCGGGGCTCGAACTCATGGACCGCGAGATCGTGACCTGGCCGAAGTCGGACGCTTAACCGACTGCGCCACCCAGGCGCCCCTCTGGGTTCTCTATTCTATTCCATTGATCTATGTATGTGTCTATTATTTTGCCATTATGGGGTAATTTTTTCTAATAGTATGCAAATTATAATTACTTGTTATAGATTATAATTACTTGTTATATATTTTAGATTTATGAAGATGAAAGAAAAAGCTCTTCTTACATGTTCTTCATGTCAAAATGTTTTAGTTATACGAATTTTTTTCAAGTCTCTGAGATAATAGTAGGAGAACCAAACTTAGTTCTCTTTCCAATGAGTTGTAAAATGGGATACTTGAATTTCCTGAAGAAAAAATTGGCATTTTGAGTCTTGGAAGGAGGCTTCCCTGCTAAGGAGGCTTTCCACTGCTAATTCTCAGACTCTGCACTGGATCCATTAACTTTCTCAAACTCCATCTACTCCAGCCTAGGGCACAGAAGGTTTCCTTGTCTAGGGGCTGGGGCTCTCAGGGTGAATCTGAATGTTAAGGAAACTATTCTGCTGGAAAGAAGGGGTGAGGTGGGTGAGGGGTGAGTTTCTTTACTCCTAATTCTTGCCCAAGGGCAGAATCAGGAGGGCAGAAGCAAGTGCTCAAACTTCTCTTCTTTCACTATCTTTTCTCTTTTTGCTCTCCCTTCCACTTAACTAAGGACTCCTTTGCCAATACACTCACTGCAAATGTCACGGTTCTATGATTTAAGTGTTCTTGAAACATCTTTTCAAAATACAGATTCTTAGGCCTCATTATCCAGAAGTTATGATTCCACAGGTATGAATGGGTTACAGAAATCTACCTTTTGAGCAGACTCCTGTCAGGTGTTCTAATGTGGATGGTTCCAGAATGCACTTTGAGGAATTTTGTCATAGAGGTAGTTTAGTACTAATAAATTAACTGCTACAGTGTTTTTTTTTTTAAGTACATAAAAATAGACAGAAAATATGAGCTAAATAGCATTTAAAATTCAAGATTTCACCAATTATAAATACAAATTATCAAATAAAATAGCTGTAATACTTCTGAGAGGTTACTACTTCTAAGATTCTCTGTCAGGAACAATGAATACACAAAGATGTGTATGCCCATTAATGTAAATAACAGATCCAGACTGTAATTAGGCTCATGAGAAGGTGCTACAAGTGGTGTTAACATTTACTGACAAAACTTGACCATGAATTTTCTTATTTGATATTGCTTATTCTCCCAAATTATGTTTTCTAAGTAAACACATCATTAATGGGCCTAAAACAGAAATTAAATTTTTAGACAGTTTGTTTCCAAGCACTGGTACTTTCTAGGACAGAATTTATGTTAAAGCAAACATTGATAGAACATGAGGGTGGAACTCATTTCACTAGTCCATGAGTTCATTTTGTGATTGTGAAATACTTTCTGATTTCATTTTTTTCTGTTTGTTTTGGTTAAAATTCCACACCACCTATGTCCAAATTATCTCAACATGCCTCTTTCCTTCTGATCTGTATGCGTTTAGCCAATGTGTATTTTCAACCTAATATAGGATCTAATTCTTCATTGAAATGGTACTCACCAGAAGCTTTTTTCATTCAACAATGTACTGTCTTTTCTTTGAAAATTTATTTTGAAAGCTGTTAAGAAAAATGTAGAGCTAAACTTTTTATGTGTCAAAATGAACACATTGAATATTCTCCATTTAAAAACATTATGATCTTTAGTATTTTTCTAGGAATATATAAAAAAAGTATCTCCACCAATGATTAAATATATAATTAAACCTATTTTGGTAATAGTTAGCTTAATTTTATTATTAGCCTTTCAAGAACAATATGAACAAAGCTTTTTATGATCTGTCCCTGGAAAACGACTGTCAGCTGTCAATTTTATCACAACTCAGATCTCTTTATGGGTGAAATCCAACATTAGTAACTCCTCCTTCATCTCATGAACTAAGATAATAGTTCTGAATGTAATAACTTGATTTATCCATTTAACAACCGTTTACTGAGAGCCTATCTTGGGCAGGGCATTGTTCTAGGCACTTCATGCAAATGAAGCCATTCGCATTTCCATCATTCAGTTCTAATAACTTTTTCTATTAAAAACATTTACAAGTGTGAAGCTTTCACACAATTAAAAAAAATACACAATGTGTTATTGTTGGAAGGGGAAAATAAAGTCTTCTCCTCATCTTACTGTGTTTGTATCCAACTCTGCAGGATTAATTATTTTTCTCAGGTATTCAAAAGCATACTTTTAAATAACCTGCCATGCACATACAAGAATACAAATATACCTATAGACACCTTTGTATACACTGTTTATAACAAAATGGAACAACACTAAAAGTACTGTTTAGCAACTTGCCTTTAAATTTCAGTAAACATAAAATGAGGATCTGCATATGCCAATCATCTCACTCTTACCAGTAGATAGCCTCCTATTACTGGACATTAACTTACCTAATTTTCTTCTTTTGCTATTTACAATAATATTATATCAGATGCAGGTCTGCATATAATCTGACACTCTTTTGCTAATACTTATGTAGGGTAAATCTTAAAAAATCTTAGAATTGTTAGGTCTATAACAGATACATATAAAAGTTTTAATATGTACTATCAAATGATATTTAAATTTTCTATCACTGTGTAACAAATTACCACAAATTTACCACAATACACATTTATTTTCTCACAGTTTCCAAGGACCAAGAGTCTGGCATGGTTTAGCTAAGTCCTTTGCTCAGGGTCTTACAAGGCTGCTATCAAAGCGTCAGATGGGTCTGGGGTCTCTTCCGAGGCTTGAGGCCTCTTCCAAATTCACATAGTTGTTGGCAGAATTCATTTCCTAGTAATTACAGAACTCACACTGGCTTGCTTCTTCAAGACCAGAGGAGAGATTCTCTATTTCTGACTCTGATATCTAGACCTTCTATTAAAGAGCTCCTGTTATTAGATCAGGTTGGCCTAGGATATCCCTTTTAAGTAACTTACAGCTGACTGAATAATCTTACCTGCAAGCCCCTTCACTTTTGCCATCTAATGCAATATAATGAAATCCCATAATTTTTGCCATATTCTATTGGTTAGAGCAAGTCAAGGTCTTACCACACTAAATGTGAGGGGCTATACAAAAGCATGGGCCACTGAAAGTCGTTTTAGAATTCTGTGTACCACAGTATTCAGTTTGTGTTCAATTCAAATTTGTATTCAGTTCAAAGTATTCAATTGAAAGTACCACACTAAGAGTGTCATAATAATTTATATTCTCCAAAAAGCAGAAACAGATCCATAAATGGTTTCCGTAAACCAGATCCCCATGGTCTCCAGAGGGGAGTGGCATGGGTGGCAAAATGGATGAAGGAGAATGGGAGATATAGGCTTCCAGTTATGGAATAAATAAGTCATGAGGATCAAAGGTATAGCACAAGGAAGATAGTCAATGGTATTGTAATAGGGTTTTGGTTTTATGGTAACAGATGGTAGGCAGACTTGCGGTGAACACAGCATAATATATAGACTTATTGAATCACTATGCTGGACACTTGAAACTGAGGTAACACTGTGTGTCAACTGTACTTTAATAAAGAAAAAAAAAATCTGAAACTTTTTTGAGGAGGGCTTTACCAGTCAAGGTTTAGTCAGGCAAGGAGAGGCCACTCTATGAATTCCATGAATCAGCAATTTTAGTATTTGGAATTAGAAGCTTTTATAACCACGGAAGGGCAAAGGAAACATCTAGATGGCTGCCAGAAATGATTTCTGGCTGTTGCAACAACATGGGTGGTTCTTTACAATTTGCCAGTAAATTGCTAAAATCTCTCAGGAATTTCTGGGAAGCACTGACCAACTACCTCAGTCAGCAGCAGGGAAATAGGTGGGTGTCTAGAGCTAGTCAAAATCTCACATCTGCACACACATCTGGCTGCAGCAACCTCTGGAGAATGATGGTCCTTCCCCCTCTCCAGCTTCCATAATCCAGTATGAGTATGTCTTATTAGCATGGTTCCTGGAACATGCAATGAAAGGGATTTGGAGAAAGGTAATTCCTGGTTTCTCATCTTGATGAAAGGAACTTTAAAAGGAGGCTTGGTGATGGTGAGCTAACACCAGACAATCTAGTGACTATTTCCCACATCTTTTTCAACATTAAAAGTGATCAGTCTTCTAAAATTTTGTCATTCAAATAAGTGTGAAAAATAGTTGTGTGTGGTTCGTTTTAACTTCCATTTCCTTGATTACCAGTAAGGTGAATCACCTGTTTGTTCTAGCATCTTAATCCAATCTGTTTAACAGTGGATATTTTATCTCTTAGAAGACACTGATATAAACTTGGGATGTTCAAACCTGTTTCTACATAAAGCATTCAGACTGCCCCCAGTTTCCCCAATCAACCACTGATTTAAAAGGAAAAGAAAATACAGCCAATTCTGGAAATCCAGCTTCATCTTTCAATTTCAGGGCTTTGTTAAAACTACTCTATCATAAAGAAAATACTTAAATACTGGCACATGCCCAAGGATCAGATGGCACAGATAACTCTAATGAGTTATATATAGGGAATAATTAAAGGGAAAATAACATTTTTAAATCAGTGCCTTAGTGTTAAACTTAGAAGATATCAATATTGATTGTTGTATTTTACACTTAAAAGCTCATTCGAATTTCCTCCTTTTCACTTCATATCTAGCAATAAACCATTGTTTCTAGACAAAAGTGGGTAACACACAAAAAAATGTTTTCTAGCCAGACCCCTATGTCATCAATAATTCAAAGGCTAAAAATGGGGCCTACTGGCAATCACTGCTATTTTAAAAAATCATTATGTTTAATTTCTACATGCTGTTTAGTCAAACTTGGAAAGCATATGCTAATATTTCTTTTACATAACATTTTTTGTTTCATATATAGTTTAGGCTCATTTTAGCTACTAAAATTATATGTTGTATCCTATCAAGCTTTGCTTTTATTTTAGAAATATCTATTATGGATTCAGTGTTTAATTTAATCAACAGAAAACTAGGTGAACAGCAAATAAATTGCATTTCTTGGCAATCCTGGAAATGATTGTTTTTCATTTTGTTCATTATTGAATGTGTTTTGTGTACTCTACAAAAATACTATCTCAATTACTATCCACTGAGCAAGAATTCAACCCATTATATCAATAAAATACAGTAATATTTTTAGAATGGTCCTGAGCAATTGATTGCATACGGTGGAGAACTGCTAACTATAGTAAGAAATAAACCCCTAAAGCTCAATGGCTAAAAACAATAGAAGTTAATTTTTACTCATGAAACAGTCTGATGCAGGTGTTTCTGATCTGCAGGCATCTTTCCCCCTGTATGGCGATTTAGGGAACTAGGTTTCTATTATCTTCTGTATATATAATCTTTGGAACATGAAACTTGTCCTCTGCATCTAGCTTGGAGTGGGAAATTCCCAGTAAAATCTTTCAATTGATTAAACTGCCTCTGGGAGAAGGCCAGACTAACTGTAAGGCACCTAGAAAAGCCATTTGGTTGGGCAAAATAACTCAAGGAAAAAAGGAGCTTTCCATAGGAAGATTCAGCTTTCCATAGGAAAGCCTGCAGTCTCAAGGAGTGCCCCTTCGATTGAAAGAGAAACATGGGCTGTGTGTGTGTGTGTGTGTGTGTGTGTGTGTGTTAGAGAGGGAGGGGATGGTGGTAGTAGTGGTGGTGCTAAGAATGGAAAAAAGAAACAGAAAGAAACACAAACAAAAAAAGGAAATGTGAGCACATATCTTGAACTATGGTCATTTCATCAAAGAAACATATCACTTTTTGGGGATAAAATCCTATTGTCAAAGATTCCATGAGCCTAGTCTAAAAGCCTATGATTGCTCAAGATTTAAAACAGGTCTTTGGATTCTCTCCTTCGTAAGTGCAGGTGACTGACAAATCTGTGCAGTCCACATGGGGCTTATTCTAATGATCACTTCAATAGCAACCAAAGAGGACACTGAAAAAGAAAAAAATCTCTTATAGGATAGAACTGGGAAGATCTTCCCAAGGTGTGAAATTAGGGCTTACTAAAGGAACATCCCCATACTCTTCACTGAAAAACCTCATAATATTTGCCTAGTAGGATTTCAGAATTGCTACAGGCCAGTGGGTTTTTTGTGTCTTACAACTATCCTATTTTCATTGTGGTTACTATTCCATCACTGTGCAATGAGTGGCTGTAGGACAGATGGATTCACATTTGAAAGTGATTTGGAGGTGACTACACATCCCTCACAGATAATGGACTTTGATGAGGATGCCAAGAGAGTGGGCCCTCTGGCTTTCTCCCGTGAGGAGGGCTTGAATGGGATCCATGTGTGGAAAGAAGGGAGCAAAGGAATGCTTGGTGCTCAGAAAGGCAGACTGACAAACATATTGATGTTCTCTCAATGTTCCATCTGCTTCCCCATGCTTCCCAGCCTGAGTCCCTGACTGTATGGAACAGAGTTCCCTGCAGAGTGCCAACTCAGGGCAGGGCAGGTAGCATGGAAGGTAAGGCATGGAATTGAGAGAAAAGACAAAAAGTAGAAAATCTGAACATGTTATGACACATTTTGCTTACATTAAAATTTACCTAGGAATAATACAGAATCCATCATCCATCTGATAGAAATGATAGTAGCTTACACTTACCGAGCATTCATGTATGCCAGCTTCTGTACCATTTAGTCATTATGCCCTGAGTTGGTAGTATTATTCCATTTTACAAATGAGGAAACTGACTTAGAGTGAAGTTAAGCAGCTTTTCAGTGGCACACAGCTAGTAAGTAAGTGGCAAAAATGATATAAATGACCTCAAGCAGATTTATAAATCAAGCAGAAGGCAAAGTGAGAAAAGGTTCAAAAACCAAGGGTAGAGTACCAGAAAGCTCTGTTGTTAACATAATTGATGTGTTTGCCAGAAGGGGCAAAGTTAAGGGTCAAGAAGCACTAGAGACTGGTTATTACCAATTCAATTTTTGTGGAATTTTCTAACTGGGTGACAGTTATCAGTTATACGAAGGGATGTGTTTGTTTTGTTTTGTTTTGTTTTGTTTTGTTTTTTAGAGAGAGAGAGAGAGAGAGCGTGCATGAGCTGAGAGGGGGCCAGGGGAGAGGGGAAAGGGGAGAGGGGAGAGGGGAGCGAGAGAGAGAGAATCCCAGGCAGGCTCCATGCTCAGAATGGAACCTGACACAGGGCTTGATCCCATGACCCTTGGGATCAAGACCTGAGCAGAAACCAAGAGTTGGACACTCAACTGACTGAGCTACCCGGGTACCCCTGAAGGTGGATTTTATGATAAAATTTACCTAGACCTATTTTTTCCCTTTCTCTCTTTTTATATCTCAATTATGAACACATGTGAAATGTTTACTTGAAATACATAATAGGCATTTTATAAGTCAAATTTCAAATTCCAGACTAGTATAACACTACATAAAATTAGGACAGGACTTCAAATTGTACTTAAAAAAAAACATTGTATGCATAAGATATGTTATTCTTTGAAACAGACTCTTTAAAGTTCCCCTAAATATAACATTTTTTAAAGGAAAAAGTGAACAAAATACAGTAGTTTATCTTAAACTGCTATTGTTTGGTAATTTTTTTGCTTTGAGTGTTATACATTATTTTTGAAACTGATTTGTTCTTGGTGCTACCAAACTATAAATGCCATCAGGAATGAGGTATTATTGTGGCTACATTTTGTTATAAGAACTTCCAAATTTAAATGTGTCATGGGTGATATTTCCTTTTTCACTAGATACTTAATTTGGTGTCAGAACCCTTCTTTTATTTATTTATTTTTTAATTGCAATAGAAGTCACCCATTGCTCTGGATTCTTTTCCTTATTTTAAAATTTCAAATTCTACTATTCACATTACTAGAAATTTAAAATATAAGAAAAGTAAATAAACTACAATAACACTGTGGTCAAGTTAACTTTTGTCTGATCCTTTCCATTAAAAATATTCATAATTTTAAAAATATATGCCACCTCTAAAAACATATATACACATAATTTATGCTGCCGCTATATTATTAATTTTCTTCTCATTTTCCCAATGAAAGATGATGCACACATTAAAAACAGAACCTAACCTAAAAGATATGGCTACGATAAACATTTGAGTTTGGAGTCCTTCCTTAAAGCACCCTAAACTTCATAAGAGATGCCCTATAGTGTCAGACACAGATTCTCTTGTGATGGATGAAAACATTTCTATCCTTTTAGTTATCATGAGAAGTTGTTCACTCTAAGATTCACGTTCAAAACTCACAGTGCCAACTAAGATTAACACCTATTTTAGTTCAAACAAATACCTCTTGTTCCAGAAATGACTTCACTGATGTGACCTAATAGGTATATCATGCCCAGTGGAGTAATCTTATCTTAGTATGGTTTTTTCTACATTTCTCATCACTGTTGCACAAGGGTTGACTTGTATAATATTAATAATGTTTTCAAAATCTATGCAACAATGTAATGAACTCAGAGAAGGCTGCACTGGCATAAAAAGTGCTGAACAGGCACACTCCAATTAACACGGGAATCTTTTGCGATTCACATCAGTACTTCAAAAGCAAATTATATGCGTCATTATTTTGCATTGTATTCCCTGGGATAAATCTAACAATATTAATGAAATATCCAAGGAATGAGCTAAAATTCTAAAGGACAAATAAAATGTCATCTTGCCTCTCTGTATATACATTTGTTGCATCTACCCATGGAAATTGTGGCTCTAATGAGTGAATTCTGAAAAAAGAATTCCACAGTTGGATTTTGAGCCTGAAATTACACTTAGTGTTACATGACTGTTAACCCTCATAAAAAATACGAGGTTGGGGAGCCTGGGTGTCGCAGTCGGTTAAGCGTCCGACTTCAGCCAGGTCACGATCTCGCGGTCTGTGAGTTCGAGCACCGCGTCGGGCTCTGGGCTGATGGCTCAGAGCCTGGAGCCTGTTTCCGATTCTGTGTCTCCCTCTCTCTCTGCCCCTCCCCCGTTCATGCTCTGTCTCTCTCTGTCCCCAAAATAAATAAACGTTGAAAAAAAAAATTAAAAAAAAAATACGAGGTTAAAATTATCCCTCTGACCATTCTAGAAATATATTTTTAGGTTTCCTATAGCTTTTAAATAATCATATATAAAATGAATATTAAAGAGAAAAGATCTTGATTAGTTTAAAAAAATTAACTGTAAAGCTCATTAAAAAATAGTGCCCTTTTAAAATATCTTATTATTGGATATATAATAATTTTTAATTTTTCTTATTATTTTAAATAATTCAACAGGAGATAATATAGGTAAGCTTGATGAACAAAAGATCACGATGTGTTTCATTTATCTAATCAAGACAAATGAATAAAATATGAGTTTACTCAAGTAAACACCCCAGGTAGACTGCAAACTTTAGCTGTAAATAGGTTTTTAAAAAGTGAATTCAAGAAGGGGCGCCTGGGTGGCTCAATACATGAAGCATCTGACTCTTGATTTTGGCTCAGGTCATGATCTCACAGGTCATGAGATCACGTTTGGGATTCTCTCTCTCCCTCTCTCTCTGTCCCTCCCTGCTCATGCTCTCACTCTGTCAAAATTAATGAGTAAACATTAAAAAAGGGGAACGGAATGTTACAGTAGAGATAGCCTGGGGCCATTAACTGCTTGAATGATCAGCACTAAAAATAATAAAACAAAAAGATTTATTCATTGTGCCTAGAATATTAAAAAATATTTGGTGACACAGCAAAGTAATATTAAGCTTGTGAGCAGGTGTCTGATTATTAATTTTATCAACATTTAAAAATATATTTTTTTGACCATGAAAAGATACATATTTAAAATGATGCCATAATCTTTTCAATGTCTGCCTTCACTTCATGAGAATGAGATCTAGCTGTGACTCCACAGATAGGGGTTGACCCTCCCAGAGGGTCAGGCTTCCAAGGTATGAAGCTTGTGATCAATGCTTCAGCACACTCTATTAAGAAAACGATTATTAAGAACACTGGCTGGAATGGGCATTTTCGCGGAATTTATTATAGATAACATTGTATTTCTGGTGGCATTACACGGGATGAAAGCTCCATTAACCTGTTAAGCACAGAGGGTATAAAAATGCTAATAAGTAGAAAATCACAAAGACTGGGAGGAAAGATTTTACTGCAGTGCTGTGTTCTAAATGGATGAGAGAAATTCAGAAAGCTGTTTGTACATGGAGCTAGGTCTTAATCTCTTTGTCATAGAAAGGGAGGGACTTTCTGAAAATGGACACCTGCTTAATCTCCTCCCTCCTCAGGAAGCCCTCTGGCAGCAGAACAAGTTATGTGACTCCAGAGTGGGCATGTAGATGTGGACCTTGGCTACACTTCCCTGCACATATTGCTCTCTGCAGAAGTCTATGCAGTCGTATGGTTGTCCCTGGGTGGCCATCTGTGGCCATTCTGCAGCATGTCAGTACTCACAGAGTGCCTCAGATGTTATTCTAGAGAACTGGCAGTTTCGTTTCCATTCATGCCCTTTGGGAGGTGAATGTGTAGAGTGTGTAATAGAGACAAGGACTGGCCCTCAGCAAAGGTGCAGGAGACATCAACCTATGTGGTGATATCTGAGGGGAAAGAAGCACTCGCAAATGGCCAGTCTTGCTTCAAAGGTGCCATGAAGAATGAGAACGAATGAATATGGTCTCTAGGTGGGCTGATGTGGAAAGGCAAATTCCATTGGCTGATTTCAGGGCAGCCAGAAATGTTCACTGATCCCAAATCTCTCACTTTTTTCACAGTCCTTGTTCCTGAAATCAAGTGTTCATTCCAGGGAATAAGGCTTTGCCCTTTCTAGGAATATTAGTACACAACTTATTGCAGTGAGGGCGAAGGTTTTTATATTAATTATCACTTTTTTTCATGAAAGACAGGAATTTGAAAGAAAAACAACTTGAGAGGGTGAGGATAGAAGAAAATAATGCTTCCATTTGTTTCCATTCATTTATTCAGTCATTCATTAGCTAGCTAACAAATGCTAGCTTTTGTGCAGGAGATACACAGATTAAGGCCGTTGCTGACCTCAAGTTCTTACCATACAAAAGAGGTACTAATAAAAGGTATCTGAATAATAATTCAAGACAAAAATACTATTAGTAGTATTACTTAACGGTTGCCTCAAACAGGTCCAGTATCAAATTGTTTACTACCACCAAGGACGCTTTAAAAATAGTTATAAATACCATGCCTATTATGTGGTAACCACTATCCTAAGAGTTTTCCTTGGGTTATCTAGCTCACTGAACTCTCACAACAGCTTTAGGAGATAGCTCTGTTTTACTAGCTCTATTTTACAAAGAGGTTAAATAACTTTTCCAAGGTCACACCTCTAGTGAGACAGTGGGCATCTGAGCCATGCCCAAACAAAATTCTCTTGACATCAAAGCAGAAATCGAAAGAACAAAATGATTGGAGTACTTGCCTGAGAAGACCTAACAGCTGATGCTTTCAAAGTACTTGAATATTTGACTGCATTAAACTATTCTCTCCTAAATTAGAATCTTATTTATATTCTTAACCAAAGGCCCCCTAGAGAATCCTTTTGTTGAGGTCAGTTTGATCAATCTAGTGGGATACACTTCATTGAGGTCACCCAAGACCTCTTTGTCCAAGTGGAAGGGTTCATCTTTTGCATTAAAAACATAAGTCTATTTGGTGATATTTGAAAGAAATAAGACACTTCTCAATTTCCTTCCGTGTCTCTTATTTTTTCCTCTCCATTTTCCTGTCTATAGTACCGGATTCTTTTTTCTTTCTAGAATTGTTACTCTTGAGTAGGGTATTGTTTTAAAGTCTCCAATAAATGGTTTTAATGTATATCTATTGCCTTTCTGTGCTCTGAATCTATTTCTGATAATAGCACCTTGTTTTGTTTTTGGGGAAGCACAAAAACAAACCCCAGGGGAAAAAAGAAAACTTCCAGTTGAGGTAGTTTTGGGTGGGTCAAACTCATTTCCTATGGGTCTATGATCCAGACCTAGACAAACTGTTACATTTTTAGGTTACCCAGGCCAAGCTAATGGCACTCAAGGCTGGGTTTCTCATCAAAACTTGTGGAAAAAGGAAAATTTTTCCTTGGTATTTACAGAGTAGGAGGTGAGATTGTAGCTACTGGTGGTCATCCTGACACTATGTCAGAAGAACCTCTAAGAAAATAAAGATGACAGAGGAAAGTAGAAGCCAGGGATGGTAAGAGAAAATTTTCTGACAACATTGCTAGACCACCTAAATCCAGCTCTACCTAGAAAATGTCTATAATTTTCCAGTTAACATGTCAAAAATTCTCTTTCTTTGTGTAGGCCAATTTGCATTGCTTTGTTTTGTTTTGTTTTGTTTGGTCTTGTAACATAAAATGTCCTGACTGATAACAATGATCACAGCTTTTTGCAAATACAGCACCTGAGACCATTAGAAGCCATTAGCAAAGAAAGGTTCAGATTTGCTAAAATGTACTAAGAGAGTGGTTGGCCAAGAGCACAGGAGGATCTGTATATTTTCTTAACAAAGATGGAGTAGTGGAAAAATCTCCAGATCATGGACTTCTGATCAGAGCAAGCAGGACCTAGAATGAACAGGGGTAGTCCTACACTTAGACTACAATGTAAATTCTAAGAGAGCAGGAGCTTCATTTTACCATTTTACTCATAGCTGTATTCCCATCACCAAGCACAATGTATGGCATTGAGTGGGAAGTCAGTAGATCACTGATGAACAAACAGATGAGGACATGATGCTGAGTGAGACACTGAAAAGTTCCTTCACTTCATCAGGCTAGATGATCTGACTACCCTGGTTACTGAGAAGAACAGAAGCCAGGTTTAATCTTCAAACAATGTAGCAACTTTGTAGCTAGATTGAGTGGACCACATCAGGGAGGCTGGAGGGCTCAGTGGTTAGAACGCTTAAAGCCAAGCAGAAAATTTGGACCTAGGCAACATAATTTACTTGCTCTAGGATCTTAGGCAACCTAATTTAATTTTCCAGAGACTTAATTTCCTCAACTGTAAGACTGGAAGTATAATATCTCATGCATTGTTATGGAGATTAAATGTGGTAATGAACATAAAATCTTAGCACACTGTCTGGCATGTAGGAAGGGCTGCTATCATTTTTTCTTGTTTTATTGTTATTCACATCTTCATAATTATTATTACTAAGAGTCATAACAGTAGAGTGGAAAAAACTGTAGACATTATGAAAATACCTTTCCTCTATTCCTGATCCTTTGAAAACATTTCAAACTTCTATTTCTAATCTTGGTCAACTGAGATCTCCTAAGGATTGTCTTTTCTGTAAAAAATACTTGTGGAGAAATGCGGTTACACATAAAGGCACTTGGTAAATTGCAAAGCATAAAAAGAGTCCAAGACAGTATTATTTTCTCCTACTTTTGTAATATGTGCTTTTTGGTATTTGTTATTGGGCTCACTTGACCTTGGCTCTCAAACTGAAGTATTCATAAGACATACCAAGGAACTTTAAAGAGTGCAGTTTCCTGGGCCTCATCCTATGAGATTCTAATTCAATAGGTCCGAGGTGGGTGATGAGGCTGCATTTTTAACAAGCTTTTCTGTTAATGCCCATGCAGGTGAACTGTGGACATCTTTCAGGAAGTTCCACTCTGTGATGTGTAACTAATTTGAAAGCTGCCATGAGCGCTCTGGAATTCTAGATCCTGTTTGGTCCTGAAGCAGTGGTTGGTGAAAGGCTACTATGAGCACTGTGGCCCACTGTGCATCATCATTTCTATTTGTAGCTGAGTGGAACTGGCAGCAGGCACAAGCTGGCAGCGGCTTGCAACACACTCCTTGTCAAAGCACATACTGTTTCTGCAGCTGGCATCTATTCCCTGTACATCCCAATTATAACAGTATTACTGAGTCTTGTGACAGTCACACATTTCATCACCTTAGGGGACTGGGCAGAGCAGGTCTGCCATAGCATGGGTGCCCTGCTCCCTCCTTTCCTCATATTCGTCATTGCTTAGGAATCTTGTTGGTCTCGTTTGGCACCGAGCGTCTGCTGCTCCTAACCGGGGATGTTTGGAGCCCAGACCAGGTCAGGGATTCTGTACAAGCTGCAGGTTGTAGAGAGTCTACCTGCTGTAAAACACTCATTTTTTGAAGCATTTTTACTATTAAAGTTTTCACTATTACAATGATCACCATGTTTTTGCCCTCCTTTGCTGGGCCTGTATGCCTCAGCAAACCATTCCTACCCCTGGATGCACACGGCTGGCTCTCTATAATTTGACAGAACTATAGGGTACATTTCACTCTACCTGCATAATGGAGAGTTTTGACTCCTGCACAGCTTTTCCTCTTAAGGGAAGTAAAGTGACTTAATAAAATTGATGTTGTACTACTGTATGAAACATACTGTTGACATATGATACATATTCAAAACGCCTCTCCTTAGTAACCTGGTTAAAAAAAAAAAAAGAGTAGCAAGTTGATCCACAAAGAAACACCTGTTGAGAGTATCCATCATTTGGATTATTACTGGCAGTATGTTATATCGAAAGGTTACAATTAAGCAAGATATCAAAATAAATAAGCTTTCTTCCTTTTATTTTATAAAGCTATCCTGACATGTATGTGGGATCAATAAATGTTCCTGATAACACCTTCTCTGTTAGATCAGTGTAACAGCTTTTAACCAAGTAGTTAAAAGCTACTTGGTATCAGCTGACAAAAAAAATGATTGCTGATGTTAAAATCTGGCTGAATATAATCGATATAAATAAGAAGAAAGACTGGCAAATGTAAATATTGATGGTAAATGTAGTTGTAGCCACCTTGGAAACACAAGGAATCTTAAGCTATACAAGTTTGTAGTAGAATATCTCTCATAAAAAAATATTAGCAATGGTCCTAGAATGTAAGAAAATGCAGAAGTTAATAAAAGAACTACTTTGAGTGTTCTGCCCTCTATAATTTAAAAGAAATAGGTGGAGTTTGGAAGAGAAAGAGAAAATGGTCGTGGACTTTATAAGAATAGAAACCCAAACGTATGTGTTGAAGTTCAGAAAATGAGGGTTCTTTAGCTTTACAAGAGACAGCCAGGATCTGATATCAATTTAGTAATGGCCTTCAAAAACTGGATGTAAAAAATTAATACAGAAGGTGATCAATTTTTGCCCCCATTAAATTTTAGCAAGAGCAAAGGGAAATGTGCCTTAATATAGAATCTGATAGATTTAGATTTGAAGTTGATGTTTCTAGGAGAAGAACAATTCCTGAAGGATGGAATTACGAGAGAGAGAGAGAGCTTTAAAAGACAACACGATCTATATTGTTTGTTAGGATGGTTTTTGAGGGGCTGTGGCTAACGTTGGAAAGGTCACAGTGCTTTTCAAGGTTCCTCAACCCTAGAATTCTATGATTAAGCCTAGTTTGTAGCATGGTACCCAGGAGGAACAAGCAATTGCTGTGAGAGAAGTTCTTAGAATTGCCTCAAACTCAAAGGTTAAAAGAAATGACAGGGAAGTTTTCAGTTTAACTTGGAGCACATAAGCTAGAGCTGAAGGAAGGCTAGTGACATGTCCTGATCTGAGATAAATTTCCTGTTGGAGAAGTGCCACACAGACTGTGCAAGAGTGGCATGGTTGAAAATATCAATTAGAACAGTCACAACCTAGGAAGTTGGTAAGTCAATGCTCATCCTAATTTTTATCCATGATGATGAACAGTCATTTTTTTGAATGCCACAGGCACCAACAATTTCCTTATGCTTTTAAAACACTGATGGAATTATCTTTTCCCTAAAGTTGATTTTTTTTTATTGTGGTAAAATACACATAGAATAAAATTTACCATTTTAACAATTTTTCAGTGTACGCTTCAGTGGCATTAGATGCATTCACACTGCTGTGCCACCATCACCACTGTACCTCTCCAAAACTTTTTCATATTCCCTAGCTGGAACTCTGTACCCATCAAACAATAATTTCCCACCTCACTTCCAATCAAGTGACTTTTCTAATTAATCGTATTAACAAACTGTTGATTAGCGGGTATGTAGTTTTGTCAAGAGGAGAAATCTATGGTTCTCCTATCTTAGGGAAAGAAACTGTGAAGCGCTTATTACCATCTGAAGGATATGATCATTCATGGCTAAAAGTTCTAAAACTGGAAGAAGAAAATCTACTGCAATTAAAAAAAAAGCAAACTTAAGAACAGAAAGCATTTGAAACCAAGGGGTGACTCTCTCCATCCCCCAAATTTGTACATATCTGAATATTCAGCCTTTGGTTGGAAATACCTTCTCATCTATAACTATACTGCTATTAGACTGTAGTTGTAATATAGTTGATGATTGGGCTTACATTAGTAAATCATTGGCTCACAGATGACAAGAAGGTAATGAATTTTACATTACAGAAACACATCTTCAGACTGCTGTGCCTTCCAAGTGGTTATGTTTTGGACTTCTAATGACCATAGTTTAGTAACAGACTCAAAACATAAGTAACTTTTAGGGAGATGATTTAACATTCTAGATTTAACTTTATCTGCCGTAAAATGTTTGTTGTTTATGTTTGTAAAAAACACCAGTGCTATATTTATCTTTGTTTATTGGCTATAAAATCAAAACAAAACTGGCTCCATGAACATATACAACTGTCTGTAGGATGCACACAAAAATGACTGAAAAACTGGTATGGTTATTTAACTAGGTAAAGTTGGGCCTATGTCAAATTTCATTCTTTAAAAAAAGTTCTCTCTCTTCTCACTAGCTGTTGATATTTTCTCTTAAGATGTTTTGTTCTGCAATTTCACTATGCTGTGCCTAGGTTGGGGCTATTTTTATTTACATGTTTTGCATTTTAAATCTTGGAAAACCTCAGTTATTATCTCTTTAAATATAATGTATCTTCCATTTCTGTTTGGTTGACCACATCAATCTATATTTCAGTGCTGCATTCTGAGTGGTTGCTTATTTCAAGCTTTTAATTAACTGAATCTATGTTAATAAGGAGGTTTTTAAAAAATTCAATAAATACTTTTGTATTAAATTTCTCACTGGTTGTATTTTTTATTTATCCGTTCTCGATTTGATTATGCCCATTTGGGTTTCATTCTTACTTTTTCACTTTTTATTATTTTCTTAAGGTTTATTTATTTCTCTGTGTGTGTGTGTGTGTGTGTGAGAGAGAGAGAGAGAGAGAGAGAGAGAGAAAGAAAGAGATTGCAAGTGGGGAAGGGACAGAGAGAGACAGGGACAGAAGATCCGAAGCAGGCTCTGCTATGACAGCAGTGAGCCTTATGGCAGGCTCAAACTCACCAACCACCAGATCATGACCTGAACCCAAGTCAGACTCTCAATTGACTGAACCACCCAGGTGCTCTGACTTTTTCACTTTAAAGATAAAACTATTCTTATAAGAAACTCAAAGTCTTTTTATTACAGTTATTTTGAAATTAAAAAAAAAAATTCCCACTCATTGCTAGTGATAATTCCTATGGCTTTGGGATAATCACTCCTAAATTTATCATGAGTAAACTGTCCTCTCATGCCTTCTCCAGCCTCCCAAACTCATTACTGCTTGCCCTCTAATTTGGGGGTGGTTTTGCCTCCCTGAGATCCTTCACACTGAGCTAGCTGGTGAGTAGCACAGCCCAGGTCCTGCCTAAGAGCAGTCTTTTGGTATTCCATTTCCTGAAGGGTCACAGTTTTATTTAAGGGTAGCCTCAGGCAATGGGGAGTTTTGACAGCATCCTTTCATTGGCCAGCAGCCTAATTTAATGACCCTTCCTTATTTTTCTCCTTGAATCTACATAGGCAGATTCATCCTCTACTTTTAAACCTATTTCTGGTGCATAAATTTTTTCTTTCTTTCTTTCTTTCTTTCTTTCTTTCTTTCTTTCTTTCTTTCTTTCTTTTTTATTTTTCATTCATTCATTCATTCATTCATTCATTCATTTTCAGTGCATTAGTCTTGTCTTGTCTCTTCTCTTCTCTTTTCTCTTCCCTTCTCTTCCTTTTCCTTTTGTTTCCACATTATCTACCTACCTACCTACCTACCTACCTACTTACCTACCTATCTACCTACGTACCTACCTACCTATCATTATTGCTCTCTTTGGAGTGAAGGAAAACAATTCAATGTTGAACTGAGAGTGTTAACATATGAGGTCAAGGTCTACATGTACAGACTACCAAGAAAATTAATGCTAAAATCTGCTTATGGACTTAACAAATCAACTAGTCTCTTTGAACTCAACATTAAATAACTTTTTTGTGCATACTCTAGCTTGAAATTTGGGAGGTGGATCAGTTGATTTATAACAAAGCCCCTCTAGTTATTAAATGATTATTTCAATGAGAAGAGAAGACAGACATGGCTGATAAGGGGCTATATGCCTTCTAATATGTAGGTGATTCATAATTACAAATCTAGAATCCATTATTTTGATATTTGTATTTTATGTAAAAGCAATTTTTGTCTTGAATGACTTGGACAATTATCCCAGATATTTTCAGACAAAAAGTGTAAGTTTGGGAAAAAATACTTGGTGATGCACACTTTGAGAAGGGTAAAAATTGAACCAGCTGTAATAATCTATGATATTAATACTGCAGGGAAAATTGAAATTACTTAGTTTAAAATCTGAAGTGGGTCAGTGCCTTAAGTCACTAACTTTGCAAAGTTTTTCTGGGTATGTTTCTTTTTCTAATGAGTTGTCACATGTGCTTAATGTCAACAACCAGCAAGGAGCTACTTGATTCAAAATGGTTGCATTTGCCTGAAATATTGAACATACTACTCATTTGATAAAACTTGCCCAATAATTAAATTGGAGTAAGAAGAACGAAGTATAAGCTAAATTTAAGAGTGATGTTTTGTTGAGTTGCCAATTAAAAAAAATTCCCACATAACTTTATGAATGATATAGAAATCTTTGACAACATTGTAAGGCTGTTACCCCATTTTTCAATTGAAAGTTCAGGCAGACGTCAGCAAATCTGATGACATGGAACTGAAAAAGGCTCGTGTCTTTAGCTTTCTTTTTAAAGTTATTATTATTTTAGTCCTAAAGACTCAGTTTTGCTAAGACATGATTCACTAAAAACTTGCCTAAAGAAAACCTTGTGTGTGTAGAGCAGAAGACAAGTGAAGCAGACCATGTTTTTCAGTTGATTTAAACATATCTGTTCCAGGAGTGGATAGAAAAAATAGGGGTTACATAAATGTGTCTCTTTCTATCCTCAAAGAAGAGGCTGGGCAACTGGAAAAAAATCTTTATGCATACTGCTGGCAGAGAAATTCTAATGGTACTTTAAGCCTGATTTGGCACACCATGTAACTCTTCCAGGCACAATGCACAATTTTCATAAACAGATTGAACTGAAAGATTCCCTGCCATTGTTTTGCCATTCAGCTGACCCCGAGTGTAACTATAAAAGATATTTCAACCTAGGTTTTATGCAATATTTTTTACAGAAAAAAGACTGATCAGTAGAGATTCACAAAAGCTATGGACATGATTTATAAAAGCAATGATCAATTGTTTACTTTTAAGTCTAAATGGAAAAATTGCTAAATAATTTTCTTTGGAAATCTCTATGACCCCAATGGCTCATGCATCAAACCAGCATAATTTATTTTTTTAACAAATCATTAAGATGTTCAGAAAATCCAGTAGCTGAGGATTTATGAAATAAATATGGTTTGTGAATTCCCCGTCTTTTCTTTTTTTTTTTTACATTTTTTACATTTTTTTTTTTTCAACGTTTATTTATTTTTGGGACAGAGAGAGACAGAGCATGAACGGGGGAGGGGCAGAGAGAGAGAGGGAGACACAGAATCGGAAACAGGCTCCAGGCTCTGAGCCATCAGCCCAGAGCCTGACACGGGGCTCGAACTCACGGACCGCGAGATCGTGACCTGGCTGAAGTCAGACGCTTAACCCACTGCACCACCCAGGCGCCCCTCCCCGTCTTTTCTAGTAAAAGGTCATTAAAACTTTCTGAACTGTTCTTTTTTTTTTTTTTTTTTTTATGTTTTCATTGGAAATATTCACTTGTGTTTCCATTATATATATTTTTTGTGTGCATTTGCACAAGATTTTGTTTTCTGGGCATTTTTTTTTTTTTTAATGTTCTTGACTATGTCAAGCACAATGAATGTAATCAAAGGGTAAATAAAAATAACAATCAGTTTCACATTTTTCAGTGGAGAAATTAAGTGTGCCAACATTCCTGTGTGCTTCTAAAGAAATTCAAGAACTTGGCAAGCAAGGATGGTGGGTGGGGCCCTTAATAGCAATTAGCCCACTTTGCTCATCTAAGACATGCCAGTGATAAGGATCTCTTTCATTAATAATATATTAATAATTATATTGAAAACTAAATAGTTTAGTTTTAAACCTTCTGCCCATTATACCTAGGTTACCTTATATTCTATTTTTTATTCCTAGGACTAGGAACACCAAAATCTTAGCAACATTTCCTTAAACAGCTTTGTTCTTTCAAAGAGTGCTAACAAGAATTTTTTAACCCTGGCAGAACTGAACAAATCAGTGATTATGTTGAATAATGATCATAACATGATGCTGTGTTTAGAAGAACACAATAAAAAACGTGTTTACAACAATGCAATCAAATTTCCAGTTTGCCAAAAGACTGCATTGCAGGCAAATGCTAGTGAATTTTAGTTCTTAATCATTCTATTCTCAATATTATTTTCATATAATAAAAAATAACATGAGATAAAGGTTTTCAGTCTCTTGGTCTGAGATTTATATCAAAACCACAAAAACCTACTTTCACATATTTTCCTTTATTTAAAAATTTAATTAGAAATACTAAAACATTCAGAAATGAAAATCGGTATGTATGCCTGATGCACCTACCACACAAGCTAAGAAATAATACGTTATCTATATAATTAAAGCTAAAAACTAAAGCTCTCTGATTCCACCTGCCTTTACCTCTGTCATCCTCTGAGGAAACCACTCTTTTGAATTTTATATTTAAATTCCAGTGCATATCATATAACTTTACATCATAAATATGGTTTAAGTTTTATGTATATTGTACTAAACTGGATGCATACTTCTGCTCATTGCTTTTATTACTTGATATAATAAATGTTTGAGATTCATCCACGTTGGTATATGGAACTGCACTTTACTCATTTTCTATGAATGGCACCATCATTCATCATTCTCTTCTTCCATATATGGACATAATTCCAATTTTTTTCAGTATTACAAACAATGCTGCATAAGCAGTCTTGTATTAGTACTTTATATAATGCATGAAAGCTTCTTTAGGATGTGTAACTAGAAGTAAAATTGCTGGGTCATAAGATATTCTATCTTCAACTTTATTATCAGTTGTCAAATTGTTTTTCCAATCAATTGTACATATATATATATATATATATATATATATATATATATATACATATATATGTGTATATATATACACACACACACACACACACACACACACTCACCATCAATGAATAAGCAGTGAATTTCTATATTCTTGCCAACTCTTGATATTGTCAGATTTCCCCCCCTAATCTGAGTAGGTGAAATGTTATTTCATTGGTATTTGAGTGGTACATTCCATTTTATATAAGGAGGGGTCTTTCTTTTATTGATTGATTATTTAGATTTCCTCTTCTGTGCATTGTTTAGCTCATAAATTTTGCTCATTTTTTTGTGGTATTTATCTTTTCCTTACTAATTGGTAAATTAGTAAATTAGTAAAAAAAAATTAAGGATACTAATCATTTGTTGGTTATATACCTTTTCTTGGTCCATGTCTCATTGTCTGATGCTTTTAATGCTTTTTTTTTGAAGGAGAGTGATCATTTTTACTGGAAGAACTAGTATATGTGTACTAATTATACACACATATATAATTACTAGTGTATGTGTTTATGCATATATACATACATACATATGCATGTACGCATACATAAATACATATACACACATACAGAAAAAGGCTTCAAATAATATATACCAAGATAATGTCTCCAGGTGCTGGAATTAAGAATTCTTTTTTTTTTTAAGATCTTCTCTGAGACTTCTAGTTTCACATCCAGCATGTAAGGAACTTGGAAGGTGCCACTCTATTTTAACAACAAATAAAAAGATGAACAAACTGAAAAATCAACAACTTTCTTAGATCCATAAGAGAAGTGATGTCACAGGGCAAACCTCCTGCCCCAAACTGGAAAGACAGATAGATAAACACAGAGAATCACAACCCACCAGAACAGCAACTTCTGCAGAAACCAGTGCCTAGACAGTAAAACCTGAAATGTAACCGATGAATTGCTGGGGGCGGTGCAAGGTAAGCAAGTCTGAGAGATAAAAACTCCAGGGGTACTCCAGTCATCACACTACCTCCACTTGGAAATTCTATTAAGTTCTCACAGTGAATATTGAAGAAAGATCCCCTCCTACTTCTGTTAGAGGAAGGAGAAAAGGAACCACTGTGACATATGGCAAAGCATTTTGTTCTTAATAAGGTCTGTGCTTAGGAGAAAATATTTGACCATATTCTGACCTGCTGGGGTTTTATCAGAGCCTAACTGGCCAAGGGGAAGGAAAACACTCAATTCCAGTTGACTCTAGCCTTCCACATGGAGGAAGATAAATATGCAACTCCACCCCACACTAGCTATTCTGTCTCACCTAAGGAACGGAAAAACTGGAGATGTGACTTTGACACTCCAAAGGTAAAGGCTTACTAAAACACTGAAAACTAATCACAGAGCTATAGAATGCTTCTTGTCCCCCACTACCTTACCGCCACATTTCTAACGGCCTAAAATCAGTTTCTTTTACCCAGAAAGAAGATCATATCTGGTATCCAGGAAAAATTATAACACATATTAAAGAAAAAAAAACCCTACAGTTTGAAAAGATAGAGGAAATATCAAAGCAGATTTAGATATAGCAGGGATGTTGGAATAATCAGATCTAGAATGTAAAACAATTACGATTAATATGCTAAGGTTTCTAACGGATGAAGTAGCCGGTATCCAAGAGCAGATGGGTAATGTAAGCAAAGAGATGGAAATTCTATAGAAGAACCAAAAAGATTCAAGAGATCAAAAAACATAAATGAAGAACACTTTTGATGGATTTATTATCAGATGGAATACAGTTGAGGAAAGAATCTCTGAACTTGAGGATTTCTCAATAGAAACTTCCAAAACAAAAAGCAAAGGTTGAAACAAACAAACAAACCAAAAACTCTCAAAATATTCAAGAACTGTGGTACAACAACAAAAGTTTTAACATAATGGGAATGCTAGGAGGAGAAAAAGAAAAAAAAAATAGAAGAAACATTTGAAATAATAATGGCTGAAAATTTCTTCAAAATAACATCATATATCAAAACAGATCCAGAAAACTGCTAGAACACCAAGCAGAATAAATGCTTGGTATATTTATTCATAATATACATAGTTATATTATTTTCAAGTTATAGAAAATCAAACATAAAGAAAAAAAAATCCTGAAGGAAGCCAGAAGGGGAAAACACGTTTCTTATAGGGGAGCAAAGATAAGAACTACCTCAACTTTTCCTCAGAAACCATACAAGAAAGTAGAGAGTGGAGTGAAATATATTTAAGATGTTGACAGAAACTCCTCAAACAAACCTAGAATTGTGTACCCTATGAAATTATCCTTCAAAAGTTGAGGAGTACTAAAGACTTTCTCAGATAAATAAAAATTGAGGGAAATTGTTAGCAGCAGACCTGACTTACAAGAAATGTTAACAGTTCTATAGAGAGAAGGAAAATGATATAGATCAGAAACTTAGATCTACAAAAATAAAGGAAGAGCACTGGAAAAGAAATAAGTAAATAGGCAGTGGAGGAACCTGAAACAAACTATATGGAATATACCTCTTCAAAAGTGCAACCACACATCTTTCAGAGAACCTCCAGATATGTGTATTCCCTGTAGTTGAGGTCACTGCAAATAACTGTCAAAGCAAATAGTCTAAAGGTTTTGTGGATTCCTGTAGTCTTTCTTGGTTGTTCTCCTCAACTACATTGTTGTAGAGATGGGAAAATGAAGACAGAAAGAATGGAGATTCTGTACTCTGGGGATGGGGCTTTTCCAGCCAGTGTTCCTGTTGTCTCAGATTGGAACAGACTTCATTTCTTGCCAAAAGTTCCTTTACTGATGTAGGGCTTCCCTTCTCCCAATATGAGGAAAGAGAAAGTGAAGTCAATATGGAGTTGATTAGCCATTTTTCCAAAAACAGTGGAAGATCCAGATTTTTAAAATTTTGAACTATTAAAAAAACTTTATTGAGATATAATTGATATGTAATAACATATATGTATTTAAAGTGTACATGTGAAAAACTGTCATACATATATACCCATGCAACCATCATAATCATGATAAAAGTAGTAATAGAGGAGAACTTCCTCAATTTGGTAAAGAATATCTACAAAAGACCCATGGCTAATATACTTGGTGAGAAGCCTGAAGCTTCTAAGATCAGGAACAAGGCAAGGAGGAACCCTCTCACCATTGATTTTCAATATTGTACTGGAAGTCCTAGTAGGTGGAATAAGACAAGAAAAAGAAATAAACTGGGAAGGGAGAAATAAAACTGTCTTTGTTCACAGACGACAGATCGTATATGTAGAAAATCTGTAAGAAATGACCAAAAAAAAAAAAAAAAAAAAACCCACTGGAGCTAATAAGTGATACCAAGATTCCAGGACACGATGTTAATATAAAAAGCCAATTGTTTTTCTATATATTCACAACAAAGAAGTGGAATTTGAAAATAAAACCACAATATAATTTATAACAGCACCTCCTAAAAATGAAATATTTAGGTAGAAATCTAACAAAGTATGTATAAGATTTATATGTGGGAAACTAAAAATCCCCAGCAAAAGATGTCAATGAATAAACAAATGTAGATATATTCCACGCTCAGGAAAAGGAAGACTCAATATTTTCAAGAGGTCAGATCTTGGGTGAAATAAGGGAAGAGGATTAAGAGTACTTACCTTGATTAGCACTGAGTAATATATGGAATTGTTGCATCACTATATTGTACACCTGAAATGAAATATAATACTGTATGTTAACTACACTGGAGTTAAAATTAAAAAAAAAGTTTACAAAAAAAAAAGAGACCACAAAATGTCAGTTCTTCCCAGCTTAATCTGTAGTTACAATGCAATCCAAATCAAATCCCAGAAAGTTATTTTTTGAATACTGACAAAGTGATTCTAAAATATATAACAAGAGGCAAAAGATCCAGAATAGCCAATACAATATTGAAGAGGAAGGGCAAATTTGGAGGACTGATACTGCCCAACTTCAAGACTTAGTATAAAGATACTCTAATCAAGACAGGCAATGTGGTACTAGTACTTTTCAGGTGTGAGATGATACCTCATTGTGGTTTTGATCTGCATTTCCCTGATGTTAGTAATGCTGAGGATCTTTTCATGTACACACTGGCCATTTGAATAGCTTCTTTGAAAAAATGTCCATTCAGTTCCTTTGCCCATTTTTAAATTAAATCGTTTTTTGCTATTGAGTTGTATGAGTTCCTTATATATTTTGGATATTAGCCCTTCATCAGACATTTGGTTTGCAATATTTTCTCCCATTCTGTAGGTTGCCTTTTCATTTTGTTGATCAGTTCTTCTCCTATCTAGAAGTCTTTTACTTTGGTATAATTCTACTTGTTTATGTTTCCTTTTGTTGTTTGTGCCTTAGATGTTGTATCAAAAAATCACTGCCAAGAACAAAATCAAGGAGATTTTTTTGTATGTTTTCTTCTAAGAGTTTTACAGTTTCAGGTCTTACATGTAAGAAAATCTTTAACCTATTTCAAGTTAAATTTTATGAGTGTTTTAAAGTAGGGGTCTAATTTTGCATGTGAATATACAATTTTCCTAGCTCCATTTACTGAAGAGATTATCTTTTTTCCACTGAAAATTGTAAATTTTGCAAATATTAGTTGCCTGTTATATGCATGGGTTTATTTCTGAGCTCTCACTTCTGTTCCACTGGTCGGTGTGTCTAATTTTATTCTAGTACTATATTGTTTTAATTACTATAACTTTGTAACATAGTTTTAAATAAGAAATCATGATGCTTCCCACTTTGTTCTTTCTCAGGACTGCTTTGGTTATTCAGGGCCAGTTGTGGATCCACATGAATTTTAGGATTTTTTTTTCTAATTCTGTAAAAAAAATGCCATTAGAATTTTGATAGGGATAACACTGAATCCATATTATGGTTAGTATGGACATTTTAACAATATTAACTCTTCTACTCTATGAACATAGGATATATTTCCAATTATGTTGTCTTCTTCAATTTCATCAATGTCTTATTAAGTTTTCAGTGTACAGAACTTTCACCTCCTTAAATTTATTTCTATGTATTTCATTGTTTTTGATGCTGTTGTAAACAAAACTCTTGTATTTCTTTTTTTCAGATAATTCATTCTTATGGGAATTCTTACTCCTGAATTTAGCAGAAATTGGCTTAAGCTCCACAATTAAATATAATATTTGTTGCAAGTTTTGTTGCTATACTTTATCAGATTAGAAATGTTCCATCTCCATTATTGTTGAGAGGTTTCTCATGAATGAGAATTGAATTTTATAAAATGCTTTTCCACATCAGTTGAGATAAACATATAGTTTTCAAATTTAGGTTGCGAATATGAGAAAATCATAATAAAACACTTTTATATTAAATCATCCCTGAACACCCGGAATAAGTCTGGCTAAGTTATATATATTTTTTAATTGGAGGATTCATTTTGCTAATGTTTTATTTAGGATTTTTGCATCTGTGTTTGTAAGTTATTTGTTTTCTATTTGTATATTTTGCTAGCAATTTGATCTCAATGATTTTTTCTAATAAAAAATACTTCCTTTTGTAGATTAGTTTTCAACCCTTCTGAAAGACAAAGATGAGAGTGCTTTTGTCTCTGAACATTGGGAACATTTATTTTCAAAGGAATTCACCAAGATTATATATGTATTTTACTCTTTTTCTCAAATCCTAAAGATCTTTTCCTTCTCACATGTTATAGTTGTATTTTCTTTCCCAATCTCTCCCACTTATTGACTACAGAATTCATTTATAAATTATACATAATTTTATGACTATTTTCTATTATTGTTTAGAACGTTGGTTATTTTGTTTCATGTTTTCTTCTGTTATATTATAAACACTTCTATTCACATCTTTTTTTTAAATTTTTTTTTTAAACGTTTATTTATTTTTGAGACAGAGAGAGACAGAGCATGAACGGGGGAGGGTCAGAGAGAGGGAGACACAGAATCTGAAACAGGCTCCAGGCTCCGAGCTGTCAGCACAGAGCCTGACACGGGGTT
This sequence comes from Puma concolor, assembly GCF_028749965.1. NCBI lineage: Eukaryota > Metazoa > Chordata > Mammalia > Carnivora > Felidae > Puma > Puma concolor. Next base: position 72,892,411 of record NC_141667.1, read on the forward strand.
CGAACTCATGGACCGCGAGATCATGACCTGAGCCGAAGTCGGCCGCCCAACCGACTGAGCCACCCAGGCGCCCCAGTCTATTCACATCTTAGTATAGAGCTTTACTTTGAATTTTCTAGGAGCTCAACAGTTATTTTAATTTTAATATGACTTTTCTTAATGAAAATATCACCTTTAAATAATACTTACTTTGGTGATCTAAATATTTTAGGAAAATCCGTAATATTTCTTTAGTCCATAATTCTTAACACTTTTGTTTTTCATTGTATCCTTGACTCTCATTTTTGATCAACTCCATCTCCCCAGCATACTGTTTTCTCTCCTAGGAGACTGTAGGTTGACACTTCTACATGGTCAGTTTTTCTAGGTCATTGACTGGGTCAGAGGTACATGTCAGAGGAATGAACGATAATTTCTGGCTTTAACATCTGATTATTCTAGTCCATGCCATATTCACTTATTCCTAAAAGCATGATTGTCAACAAAATTTCAGTGAATCCTGAACAGCTTCGGAAGGTATGTTGAGTTCTTTCACTTTAAAAGGCAACACAAATCTTCTCAGTGGGAAAATAAATGATTGAATCTCACCTCATTCCAAATGAATTAGAGTTGGCAGGCTTGTGTGTCTGGAGCTGACTTACAGTACTTGATGTTAAAATGTAGCCCCTTGTAGTAGTTATAATAAATTAAGGCTTCTGTCAGAGGCCGAAGTCATGAAAGTTAAAGGAAAAAATATATTGCTACCCTTTATATTTTTGGGCTCTGATAGGAATTTTGGTCTTCAGCAGGTTGACAGCACAAAATAGACAAATTCAATATTTTAGGATACTGTGCCAAATTTCATGTGTAGAAGCCTGTGAGTGTCTTGCATTAAGCTGTGAGTTATAGCAGTGAAGGCCTAGAAAGTGAGAAATAGCATATTTCTTGAGGCCTATAGGGCATGCAAGTTCCACAGTTCTCCCTCTTGAATGACAACATGGTCCAACTTCCCAGTGAGAAGCATGCTGGTGTGTTTCTCTTTCGTACTCTCTTCTGAATAATGTGAGGTGTTGTTAATTTAAAAACTGTCACTCACAGGGCATAAAAATGTTTTTCAGTTAAAAGTCCAGTGACAAGCAGAAGATAACAGCAGCAATGGGCACTCTGAAACAGGTAATAATTTTCCATAGCTAATTATCATTATTTTTCTATATGAAGTATTAAAAACAAACTTAATAATATATGCTTTGATAAAGAGTGTTTGTAAAAAGTGGCATTCCACATTAACTCTATCAAATAACTTGACATTAAAAAAAAAAGAAGTCATTACTGGTCTCATTCAGAGTTGAAATATCTTTGCTGGGATTATTTATTTGTCCTTTTATCTATATTATCTTTGGTAATACGACCAAGTAAAAACTGGAGAAAAACCTAAGGATAAGCTGGAAGTGGTTTCAAAGTACTAGTGTTCTGAAATTGGATCTATTTTGCCTCCCCATTCCTTTCCTTTTCTGATAAATTTCATAGTAACTCAGGATTCTTTCTGCTACAGAACACTGCAGCAACAGGAAACTGCCCAGACATCTTCCCCATGTCTGTAGTAGTCCATTTGTCAGTAACTGAAACTAATTTCAATGATGTGACTCACTTGTCTGTCCAGTTATTATTTTTAAAATTGTTACAAATTAAGTGGGCATCCTCTGGCTTCAAATGGAGAGCCTGAAATATTAGCAGTGGAAACAACCTAAAATATTAAAAAAAGGAATCTGAGAATGGCTCAGATTACCTAAATACACCACAAAACCAACAGCAGTGGAAAGCAGTAGAGTTCATACAGCTTCTGGTGCTGAGTATTAAAGGGTATGAAAATGGAGATTAATCTCCTGACTTCTGAGGATAATTCAAGAGAAATGATGAACAACCACAACAACAAAAACAATGTATCAATACAGAACTGGAAAGTGAAAAGAAAGCAGATCTATTCCAAATGTGATTTAAATTTCATTATATTTTGAATATTCAGTGGGAATCTCCTAAGGTTTTAGTTTCTCTTTGGGAGTAAAATGGGTTCTTAAAAGTGCATTCATCTATGCTGCTAGAGTATCGTTTACTAACAAATGATTACAGCTGTACCCAAGTGGCCTAAAAGAGTTTTAATGTTGCTTCCAGATGTGCCTAATTTATTTCCAGGGTATAATGTTTGCCTTGGGAGCCTTGGGTGATTTTCTCACTTATCAGTGCCAATTTCTTGGGGATACGTAAAATTTTAGTCCTCTTCTAGATGGGGAAATGGAACATGAAGATATTATGGTTTCATTAATATTAAATGAGAAACCCTTAAACAACCCTGGATAAAATATTAAATCTAGTGTGTATTTCATGAGCTTACACACCTGGACTTGTTTCTGCACGGATTTCCTAGGACTCTTCTTGCCAATATTCAATATTATATAAGTGATGTCTGTCAGGAATTTTAAAAATTGAGAATTTTGAAAATTTCCCTCTAAGTTTAGCTTTAAAATCTCCAGTGGTTGCTATGTTATACAGTATTACAAGGATGAAACAAATCTAATTTTCAACTACTCAAAGGATAGCTACTAAATTGCATCTATGAATATTCTTTGGATATTGGAGGTGAATAATAATATAAGGTATTTTTTATGAAGCAATTATATAAATTTTATTATGGAGCACATGCAAATGAAGGCCAGTTTAAATGTAAAATTCACAGTGTATCTCAAGCACTTGGGATACTAACTATTAAAGCTACTTGCAGGTGATGCACAAACTATGCACTTGCATTTCAAGAGGTTTTTCACAAAGATAAATCAAGTTGTTGAAAATATTTAAATGTACTCAATTGAGTTTAAATGTTTGCTAAAATACATAATCTAAACTAAAACATATCAGAAACACAGAAATCATACTGTGAACGGTCACTTAGTATCTATACTGGAACTTAAACCTGGGTCTCGTGTTCTACACTTTTAGTACTCTTTCTAAAATAGTATGTTGATCTTTTAAAACAATGAGAACTATATTCCCAATACCCAACTAACTCACTTTGGAAGAGCTTGTAATCTCAACTCCTTATCTATAGTACCAAAGTTACAAGACGGCATAATCTTCCCTAAAGGATTAGGTATTTCAGTAAATGGCTAAAACAAAAAATTGGAATATTACATATTGCCAAAATTACCTTAGAAAATCTTATATTACTCTTGAAAAAAACAACACATTTGCCTTCTTTTACATTGGTCAGGAAACGCTTAAGATTATTCACATGTCCTTCACATAGGTTTGGCAAACAAAAGCACTGCTTCAAGATTTTTTGCATCCAATGTCTATTACTACAAAAGGCATGATGTTCAAAATGCTTCCTATTTTTGGAAGTAAAATTCTCAATGATACAATTTAGAATACTTTGGTAGAATGTACGATCATGAGGGCTGAGAATTTTGTCAGTTTTGTTCACTGTTAATTCAGCCCCGTCCTAGAACAATGCTGGTCATATAGTAGGTGCTTAATAAACATTCTGAATAAATAAAATGTGAATTTGATATGTTGAAAATGTAAATGAATGAAAGATTAGTGAATGTGTCTCATACCTAGTTCTTGGAAATTCTAAGTTAATACCAAAATATCTAACTGAAGAATTGGTTATGTGAAGTTAGATTAAATAACTTGAGGTTTTTGGCTTTTTAAATATTTCTTTTGTCTTAGTAATAATCTTGTATACTTTGGGTAAGGTGATAAGTGCAATAATTTTTAGTTTTTATATTTAACTTCATTCACATTCAGGTTATTTACTGAATTATTCAGATATTTTGACATCAGTCAGATATAGTAGAAATCTGCTATTGCAAATTTCCTATGCAGAATAAGATATATGAGAAATAAGTTGTGGGGTGCCTGGGCAGCTCAGTCAGTTAAGCGTCTAACTTCAGCTCAGGTCATGATCTCATGGTTCATGGGTTAGAGCCCAGTATCAGGCTCTGTGCTGACAGCTCAATGCCTGGAGCCTGCTTCAGATTCTGTGTCTCCCTCTCTCTCTGCCCCTCCCCTGCTCATTCTCTGTTTCTCTCTCTCAAAATTAAATAAATGTTTAAAAAAATTTTTTTTAATAAAAAAGAAATAAGTTGTTGTATGTCAAATTCTTATAGAAATGAGCCACATCATTTCTTTATAACAAAATGTCTCACAAAGATACACAACCTTTCAAAAACTGAAGATATATTATATATATATATATATATATACGTATACATATATATATATATATACATATATGTAAATCTGATGGCTTTCCCTATTTCAAAGACTAGTCAGAATGTTATTAGTAATTCAAATGCTCTGGAGAAACTTGTTCTGGAATTGGGTTTTCCCTGGGAAGGCGATCTTTAAGATTCATGTTTTCATCTGATCCGATTTGGGAATGCCTTTGCTGTTACATTTTCATTGATTTCTTCTTTCCCCATCTTCCTCTTTTTCTCTCTCCCACCCTTTCTCCTTTTTCTTTCTTCCTTTCAATTATTTAGAGTGGGGTTACAGATTTGCTTATATTAACCTTAGATATGCATCTCTGTAATTATCTTGATTTCCCAGATGAAATGTGGGAATTATGAGACTTCCAAGATGTGGGAAAAAAATAGATTTAGTCTACTTGGATCATGTCAATGCTATTAAATAAACAATCCTTATCAAATATACAGATTGTTTGCCTAAGCGTTCATATCTCTTACATAAAGTGTTTCTTTAGAGAGACCCTCCCCTCTCTCCCATCCTTGTCCTTCCAGCATGATCATTCATGGATATGTTGAAAGACTTGCAGATGAATATAAAAAAGTTAAGTTTGTGGAAGTAAAATGCTGTTGTGATGCAGCCCTGCCTTGTGCAATTCACACATCAGCTACTCAATGTTGATAAACCTGATTAGTTACAGCAACGACTTCAAGGGTCTAAATAAGTAAGGCCTCCAAGTTTTAAATCATTAAAGTTCTATTTGGCTTGGAAATAGTCTTATGTTAATTGGATAACACAGTCAAGAGGGATCAGCTATTTAACTACTGTTGTAGTAAGTAAGAAGTTAAGAGCCAAGACTGAAGTGGTGGCCACACAAACAGAAAAGAAAGACAAGGAGTTTGGGAAAGATGTGCCATAGAGGAGAAGCAAGGTGGGCAGTTGGTCTCACCCGTCCAGCCTCTCCTCCCTCTTCTGAGGAAGAGAGAATCTTTCAGCTTTTTCCAAATAACCAGCAGAGTGGGAGCTTTCTTTTTTTTTAATGTTATGCCTTTGGTTCATTCTTTACTGGCTTAGTGGAGGAATTATGTATTTTGTTTTTAAACTGTTACAGTGAGGGATGCATGTAGAAATTCAGGAGGCAGAGACCGAGATTACATGTGAGCAAATGATTTAAAAGCATGGAGATAATTATTAAAAAAAAAAAATCAAACACAAGAAATAGTGGCTAAGTGCCAATAAATTGGATCTGATCCTGAGTTTCTAGGGTCACTGGATGCTAATTTCATCCCCTTCTTTTATAGATTTTATGGCTTCATTTTCACTGCTCAATTAAGTATATTCTCCATGGGAATTTACTAAATTATTTATTTTCTTTTAATTTGAAGTCTTCACATTTCTATACACATATATGTAGGACTTAAGTCATGGAATTTTGAGAGATAAAAATTCTACCCAACCTTTAAGCTGTGCAGAAGGACTCTACTTTGAAGCTAATGAACCTTGTTACTTCTAAGGTAATAGCAGAGGCCCTGGCAACATGTCCACAGGGTCATACAGTTTGATAAAGTTGGCTAAAATAAGGTAGGGTATCTGTCTACTGTCAATTTTCTTTATTCACTTCTTTTCTTTCAGATAGTTCTGGAATGCTATCTCAAAGCAGGTCAAGTGCAAGCTGAATTGTGGATACACTAAACTTGGATTTAGTAGTGCACATTTACGTGGTTTCAATCTTCTCTCTGTTAGTTAAATTACTAGGTGCCTGGGTATAGTTGGAAGAGTCCCAATATCTGTTAGGCTGATTGCCTCAAAGGTGTAGGGCCACAGGTCTTATCATGACATGAATGTGTCTTACAGCAGTCAGCACCAGAAATACATAGGTGGAGGATGAGAAACAAAGTCCAAAGTATATCATTCCAGAAGCTTGTTTGTAGAAAGCATTTCCAGTCATCAGGTGTTTAAAATTACAAGGGGAGGAGTCCAAAATTACAAGGGGAGGAGTGTTTAACAACAACACTCAGTCAAAATAGAAGTTCTTGCCCATCATGAATATACTCGGTAATGCATCTTCTGAAATTCAAATGTACCCTACATTATTTTATTTTTTGATGGGAATTTTACAAAATGGAATTAATCAGAATTTTTGTTATAGGACATAAACTTCTAGCAGATTTACAAATGGTAATTATGTCTGTGTTGACATTTCATGTTTTAGGCATCTCAGTACCACTACTAAAAAACAAATGTGATCAACTATGTTAAGAAGACTGAATTATCTATTATTCTTTTTATAGAAAACAATTACAAATTTGTTCTTATGTGAAGAGGTGATCAAAGAATATGCAGCGAAAAATGGAAGAAAAGAATTACAGAGTGTGTCAGGAAGTTTATTAAATAAAAGTCTTCTGTATTATTTTCTGAATTTTATAATGTTTGCAGTATTTTTCAGATTTTTTAGATTTGATTTTGCTATGATTTTTCTCATTCTAAATAAACATTCATGCTCATACCTAATTTTGTATACATAATATTGTAACATTTTTCTGAAAGTGAACTACCCAAATTATATATAGTTCAGGCTCTATGAAACCCAGGTCCACCCTAGTAACTGAATCCAGAGCAAACATAGATGTATGTAGGCAGGGAGTGGGGCTATACAAGGCCGGGATGGGGGTGAGGGTAAAGTGTGGTAGGTTCATGAAGGGAAGAAGCTACATCTTCATCAGATCATTTAGCTGTCCTCATTCACTCCTTCTCGGGAGATACAATGGAAAAGTGAGGTTCATCACAATTTTAAGATGAGAGTTGGTACTTCCAAATGCATACCCGGAAGCTATAAGTGGAAAGACAAGGTAGTCTACGGAGGCCAAGTATAACTTTTTCTTTGAAATCTGGTTGTTGACACCCAGGAAGTACACCATCCATCCTACTCCACAGCCCTGACTTTTTGGCAGTAATTCTTTACACTTAATAAGGCCAACAATTTCCTCTATAGAAGTTGCCTCCTAGAGTTTGGGAACTCTTTAAAGGACTGATAGAAAACTAGTGCAAATGTTTCATCTGCTTTTGATTTGTGCATTCTAAGCACATGGCTTCCAAATGTCACAATTGGAATGTGGAATTCAGTAATTCATAAGTATTTTGATCAAATCATTGATTTTATTCATTGTCTTTGGTGAATGGATGATACATGCTGTCTGGTTCTTTCCAAGCACCGATCTTTCTTCCTCTTATATATTATATAATTTTATGTAGCTGACATGTTCTTTCAAAGTTAGTAGAATTTGGGATTTGCGTCTTTTGAGAAAAAAGGCAAACTCATTAGATTCCCTTTCTAAATATTTTAATAATGTTGCTGAAGACTGGAATGCCATCTTTATTCAGCTATCTCTTTTGTTTTTCTGCCACAACTTAGCACTTATGGTGAATGGCAATACATATTAATAAGCAGGCAGCTTAATAAGACTCAGGTTAATGATGATAATTATTCCTACATGGTGTATGCTGACAGTGTGTGCAAAGATATTCACTCTTCAAAAAAGCCCCAAGGCAGTACAGATAATTCTGACACTGAGTACGTTATCTGAGAAGAAGGTTAACAATGCTATGTGATACTTTTTTTTTTTTTTTTCCTGTAAGTGAACATTTTAATTACCTGGGGATAATGTCCATAGCTAGAATTCAGTGAGTGGGCATAGGGCCAATAACTTTTCAGGAGATCCCTGAGAGAGACTTAGAATTTTAACCATTAAAAATTACAGGCTTGCAAACAGGGTCACTAGAAATAAATAAGCATAGTCAGAATTAAGAAAAAAGTCAGTGTTTTGACTCTAATTCTCACAGTGGTTCTTAGTTTGAAGTGGATTTTTAAAAAAATTTTAAGGTTTTATTTATTTTTGAGAGAGAGAGAGACAGACAGACAGACAGACACACACACACCAAGAGACAGAGGGAGACACAGAATCTGAAGCAGGCTCCAGGCTCTGAGCTGTCAGCACAGAGCCTGATGCAGGGCTTGAACCCATGAACTGTGAGATCATGACCTGGGCTGAAGTTGGTGGCTTAACCTACTGAGCCATGCAGGCGCCCCTGAAGTAAATATTTTTTGATTAACCATGGTAAAAGTATGAAATTGTGAAGTTCTGCTTCCTTTATTCTGTCTAAGTCCACCAAATTCTTTACAAAACCAACCACTCTAATGCTTAATGACCTTGTGCACTGTTTTCCATCTCTCTATTTTAGGTTGCTTTCCAAACCTTCATTTACACCTGAAGAATTAATGACAAGTAACTGATTAACAGTTCAGAGCTACATTCCATTTTTTTTTCCCTCCCAGAGTCCACTGCCTTTTCAGAAGTATTAAAACCTTAAACTAGGCATCTCAAATAAAACACCAGCAAGGGCCTGTCAAGTAACATTAATGAGTGAAGCCGGCCTAGTGACGGCTACAGTAAAACTGAAAGGCAGGCTAAAAGGCTTCTAGTTGGTTGGGTGGTGGGGGATGGGGGTGTCTCTGCACGTCTTTAGCAGATTATTTCTACGTAGACATTCTGGTCCAGATTTGCTCAAAATGTACTTTTTCAAGCTTGAAATCTGGACTTTTGTGAATTCTCCCCATGTTTACATTTTGTCCATGAAACATCGTCTAGGTCAAGCACAACATGTCCAGGGCTGAAAATGGTTTGAAGGTAACAAGTTTGTAACTTCTGCTTTCAAATGAGGGGAATAAACTGGAGGACCTATATTCCTCTAAAGCACTCGCAACCCTCTGCCCTTTATTGTGATGTTCCATTTACTCTGTGCCCATACTGCCCTCTACTCCCTGGGACCTACTCACTTTTGATGGCCTTGGTTAAATGACTCTCTCCAAGCTTTCTAAGCCCCTTCTCTTCTTCCAAACCATTTCTCCACCATCTCCCTTGTAGAATGAATCCATTTTCTTATTATGTCACTAGGGCATGTGGCACACACTGTAATTAGCACTTAACAGAGTGTATACTAAATATTTGTGGCTGTGTTAGTCTCCCCAGTTACACTGTGAGGTCCATATGGATAGAGTCCTCTTTTTATTTTTTTATCAGCATCATCACACAATATCTACCTCATAATAAACAGTAAATATTTGCTAAGAGAATGAATGGATCAGTGAATGAATTTTAGAATGCTACTTGAAGGCTTAAGTATTTTAGTAAGCCTCTTTGCCCCTTAGCAGGGGGCATAACTATGGAAGACATTCAGTACATATTTATTAAATGAGAAATGAATGTGAACCAATAAGGGAAAATTATTCTTTGAAGAGTTAGGGAGTGGCAGACAGGTAAATTTCAGTGTTGTATCCCTTAAATCACTGCCCACTGGAGTAAAACAGGTTCTTAAATTCTCTCTGATCCTAAAATCCGATTTAAAATATAAATTATATATATATATATATATGTGTGTATATACATATACACACACACACACATATATATATATATATATATATATATATATATATATATATATATGATGGAGATATATTCACTGTTTTTCAGGGTGACCTTTTAACATTTCCCTTAATGCTTCTTCTAATTGAGGCAGCTATGTAAAGGTTTCAATACCTCAAATGAGCAGATAATATTGAAGCAACATCTTCTGTAAAGTCTAGTGGTTATAAATTTTTTCAGAAGCAAGTCAGGATGAATTTGAATAGAAAAGCCATCTGGCAGTACTCCATTCAATTAGTATTTATTATAAATATACACTCAGTTACTTATAATATATTTATTTATATCAAAGATGTTTAGTCTGCTCATCACATTAGTGAAAATCTGCTTGAGTCCTTCTGTCCTGAGTCTTCTGTTTTAGTCTTCTACCAAACTGCCTTACTAGAACCTGATTGCAATCACAAAATTCACATTAATTTGGAAATATGTTGATCATTAATTTAACAATCTAGTGTAAAGGTTAACACCAAGAACTCTATCCTACATGTCAACCAAGGAAGATATACAAAGTTTAAAAAAACCCCGACACTTTCTCTATAACAGGCATCTGCCATGACTGTGGTCAGCTCTAGTTTTGCAGGGATAGGTCTCAGTAGAAGACTAGCTAATTGTTCTGTAGATAAGTCTAGCTAGCTGATTGGTTTTAGGGACATAATCCAGTTATTTATTTAGTTCTGCAACTTGGTAACAATTAACTAATCAGCTGTGTGAGATTCAACCAATGAATTAAAGATCTAAGTTTGCAGACAGCTGTGACACTGTAGCTGTTCTTTTAAAAGAAAATAAAAGTTGTTATGCAGTGTTAGCATGCTGCATGCATAACATATCATGATACTATTATGGAGCTTGTGCCCTTTTACCTGACATCGGACACATCAGCAACAAGCAGGTATGAATCATGCACATTTTCTTCCAGTGGGGTAATGCATACAATGCAACCAAATTCAAATGAGCAGATTTTCAGAGTGTTTTAGAATCTCTTCCTGGGTCTAAGATAGACCTGCCACTGGTCTCTCCATTTCCTCTAGTAAGCCCTGGTATATTAAGCAGTGGAAAATAAAACAACAAATGTTATTCAGCAGAAAGATAAAAGCCCAATCTATGTAAAGTGAGACAGAAGAAATGGAAACATAGCATGTGGATTTTGCATGCTGAGCCTCATAAAATGCAAGCGTGAATTTCCTCTCATAGTGAGTGTGGTCCAACATTAAACGAAGCATGGGGCATGATTATGAGAGATAAGATCAGTAGTTGGAGAACATACAGCAAGCTGTTTTACCCACATTGAATGTAATTTCACTCCTCTGATCTATTAGGCCCTCTTGGTGCACATCTTTGTAGATTTTTGCTAGTTCTCAGGAATGCATTAAAAAAAAACCCTACAGGCTATAACTAAAATTACTGAATATTTTTTAATGTCTCACATGTTGACGGTCCTGATTTTCGTTATAGAAGAAATAACTGTCGATAGTGCCATTTAAATCCCTACTCTTTAGATTTGTGAATGCTAATGGCTGGGCTGTCGAACTTCAGCTTTTCCTGTAATCGTTATTCCTGGTTTCCTGTGGTGGGTATGTATCGAACATAAGAAATTAGCTGCAGAGAGAATTAGAGGGTGTAAGTCTGAGTCATGTAAATGCCAAAAGCTTTTTGTGACATTTTTCAGACTTTAAAAATGGAAATATGTTATTTGCACAGTAGCTCCTGATGGAATATGACATACTGCAGAGATGTGGCGAGTTTAAGATTGGGCTGCAGGCCATTAGGAACCCTCTGTGTGAGAGCCTGGGGCCTCAGCAGAGGAATGGGAGTGAGCTACTTGGAAGAAGCATGGCATTTGCTGATGAGCCAAAGAATCCTCGTTAGATCAAGAACTGCTAATGAGAATTGAGAACTTGCTTGAACCTGTTATCATAAGTAAGGCTTAGGAATATAATTTTCAGCTTGATGTAACTTCTGTCTTTATTCCAGATGGTCTTACATCATCATCATTATATCAGCACATGAAAAAAAAAAATCACAGCGCTAAGTACATACCTTAACTCTTATATTTCAATTAAGGTTGAGCTCTTTAATTCAGTCAAAATAACAAATCCCTGTTAGCAGATTCTGAACCTCTGTTGAGTCCTGAGACGCATGAAGGATGGGTATGGGGGTGTATAGTAGAGCTTTCTATAGAAGAAAACAGAGGACCCCCATCTGTCACACTGTCCTTCACCTCCTGTCCCAACCCCTTTCAGATCTAGAGAAAGCTAAAAGGGAGTTAGAAATTGTCCCTGGTTCCACTTTTGGTTAGTGGGGTAGATCTTCTCGGAGGCTTGATTCCACTTCAGGGGATAGTCTGGCAATCCAGTGAGCCCACACTTCTTGGAAACATGGTAATGTGGGAGCATATCTTTTGTTTGTTGGTTTGTTTGGGGGGATAATGTAAGAAATCTTATGCTTATTTTGAGATTTTCCTGTAGGGTGTAAAAGACTATCACGAGAAAGAAGCTTCTCTGCTTTCTCTTCTAGAAAATTCAGTGTTCAGTTTTTGAAAGATATAGAACCCAGGAAAAAAGATGGGTGACATTTGGAAGAAGAGGACACAGATGACCAAGAGGACTTCTGAAAGAATTTCCTAAGTGCATGTGGAAATATAGAATTAGTAAAAAAGACAAAACAAAACAGGAGATAGGGTTCTTGATGGTTTTTCTTTCAATAATGTCTCCTGCGAAGCCTCTATTAGACTTCCCTGTGCTCCCCATAAATGCAATTCTACTTTTCCCCTTAAATTCTCCGTGATGCTTAATAATGTCATGAAATCTGTTCCCCCAAAGCAAAATCCTAGCTGTCATCCTTGAACAATTTCCTCTTTATCTTCTCACTCCAACTCAAGACACATTGGTTTCATTTCAAATCTCAGTCCTCCTTGCTTCCTCCCCACTGCTTCTTGTTCTGACCCTTATTTTACCTCAGCTATAGTAGGCAGTTTTAACTGGTCTCTCAGCCTCCTGTCTTACCCCACTTCTCTATCGTCACTGTTTACATAAATACTTTAATATGTTTCTTCCTTCTCTAATGATGCCCAAGCACCTTGCAAGTATGTATGGGCTGTGTAAAAACAGTAGTTCACTGCCTTCTGGGAGCCAAGAAAACCTGCAATCACGTTCTTTTTCTCCCTTGCTCTGTTGAGTTTGCTATCTACTGTCCATAGAAAGAAGTCTACATCAACAGTCAAAGCTATTAACAATTTGGTCCTCCCTTCCCTCTTGCGTGTTCTCATCCTCCCCCCTGTACTCCACTGCCCACAGACCAAGCTGACGGTGTTAGGGCTTCATGAATTGTCATTCATTTTCATAACTTCATACTTTTTCACTTTCAGTTTCCTCTGACTGAAATGCCTTTTCCCATTTGAAAAAAGCCTAGTTATTCCTCAAAATCCCTCCTAAATGTTACCTCTTCTGACACTCTCAGGCTGAGTTAGAGGTTTCCTCCCTGTACACCTTCACACTTTGAAAGTATTTACTTCTTTATATGTCTGGCTTGCCTGTGATATTACAAGCCCCTTCAGGACAGCAACCTCTTTGGATTTCTAGCTTTTAGCATTGTTCCCACAGAACAAAACACAACACAATGTTGACATGAATAAGCAAATGAAGAGAAGATGTAGCTCCTAATACTTTCTTTTTGCATCCATTTTCAAAAGCAGTGGAAATTTAATACATCGAATATCCTATACATTGCTTGTACAGAATATGATCCAGGGAGCAGTAAATTCATAGAATGAGTGTCTGCGTTTTTCCTCGATCAGAATCTCTGCTCACTTTGAGGTTTACTCATCAATGCCATTTGAAGAAACATTGTTCTGCTAACAATGTGCTACTTTATTGAATTCTGTTAGAGAATTTCACTACAGGTTTAATTATTGCTCACCTTGGTGTCAGGCTGCTTTCCCTTTATTAACTAATCATCCACTGGCCCAGTGGGGTTTCTGTAGCCTCCAGGCTTCTCAAGATACGTCAAATCAGATTATCTGCTCTTATTTTACATAGATAAAATTTAAGTTTTTTCCCAAACTCAGTGAAGAAACAGTCTCCCACTGCTTAATATATGCAAACTATACGAAGGAATTCATTTACATAACCTGAGCTGAGTTAGTCATTTGAGCTTTGTTAATTAGCTTTGGAAATAAAGTTAGCTTGACCAGAGTAGTAAACAGATATATTTGATAAAATTTTTATTTTACCTTACAACACATAGAATTGTAGTGTTATAATGATTTTTAAATACAAGTTATAGAAAAGAGATCATGGACCAACCTATGTATATGTTATGACAACGTCATAGTTCAGAATTTATTTTTGCTTCAGCAGCTCTCAGAAATGAAGATTCTATGAATTGGTTTGGCCTTGAAGTAACAGTTATTTGTAAACGGTTTTGTTGATTCCTAATCAATATACTGAGAATTACTTTTATAGAGCCTAGCTTTCTAGAAGGCTTTCATGTTGAAATCTTCTGAAACTTAAAAGTGAGGTATTTTGAAATATCATGAAGTGCCACATGACATAAAATATGTCAAAAGTATCTTTTGATTCTTAATCAGTTTGAAAATGAGAGTTCAGTGTTTTATGATTTTTGGAGTATACGTGAGTCCCTCTAAGTTTATATTCTATGGAAGCCTAGTCATATGTGTTATAGATAATAAAACTAACACTTCCTTTTGTCTTAGGGGAGAAGTTTTACATGCAGGCCCAGTATATAGTTAACAAGGTGTTAGATCTTTTCTTTTCAGCATATATGATTATTAAAACTCTTTACATAAATTAGATCAGAAAAATCTAGAAATTGCATAAAATTATGCACTCACAAAAGTGAAATGAGTTGCTACAAATGTAAGGGTAGAATTTGTGATTTCTCTCCATCCCCAGATCTCACTGTATTTAACAGTAATTAAAAATTTAATCCATTGGGGCGCCTGGGTGGCGCAGTCGGTTAAGCGTCCGACTTCAGCCAGGTCACGATCTCGCGGTCCGGGAGTTCGAGCCCCGCGTCGGGCTCTGGGCTGATGGCTCGGAGCCTGGAGCCTGCTTCCGATTCTGTGTCTCCCTCTCTCTCTGCTCCTCCCCCGTTCATGCTCTGTCTCTCTCTGTCCCAAAAATAAAAATAAAAACGTTGAAAAAAAAATTAAAAAAAAAAAATTTAATCCATTAAGGGGCGCCTAGGTGGCTCAATGGGTTAAGCGACTGACTTTGGCTCAGATCATGATCTCGCAATTCATGAGTTCGAGTTCCAGTCGGGCTCTGTGCTGGCAGCTCAGAGTCTGGAGCCTGCTTTGGATTCTGTGTCTCCCTCTCTCTCTTTCCCTGCCCTGCTTTTGCTCTGTCTCTCTCTCTAAAATAAACATTAAAAAAAATTAATCCATTAAGAAATAGATAATCAGAAAAGTTACTTTTTCCCATATTTGTAGTAGTTATTGCGTATTTTCTGACCATTTTTGAGGTACATTTTTACTTTCAAAAACAAAGACTAATTTATGGTAAACTACTGTTTTATAGCAAGCTTGTCAGGGAGGGCCAACCTAAGTAGACAAGACGTCTGCGTCATAAATTCACTCCAGTTTTATTGCTTCATTTTGTTATTTAGTTATCGAACAATTTATAGTCTATAACTAACACAGAACTTTTCAATGATGGGTGAGGTCTCTTTTAGCTCTATGTGTGTATTTTTGGGGTTGGTTAGTTATTTGTATGCATATGCATTTTAAAATCTTTTTAGTGAAGATCTGATTTCCTTTTCTTGAGCTCTTGAATCAATGATTTTTTAAACAAGTGTCCTGATTTTACACTCAGCATTTTTTTTAAAAAGTCAACCTTATTAAGATATAATTTTATACAATGAAATACATATTTAAAATAAATTCTAATGAAACGTCACAGATATGTACACACATGTAACTCATCACTTCAGTCAAAATCTAGAATGTTTCTATCATGCTAGAAAGTTCACTACTGCTTATTTGCAGCCACTGCCTCTCACCTCAGACAACCAATAGTTTGATTTCCATGCCCTTTGATTAGTTTTCTTTTTTATTGCTGAGTAGTATTTCACTGTATGAATATACCATAATTTCTTCATCCATGAAGAAATGCCTATGGACACTTGAGCTGTTTTATTATAAATAAAGCTGTTCTGAATTCTCACGTATTTTTTTTTAGAATTGCCAAGTTATATAAATATATGCTTAACTTTTTAAAAAATTTTATTTAAATTTTAGTTAACATATAGTGAAATAATGGTTTCATGAGTAGAATTTAGTAATTCATCACTTACATATAAACCCAGCGCTCATCCCAACAAGTGCCCTCCTTACGCCCATCACCTATTTTAGCCCATCACACAACCACTTCCCCTCCAGCAACCTTCAGTTTGTTCTCTATAGTTGAGTCTCTTATGGTTTTCTACCCTCTTTCTTTCTTTCCTTTCTCCTATGTTCATCTATTTTGTTTCTTAAATTCCACACATAGGTGAAATCATATGGTATTTGTCTTTCTCAGATTTATTTTGCTTAGCATAATACACCCTAGTTCCATCCATGTCATTGTAAATGGAACATTTCATTTTTTGATGGCTGACTAGTATTCCATTGTATATATATGCCACTTCTTCTTTATCCTTTATTCATCAGTTGATGGACATTTGGGCTCTTTCCACAATTTGGCTACTGTTGATAGTGCTGCTGTAAATTTTGGGGTGCATGTGCCCCTTTGAATCAGTATTTTTGCATCCTTTGGGTAAACAGTGTAATTTCTGGGTTGTAGGGTAGCTCTATTGTTAATTTTTTGAGGAACCACCATATTTTTCTCCAGAGTGGCTGCACCAATTTGCATTCCCACCAACAGTGCAAAAGGGTTCCCCTTTCTCCACATGGTTGCCAACTTCTGTTGTTTCCTGTGTTGTTAATTTTAGTCATTCTGACAGGTGGGAGGTAGTATCTCATTGTGGTTTTAATTTGTATTTCCCTGATGAGTGATAACGAGCATCTTTTCATGTATCTGTTGGCCATTTGTATGTCTTCATTAGAAAAATGTCTATTCATGTCTTCTGCCCACTTATTAAGTGGATTATGTATTTTTGGGTGTTGAGTTTATTAAGTTTTTTATATACTTTGGATACTAACACTTTATTAGATACGTCATTTGCAAATATCTTCTCCCATTATGAAGACTGCCTTTTAGTTTTGCTGATTTTTTCCTTTGGTGTGAATGTATGTTTAATTTTATAAGAAAATGCCAGATTGTTCTCCAACAAAGCAATTCATGAGAGTTCTCTTACTCTATATCCTCATTTACACTTATTTTTGTTAGTTCTTATTGGTGGGAAGTGACATTACAGTGTGAATTTAATTTTAATTTCCCTGGTGATTAATTTAGCATCGTTTCATGTGCTCAGTATCTGTTAGTCTATCTTATTTTATAGGGTGTTTTTGCCCATTTAAAAAGGATGTGGTTTTCATTTTCTTGCTGAATTCTAAGAGTTCTTTTGTATATTGTTAATATCATCCTTTATCATATACATGTATTACAGATGTTTTCTTCTAGTCTGTGGCTAGATTTTTCACTTTCTTAACAGGGGCTTATGAATGACAAGAATGTTTTAATGTTGATGAAATGTAGTTTATCAATATTTTATTTTATGGTTTATATTTTCTTGTTCTATATATGAAGACTTTATCCAACCTAAGGTCATAAAACTTTTTCTCCTTGTTTTTTACAGAAATGTAATATATTTAGGGGTGTCTGGGTGGCTCAATCAGCTAAGGGTCCAACACTTGATTTCGGCTCAGGTCATGATCTCACGGTTCATAGGATAGAGCCAGGCATTGGGCTATACAGTGACAACATGGAACCTGCTTGGAATTCTCTCTCACTTTCTCTCTGCTCCTTCCCCACTCACATGCATGCTCTTTTTCTCAAAATAAACAAATTTAAAAAAAGAAATTTAATATTTTTAACTTTTGCGTGTAGGATTGTGATCCATTTTGAATTAATTTTTGTGTTTGGTACAGGTGCAGCATTTGTTTTATCTAATAACTGATTAATATATAGAAATACACTTGATTTTTGTGTACTTGTTTTCTCCAAACTTATAAATTCACTTAATTGTAATAAAAAAATTTTTATTAACACAATTGTGTTGTTTGAGAACACACAGAGTTTTAATTCTTTGTTTCCAACAGTTATGCCTTTTATGTATTTTTTTTGCCTTATTGTCCTGGCTAGAACCTATAGTACAATATTGAATAAAAGTGGGGAGAGTCCTTGCCTATTTATAATCTTAGGAGAAACCATTTAATATATTACCATTTTGTATGAGGCTAGCTGTAAAGTTGTTGTTTGTAGTTGCATTTTATCAAATAGAGAAGTTCCTATAAATTCTTAATTTCCTGTAAGTTTTTATTATGAATAGTTGCTGAAATTTGTCAAATGCTTTTTTCTGTCTTCACTAAGATGATTATATGATTTTTCTCTTTCATTCTGTTAATGGGGAGAATTACGCTGATTAATTTTCAAATGTTGAAAAGCTTGTTCAGTTCTTGGATAAACCCCACTTAGTCATGATGTAATTTTAAATATTGTTGGATCCTATTTGCTATCATTTTGTTAATTTTTGTGTCTATTTTTATGAAAGATATTGTCCTGTAATTTTATTTTTTCCTCTTCTTCTGCCCTTTTTGGTTTTAATTGAGCATTTTATTTTATTCGGAATAACATTTTGTCTCCTTTTTCTGCATATCAGTTATATTTCTTTTAAAAACAGTTAGTGGTTGTCCTAGAGTTTGCAATATATATTAACTTAAACTTGCCATCAAATAACATTATATCACCTCAGAAGTAGTATAGGGATCTTATAATACAGCATTTCTAATTTTTCCATCTCATCCTTAGGACATTACTGTCATTCATTTTAGTTATTCATATGCTATAATCATGCAATACATTGCATTACTTTAAATAAAAATGAAAGATTTTAGATCCACATTTCCAACCTATTTGATTTGTTTTTTCCTTGAAGAACTTCATTTCTTGCAGAAATTAGAGCAGAAATTAATGCTATCTTGCAGGGCAGATTTATTGGTGACAAAGTCTCAGTTTTTGTTCATGTAAGTAGTCTCTAATTTTTCTTCACATCTGAAGGAATATTTTGAAGGGTAATTGGTGGGACCTTTTTCCCTTCAATACTTTAAATATTTCACTTTATTCCCTTCTTTCTTGTATGTTTTCTTACAAGAAGTCTGCTGTAATTCTTATCTTTGCTTCTCTTTAGGAAAGTGCCCCCCCCCCCCCGCCGCCACCCCCCCAGTTCTTTGGAGATTTTCCTTTTGTCCTTGGTTTCCTGTAGTCTGAATATGATATGCCAAAACGTAGACTTCATGGTATTTTTCCTGCTTGGTTGCCTCTGAGGTTCCTGGATCTGGAATTTGGTATATTTCATTAATTTTTTGAAGTTCTTGGCCACTATGAAAATACTTCTGCTCTGCTCTTTATTTTCCTTCTGGTATTTTAAATACACCTATGTTGCATCATTTGAAATTCTCCCACAGTTCTTGGGTGTTTTTCTCTGTCCCCTCCCCCATCACTTTGTTTTGTTTTTGTTTTTGTTCTTTTACCTCTGCATTTCAGTTTGAGGAAGTTTTATTAACCTACCTTAAATTCCCTGATTCTTTCCAGGTGGTGTCTAGTCTGCTGATGAGCCTATCAGAAGCGTTTTTCATTTGTTACAGTGTTTTTGATTTCTAGTGTTTCCTTTTGATTCTTTTGTATAGTTCTAATCTGTATGTATTGTTCTAATCTGTATGCATAGTTCTAATCTCTAATCTATATCACAGAAATGCCCTTCCCCCAAGTGGAATAAAGCTCTGGTTAAGTCTTTCCCACTGGAGAATAGGCATTTGTTGTGGAGAACCCTCTGGACATATTTCATAATGTTACTCTGACCAGAGCCAACAGGATATGTTTCTTGGCTCTTCACCATGATTATCTGGTGGGGTTCCTGAAGTAAAGTGTGAGTTCACCTAAGACTGAAGTCCTAAGACGTTTCTTCAACTAGCTTACTCTCTGGACCCAGTGGTTTGTCAAAATTACCATTTAGTGTCCTACTCTTTATGGCTTTTGCTCCAGGGTGGTTGACTTCAGCTGTGACACTCCACTCTGGACCAGCCTTTCTCTCCAGATTTTGTGGTGGCAGCTTGTTCTGCTGCCTCAGTTCTCTCACAGACCCAAGAAAATACGTTGATTTTCAATTTATTCATCTTTTTTTTCCCCTATTGTTTAAGGGTGAGAGTGAGGACTTCCAATCTCCTTCATATCAGAGCTGACACTAAGAGTTCTAATTTTCTATTCTTATGATACCTTTGTTACTCTTTGGTATCAGGGCTACGTGTCCACATAAAACAAGTGGGAAATAATTCCTTCCTCTTCTAATTTCTGAAATATTTTGTGTAAAAGTAACATTTTATCTTCCTTAAATGCTTGGTAGAAACTGTCAGTTAAACTAATCCAGGTTTGTCTTTGAAAAGATCTTTACTACAAATTTAATTTCATTAATACATATAAAGTTTTTCAGATTTTTCTATTTCTTTTTTTGGTCAATTTTTAAACATTTTGAACTATTTTCTAAGTCTCTTTTTTCCCAAGGAATGTTTCCATTTTATTGTCTAATTTTTTGGCATGAGGTTGCTTATAATATTCCCTTATTATATGAATATTCTGTAGAAATAGCCACTATTTCATCCTGCTATTGCTAATTTTATTCCTTTTTAAAAATACATTAGTCTTCATAGAGGGTTATCAGGTTTATTAGTCTTTTAAAGAACTAAATTTTGGATTTATTAATTTTCTCTGCAGTCATAGACTTCATTGCTTCCTTTTTTTTAAGCTTGCTTTGCCTATAATTTGCATATAATTTGTGTGTGTGTGTGTGTGTGTGTGTGTGTGTGTAAAGTTAAATACTTTACCTTATAACTTTCTTCTTTTCTAATATTGGCACTTAAAACTATAAATTTCCCTTTAAGAACTGTTTCACTGCATCTCACAAATTTTGATATGTTTTATTTTCACTATTGTTCAAAAATTCCTTTGTGATTTTTTTCCCACTTTATTTAGAAATGTGTTGTTTAATTTCCAAATATTTTAGAAATTTCTAGATATTTTATTTTTATTGAGTTCTAACAAAAGTCTTTTTGGTCAGAGAACATACAATGTAAGATTTCAGTCTTTTGAAGTCTGTTGAGATTTATTGTATGTCTAGGTACATGCTTTATCTTGGTGAATGCTTTGTTTGACCTGACAAAAATTTGGTTTTTTTGCAGGCTTATGTTAATGTCAATGAGATCACACTGACTGACAATGTTTTTCACATCCTGTATATTCACACTGTTTTAATGTATTTGTCTTATTAGTAATTATGAAAGGGTGTTGAACATTATGATTTATTTATCATGACTTATTTATGTTTACCATAATCCAATTATGACTGTGTATTTATCTATTTCTCCTTTTAGCCCATCACTTTTTCATATTTTTTGATGCTTTCTTACTAAAGTACATATTTAAGCTTATATGTATTCTGATGATGGACCTTTTTGTTATCATATAACACTTCTCTTTATTTCTCGCAATATTTACTGTCTTGAATTATGCCTTGTCTCATATTAACACAGTCATAACGGTTTTTTTAAATGCTTCTTGCTGTGTGCAATAGATCATCGATCCTTTTACTATCTCTGTGTGTCTGTTTTTAACATACCTATCTTATAGAGAGCATATAGTTGGAATTTGCTTTTTAAAACCAGTCATAATAGGGGCGCCTGGGTGGCGCAGTCGGTTAAGCGTCCGACTTCAGCCAGGTCACGATCTCGCGGTCTGTGAGTTCGAGCCCTGCGTCGGGCTCTGGGCTGATGGCTCGGAGCCTGGAGCCTGTTTCCGATTCTGTGTCTCCCTCTCTCTCTGCCCCTCCCCCGTTCATGCTCTGTCTCTCTCTGTCCCAAAAAAAATAAATAAACGTTGAAAAAAAAAAAAAAAACCATTTAAAACCAGTCATAATATCTGCCTTTTGAGTATTTAGTCCATTTTATTTGAATGTAATGATTGGTATGCTGGGG
The DNA here is from genome assembly GCF_028749965.1 of Puma concolor. Taxonomy (NCBI): domain Eukaryota; kingdom Metazoa; phylum Chordata; class Mammalia; order Carnivora; family Felidae; genus Puma; species Puma concolor. The sequence goes on from NC_141667.1 coordinate 72,914,257, forward strand.
TTAAACTCTGCTACTTTAAGCTAGGCATTTTATTTGTATCATTTGTATTTTGTTCTTCTGTTCCTCTCTTGATGTCTACTTTTGGTTTAATTGAATATTTCTAGTGTTTTATTTTCTCTCATGCTTTTTAATTGTATCTGTTTATATGATTATTTTGGTGGTTCTCCTAATATGCATCTTACTCTCATTAGACTAATGAGACTATTTAGAATATTTTATCATTATACAATTTGCATATCACACATCACAGATGGAAGAATTTTACAATGGCATTGTTACAACCTCCTTCTTTTGTTCTAATCTGTCAAATATTTTCATTTTATATTGGATATAAAACACTTTACAATTATATTACTTTTGGTTTAACTCACCTTTTGGTTTCTCTTCTTTTAGAAGGAAATCTTTTGCTGCCTATTGTCCAATGCCAGTTAAGAATCACTTCTTGTGCAGTTTTATGGTTGCTTAACTTAGCATGTTGGGGCAAGTCTGGTACAAGTTAATCTTTCATATTTGGAAGTGGAAGTCCTACACTGTTATCTTTCAAAGAGGAGAAGTACTTCTTACTCAGTGGAATCTGGAACTGGAAGTTGTTGATTCCAATCTCATACAAGGGGATGCACTGACATTATATTTATTACTAGTAAGCATTGCAACACCTGAGACAATAAAGCAAGGACACTTCACTGTTCTTAGATAAAGGTACAGGGAGAAGTACAGATTCTTTATTTTGGCAATATGACATGTATTCTTCCCAAAAGTGATCCCTCACTCTGATTATCTATTGTCTAATTTTGTTGGCAAGAGCATCTAAGTACAAAACGCAGGCAGTGAGGACCTAAAACCAGAATGCCTATCTGTCAGGTTAGCATCTATTTATAGTTTTTCCGTCATATTAAAAAAAAAAATTGAGGGTGAAACTTTACGTGGTATAACATTATATATTTCAATATATTATAGAAGACATGAAAACATCTAAAGGTGTTTTAATCACATCCTACAGTATGAAATAGTTAAAAGAATGTGGTTAAGTGAATATGATATGAGAATTTCAAATTTTGGGTTTCTTTCTTTTGCAAGTTTCTAATTTTAATATTTATTATTACCTAATTAGAGATTTTCAACATTTAATGTATTTCATGGTAGTTTTTGTATAATCAACAAAGTGAAAGAGACATGTGTTAAACATAGAATTTTACATGGCAAAGAATTTGGCATGGATCAGATTACAGTGGCTATTTTTGAACATAACAAAGCCCATGTTTCCTCATTTGATCTTAAGTAAAGACTGAAGCAGCTGGTTTCCATCCTCTTTCCTTCACCCAACAGACGGAAGAGTCCTGTTTTTAGTTGCCACTCCTATTGTTTCTGATTTGTTTTTAGGTTTTATTATTATTTAACTCACTGAATTCCTTCAAAATGTTTCTACACATTTTCTTCTTGTTACTTTTTTTTTTGATATATATTGGAGACTATCAATTCTCTTTTCTTCTTGCTTACTATTATGCCTCAAATTTGTTTGCCTTTAGGTTAAATTTTCTTAATTGATACCTCACTTTAAATAAGTATCTACTTCTGGGTCATGTGAAATAATCTGAACCAATTCCTTCCCAGTCTTGAGAGTTATCTTTCCAAAAATCCTGCAGTTAGAAATCTAGTGGAAGTTCTCTGTGTCTTGGGTGACAGTAACACTTTAAGGGTCATGTATTCTGAGTGAAGCCAAGAAGGCTCATATTAATAATTTTTACTTTGACCAAAGTAAAGCAATAAAGATGTCCTGTATTACTGTATTTGACTTAGTAATAAAGTGTCCTGTACTGTTAATATATATATAAACCTCTTGTTTGCCAAAAACACTGGATGTCCTTCCTTCTCTTCCTCAACCTGGTGATTTATAAATTGTGCACTCCTTTGTTCCAGTGACTATATACACTAAGGAGTGTTTCTTTTTGTTTGATACTCCCTGCAGATGGTTGACGGCTTTATTACTTTATAAATTAGTCTGGTTGGCTCCCTCTGTTCAAGTCCCTTGTGGGCCTACCAGGCAAAGTTACTCATTGTTGCCAGGGATGGAAAAAGTTTTTTCATTTATTTATCTTCCATTCATTTTTACTTTCTATTTTTCTCTTTCACCCTGAGTTTCTTCCCTTTCAAATTCTCTTCAGGGAAAACTACTTGTGATTCACATATACTTGATTTTTATGTAAGGAGAAGGATTGGGAAGGATTTGATGTATCTATTTGTCTCCATTTTTAAAGGATTTGGTGAAACATTCAATTTCAGAATAACTCTTCAAATTTATTATTATATTGCATATATGATAGTCAATGAGCTCTTGTTTTATGAGAAAAAGTCTTAAAGTTTTAGCCACTTGTTCAAACTATCCATGCACATATAATTCAACATCTGATTTCTTTCCAGTTGTGTTTTAAATAATTACATAACTACAACTATTTTCCCTAGTTCACATGCAAATGCTGGCTTTTCTAGAGATTTTTCATGAATACAATTCATTTGTCCTTGGATTCAGAAAACTTAGATGTTAAAATTTGATAAAAATGCAAACAACCAAGCAAAGTGGCAAAATAAAACATGTTGAAATGGAGATTTCTACAAAGTAATTTTTCAGAATTTATGATTATTAATCAACTGAAACAGAAACTGTTAAATGATATATTACTGGACCTGAAGGACTCCCAAAATTGAGAAACATGTTAAATAATTTTTTGCCTTAAACTGGTCCTAACAAAAGATTAAGAAAAAAAATGTTAGCTATTTGTACAGTCTTCATAGAAAATGTCCCAACCAACTGCAAAATAGGGGTTGATTTTACCATGAAGTCCTCTGAACCTTTAAAACTGAGAACGAGTTTTATGGGTATGTCTCAATTTCATTGAGATGATGTTGAAAGATCTCATAGGAACTGATAAAAATTAAACATTAAAATATTGGTTCTCAGCTTCAAATTCACATATTCAATAACCTTCTCCACATGTATATTTACATTTATATACTCAAAAGCTTACATGTCCTAAGTCGAACTCCCCATAATATCCCTCTGTTCCAAGGCCACATCACCGGTGGTTTTCTCCACTTGTTCCTATTCTCAAACCCTGACATCACCCTCAGCTCTTTTTCTCTCTATATACTCTTAAGTCCAATGCAGGTGCAAAACCTCCCGACTCTATCTTCTATATGTCTGGAATCTGCTGTCTCCACTGCTACCACCATTATCTAAATCACATAATTTCTTGCCTAAATTATTGAAATATTCTCTTAATTATTAAGTTATTTATGGTTACCATGGTCTAGGCACTGTGCTTAGAACTTTACCTTCATGATGCTAAGAGTCTTCAAACTTACATTAAAGATGATTACATTGATGATTACTAGGCGATGACTACATTAGGGAGTTGAGACTTTAAAAAATAATTTCCCTAAAGTTACATACCTTGTAAATCACAGGGCTACTATCTGAACTCAAGCTCTTTAATTCCATATCAGGAGTTACATGCAACACCTCTATGATGCTTATCTTTGTGGCAATCTTAGTTCTAGCAAACTATAAAACTAGGACAAAATTAAGATAAAAACTACAGTATGAGAATTTTTTAAAATGAGATCTAGAAGATAAATAAAAATTTAGAAAACAACTCCTCAAACTCTAACGCAACTGTGATACAATTAAAATGGCAATTTTGGGTAGGATTATAAGAGTTAATTGTTCTACTTCTTTAATTCTGATTGTGCAAATGGCAGGGCTTGTGAGAGGTCTGGGATTTTATCCTACTTGAAAGCTAACATGTTAGTGTGTCAGAGTTTCAGAGACGCTTGCAAAAGATATGAGACTCCTGGGTCAGGGGTTTCAGTAATCATTTATCTTTTAGGCTAGCCTCGGAGAAATCTTTCTATTATTAGTATACTAGGATATTATACTACCACTTAAATATCTGTGGTTTGAATGTAGTAAGGGCAATATATCCGTTTCACAGCTAAACCAATCAGAAAAAAAAAAGGGTTAGGAGGGTTTCTATAGATTTATAAACATGCTTAGATTCTTTGTGCCCAACTGGGTTCTTAGGCAGAACCACCCAAGCCAGAACTTCAAAATAATTGAATGCGGTAAGAAAATCAGCATGTCTGAGCCAATAATTTTAAGCACTGAACAATTTTCTATTTAATAATATTTTGCGGGTTATGTGGTATATTAATAACTATTCACTTTATAGTATCCCTTAAACACAGCTTAACTTCAGACAAATTTCAAATAAATTCTGCTGTTTGAGTAGATTTCAGTGTGCACTGAAGAAGAGGGGAAAACCTACCTCCCGTTGAGGTAAGTAATAACTAAATTCAAAAAGACATTTATCTTTCCAGTACTCCCAGTAATTTGGAATGAAATATTTTAGAAAGATTTAAACTTGGTATGTACTGTTATAATATTTTGACGTTAACATCACTTTAAATAAGGCATTTTTCCCCACCAACAGTTTTTTATTATTTATTTTAAGTGCATTTTAAAATTTGACAGGCATGGGGCGCCTGGGTGGCGCAGTCGGTTAAGCGTCCGACTTCAGCCAGGTCACGATCTCGCGGTCTGTGAGTTCGAGCCCCGCATCAGGCTCTGGGCTGATGGCTCAGAGCCTGGAGCCTGTTTCCGATTCTGTGTCTCCCTCTCTCTCTGCCCCTCCCCCGTTCATGCTCTGTCTCTCTCTGTCCCAAAAATAAATAAACGTTGAAAAAAAAAATAAAATAAAATTTGACAGGCAAAGATAATGTTGTTCAATTATGAGATAATTTGAAGTAATGCCCTTGTATACTCAGAGCGCAAACTGAAGAGTAGATCTCTAAAACAGGCTTTGGGCAGGACCATGGCAGGAAGAGTGGCTGTGAGTCATCTTTGTTGTCAGTGAAGGTGACGTAGTCCTAAGCAGATTTGGTCATTGTTGCTTTAACAAAACACTTTATTGAAACAATAATCCCAAAGCTATATTAGAGAAGGGCTGGGAGAGAAAGAGAAACAGAGAAAGTGCACATCAACTGGACTAACTTTTACAGACAAAACTTAGGTAAAGTTTCAAAGAGTATTAATAAGTGGGTTCATTATGTGGATCCTGACTGCAGTTATGATAATTAATGCAAGTGCTGTGATAAAGTTTGTAAAGGAACTGGCAGGCCAGCCAGGATCCTCACCCCATTCTCTCCTGGGAAGTTTCTTACTTATAACACTAGTCTTTATGCATTTAAACAATTTCAGCTTTCATTTTATGTTTTAATTAAGGACTGTGCATCTGAAAGTCTAAGACATCAACTAGGTGGTTCAAAACATTATCCACAAATGGTTCTTTTTTTTTTTTAATGCTCCACAATGTTTGATGTGTCATTGTTGGAAGAATGTAATTGTTAAATAACTAATTTAGGAAAATTTTTTATCCTGAACCTAAACTTATTTAAACCTAAATTAGTCTTAGATTCGAAACCTGGTAAGTGAAATCTATAGAATAATTGAACTAAATATCATGTCCAGTGAATGATTTGCATTCAATGTACAGTATTTCCTCTAGTTCTCTTGCTCACAAATAATTTAGGTTTTTAAAAACAAATCTATAAGTATTACTTCCATTTTATCTTTTTCTTGCAAAAGTATATAATCAGGAATCGAATCTGTAAACAATTTGTGCCTTCTACATTCTTGAATTTGAAAATGTTTATCCTGTGTCTGAGAATAGCTAATGTAGTCATTCTTTGAAGACATTCTAGAATTCTCTCTTTGATCTCCAAGATCGCCTAATGATAGATCATTTTTACTATTTAACAGGCTGCTATTCTTGCTGATTACTGTTGCTACTCTCCAGAAACAAAAATCTACTCTTTTCTACTTAAAATTCATCTGCATAATGTTTTATTCTTTACACCCCCCTCCTTTTTTATGAGTTTGATATGGCTGTAGTTGCCATAAGTTAGTTTATCAAATGGAAGGCCTTACAGATGCTGTGTCGTGGTATTTTTTTTTCTTTTTTAACTTTTTATTATGAAAGTTGTTAAAAGTACAAGAGAGGGAGAATAATATAATAGCCCTCATGTGCCCATCCCCAATTCAACATTTAGTACTTATATAGAGAGATATATATTAAGCTGGATTATAAGATCTTGTTCTTTTACGCATCAGAAATAAATTGTTTAATTATGTGAGAGTATATCTCCACTGAATACTATTTTCAAAATTTTGTTTGAGAATCTTCTAATTTATTCCTTCAGTGAGAATGTATAGTCATTTTGTTATATTTTCTTAAAAGTTTCACAAGGATACCATTAGGGGAAGGGCATTAAGCTTATAAATTAATTGAGAATTAATGACACTTTATAATATTTATAACATTAGGAATTTTTAAAGAATATAATATCCAGTAAAGAAAATCTCACAAACCAGTGGATAAAGGATTATTGGAATAAATGAATTGGAAAAACTTGGAAAATTTTTGAAAATGTTTTTGTAAAAATCAGTTAACTGAAGGCAAATGTTATATTCAATTCAAACATTCACATATTCCTGATGAACTAAAGATTTAAATAATAAAAACTTGTAAGAAAAAAACTTGAAAAAAAAAAGGTTAATTTTAAAAACTCTCTGAAGTGGAAGATAATTTCTAAGCTGGGGATAAAACTAGTGGACAAAAATGTCAGTAGTTCTGGGAAGCATAAAAACAACAACAAAAAATTCTTAAATGCTATTAAGTAAATAACAAAGCCAAATTGGAAAAATACATGTAGCAAATATGAAAAGACAAAAATATAATACAATTATTACATAAGGAATTTATTCAAATCAACAAATAATATAATCACATTAGATAGGAACAGATAATTCAGTTAGATTAATTTATTGAAAATTGTTTTATGGGCTAGCATGTGGTCTAACCTGAAAATTGTTTCATTTGTACTTGAAAGAATTTACATCCTAGTGTTGGATTTAATATTCCATAATATTGGTTAGGCTGTGCAAGTTTGTTGTAGTGGTTAAAATCTTACATATATTAGGGTGCTTGGGTGGCTCAGTCGGTTGAGTGTCTAACATCCAACTCATGATCTCAGCTCAGGTCTTGATTTCAGGATCATGAGTTCAAGCTTCACACTGGTATCTGTGCTGGGCATGAAGCCCACTTAAAAAAATTCTCCCATATATTTATGGATTTTACATTTAGTAGTTTTATCAATTATTGAGAATGTGGTATTGATATCTCCAAATATAATTGTTGAATTATCTATTTCTCCTTTCAATTATTCTAGCTTTTGCTTCATGTAATTTTGGGGCTCTATTATTAGGTACATATGCATTTATAACCATTTTTCCTTCCTAATATCCCTATATAATTATGAAATATCTCTATTTCTTACAGCTTTTTTTGCCTTAGCATTCATTTTATATGGTATTACTATAGCTATAAGAGTTTCTTATGGATGTGTTTGCATAATCTTTTTTCATCCTTTTACTTTTTAAAAATAATGATTCAACAATTCTGTACATCACTCAGTGCTTATCACCATAAGTGTTTACCATTATTTTACCCTATTTGTGCCTTTGAAAGTAGGGGACGTCTCTTACGAGAACATAAAGTTGAGTCTTGATTTTTTTATTCAGTTTAATAATCTGCCTTTTTAAAAAATGTTTATTTATTTTTGAGAGAGAGGAGACAGAGCATGAGCTAGTGAGGGGCAGAGAGAGGGAGAGACACAGAATCCGAAGCAGGCTCTAGGCTCTGAGCTGTCAGCACAGAGCCTGACGCAGGGATTGAACTCACAAGCTATGAGATGACCTGAGCTGAAGTCGGATGCTCAAATGACTGAGCCACTCAGGCGCCCCTAGTTTAATAATCTGCCATTTGATTGGAATCTTTATTTCATTCACATTTAATGTAATTATTGCAAAAATTGATGAAAATTTTGGCTTTTAGCAATAAAATTGCACCTGGATATGGCTGTCTTTATATTTATTTTACTTGGGAGTTTTTTGAGCTTCCTGATGCCTTTCATTAATGGTTTTTATGAAATTTGGGATATGTAGGTCATTATTTCTCTATTTTTCCTATCTTTCTATGTCCTCTTCTGGATGTCCACTGTACATATGTTAGCATGCTTCATATTGTCTCATTATTCACTGTTTATTTTTCTTCAATCTTTTTTTTCCTCCTGTTCTTCAGAGTAGATCATTTCTATTGATTTAAGTTCATTGATTTTTTTTTTTTTTCCTTCTGTCATAGCAAATCTACTTTTGAGCCCATCTAGTCAGGGGATAGGAACAACTCCAGGTAGGCAGGTCTTAGACTCCCATATCCTTAGAGTTCCAGCAATTCTTCATGAATAAGAATCTCTCAATTTGTTCTTTAGTCACCTGATGACATTATCCAGTTTTATAATTGTTTTTTGGGGGAATATTCATTGACTACTTTGTCACCATAGCCATAAGTCCTGCTCCCAAATCATTACATTGCTTAACAGGTATTTCTAAAATAGTTCGACTCCACTATCTAAAAAAAGTAAATTAAAGTGATAATGAGATATTGTTTTGCCTATAAAATTAACAAAGGTTGAAAATTTGTGAATTACTAAATGCTAGCAAGAATTCAGGGACACAGGAATTCCTGTGTGTTTCTGGTGGCATTGTTACATTGAGGAAATTTATTTTCTCTTTTATTTATATTTCCCTGAACCTAAATTATAAAAATTTTTAAATTGTTGCTTATATTTAAAAAAGTTAATATGACCACATTGTAACATTGAAAGACTAACTGAATATAAAGAGGAAACTAAATTTTTCTTCCAGGCTTTCACATTCTCTCATTGGAGACAATCATGGTTATTCCTTTCGTGTGATTAGTTCCTGATCTGTAATATGCGTATATGAGCTTAAGGGTGCATAATATAACCTTTTTAAAAAAATACAAACACTTGAATATTTAATACTCAGTATTTCCCAGCTTGTGTTTATCATATCAGAATACCTTAATGATCGATCATGTCCTATCAATATATGGAAATATTGAGCAACGAAATCCTTTATAATTTTCATTATCAGGACAATTACAGAACTTTAGTTTTAGGGTTTTTGTTTGTTTGTTTTTATTTAAGTAAACTTTTACCCTGACATGGGGCCCAAACTCATGATCCTGAGATCAAGAGTCACATACTCTATGGACTAAGCCAGCCAGGTGCCCCAGAACTTTAGTTTTTTAACTACTTCCTACTTTTTCATATTAAAAAGATCATACAATGGATATTTATTGATTTTATAATTATAAAACATACTTTATTATTAAATATGTATATTCTTAGACTCACTAATTTTTCTTCTGTAAATGCATTCTAGAAAATGATTACAAATGAAAAATTATTATGCATAAACAAGTTTAAAGCTGAATAAATATTAAAATAAAGGATTTAACTAAACTCTAAATTTACTGACTATGCACAATATGGCTCATTCATTTGAAAGATATTTAAGCAGCTATCAAAATGATAATAATAGCTCATATTTTATTGAATACTATTATTACATGCCAGGCACTGTTCTAAAATCTTTAAATGTATTACTTTTCATTATAAGAATAATTCTGTGAGATGGGCACTTTTATTTTTCTTCATTTTTTATAGATAACAAAACTAAAATACAGAAGAGTTATTTAACTTGCCTGGTGAAAAATTTGTAATGATAGGTGAAAATACTTAATGTCATCTTAGGTCAGGTTTCCCAGAGAAGGGAGTTTTAAGTTCTTTAGGAAAAGGAGGCACTCATGAGATCAACACCCCAAGGCAAGAAGAGGAAACAGAATTTGGCTGAGAAAAGGGCTAAAAGTGATGCAAATGTGATGTGGTCACAATAAAAATTGCAATAGACCCTGCAGGGAGCTCTGGAGCTGGGGTGGCCGTTCAGAAATATCCTGAATTGAAGTAAGGTGTCAGGCCTTTACAGCCCTGCAACGAACAATCACTGGTGGGTGGGTGTGACAGTAGAGGAAGGGGTATGATTTTGGTGAGCCAGCTTTCTCTGGCTGAGGGCAGCTCTCTGGGAGTACCTCAGCTGACTTCTGCCACCTGCCAACCCCCCTCCCTAAGGGGGATCTAGGTGGTGCAGCATGAACTGCACATATGACAATAAATCAAATAAATCCATATAGCGTAAAAATACAAATGTTTGTACATACATGTATATATCTCTCTATTCTTTATCTTATATGGATGTATTATGTATACACACACACACATCTAGATTGAAAATATGCTTTTATGGTAGGAAACAAGTAATTATTTCCCCCCTCATTTAAATTAGTTCTTTTATAAGTGCAAATACTTTATTTTAAAATACATGGTTACTCTTAAAACTTCCTTCAGCCAGGTGAATTGAAAAAATTCTGGGTAAGATTTTTCTAATGCACATATTGGAGTATATTAGACAAAAGTGATATCAATGGAAAAACACCCAGGGTTTAAAAAGACTATTAATTCTATATTTGAATAAGAGGGATAACTATAGTCATATATCAGGCACTTGTAATATGTTTACTTATGAAAGTTTCATATAATAAAATATAACTTTCTTATTACTGTTGGGAAGTTCTGAAATTAGAATAACACCTTTCAGCCAAAAACTTCAAAGACAAAATCCATTCACAGGTAATATGAAGCATTTGACCATATGTAATTTGCTTCTTGGGTTAAAATTTCAGCTTTTCATTTCTTCATTTTTGAATTCTTTTTTTCATGAAAACAATGGAGAAAGCCAGAAAAAGAAAAGGAATAAAAGCAACCTGGCATCAGGAGGATAAAATCAACCAGATTGATGATGGAAATGGCTGCTTCTGGGCGAGTCAAGAGTACAATTTAGTGCAGCTTCTGGGCAGCTTTCAATATTCCTGACCAGCACGGAGGTGCTGATTGCAGATCGCCTCCGGCTATTGCAGAGATCATTTCCACAAATATAAACTGGTCTTTTACAATTTTCTCATCTTTGTTCTGAGCCCTCTCTCATGTGCTCTGTTCTTAGAAGGCCCAATACCAAGTTGACACAGTCACTTTAGCTCTTTTCCTGTATTCTTTCTGGTGTTCTTAGAGCCAATGCTTTCTCCTAACGCAATTCATTTTCTCCGTATCTATTGCTGTGTGCTGGTTGCCTTTGATCGGGAATCCAGGAAAGTGGGCTAGGGCTTACTGATCTGACCTATCAGGATAATGCTTAAGCAGTAGCTTGAAGGGACATATGTGGTATGAACACAAATGTCTCAAAAGTCACAATCCTGGGTGGGAATTTATTACATTTTGCAGATATCCAACATATAATTGTTATAGAATTTTTATGCTTAGGAATTTCTCCACTTTAGGAGTTCTGAAGGGTCAAGTTTTAGAGCTTACAGGAACTGAAAATGTTACAGCACAGACCTCTGACCTGAGTTCTGTCAAGCAGACTCCCCTATGACAGATTCGGAACTCGAGCCAGTGACACAAGAAAAAAGGGACCAAGAGCTTGTTCTCTCTCATTGGTAATAACAGTAGTGGTGTAGGCTGAATGGAATTCCAGGGGCAAAGTAGCATCAGGGTGGTGACAGAAGTAGCTGCTGTGGTCATTAGAGCTCTGCCTTTGGGACACAATAGGATCACACGCACTAGCTTCCTTGTCATTAGGTGGAGACAGGTGGAGTCCTGACCAATGAGCTGTGAGCAGAAATGATACTGTCATTTTTGGTATTTAATGGCTGGCATGAGACCCTCTGGAGGTCTTTCCCCTTGCCACAGTGCAGACTAAAACTCTAGATATTGGCTTCTATTAGCTAAGGTTGCAGAGTGGGGACAACACAGAGTTGTGATGAGCAAGTAGTGTGACTCAGAAACAGCCTTTGCTATTTTAAGTGACAGCATAACCTTATGCATCATGACTGATGTGGTCATCAATGCAGTGTTCCTGGTGTAAAAGTGGCAGGAGAACTATTTGGTGTTTGGCTAATACCCTTAATCAAACAATTTTTAAGTAGGGTTTTGGGTTATTTCCAGAAAATAGTCTTTAGCCTGGTTCTTCACCCTTTTTTACATTTCTGTGAACTACCTGGCATTCTTCATAGACTCTTTTTGTCTCTAACAGACAAAGCCAGCACAACTCTGTTCAATCCAACTCGCAAATAGCTTGGTTTCCTCTTGGATGTAGCTATGAATTTCTCTTCCACAAATTTGTATAAAATTTTTGGAAGCCATTAATTTTTAAAATCTAAACTTCCTCTTGAGAGTAACAAATTTAAAAAATTTGCTAAATGTATAAAAGATATGTAGACAAGGGGTGCCTGGGTGACTTAGTCAGTTAAGAATCTGACTCTTGATTTTGGCTCAGGTCATGATCTCACGGTAGTGAGATCAAGTCCCGTGTTGGGCTCTGCACTAAGCATGGATCTTGTTTGGGATTCTGTCTGTCTGTCTCTCTGTCTCTCACTGCCCCTCCCCCACTTGCACTCTCCCTCTCTCAAAAATAAATAAACATTAAACAAAAAGACACGTAGACTATTTTCCTCTTAATTTATCACTTTCAAGCTCTAAGCATTTATCTTAACTCGTATACAATAACATTTGCTGAATAAATGTGTTCACACTATTCTCTAGTCACACTATTAAAATTTCCCTTTCTTTTTTTTTGCTGTCTAGACTGAACCATCATAGTCTCATTAAACTGTTTCTGATGGCTCTTAGGGGGTTCTAGGACTGTGTTGGCCACCTAACATCAAGTCCATCTATTGTTCTTCCCCATCCCACTACTGCCATCAGGAGTGTGCAAACGGTGAGGAACATGAGGCATGCCTCCTCACTGTACCAGGCCATCTTCCCTCTTGGATCTAGCTATGAATTTCTCTCTGTATAAAATCTTTGGAAGTTATTAATTTTATATTTTTTTAATGTTTATTTATTTTTGAGACAGAGAGAGACACAGCATGAACGGGGGAGGGTCAGAGAGAGAAGGAGACACAGAATCTGAAACAGGCTCCAGGCTCTGAGCTGTCAGCACAGAGCCCGACACAGGGCTGGAATTCACGGACTGTGAGATCATGACCTGAGCCAAAGTCGTACGCTCAACTGACTGAGCCACCCAGGCACCCCAGTAGTTATTAATTTTTACAAACGAAATCTCTTCTTGAGAGTAACAAATTTAAAAAATTTGTTAAAAGTATAAAAGATATGTAGACTAGGGGCACCTGGGTGGCTCAGTCAGTTAAGCATCCAACTCTTGATTTTGGCTCAGGTCATGATCTCAGGGTTATGGGATCAAGCCCCATGTCTGGCTCCACGCTGAGCATGGAACCTACTTGGGATTCTGTCTCTCTGTTAAGTGAAGATTCATTGAATAACTTCTCAAGTCCCTTCAAACTCAAAAGTTCTAGAATATCTTTCTTTCCTAAGTAATAACTGGTAGTTTAGAACCCATTTTACTGCAAACATAGTTTTGTAGGCTTTTATTTTCCAATTTTACCTTTGTTTGTTCTGAAGCATGGGCATCTCCTTGGGCCTTGGATACTTTCTCAATGGAGCAGAGTTCCTCATTCTTGGGACTACTGACATTTGGGGCCAAATAATTATTTGTTGCAGTGGAAGGCAGGGGGGCTAGCCTAGGTGTGGCAGGATATACAGCAGCATCCCTGGCCTCTACCCTTTACATGCCAGTAGCAACCCTCACCCTCCTCCCCCCCCCCACACACACATCATGATGACTAAAATTGTCTCTAGATATATCCCGTGGAGGGAGGGACAAAATTGCCCCAAACGAAAATCGGTACATTAGAGTCTCTCTGTGTGGTGTCTCCATTTTACTTTCCAAAAGAGCCATTTCATTTTTAAACTTGAGATTATCACTGTGTAATGCCTCTACAATTGATAAAGATATTAATGTTAATTCCAAGTACAAAAAATAGCAACATAATTTCTCATTTCAATTACTACTGAACTTTTATCATTATAGGAATATAAATAGTCATGGGCTATATACCAACATTACAGTTTTGAAAAAAATTAGAGTACTGTGTCTCTATTACCACAGTAACAGTAAACTCTTATGGAATTTTAGCACTACCGGATTGTTTTAAATCTCAAATAACAAGGGTGAGCTAATTCTTTTCTCTTTTTCTTTCCTTCAAAAAAAGTACTACACTATTGCACCCGAGAGGTTTAAAATGTGTTTAAGTACCTTCTCTATAGAGAGTAAGAAGAATTAAGTTTTCATTATTCTGTGTATCTAGTGATCACACCACTGTTAGTGATAAAATCTCTGTTATCAGAAGAACTTATTTATGACTTTTCCCTGTTCTTATTTTTGCACCTTTTAACCTGGAAGGCCACTGGTATTCAAAGTAAAATGACTACCAGGAGCCGAGAGTGACAGCTGACAGGTTTGACCGAGTGGTAGTGCACATGCATGTTTGTGTGTGTGTGTGTGTGTGTGTGTGTGTGTGTGTGTGTGTGATATGTCCTCATACATCTAATCATCCAGATTTTTTTTTTTTTCATGTGTGAGACAGATGTCCACCCTGATAATCTTTACTGATAACCTGTGACTGGAAATTGACTTGCTACCTATGATAAAGTGAAAACGAGGCTGAGTCAGATAAAGAGGAAATGAAATAGAGTCTGTAGAGAAGAAAATGAGCATGAAGTCAATAGGTGAGAAAGAAGGCTGCGGCACAGTGATTCAGGATTATTTGATCAATGTAGGGGAAAATGCAGGGGGAAATAGCAGGCAACCCAGTTGTTTAGTACTCTATCTACAAATCAGTCAGATAGCTGTCAGTGAAATGATTAGCTATTTCAGTGTTGAGTGGGTAATGCTACAGTGAGAAAAGCAGGAGATGTGAATGAACCAAAACAACTCCGGTCACAAGACGGTTGGTTCTGAGGACAGATGCTATTTGGACCAGCAATCTACTACTCATCGCAAAAATGGTGTGAAATTATGATTTTAACATTTTTGGTATCAGCACTATCCTTTGATACTATGTACATTTTATATTACTTTCAGAATAAATAGCAAAATGAAGGGAACAGCAAAGGTAAAAAACAAAAGAGGTAAAGCTTTCCTAAAAGTACATCCATGGGTTTAAAAATTAATGAGAAGGCAGATGTCAGAAGAAAGAGGGAGCTTTGACGGCATGGTTACTCTGAAGTAGAGAGACCCTTGTGGGTCTGCCGTGAGGCCTGCGCATCACTAACAGTCATCCCTTTGAATCTTCTTAGGGTTTTTTCACTATCATCTTTTGAAAGTGGTATTACTTTTTTTTTCAAGTCCAGCTTAGGAATATGTTTTAACTAAATTTATTTCTTTGCTATATTAAACTTAAAAAGAGCTGCTTTGTTTTGGTTTCTCAGGAGTTTGGAAATGTTTTTATCATATGTCTGAAGATATGTTTTACATGGCAGGTGTTAAGGATCCAATAAGGTCTGTTGGACAAATGATTCATAAATATGTGTTCACATGCTGTACAATAGTTGAATAGAACCACACAGATGGAGCCACCCCATTCTATTGAGGAAGTGGTATGTGTTTTTGTAAAAACTGTGATACACATGGTTTTTAGCCAAGGAGCCAGACTCTGAGAAAGTTTGTGGAATAATTTACTTATGTTGTACTGATTTGTTCAGTGGGAGTGTGATGTAAATACACCCTTATTACATATTACAGAAAGGCCTGGAGGGTCTTAATAAAAGAAGTTTGAGACATCTCAGGGGAACTATGAAAAGAATACAAATAAAATGAATACTACTGATGGAAAAGATGTTATCTGGTATTTTTTTAAAGTGATGGAGATAAAGAAGTAAGCTTGAGTACTTAGGTTTCAAATTAAAGAGAGGGTGACTGAAAACAAGCTTTTGATTATAACATATTCCATTTTGTATAAAGTCACTGGTGAGCAGGAGACACAACTGGGAGATGGGGTTATCTTGGGCCTTTCTCAATCAGGTTTTAGCTAAAAATTAGTAACTATAATGACAGGATTTTAAAACTCATGCACTGCATCTTGGGAAGCAGCTTTCTAATTGTGATGGGGTATTCAGAAAGCATGAAAGACCCTGCCCCACTGTTTCCAAGATAACATCCTTTTGTTTGTCCTCACATTTCCCAGGGTATCTCATCATCATGGAGGTAATTCAAAAAGATGGGAGACTGGTGAGGGGACCCACAGAGCCTCATCTGAGAAGGATCTTGAATTCTAAGAGAAACAGTTTAGATTTTATCCTATATGCATAGGGGACCCATTTACCAAAGGAGTGACAGGATCACAGTTGGGCTTTGAGAAGATGATGCCAGCAGGACTAAGGAGGGATTTGAGGATAGAGAATGAGCACAGTGAGACTGCGTCCTGGCATTTTTCCTCAGTTGGCTAGCTATACACACAAGTTCACTGAATGACAAAGCAGAGTACAGGTGTCCCATATTACTCAGTGCATTTGTTTAGGACCATGTTGCTTATTCCGTACCTGCTCCACTCAAATTTAAATTCCTAATTCCTGCCTCTTGCCTTTAGATTGTCTGTATCCAAATTTCCACGCCTTTGGCTCATTCTTATCCCCCAGAGACTTTGACCTTTCTCTCTCCTAGAAGACTATCTACCATGCAGAACCCCTGCCAGTCACTTGGATTGTTCTTCAGCCTCAAATCCCCATGTGATGGATAGGATTTGGACGATTATAATGATCTTTATATTCCAGCTGAGAGGTAATGAAGGTTACAGCAGGGAGTTAATGACTAAGGGGGATTTTAGAGTCAGAGCAACAGTATTTGGTGACTAATTTAGTATGAGAGGCCAGATAAGTAGAATGCAATCTATGGTTGTGGCCCTGAAGAATCTAGAAAACTGGGGCTGGGGGTAGGGGTGTGGGGGGTTTTAATTGAGATATGGAAGACACAAGAGCAACATGGTTTTTTAAGAGTTAAACATTCAGCATGGTAAGTTTTGTGAGAGCAACTCTCATGGAAGACCACATATGGATACAAAGCTGAAACCACTGGAATGGTGATATTTGTCATGGGAAAGAGTACAGTAGAAAGACAGAAGGCCAAAAATGGGTACTTGAGTTTTATCCACCTTTAATTTGTTATCAGAGGGACAGAAATCAGCGAAGAAATTCAAGGAGGATTCAGAAAGGCAAGAGGAACAGCAGCAGCATAGGGAGAAGGAAAGTGGAGTGCCGTATATCCTTATTCTTCTTAATATAAAAGGGTATAAAATTGTCTGCTTTAGAGGGAGCCAAGAATGAAATACATTGGCATGGCATTTTCCTGAATAACTTACTGTTTGATGGCTTTTCTTGGTTAATTGTGCTGCTTCTTGGTTAATTGTGTTCCGTTAGCTTGAAAGTAAAGGCCAAGAAAGGAATAAAGCACAGTTCCCACTGAGCACAGGTGAAGGCAAGCCTTTGATTAGTGACTATAACTCTAGCTTAAATGTTTGTCAGTATTTTTGACTTGCTTGCTGGATTCATAATTTACATGAAAATGGCTAATAGGTGTGCAGCTGCTGGGTTTCCCAGCTGGCCACTTGGTTTTTGGAAGCTTCATTTTAGTGAATTCAGAAATGCTTCTTCCAGCCTCCTTGCATGTGACTTCCCCACTTCAGGTGCTTATATTACTTGCTTGGAACCATGTTATTCTTTTTAGTTTAAATGTTTCAAATCAGTAGATTCATATTTTGATTGGTATTGGTGGAATTTTAATTCTTAGAGATATATTTTTGTTCAGTAGGTCTTTATGTGAAAGTGATAAAATTTCTTAAGAAGTTGTTCATATGATTTTATCTGTTGAGCATGAAGGAAATATGTATGTATAGGTGGGTGTGAGGGAGGGAGGGAGGAAGTAGATGGGGAATGGAGGGAGACAGAGACAGAGAAAGGTGGGGAGAGAGAAAAAAAGAGAAAATGGGGGAGAGGGTGAGAGGCAGAGAGAGAAAAGAGTGAGAGCAGCCTGTACTTTGATGAGTTTTCAATTCAGTCCTTTTGGGACCATAGACAACCACCTGAATGTTCTGATGCCATTTTAATTGGATTTTTCTTTATTTCTTCATGCTAAGCTTTATGCATTGCTTGTGGCCTGGAAAAGTTAATACTATTTTCAGAGGGTCTGATTTGGAACACTAATGAATATTAGACCCTATGGGAATTAGAGTCAATAGGAGATAGACCTTTAACCCTTTAACATTTTTCTTCATACATGCGAATCAGGAAAGAGGGTTTGTTACTATAAATAACAAAACATTCACATACTACCAAAAATCACTTCCATTCTTCAAAAAAGCATTTCTGGATCTGCATGATATGTACAATTGTTAAACTAGAATTGGTACTAATATCACCTTAAGTAGCAAAATATTTAATGTGGATAAAAATGATGTACCCCTACGGGTACCTGGGTGGCTCAGTCAGTTGAGCATCTGACTCTTGATGTTGGCTCAGTTCATGATCCTGACGTGGTGGGACTGAGCCCTGCATGGGGCTCTATGCTGAGCATGGAGCCTACTTGGGATTTTCTCTTTCTCCTTTCTCCTAGCCTCTCTCCCACTCACGCGCTCTGTCTCTCTCAAAATAAATAAATAAACGTTTAAAAAAATGATGTACCCATAAAACATGTATTGGTCAGAGATCTTTCCAGGTGTAATTAGTAATCATGCTAAATTAACATCACTAACATTTTACAATTGAAAATATCATAAATAACCCCAGCATATATAATTAAATCAAATATTATATTCATGTCTTATTAATTACAATATTGGTCCTACATAGTGTAGGATGTGGGATAAGAGAAAAAAAATAGAAGATAAAAAAATAGTGTATCTGCCTGAACAACTAAAAGAATGACATTTCCACTTAATAAAATGGGGAAATATGGGGAAGAAGAGATTGAGGTAAGAAAAATCTTGGAATTTAGTGTTGGAAACTCAGATCTTGCAAGGATAATTAAATGAATATGTGAAGTACGGCTTCATAAAGGCCTGGATAGCTGTCTTATTTACTGTGGAATTTCCATTGCTTTGACCCTGTTTTTCTTGAATAAATGATTGAATAGGTTCAGGGTAGATCAGCTCGAGACATAAACTTTGCTATTTTCAGCATATATGTTGTATTTATTATTTTTATTGTTTAATTTTTATGTTTTTAGAGGGAGAGAGAGAGAGAACACACAAGAAGGAGAAACGGAAAGAGGAAGGGGGAGAAAGAATCTTAAAGAAGGCTCCACGCTCACCATGAAGCCCAACACAGGGCTCCATCCCACAATCCTCAGACTGTGACCTGAGCCAAACTCAAGAGTTGGATGCTCAACCAACTGAGCTACCCAGGAGCCCCATAGGTTGTATTTAAAGTCAAGAATCTGGGTGACATCATTAAGGATGAGACCATAACTAGAGAACAGAAGAGACATAAAGAAGTCAAGTGTCTGAGCACTGGACATGCTGAATTCTGGAAAATGAGGGCAATCTCTATGTCTCTATCTCCAGCTCTATTTCTATGTCTGTAATTGTATGTACTGCTATATCTTCATCCATATGCATGTTCTCATCCATAGCTCTATATCTATGTTTATCTATATCCGTACACATTTCCCATTTCAATTACTGTATCTATATAGACATTGATACACACACATATAAACATATTTATCACAATGTATGTAAAAGGGATTGTACTATCTTCAATCTTTGGTTGCTTGTATTTTCAATTTAGTAAATCTCCTTGGAGATCTTTCCATGTCATCATACCCTGCTCCACCTCATTCTCTTCTAGTAGCTGCATAGTGTTGTATTGTTTCAAAATTCAATAGTTTGAATAAACAGTTCCCCACTGACTGACATTTAGTTTATTTATACTTAGACTATTTGCTATTGCTAACAGTGTTCCAGGGAACATCCTAGTCTCTGTCTACATCAGCATACACTTACAGGTATATATCTGTAGGGCATGTATTACAACAGACAAGTTTCTGGTCAAAAATATATGTTTTTTTTTAAATGTTTATTTATTTTTGAGAGTGAGAGCATGAGTGGGGGAGGTGCAGAGAGAGAGAGAGACAGAGGATCAACAGCGGGCTCCCTGCTGACAGTACAGAGCCTGATATGGGGCTCGAACTCACTAGTTGTTTAGATCATGACCTGAGCAGAAGTCAGATGCTTAACTGACTGCGCCACCCAGGAGCCCCCAAAATATATACTTTTAAAAATCTGATAGACATTGTCAAAATGTTTTACCAAACGTGGGCCTCCCACTGATAAGTATGTGAGAATTTTTTAAAGGTTATTCATGAGTTGAATGATTATTATGTCAACTGATTCATTTGTATAAGGTCAAAAAAGCAACTGGCACCAGTCACAGAAAATAAAGTTTTGATTGGTACTGGAAGAGAAGAGAGAGAGGCTTAGTTACAAAGCCCTGCAACACTTAGTGATTATGGCTTCTGGTTCCATAAATGCCTAAGTCAGGGCAGAATTTTACTTTGATGTAATAATCTCTTCATTTTAATAATTTTATTGCAATAAATATAAGCTAAAACTTCCATGTAAGCATTTAGAATTTAACTGCATAATGTACTTGTGATAACTGATTAGGCATTTGGACAAAAGTAAATTTATATATTCACACTTTATCACCTAAAATAACTTCAAGTGAATTGGAACATTAAATATTAAAGATCAAAATATCAAAAGGCTGAATATCCACCACCACCATATTACCACAGCAGTAGCAGCAATAAAAACAACCAATCTAGGAATGAACACTTAAGTATAATCTTAAGAGAAAAAGGCTTTAAAAACCTACAAAGGCAGGAAAAAACTGATAAATTTTAGTAAAAAATGAGTATTTCTGCATAACGTAACCAAATTAAAAGAATCAGTCTTTTAGAGAAGCATATCAGACAATGTAAAAAGTAAAGGCTAATACTGTTTATAACAAATATCAAATAAAATATATAAAAAATGGTATCATTAAACTGAACAAACCAACATTAAAACTTAAGAAAATGGAGGGGCGGGGGTGGTGCTTGGGTGGCTCAGTTGGTTAGGGGTCCAGTTCTTGATTTTGCCTCAGGTCACAATCTCACAGTTTGTGGGCTCGAGCCCCATGTCATGCTCTGTGGAGCCTGCTTGGGATTCTCTCTCTCTCTCTGCCCTCTCCTACTCATGGTCTCTTTTGTCCTCTCTCAAAATTAATAAATAAACTTAAAAAAAAAAAAAGAACAAAATGGGCCAAAACACAAAAAACTATGCTAAAGAGAAATTAGAACCATAAACACATATCTGGAATAATGATGCCCAATTTCACTAAAAACCAAATAAACACAAATTAAAATGATTTACTGTATTTAACCTCTCAATTTTAAAAACGCTTAAAAAGATAATGAAAAAAAAATATGGCTGGGGGGAGTGAAGTTGAAATGTACATTTTTTATAATTGCTGGTGGTAATTTTAGAAAGCAATTTAGTGAGAAAGACCACACTCTTAGATGCTATTATCTTTTCATTCACATATCTCTCCTGAAAGAATGATGTATATATAAAATAAAATGTAAACAATAAAATATTAACAGTAGCAGTATTTATGAAAGCAAAAACTTTTATTCTACCTAAGTATGCAATGACGAGGAAGCAGATACCTATGAATATACATATGTGATGGATTATTCTGTAGAATTTAGCCTTGCTCAAGAGGAGTAGGTAACAATAAGAGCACAAGTAGTATATAAAAAATGAAAAAAGACAAAATCCAACGAACATTATGATTACAGCTTTGGGGAAAAACACTCACTGATACATTAAAAAAATAAAAAGGAATATATCAAAATATTTATAGTTGTTCGTTGGCTGGTAAATCTCTTGATAATTATTTTCTAAATATACATTTCTATGTATTTGAAATACTCTTTAGTTAGAATGTACAATTTTATGTACTGTTCTAAAACTGTAATTTCATGAAATGAAAACTATTTTTGTTCTGTATTGTAAAATTCACTCTGACTCTTCTTTTATGGCTTGAGAGAAACAAATAAATTTTAACCTCCAAATCCTGAGGCTTTTCCTTAAGTTCCATATCATAGGAAGTCAAGCCTTACTTGAATGAAGAATTACATACCTGAAAGAAGCAGTCTCTCTGTCATTAATTTTGCCTCCGAAAGGATTCTCAGCGTTTCCAGTCTTCAGAGCACTCCTCTCTATCCCATTTGGGAAAGACAAATTCTGTGTTATGTCTGTATTGTGTAAGTGCCAACTTTACCAACAGGCAGTGATACACCTCCCTCTGCTTGAACCCATGGAAGTGTTTTAAATTTGCAGAGAATCTATCACCAGTGCTGGCAAACCAAGCACTGTTAAGTATTGTGCCCCAGTGAAGGGAACGGAGAAAGAACATTTAGGCATTAAATAAGTTGCCCACTGTAGAAAAGTTGAAAAGAAAACTGATACTCAAAATACCCACTAAGTGATTTCCCAGTCTTTTACATTTTTCATATTACAGGGATACAGTGAAGTCTTTAAGTTGTTCTATCTTATGGCTACTGAGTTAGCAGAATTAAAACTTGGGAACATGAATGATTGACTGTATGACTGACAGCAAAGTTCCCCTTGAGGGCAATTCAAAATAGGAGTAAATGTACATTCCAAAGGGGAGGACTTTCTAATATACCTCTTTTTCACCCAGCTCCCAGAAGATCAAAATCTTAGCATTTTTTTGACAGACTGTCCCAGACCTAAACTGTAAGTATAACAATTAATCGACAAACTAAATGTAAATGTGTCCATGCATATATTTGTATGTATATAGGACATAAATGCATGTTTCTGCACATATATATGTAAGGCATGTTACACATTCCTTTTAGTAAGTGTAAAGATTATATTTAGCTTGGTAAATAATGGAACCTGGTGAGTTATTTCCTGACCCAACATCAGGTCACTCCACAATTATCTACCCTAAGTATGAAACACAGTATTTGCTCATTTATAAAATACAAAACCAGTCTTCAATCTTCAAAGTAACTTTCCTTGTTAACTAATTTATTCTTATTTTTATACTAAGTTCTAAAATGCTTTCTGCATGTCTCATTGTGAAGAATAAACAACTCATGTATTAACCCAGTAGCTACTTCTCACAGGGGTGGTCTAACTTTTGGCACGGATTCTTCACGGTAACTGCACTGCTTTGCCATAACATAGAATATTGAACAGCTTATAAACACATTTCCCTGGAGACCTCATCAGGTTATACATTTTTAAGAGACACCTAGCACTACTAGCAAGTCACAGGCAGTCTCCAGCATCAGGACTCTTCCATCTGGCTTGGGTTTTGCTGCCTCTATTTGTACATCTTCACATGAGGAACACTCTAGGAACTAAAAACTGTTCTCTCCTTCATTATGCATGTGGCGTGCGATGCAATTTACCACCTAACAGATGTCATAGCTAAGTACCCAGGATCATGTCATGATTCATTCATCTTAAGACAATCTGCTTCAGAAATGCATGGCTTTTTATAAATTCAGACAATTTGGTTTTAGAGTAATTCTATAAAATGCTGTCTGTTTATAACTTTAATTTTTTTCTTAAAACACAATTATAGACTTCAGATTGTTTGTTTTTAAGTTATCTGCCTCTTTTTGGTTCCCCTTTGAATGTCTCTGCCAATGAAAAAGTAATAAAAATCAGTTTTGTTTTTTTTTTTATCTGAATGGTTATTGAGGTTAACTCCAGAGAATATTCTAAAATTGAGGTTTTGATGTCTAGGCAAATCTGGGGAAACATTATTTCTTTGCCCTCGTAAAGCAGGCAAAAAATTCCTGCCGGGTGGTATTTTGCATAATATTGTCATTAAACATGGTCTATCTTTAGCGGAAGAAGCAGACGGTAATAAGTCAAATAGGGATGAAGAATTATCTGAATCTGAGGAGATACACTTGCAAATGAGTAACCGAAATTATTATTAAAGGTAGAAATATGACATCCAGATTAATAGAGTAAAAGGTTGAAAGAAATGTTTAACTATTGGGAGTAATTATCAAAGGCTTTTTCGTAAAAGAATATGTTACGTAGTCTCCTATTTTGGGAGGCTTATTTTTCTGTGCTAGAATAAAGAACCCATAGATTCTTTGCTGCAGCTGTTACACTCTTGATTAATCTAAGTACTGTAACCATAAAAGGAAAAGTAGCTTAATTAAAAAATGTTAGAGCAGAATAGAATACATTTACAATAATTTCCCTTCTTTTTTTGGCTAAATGCAAGAAAGAACATCATCCTTTCTTTTAAAGGGAGCAAATCAATATCTGTGCCTTTGCAATTACCCTCAAGGCACAATGTTATACAGGCGGGTGCACAAACAAAGGAACCATAGGTTAAATACCATATCCCTCAACATTAAAAAAAGCAAAGAACTATTTAAGTCTTGCTACATTTATTTCTGTCCTCTTCCCCCACACACTATCATTGCAACTTCCAACCTTCATCCCATAAAAATGTTTCTCCCAAACGTACTAGCTTGTTTTTTATTACTTAACTCTGTTTTTAATTTCCCCCCAAAGGGATCCAAATTGATTTCTTTATTACTTTGAGGTGAAAATGTCTCATTGGGTTGATGTTTAGTTTGTTTATAAAATGAATTTATCCTTTTAATATTTATACAGCTTTAGAGTAGTATGAGGTAAAGGCACAGCAGGAAAGTTTCCCAGTTGGGACTTCTGTGTTTTCCTATCCTGTCAATATAGGAATTGATTTCCTATGTGCATCTGTAGAAGTCCTATGGGAGACAGTTTTCTTATGGTTGTGCTGTCAATTGCCTTCAGTACGTATTTGTAACGATAGGTTATAATGAGAATGAATGCATAGTTTTAGCTAGAACAGGTGAATATTTAAAATTTTGATTGTATGTTGGTAAAAGTCTCCTCTTGATAAGTTGAAGAATATATCTGGGGGCGCCTGGGTGGCTCAGTCAGTTAAGCATCCAACTTCGGCTCAGGTCATGATCTCACGGTTCATGAGTTCAAGCCCCATATTGGGCTCTGTGCTGGCAACTCAGAGCCTGGAGCCTGCTTTGGATTTGTGTCCCCCCCCCCCCCGCCCCTCCCCCACTTGCACTCTGTTTCTGTCTCTCAAAGATAATAAACGTTTAAAAAATTAATTAGTTAAAAAATAAATCTATAAAATTTCAACAGTCACAACAGAAAAAGCAACAGTATTAGGCAGAGAGTTTCATAGTATTAATCATAAAAACATATGATTCTGATACCATCGTCTTACCTTCCTCAGCAATTATCTCAATTTCTTTAGCATATAACCAACCCGGTTCTGCAGTGGTTGCTTAGCACCATGGCTGAGACAAATCACATGCCAGACAGAACTATTTTTCAGTGGGAATTTTCCACAAAAAACTGAATTATTTGTTATCTTCAATTCTGCCCCGTGTTTGGTTTAATTTTAAAGGATTTTTACTACTCCATGTGAAAATAATAAAACATTTTTAATAATGCCCAAAATACTGTATACAAAATAAAACCAAGCACCACCCACCACTTAGCTCTCCTGAGTCCATATTAAAAGCTAAACAAAACATACCACACAAAATTAAAGGAAGGAATGGGACCAAACTGAACTGAACAATCGGAGGGTATTTTATTTCTCTGGCTTAAGTATTTCATGAAAGTATAAAGCTACCTGTGCTCCTTACATAAAATTGAAAATAATACTTTTCAGATCCTTCAGGAATTGATAGAAGAGGCAATTTGGTTAAAACATTTTCTAATTCTCTTCCTTTTGGCTAAATTCAGATCTGTCAACTGAATATATTTCAAAGAGAAATTCCTTTATTGTTTTTAGAAACATATGAAGGAAACCTCAATCTTTTTTACATTGTGGGACCAATTTATAGATTCTCTGTTCCTTCTATGCAGAAAAAGTGCCTGCTATCCAGCTGGTTCCTTTGGAAGAAGGAGCTTCTTGGTGTGGACAAAAGTACCTAAGAAGACTCAGTTGTCAAGTTGTCATGAATTGCCCTTGAATTGACTGAAACAGTAAGAGACTTGATTTTAGGGATCTAGAGAGTAAGCTGTCTTTTAAGAGACATATCTTTAAAATTGGCAACAAAGAACAGCTGCACTTGAGGTACTTGCTGAGGGAGGAGAATCTATACCCCTTGTCAAGTCGTATCTAACTGAAGATTTGGCTAAGGAGAAACAATACATACAAACTTTACTCAGTCCACCCTTTCGCTTAGATCAGGAGGTCTCTAGTCTCAGATTCACATTCCTTCAGAGGACAGACAAGTAAAGTAAATGAGTGAGGCAGGGCAGGTAAGGCATGAGTATTCAGAAGTAGTATTTGCATTTCTAATGAAAAAGGAGAAGTAATACACACATTTGTTTTGATATGAATGTACTTGCCAAACACATACACACAACTATCCAGCTTTATCGATTGGCTCCAATATGTGGCAAGTCTCAGTTCTTCCATTTATTAGCTATTTGACAGGGGAAGTTCCTTAAGCTATGCTTTAGTTTCCTTATCTGGAAAATGGGAATTTATAATAGTACTTACCTCATGGAATTACTATGATGAATAAATGAGTTGATATAGTTAAAGTGTTCAAAAAGTACCTGGCACACACCTAGAGTATGTAAGTAATTATTATCATGCATACTTATTCTGTGCCTCTTCTCAGCTTTTCTCTGTGTCTTTATACATACTCAGTGCACACATACACACATACCACAAACATACTCATTAATAAAAATATTACTAAA
Organism: Puma concolor; assembly: GCF_028749965.1. Lineage (NCBI taxonomy): Eukaryota > Metazoa > Chordata > Mammalia > Carnivora > Felidae > Puma > Puma concolor. The sequence continues at coordinate 72,941,040 of NC_141667.1, forward strand.
AATGGATTTGGAGGGTAATAGAGAAGCTCTGAAGACCAAGTAATTTACATTTGTCCCTCAAGAACCACTCTCCACACTCATTCATGCTTTTATGTCTTCTCTGTACCCCTGGAGGTTGTCCTTTACAGATGACACAAACTGGCTCACATGCCCTCCGGTTTCCAGCCAGATTTGCCTATGGGGAGTCACCCACTGGACAGTAGAAAGAATAAGGAGAATTAAGTCAAGGCATTTATTTTCCTGCTAACCCCACTCCACTCCCACCCTGTGCTGTAATGTTGTTGGCTGGCTGGGTTCTTCTGCTAAAAGTCACAGCTCCTTTTTGAGTCTCTCAAGTATAGTTCCTCTCTCTCCTTCCCCTTTATGCCTAGGAGGTGACAGTTTCTACGCTTGCTAGCCCTGACATGTTTAATCATCCCTTATTGCCCATTCTCACTGGTTTGTCAATAACCTTCCTCAATATGCCTGCCTGATTGTGCTATCTCTTTCCTGCCTACACTCTTGTTAATATAGGCTCTTATACAAAATAGTTTAATACTTTCTCTCCTTTCCCCAAATCCTTCTCTAAATGAGAGAAAACCTAGTAAAATGATAACAAAGCCATAAAATGCTTGGATATCTAATGCAGGTGATAGCAGCAGAAAATACAATGAGTAAATTCCACATTGACAGTGAAAAATTGCTGAACTGAGGACCATATACAGGTGACCTTCAAAACAATTGATTTTTCCCTGAACAAAAGCCTAGAATAATCTATACTCAGACAGAAGCTAGTTGAAGTCGTGGCTAGTGGGACTGGCCTAAAGTTACTAATAGGGTAAAACATTTGAAGTAGTTTTATCTTTGAGAGGGGTTCTTCCAAAACAAGCTGTGAGTATAGTTCTCTGAAGAGGGTGTTCTGTCCTAAGAGACACCCAGAATGCCTTTTGCAGGCTGGGGAAACAGGATCATCCTTAGGTTACAAGTGGAATAAAGAGACATCTGCCTGGAATGGCTCTGATGAAGTTGTGCCTACAGGCTGAATAGTAGAATAGATAGCCTTTGAAATAGCAAGTTAACATGAAAATTAGAGCATTCATGTTCCTAGTTATCAGAAATCCTAAATTCATACAGTTATCACAGACTGAAAAAGAGAATGTTGAAAATACATTATTCATATAAATGTAAAACCATCGGTAATTTGGTTTATTTGAATCTATAAACACATGTAAACATCCATGCATATGTAAAAGCCAAAATACTGGAAAAATTTCTAGATTCACTCCCAGAAATCAAAAATGGTTTCAATATAAATTTACAGTGCTCAAAGTAAGGGTAACCAAGTATGTATGTGTGTGTTTGCACGCACACGCATGTGTTCCTCAACGCAAGTCTACACTGGCTAAAAGCAATGAAGTGGTGTCCACATGGTATGTTCTTTCCCCTCATTATTAGTAACCTGCTTTTTATTATACTTTTCTCTTGAAAGAATGTACACAATATAAATGTTGAGTTTTATAGCTGTTTACATTCTAAGGAGATGAAGTGAGGAAAAAGTAACATGTTCCTTTCATTTTCTTAAATAGTGAATGTAAAGGATATTTAATGGTAGTAAAAATAACTTTATTTCCTATAATAACAACAGCAACTTACAACCACCAACAACACAACAAAAAACACCACAGGACATTTGGTCATTTTAAAATGACTTAGATCCTGTTTATTTTGTGGTTTGACTATCAATTCATTATGAATAACCAAAACCTTCTAAACATTTAAACGTTCTAAACATGGCTTGTAGTGGCAGAATTTATTATTATGAAATCCTTGTTAAACGTACTTAAAGTTTCCTAACTTCTTCCCCAACCAAAGCAAGACAAATCAAAGCAAAACAAAAACAAAACAATGAGCATAAAAGGAAAATAAAGAAGAATCCAAAGTGGTGGATTAATAACTCATGTCTGAGTTATATGGTCCATACAAGTCACACACAAATGTATTTTGGAAAATGTAGGCTATGGATGCATTCAAGAGAAGTTTCTAAAATAGTACAGGTGTGGAGGATATTTACTTCATTAGCTAACAGAAACTTGATTCTCTTCTGAACCCCTACAAGTAACTCTCTGGACATCAATAATAATATTTCTCAGTCTTCCTCTAGACATGAAGAGGATCATATTATTTATGTTCCTTCGTAGAGGCAACTTCACTAGATCTTAAAAGGAGTTGGGTTATCAGGCTTCCTGAACCTATCTTTAGAATGTCTAACTCATTAAGGACTTTTAAAGATGGTCTCCTTAGCATCAGCTTCAGGTAAAATTTAGATTTATTGGGTCCCAACTATCCATGGATGCTTCTAAGCCCAAAATAGAGTATCAAAATTTCTTTTAACATCTTAGGTCATGACGCTGATTAACTTTCTGGGTTAAGTGGGCAAAATAATTTCAAAAATAACGCGAATACTTAATTTTACTTAATTTAATCTATGTTAAGAAACATTTTTATTTAAATTTATTAGAGTAAAATATACACAATGAAACTTGCCATTTCTTCTATTGTTATGTGTGTAGTTACTGGCATTCAGTATATTCACATTGTTGTGCCACCATTACCACCATCCATCACCAGAACTTTTTCATTTTCCAAAACTGAAACACTGTATCCATTAAACAAATCCTCATTCCCCAAACCCCACAGTGCCTGGTAACTACTATTCTACTTCATGTTTCTATTAATTTCACTACTCTGGATACCTCACACAAGCGGAATCATACAACATTTGTCCTTTGGTGCCTAGTTTCTTTCATTAGAAATCTCTTCAAGGTTCATCTGTATGGTCGCATATGGCAGAATTTCACTGCTTCTAAAGGCTGAAAAATATTTCGTCACATGTATATACTACATTTTTAAATCCATTCATTCATCCACAGTGAGCTGTTTCTACCTTTTGGCCCTTATGAATTATGCTGCTATGAACATTGGTGCAAATTTCTCAGTTCTTGCTTTTATTACTTTTGCACATACATATACTTAGAAATGGAGTTGCTGGATCACATAGTAATTCAATGTTTAATTTTCTGAAGAACTGCCATAATGTTTTCCACAGAGAGTATACCATTTTTTTAAATAATAGCCATCTAAATGAGTGTGAAGAGATTCCATTGTAGTTTTGATTTGCATTTTCCAAATCATTGAATATGAACATCTTAAAAGAAAAAAAAATTTAAGTTTGCTTTTAATTTCAATCACCACTAGAGCTAGAGAGTTGGAATTTCTTTTTAATGTTCTTTGGGTTGATCTAATATTATTATATTTTTAAGAAAAACGTAAAAATCACTGCATATTAAATTAAAATTATAGGGGCGCCTGGATGGCTCAGTTGGTTAAGCATCCAATTTCAGTTCAGGTCATGATTCCATGGTTTGTGGGTTCCAGCCCTGCATCTGGATCTGTGCTGACAGCTCAGAGCCTGGGGGTTGCTTCAGATTCCGTGTCTCCCTCTCTTTCTGCCCCTCCCCCACTTGTGCTCTGTCTCTCTCAAAAATAAACATTAAAAAATAAATTTTTAATTAAATTTATTTTATAGATAAAAGCATCAAACTCCTCTTGATAAAAACTATGGAAAAGTATTTTCTATACCCTGTAAAATACTAATTTACTGTCTCATTTCCAGATTATGTAAGTAGGAGATTCTCATTACGTAAAAAAAAAAAAAAAACAAAAAAAACAAAAAAAAACTAAAATATGAAGAAAATGTAAACATCAAAAGAAACAAACAAGCTATCAAACAAGTAAACTGTAGTATTGACTAAAGCAATGGCTGAATTGAGTATTAAGAAATGCCGAAGAAATAATATATATAAATTTTTTACTTTAAATTTTTAAAAAAATTTCTTGAGACAATAGCAACTTAGATGGTATGAAATGAGTTAGTGTTCTCAATTTAGAGATCTTTAGTTATCTTATAGATAAATAATGGGGAGCACTGTTGAAAGGAACATAAAGAGGGATGTTCAAGGCCAAGAATATGGTCTATTTGGAAAACAGATGGCTTGTAAAAAACAAGCTTTATGAACAAAGATTTGCGGGAATTTTGCTGGTTGGTTTTAAGAAGGTTTTTTTCCCCCTGCTCTGAGTATTTCCATTTGATCAGAGAACGCTTTGTGGTGATATTTCTGAAGCTAGTGATTCTGATGCTGCCAGCCAAGGAGTTTCAATGGTTTACTCTGAAAAGTAGTTTCATACTTCCTTTTCCAAGACCGTAAATTACCCAAACAAAAGTAACATGTGTAGTTTGCTGGAGGCCATATAAAGAAAGAGAGAAATGTGTTTGCGCAGCAACAAAAGACTGTGGCTTTATTGGCAACACCATCAAAGCTAATCCATTTGCTTGCCAAGGCAGTGTGAATCCATTGCAAGATGTGTCAAATCTGTTAGAGAAATGATTTTCCTGGAGCACCCACTTGCGGTTTGTAGCTCTTTCTTCAAACCCCCTGATTGAGAGGGAAGATTTCCTAGGATAGTACAGAGCTGCTTTCCTCTTTTGGGTTTTCCTCCTTTCAGAAATTATATCTGTAAGTAACAATTTTGATTCTCATTGGTCAGCAATTTTTCTGGCAAATCACTGAAAAGATTTACTCTGGAAATTCTCTCCTGTCCGATTAACAATGACTTTTGATCTTAATGAGTTAGAATCACTTAAGATGTGATTCCAAAAATTATTCTGCACCATTTTGATCTACTGATTGGAAGTGCTCATTGACTGTTGTAACATATTTTGGAGAATTAATAGGGACGATTCCAAGTTAGAGAAATTTCACCTCTGTCTTACAGTACAAGATACTGAATTTACAAATATGGGGCAATACAAATCCACAAAATCTTATTTAGCTTCAACCCAAACATTTTGCTCTATTTCTTAAATTCCATTTAAAGACAATGAGTAATTTAAGCTGAAGCCCTTTTGCTTGTGAAGATAAACATTCACACTTGCAAATCACTGAACACTGTTATCTGGTTGAGCCCTCAGCCAGTTGGAATGACACAAACCAGCAAAATCAATCGATCGATCGATTGATCAGTCACAGAACGCTGCTTCAAATATCCTGGACTTTAAAGCCTAATATAGTGGTTTAGATATCATAAATAATGCTGTGCTGTAATTTATGCAATGTAAAAAAAATGTTATTCACTTTACCTTAAGTAGTGTAGAAATGGTTTTAAATGGATTTGTAAAACTAATATACTTATGTTTAGGAATTAACAGTAGGTTTCAGTTTACATACAATTTATTATGTATGATGTGAAAATATTTTAATATAAGATAGAATATTTTTTATGATATTGATGTGTTTATAATTTGCTATCAGGTAAGAACTTACCACATTTGCTAGCATATGACAGTACTGGCTTATATGTCGCATCTGATTTATAAAATCTAGACAGAATATGAAACTGTATTTGGCCATGGTGCCTGGTGCTACTGGATTCTATCACTGGGAGATGACATATGAAAGCAAGAGTGGAAACTGCTCTTAAAGACATAAAGACAGAAGCAGAACTCTTGGGCCAGAAAGGAAGTCAGAGAGTCATTTATTCCTTTTCACCTCCTTTCCTTTTTAGCCTTCTGGGCTAGGAGAACAGAAGATAGAAGTACAGGGAAATGTTAGTCTTTAATTTATAAAAAAAAGTAAAAAGACTAACATTTCTCCGTACTTCCTATTTTTTAAAAATAGATTTCACTGTGTAGTGTTTTTTGTTTTTGTGTTTTAAGTTTATTTACTTATCTTGAGGGGGTAGAGGGGGCAGAGAGAAAGAGAATCCCAACTAGGCTCCACACTGTAAGTGCAGAGCTCGATGCAGGGCTCAAACTCAGGAACCCTGAGATCATGACCTTGACCAAAGTCAGTTGCTTAACTGACTGAGCCGCCCAGGCACCCCAAAATGTGAGTCTTATTTATATTTATCTTTTAAAAAATATTCATTCATAATACTTTAAAAATGTATAATATAGTATTAATATCTATAATCAGCTTATAAAAATATATATATCTTGCAAAGTACCATATAAAATGTTTGGAAACCATTTTTTTTTAATATGAAATTTATTATCAAATTGGTTTCCATACACAACCCAGTGCTCATCCCAACAGGTGCCCTCCTCAATGCCCATCACCCACTTTTTCCTCCTTCCCACCCCCCATCAATGCTCAGTTTATTCTAGTTTATTTTTTATTTTTTAAAAAAAATTTTTTTTTTTTCAACGTTTATTTATTTTTGGGACAGAGAGAGACAGAGCATGAACGGGGGAGGGGCAGAGAGAGAGGGAGACACAGAATCGGAAACAGGCTCCAGGCTCTGAGCCATCAGCCCAGAGCCTGACGCGGGGCTCGAACTCACGGACCGCGAGATCGTGACCTGGCTGAAGTCGGACGCTTAACCGACTGCGCCACCCAGGTGCCCCTATTCTAGTTTTTAAGAGTCTCTTATGGTTTGGCTCCCTCACTCTCTTTTTTTTTTTTGTTTTCCCTTCCCCTCTCTGGAGACCACTTCTATAGGCAATACTGAAATCAAATAATCCTGAAAAAAGGGTGAGGAGAGTGTATTGAAGATGTGTTTTATAGCCCATGTATATTTCACTGCTTACATAATATTCTCTTCATATTCTCAATTTCTGTTTTTAAAAGTCATTCAGCTTTATGAGAAGGTAGATAAGCTTATTTTTTGGGAGGAAGCAACTGAGAGACAGAGAGAGAGAATGTATATATCTTTAGGAAGAAAATGTTCACCAGATTCGATAATATTCTATCTGGAATTTTTTGTTGCTATACATAATGTCTGAGGTTTTTACATTTCAATTTTATTTTTAAGTTTATTAATTTGAGAGAGAGAGAGAGAGAGACAGAGTGTGAGTGGGGGGAAGGGCGGAGAGAGGGAGACTGAATTCAAAGCAGGCTCCAGGCTCTGAGCTGTCAGCACACAGCCTGATGTGAGGCTTGAACCCACGAATCGTGAGATCATGACCAGAGCTGAAGTTGGACGTTTAACTGAATTGAACCATCCAGGTACCCCTCACATTTAAACATGATCAGAGAAATGATAGACATTTTTTAATCTATGTAAAATTTGTGAAAGCTAAAGATATATGATTCTAGATTATCTTATTACTTACAAAAGATATACTCCAATATATTTTCTATTGGAAGTTTGCTATAATAATCAACAATATCTATTTATTCTTGTCATCGAAATTCAGCATAAAACGTTACTATTGTTTTATTTTAAGTGCTCTGGTTCAGTAATTCACTTTTTTTTTTTTTTTCACTATTTGGAATTATTCCCAATGCAGTTACTAGAGCAACATGTTGGTTTTTATACTATACAGTAGGTTAATTAATACCTATACAGTGGTTAATTAATACAACATTGCTAATTGAAGTAAAAAGAATAGCAACATATTAATAATGTGTCACTTTGACTCTTACATTTAATATTTATAAGAACACTGTAAGGCAACTACTATTAATCTTGTTATATATGTAAGGAAATGAATTCAGAAAGTTAAATAACTTCCTTACATTGCTGGTAAGGTGAAAGTCAGATGTGAACCCCAAACTGCATGGCTCCCAAGTCCATCACAGAGAACCCTTTTTCTACAGCTGTAGTTCAGGCCTTGGCATTAATCATATGCTTTATATATACGCCTACTTTCAGTGATAAAGTTGAGGATATAAGATCATTATTCCCGGAAAAACGGTTTCAATCATACGTTCAAGACGGTGATTTAGTGTATCATCTACCTATTTCAAAAGCCAGGTGTTGTGGTTTAAACCAGACCACTGCTTTAAGGTGAAGTAAAATTAATTCCAGTAACAGTCTCTACAACAACATATTATTATTATTATTATTATTAATTGATTGTAATAACATTTACAGGTTTCTTTCCTTTGAGAAAACACTGCTTTCCCCCTCAAATGTGATTTCCTAGTGCTATAGATAAAATTTTTGAACGCTGAAGCTTAAACGTTGAAAAGAAAATATTTTTCAAAACTAGATTTTAAGGAATGAGTCTTTGATAGCAAATGCAACTATTTAATAATTTCTTGCAAAGCCACTTTAATTTCTTGCATAGCTACCACAACTGTTTTGGGTGCAGGGATAAACAACACTTTGCTCTTCAGTGACAGACATGTTCATAATTAATTATAACAACATGAGAAGTGCTACAGCAATTGAGGTGTTCAACAGATGCCATGGGTATACTAGAAAAGGAGTAATGAAGAATTCTGGGGGAAACAAGAGAGACAGGAAGATACACACGTTTTGAAAAAATTTTGCTAAGTAGTGAAGACAAGGGGGAAACATTTATTATCCCATTTTTTAGTGACTTAGTTCTAACATAATATGGTTAAATGATTATAGAATAAGCATATTTACTATTTTGACCACTGAAGAGGATTCTGGGAATATGGCTACCTGGATATATCTTACTTTTCTTTATTGCGTGGCTCCAATCAACCTGTGTCTCCTGAAACAAGTGGTTTCTGGGATTGTGGACAAATGAGTATTAGTCAAAGGAGATTTAGTAGGGAGAAGCAGTAGTGACTTTCTCTCCCTTGAGTCAAGCAATAAGCTGGAATCTAGAATCAGAAAGCCTCAAGTCAAGACTTGGTATAAAAAAATTCTGGTAAAAACTTAGTCTCAGAATCTAGAAGACATAAACTTCAGTAACAGACCCACAGGAATTAAACTGGTCTTGTTGGTTGAGAAGAATCTGAAAAGTTGCTGAGTGGTGAGGCTGTTATTACCCTATTCCTGAGGCAAGGAATATGTGAGGAGAATGGATACCAAGGAGATTTCATTCCAGTATCTTAGAGAATGGCAACCTGTCTGCTGCTCCCTTCCTTGCCCATGGTGGAATAGAATGTTTTAATTCCATCTCTTTTAGGACTGCTATGACTTAGAATACAGACTTGAGCCACAGTGAGCTGGAAAAGTTGGCTTGGAAATCACAGTGAACATGGATAAGAGTGGTACCCAATGAAAAGGACTTGTATAACAAAAATTGAGAATACTTATGAAGATAAATGTACACTGCAAAAGACTTTCTGAAAGGAAAAAGTCCTCATTTTCAAACGAAAATGAAAGTTAACAGATGAACTGAAGATGAGTTTGGTTACCAATGAGACCTGAATTAGTCACCTGGAAGACAACTGGAAGTAATACCTTAAAGTGAAGAGCAGGAATAGAAAAAGATTAAAATCATAAGAAAACCAAAACATAAATTTGGAGAATATACTAAATATCAATATTTACTATTAGGAATTCCAGAAGGAATTAAGTAAAAATGAGGGCACATAATAATAAACAACATAAAATATTTCTTAAGGACAGGGATTGCATACTGAAAGGGTACACTGGTTCTAGACAAACTTAATGAGATAAAACATACACCTAGACATATCCTGATAAATTTTCAAAAAATCCAACAATAAGAAAAAGAATTTGTATATTGCTACAAATAAAGAATATATTAGCTGAAAAAAAGAGCTAAACAAAATATACCTCTCATAGGCATCACTAGAAACTAGAAAAACAACTGTATAATGTCTGTGAAACTAAAAGCAAAGAACTGTAACCCCAAAATTTTATACCTAGCCAAAATAGCACTTCCTTTTTACAGTTAAAGATGGATATTTGTATTTACACAAGAATGAAAGTTTTCTATAGGTTTCATCTTATTGGCATTTGGGAGAAATGTCTGTATGGAAAAAAAAAAGAGTGTCTTGGCAGGAAAAGTAACTCGTATTTCCTTTCTAATAATTGTAGAGAAATACATATTTTAACAGAAGTACCAAGAAAAAAGGTAACTAAATATTGAAAAGGCAGAACTTCCTAATTAACTGAGGAAAAAAGAGAATCAAACTTTACCAGGAGAGAAGAACAACATAAACATGGACAGTGACCTTGTACAGTCATGCAGTCGAAAATCTCCATGCAGTCGAAAATCTGTGTGTAACTTTTGACTTCCCACAAACTTTACTACTAACAGCCTAATGTTGTCTGGAAGCCTTACCAATAACATAGTCAATAACACATATTTTGTACATAAAATATATTACATACTATATATTTTTTAAAAGCCAGAGAAAAGAAAATGGTAATAAGAAAATCATAAGGAAGACAAAACACATTTACAGTATTGTACTGTATTGATAAAAAACAAAAAATCTGTACTTATGGACTTATGCAGTTCAAACCTCTACTGTTTAACAGGCATATATGTATGTAAAATAGAATAAAATAAAATACATTCTTTATTTCATCAGATGTGAACAGGCTAAATGCTTTATTAAAAATGGGACTCTAATATTAGAAAATATTAGAAAAACACCTAAAATACTAAAAAGTAGAAAATAAAAATATGGGTTAAAAATCATACAACTATATACAAAAGAATATAGAAGTGATATATTAATAGATAAAGTAGAATTAAATGGCCCAAAATTTAAATAAACCAAGAAGAGATATAATTCAATCAAATACCCTTTTCAAAACTGAATGTGCATATTAGACAAAAATATGAAAAGATAGAGAATTCGATTACTATGATCAATATACTCATTTTAATACAACTTACATTCTTCAAAAGAAAATATAAATCTTCTTTATTTGTCCATAGAATATTTAAAAAAGCTTGATGAGATACCTGACCATTAAGAAAACCTCAACAAGTAAAAACAAATTAGACCACATCCAATTAAAGATCACATCCTTTAACCAAAGAAATTAAGCAATAAGTGCAGGAACTCAATTCAACTACTTAAAAATTTAAAAACGTACTCCTCAATTATTCTTCTATCAAAGAGGAGATAAAAATTGACATTACCAACTCAAGAAAGCAGGGAATATAGAAATGCATATTATTTCTTCGCATCACTGAAATGAGAAGGAAATGTATCCCCTTCATCACAACCCATATTAAACATGACAAGAATATCAATTATATGAAATAACAAATACTTATCTTAAGAAACTGGCAAAAGAAAAGAAAAATAAAAAAGAAATGAAAAATGAATTAGAAAAAGAGATGAATCTGAAATTGCTAAAGTAGAAAAAATTAGTGGGAGCCATAAAATTCATTTAAAAAGCTGATTTCATGCAATGAGCAATTAAAGAGAAAAGTGTTCCAATTATGAAACTGATGAAGGAAAAATAAAGAGGAAATATATCAAAATTAGTGTGGGAAAGAAGTTGAATGACAAGAAAAATGAAAAGAATTATAGAAGAAACTGCCATTATTTGGCTAAAACTTTGAAAACTTTGAACAAATTACTTTATATAAAAATATAAAGTAATAAAGCAATTCAAAAGGAATACTAAGTCCATTTACCACTGAACAGTTTGAATAGGTGATCATAGAGCTATCATTAAAAATCTCACCAAGACCAGATGGATTCATAGATGAATTCTATCTACCTGTTTAACAATTTAACTTTCTCATGCTATCTAACTGTTTCATGTATGGGGAAAATAAAAAACTTCATTAACAATTTTTTGAGCCGGTATAAATTTAATCCCAAACCTGGTACAGATTATATGGAACAAATATATAGTCTAATCCTACTTAAAAACAGAGATACAAATATGCCAAATTAATTATTGGCAAAGAGAATCCAACAATATGTAAAATAAATAATGCACTAAGATAAGGCAGAGTTTATTCCAGGAATACAAGGCTGATTAAATATCAAAAATCTAGCAGGATAATCCAGTACATAAACAAATTAAAGAAATAACATAATTACAAAAATAGAAGAGAAAAATAGTTTGTTTAAACTTGGCATCCAGCTTTTGAAAACCAATAAATCAAATTTTGTAATAAAAGAAACCTACTTAAAGATAATAAAGATCTTTTATTAAAAACAAAAATCAGTATATTTCTAAGTGGCAAAACAATTATAATTAAAATCAAGAATGAGACAAAGGTATCTATATTATTATTATTACTCATAAGAGTCTTGGAAGCTTTAGCTAAAACATTAAGACAATAAAATTAAATGACTGGTAGAAATATTGAAAAGGTAGAAACAAATCTTACTATATCCAAAGAACTCTGGTTTAGAAAAACCCATTAGAATTAATAAGAATATGTGATAAATTGTTTGGATAAAAGACAAAACACAAAACTCTGAACTTTTTATATATTAACAATAAGCTCCTGGAAATGTATATAACAAAAATATCTTATTAACAATACTATGAAAAAATCATAAAACTCTCAGTAGTTAAGTTAATTGGAAAGAAATAAGATCTATATAAAGAAAATAATGAAATCTTATTAAAGGACATAGATAGGAGATAAAGAACATGTCTACAAAGGGAAGGTTATTTAATTAGATTTAAAAAAACTTGATACGAAAAATAAATTGCACTCAATAATTTTTTTCAATTGGATAAATTATATTAAATTTTACATGAAAGAAGACATGTCTTAAGATAATCAAGAAAATTATGAAAGAAACAAATAATAAAGGAGACTTACTCTATAAAAAAAAAAAGTCATAGCATAGAATACCTCAACTCCAAACAATATGGTATTGGTATAGGTATGTATGAGATAGAACAGAATAGTAAATCCAGGAAAAGATCCTAATGTATACGAAAAGTTAATACAGAATGTAACAGCATTTCAATTCAGAGTTAAAAGAGTGGTTCTTGCTCAATTAGCCATCTCTCTGGAAGACGGTAGAATAAATTAGGATCACCAATTTACAGAATACAATAACTAAATTCCAGCTGGGGTAAAAACTGAAATGTAAAGAGTAAAACATAAAAAACATACAAAAAATCTGGGGAAATTATTTTAATCTAGGAAATGTGGCAAAAAGAAAATCTTTTAACCTAAATAAGAAAACAAGGAATTATAAAACTAAAGATGGCTACCGTAGACTACATAATATTACACAGAGATACAATATACAAACAACAGGCTAACGATATGGTAAAGAAATTGAAAGTAGAAGATAAATGCCGAATATGCTGCATTTATGCATATCTTGAAAGTTTATTACAAAATTATATTTGAAAACCACAAAAGGGAATGTAAACTCACTAACATTCAGCAAATTTGATAATGGAAGAAGGCTTTATATTTACTTCTTGACAAAGAAAAATGAACACCAGTTACTACTTACGGTGTAGTGACTGGAGTAAAGGGTTATTGATAAAAATGTAAAATGTTTTAACCATTTTGGACAGCAGTCTGGAAACACTATTCAAATCTATCTATTTCCTTCCCTCTGTCATCTATCATTTATCTACCTCCTCCTCTCTCTCTAACTTTAACAATCCTACTCCTTTGCATCTATGCCACTCAAAGAAAAATGTCCATATATATGAATGTATCCAGAAGGAAATGAACTTATCTCTGAATTCATTTTCACAGCAAAACACTAGAAACATACTAAGTCATGGTGGAATAATTTATGGTACATCAAGGTCCTGGACTCGACAGAGCCATACCACAGAATGACAAAGAGCCACAAGGGTTGATTTGAACTAATTTCATGAGGCGTTTTTCAGAGAAAGCAAGATGGAGACAAGTATGTATACCATATGCCATTTTTGAAAACAAACATGACCAACCCCATATATATGTGTATATATGTTTATGCCCATGTATATTCATTTATGGTTATATGCTATGAGAATAGTACAAAAGTATGCATAGGAAGTAGTTAATATTCTATACCTTACAGGTAAGAGAAGCTAGGAGGAAGTGGGGAAAAAAGAAGCAAAAATACTGTACTAATAAAGTCCCAACATATATAATCCCATTTATGTATTAATGAGAAACCATATATATGTATGTATCTAGAATTTTAAAGAAAATTAATAAAAACAAAAAAAAGTTATGACAGGTATCTATATTATTATGACTGTCAAAGTAGAGGACAAAATATATTTTGAGCATCTTAATTTCATCATAGAGGTTCTAGGTCACATATACCTTGTTATTCATTTTTCACTGTGTTGGCAGAGATAACTTTAAATATGTTAAATACCTTTAAAATACTTGTATGGATATTTAAAGGAAATTAGCATGTACTGGAGCTTTGCTAAAACTCCATCTTTGGAATTTATACTGTAGGAATAGATTTCAAGAAGGCTTGAAGCCCAGATACACTAAAAATGAGAGATGGAAGGGGTGCCTAGCTGGCTCAGTTGGTTGAGTCTCTGACTTGATTTCATGCTCAGGTCATGATCCCAGGGTTTTGGGATTGAGCTCCAAATTGGGTTCTGCACTAGGAATGAAGACTGCTTAAGATTCTCTTTTTCTCTTCCTCTGTCCCTCTCTCCTGCTCATATACTCTCTCTTTCTCTCTAAAATAAATTAAAATTAAGAAATTAAGAAAAAAAATTGGAGATGGTTAAGTTGAAGAATACTTCCTTGGATTCTTTTATTCAGTAAATGATCAGGAATGCACCAAGGTTGTTATCAGTCACTTGCCTTTGGTAAGCAGGCATACCCACCAACCGGGACTCTACAAGGGGTGAAAGCCATCAGGAGGTTATTAGGCCCCTTAAGAATGGAAGGAAACAAGTTTTCAGAAAACCTAATGGAATTTTAACCTGCAATCTCACTGCTGGCTGGGCTCCCAAAGGACATGGAAGTGTGTCCCTCCAATTTGAAATATGCTTCTTGTCCCCCAGCTCTAATTACATGAAAATCCAGTATTATTTCCTTATCTACATCAGTGGAACTTGTATCCTTTACCTGTGTCTGTTAGTGTCTTACCTTTGTGTCATCATCACACTTGTTAGAAACCTGCCTTCATTCATTTATTCAGCAAATATCTGTTGAATGCCTACCTTAGACTAGGCACTGTGCTAGGTATACTATGTGTAAACTTGTGTTAGGACAGCTTTTTTTGTTTTTGTTTTTGTTACTTCAGTACATCTACTCTCTGGAAAAACTTCAAGACATCATTGCCTATCTCTGTAATATTAACAGCTTCCTATAAAGAGTTCCTACAATGGATGTGCTAGAGAAAGTGCTACTTACTGTAGTGTGGTGGAGTGCCTTACACTGCATTCTGTACAACAATAAATACTATAGAATGGTTCGAGTGCATTTGATGATATCTGGCCAGCTTACCCATAATAACTCTGACTTCATTGTGGAAGAAGGGCCTTCTATGCAAGGCATAAAATCCCATTGATTTTTATGAAATAAGATGCTATGAAGAAGAAATGCATTAAGTGTACCATATCACAATAATTCCACTTTGTAAGCTAAATGGCTTTTGGAACATTGTTGAAAATGCTGTCACTATTCTGAGCATACATAAAAGAGCAAGATAAGGCCAATAATTTAAAAGTCAATGCTATTCCTATTCAAAGATTTCTTTCCTCAATTAATAAAGCATTTTCTCCTCCGTGTCAGTTAAAAATAAAATCCAAAATAGCTTTATATGATATGATCAGACACAGAGCGATATGTAAGTTATGTTGATTCTATAAAGTTTCTTTATTGAATTCTGAGGTTGCTGCTATCTTTAACTTCCATTTAAGGTATCTAATAAAGTCTATTATGTATATTTTAAATGATACATTTTTGCATACGATGCATTTATCAAATTGTTTTAAAGTTAGTTTATTTCAGAAAACCTGATTACATAAATTCTGTAAACATTTCTAAGATAATGGTATATGAATGCAGAAAGGAAAAGCAATAGATCTAATTTCTGGGACAAAAATGCTCTGTAGCCCTTATAATCAGACAATAATTTGCAGTGAGTTTTGGTTAGGTGGATTAATGCCTGCAACACTGGTTCTTAATCTTTGTTTCTGCCCAACACACCTGAAGAATTCGGTACACTTCTATCAATAACGGGGACATGGTGACAGTGATGCTGTGAGTTGGGAGAGTAGACTGAAAACCAACCAACCAGCCACTCAACCACTTGACATGAACAGATGATTCTCACAAATGCTCTTCTGAAGGATATATTTGACAGTCACTGGAAAGTATCTGAAACTAGGTAGAAGATTCTTGGATTTAGTCATATTAACTTTTATTTCTGGTGATCCTAAGTGAATTCATACACTGGTTTTGTACCTGGCATCTACATACTCACTGAATATATTAAACGAAAAAAAGAATGAGAGAGAGAAAAAAATGCTTTAAAAATTGTTTTTAACATTTATTTTTTTTGGGGGGGGGAGAGAGAGAGAGAGCGAGTGAGTGAGCATGAGCAGGGGAAGGGTAGAGAGAGAGAGGGAGACAGAGAATCCGAAGTAGGCTCCAGGCTCTGAGATGTCAGCACAGAGCCTGATGTGGAGCTCAAACTCATGGACTGTGAGATCACAACCTGAGCTGAAGTCGGACGCTTAACCAACTGAGCCACCTAGGCACCCCAGAGATGCTTTTTAATATCCCTTATTTCCTATTATGGCAAGGCAGTATATATTGCTTTATTATTTAATACACTCATGTTAAATGAAACTTCTTGCAGGGTTTTAGAAAAGCTATCTGCTACTATCTACTATAATTAACATATACGTGGATCTTTTGGTTTCATATTCTACTTCTGAAAATCTATCTAAAGTAAGACCCTTATGTATGTAAAACAGAGAGGTCCACAGATATTCATTTAAATGCTCTTTGGAAAACAGAAACACACTAAGTGGAACATCATTTGGAAATAAAACATTGTATAACCAATTTAATTATTGTGAGATAAACAGTTGCAAAATTTCCACATATCACTGCAAATGATTACATAATGAGACAAATATAGAAAAGAGAAAAAGTTCCTAATATGAACTACCTAGGACTGACAGTAAGGGGCAGTTAATGTGGATGCAGGCAGGAGGTTAACAAAAGTAAAAACATTAAAAACAAAACCACTACATGCATGCTATCATTCTATTTATGTAAAATTCTTTCTTTCTTTCCTACTCTTTTTCTCCTTTCTTTCTTTCCTCCTTTCTTTCTTTTTCTTTTCCTTCCTTTTTTTCCCTCTCTCTCTTCCTCTCTCTTTCTTTCTATCTTTCTATCTAGTCCATCACACATGAAGTCATGTGCAAGAAAGTTTGGTCATCAGAATGTTAATGATGGTTATCATAGAGTGGTATAATGACAGTATATATTTTACTTGCTTTCACTTTTATGTATTGTTTGACATTTTTACACTGTTGAGATTGTTTTTTTTTTTTATTTTTTTTTTTATTTTTTTTTTTTATTTATATATGAAATTTATTGTCAAATTGGTTTCCATACAACACCCAGTGCTCATCCCAAAAGGTGCCCTCCTCAGTACCCATCACCCACCCTCTCCTCCCTCCCACCCCCCATCAACCCTTAGTTTGTTCTCAGTTCTCAACAGTCTCTTATGCTTTGGCTCTCTCCCACTCTAACCTCTTTTTTTTTTTTTTTTTTGTTCCCCTCCCCCATGGGTTTCTCTTAAGTTTCTCAGGATCCACATAAAAGTGAAACCATATGGTATCTGTCTTTCTCTGTATGGCTTATTGCACTTAGCATCACACTCTCCAGTTCCATCCACGTTGCTACAAAAGGCCATATTTCATTTTTTCTCATTGCCACGTAGTACTCCATTGTGTATATAAACCACAATTTCTTTATCCATTCATCAGTTGATGGACATTTAGGCTCTTTCCATAACTTGGCTATTGTTGAGAGTGCTGCTATGAACATTGGGGTACAAGTGCCCCTATGCATCAGTACTCCTGTGTCCCTTGGATAAATTCCTAGCAGTGCTATTGCTGGGTCATAGGGTAGGTCTATTTTTAATTTTCTGAGGAACCTCCACACTGCTTTCCAGAGTGGCTGCACCAATTTGCATTCCCACCAACAGTGCAAGAGGGTTCCCGTTTCTCCACATCCTCTCCAGCATCTATAGTCTCCTGATTTGTTCATTTTGGCCACTCTGACTGGCGTGAGGTGATATCTGAGTGTGGTTTTGATTTGTATTTCCCTGATAAGGAGCGACGCTGAACATCTTTTCATGTGCCTGTTGGCCATCCGGATGTCTTCTTTAGAGAAGTGTCTATTCATGTTTTCTGCCCATTTCTTCACTGGGTTATTTGCTTTTCGGGTGTGGAGTTTGGTGAGCTCTTTATAGATTTTGGATACTAGCCCTTTGTCCGATATGTCATTTGCAAATATCTTTTCCCATTCCGTTGGTTGCCTTTTAGTTTTGTTGGTTGTTTCCTTTGCTGTGCAGAAGCTTTTTATCTTCATAAGGTCCCAGTAATTCACTTTTGCTTTTAATTCCCTTGCCTTTGGGGATGTGTCGAGGAAGAGATTGCTACGGCTGAGGTCAGAGAGGTCTTTTCCTGCTTTCTCCTCTAAGGTTTTGATGGTTTCCTGTCTCACATTCAGGTCCTTTATCCATTTTGAGTTTATTTTTGTGAATGGTGTGAGAAAGTGGTCTAGTTTCAACCTTCTGCATGTTGCTGTCCAGTTCTCCCAGCACCATTTGTTAAAGAGACTGTCTTTTTTCCATTGGATGTTCTTTCCTGCTTTGTCAAAGATGAGTTGGCCGTACGTTTGTGGGTCTAGTTCTGGGGTTTCTATTCTATTCCATTGGTCTATGTGTCTGTTTTGGTGCCAATACCATGCTGTCTTGATGATGACAGCTTTGTAGTAGAGGCTAAAGTCTGGGATTGTGATGCCTCCTGCTTTGGTCTTCTTCTTCAAAATTACTTTGGCTATTCGGGGCCTTTTGTGGTTCCATATGAATTTTAGGATTGCTTGTTCTAGTTTCGAGAAGAATGCTGGTGCAATTTTGATTGGGATTGCATTGAATGTGTAGATAGCTTTGGGTAGTATTGACATTTTGACAATATTTATTCTTCCAATCCATGAGCAGGGAATGTCTTTCCATTTCTTTAAATCTTCTTCAATTACCTTGATAAGCTTTCTATAGTTTTCAGCATACAGATCCTTTACATCTTTGGTTAGATTGATTCCTAGGTATTTTATGCTTCTTGGTGCAATTGTGAATGGGATCAGTTTCTTTATTTGTCTTTCTGTTGCTTCATTGTTAGTGTATAAGAATGCAACTGATTTCTGTACATTGATTTTGTATCCTGCAACTTTGCTGAATTCATGTATCAGTTCTAGCAGACTTTTGGTGGAGTCTATCGGATTTTCCATGTATAATATCATGTCATCTGCAAAGAGCGAAAGCTTGACTTCATCTTTGCCAATTTTGACGCCTTTGATTTCCTTTTGTTGTCTGATTGCTGATGCTAAAACTTCCAGCACTATGTTAAACAACAGCGGTGAGAGTGGGCATCCCTGTCGTGTTCCTGATCTCAGGGAAAAAGCTCTCAGTTTTTCCCCGTTGAGGATGATGTTAGCTGTGGGCTTTTCATAAATGGCTTTTATGATCTTTAAGTATGTTCCTTCTATCCCGACTTTCTCAAGAGTTTTTATTAAGAAAGGGTGCTGGATTTTGTCAAAGGCCTTTTCTGCATCGATTGACAGGATCATATGGTTCTTCTCTTTTTTTTTGTTAATGTGATGTATCACGTTGATTGATTTGCGAATGTTGAACCAGCCCTGCATCCCAGGAATGAATCCCACTTGATCATGGTGAATAATTCTTTTTATATGCCGTTGAATTCGATTTGCTAGTATCTTATTGAGAATTTTGGCATCCATATTCATCAGGGATATTGGCCTGTAGTTCTCTTTTTTTACTGGGTCTCTGTCTGGTTTAGGAATCAAAGTAATACTGGCTTCATAGAATGAGTCTGGAAGTTTTCCTTCCCTTTCTATTTCTTGGAATAGCTTGAGAAGGATAGGTATTATCTCTGCTTTAAACGTCTGGTAGAACTCCCCTGGGAAGCCATCTGGTCCTGGACTCTTATTTGTTGGGAGATTTTTGATAACCGATTCAATTTCTTCGCTGGTTATGGGTCTGTTCAAGCTTTCTATTTCCTCCTGATTGAGTTTTGGAAGAGTGTGGGTGTTCAGGAATTTGTCCATTTCTTCCAGGTTGTCCAATTTGTTGGCATATAATTTTTCATAGTATTCCCTGATAATTGTTTGTATCTCTGAGGGATTGGTTGTAATCATTCCATTTTCATTCATGATTTTATCTATTTGGGTCATCTCCCTTTTCTTTTTGAGAAGCCTGGCTAGAGGTTTGTCAATTTTGTTGATTTTTTCAAAAAACCAACTCTTGGTTTCGTTGATCTGCTCTACAGTTTTTTTAGATTCTATATTGTTTATTTCTGCTCTGATCTTTATTATTTCTCTTCTTCTGCTGGGTTTAGGCTGCCTTTGCTGTTCTGCTTCTATTTCCTTTAGGTGTGCTGTTAGATTTTGTATTTGGGATTTTTCTTGTTTCTTGAGATAGGCCTGGATTGCAATGTATTTTCCTCTCAGGACTGCCTTTGCTGCGTCCCAAAGCGTTTGGATTGTTGTATTTTCATTTTCGTTTGTTTCCATATATTTTTTAATTTCTTCTCTAATTGCCTGGTTGACCCACTCATTCGTGAGTAGGGTGTTCTTTAACCTCCATGCTTTTGGAGGTTTTCCAGACTTTTTTCTGTGGTTGATTTCAAGCTTCATAGCATTGTGGTCTGAAAGTATGCATGGTATGATTTCAATTCTTGTAAACTTATGAAGGGCTGTTTTGTGACCCAGTATATGATCTATCTTGGAGAATGTTCCATGTGCACTCGAGAAGAAAGTATATTCTGTTGCTTTGGGATGCAGAGTTCTAAATATATCTGTCAAGTCCATCTGATCCAATGTCTCATTCAGGGCCCTTGTTTCTTTATTGATCGTGTGTCTAGATGATCTATCCATTTCTGTAAGTGGGGTGTTAAAGTCCCCTGCAATTACCACATTCTTATCAATAAGGTTGCTTGTGTTTATGAGTAATTGTTTTATATATTTGGGCGCTCCGGTATTCGGCGTATAGACATTTATAATTGTTAGCTCTTCCTGATGGATAGACCCTGTCACTATTATATAATGTCCTTCTTCATCTCTTGTTACAGCCTTTAATTTAAAGTCTAGTTTGTCTGAAATAAGGATGGCTACTCCAGCTTTCTTTTGGCTTCCAGTAGCATGATAAATAGTTCTCCATCCCCTCACTCTCAATCTAAAGGTGTCCTCAGGTCTAAAATGAGTCTCTTGTAGACAGCAAATAGATGGGTCTTGTTTTTTTATCCATTCTGATACCCTATGTCTTTTGGTTGGCGCATTTAATCCATTTACATTCAGTGTTATTATAGAAAGATATGGGTTTAGAGTCATTGTGATGTCTGTATGTTTTATGCTTGTAGTGATGTCTCTGGTACTTTGTCTCACAGGGTCCCCCTTAGGATCTCTTGTAGGGCTGGTTTAGTGGTGACAAATTCCTTCAGTTTTTGTTTGTTTGGGAAGACCTTTATCTCTCCTTCGATTCTAAAAGACAGACTTGCTGGATAAAGGATTCTCGGCTGCATATTTTTTCTGTCTAGCACACTGAAAATCTCTTGCCAATTCTTTCTGGCCTGCCAAGTTTCAAAAGACAGATCAGTCACCAGTCTTATAGGTCTCCCTTTATATGTGAGGGCACGTTTACCCCTTGCTGCTTTCAGAATTTTCTCTTTATCCTTGTATTTTGCCAGTTTCACTATGATATGTCGTGCAGAAGATCGATTCAAGTTACGTCTGAAGGGAGTTCTCTGTGCCTCTTG
The DNA here is from genome assembly GCF_028749965.1 of Puma concolor. Taxonomy (NCBI): domain Eukaryota; kingdom Metazoa; phylum Chordata; class Mammalia; order Carnivora; family Felidae; genus Puma; species Puma concolor. Next base: position 72,962,748 of record NC_141667.1, read on the forward strand.
GATTTCAATGCCTTTTTCCTTCCCCAGTTCAGGGAAGTTCTCAGCTATGATTTCTTCAAGTACCCCTTCAGCACCTTTCCCTCTCTCTTCCTCCTCTGGGATACCAATGATGCGTATATTATTTCTTTTTAGTGTATCACTTAGTTCTCTAATTTTCCCCTCATATTCCTGGATTTTTTTATCCCTCTTTTTCTCAGCTTCCTCTTTTTCCATAACTTTATCTTCTAGTTCACCTATTCTCTCCTCTGCCTCTTCAATCCGAGCCGTGGTGGTTTCCATTTTGTTATGCATTTCGTTTAAAGCGTTTTTCAGCTCCTCGTGACTGTTCCTTAGTCCCTTGATCTCTGTAGCAAGAGATTCTCTGCTGTCAGCTATACTGTTTTCAAGCCCAGCGATTAATTTTATGACTATTATTCTAAATTCACTTTCTGTTATATTATTTAAATCCTTTTTGATCAGCTCATTAGCTGTTGTTATTTCCTGGAGATTCTTCTGAGGGGAATTCTTCCGCTTGGTCATTTTGGATAGTCCCTGGCGTGGTGAGGACCTGCAGGGCACTTCCCCTGTGCTGTGGTGTATAACTGGAGTTGGTGGGCGGAGCCGCAGTCAGACCTGATGTCTGCTCCCAGCCCACCGCTGGGGCCACAGTCAGACTGGTGTGTGCCTTCTCTTCCCCTCTCCTAGGGGCGGGATTCACTGTGGGGTGGGGTGGTCTGTCTGGGCTACTTGCCCACTGCCAGGCTTGTGATGCTGGGGATCTGGCGTCTTAGCTGGGGTGGGTAGGCAAGGTGCACAGGGGCAGGAGGGGCAGGCTTAGCTTGCTTCTCCTTAGGTGATCCACTTCAGGAGGGGCCCTGTGGCAGCAGGAGGGAGTCAGATCCGCTGCCGGAGGTTTGGCTCCGCAGAAGCGCAGAGTTGGGTGTTTGCGCGGAGCGAGCAAGTTCCCTGGCAGGAACTGGTTCTCTTTGGGATTTTGGCTGGGGGATGGGCGGGGAAGATGGCGCTGGCGAGCGCCTTTGTTCCCCACCAAACTGAGCTCTGTCGTCCCGGGGCTCAGCAGCTCTCCTTCCCTTTGTCCTCCAGCCTTCCCGCTTTCTGAGCAGAGCTGTTAACTTATGACCTCCCAGACGCTAAGTCGCGCTTGCTGTCGGAACACAGTCCGTCAGGCCCCTCCGCTTTTTGCAAGCCAGACTCGGGGGCTCTGCTTGGCCGGCGAGCCGCCCCTCCGCCCCGGCTCCCTCCCGCCAGTCCGTGGAGCGCGCACCGCCTCGCCGCCCTTCCTACCCTCTTCCGTGGGCCTCTCGTCTGCGCTTGGCTCCGGCGACTCCGTTCTGCTAATCCTCTGGTGGTTTTCTGGGTTATTTAGGCAGGTGTAGGTGGAATCTAAGTGATCAGCAGGACGCGCGGTGAGCCCAGCGTCCTCCTACGCCGCCATCTTCCCTAAATTTTTCGAGATTGTTTAAATTACCAAGGAAAAATATTAAAAGTGTATTCATTCTGAAAATCAAATGCTTAGGGTGAATTCCTTACTGGCTTTCAAGAATAATAAAAATCTCCTACCTACTGACCAAACACTGAAGAACTAAACCCATTAATCTATTAACTATCCAATTAAAAAAAAACATACATATTCTGTAAGAAACATTTGTCTTTTGAAAACTTGTTTTTCCATTCTAGGGATAGGCTATTTTTTTCTTTGAAGGTCAAAGTTTTTAAATGCTAAAGAGGCAGAAATAATTAAATAATAGCTTAAACTTTAATTAATTAAAAATTAATAAATAGCTTAAACTATTTCCTAAAAGCTATTCTCAACACAGAAAGAAGTTTCCGGCCAATTGTTCTCGTAACTCCCTTTCCCTGGATTTCAAGCTGAGGGAAGAAATCTGCTTTTTCCCCTTAAAAATCTCTCAAGGAAATCTTTTTAACCTAACCTAAAGAGTATATTCCCAACTTTATTCACCTTCCCTCACTGATGAACATTCGGTTCTCTTCTAGTCTGGGAAGATTTTTGTCTGCAAATTTGCTAAAGTGTAGAATAAACGAACATCAGCTATGACAAGGTTATTTGATGGCTCTGACTCAAGCCAACCACCCAGTCCACACCCTTTCAAGCAATATGAAGGTGGCATCACAGTATAGTAGAATTCCCTGGGTCCCGTACCACTCTCATGAGCTGTGAAACTTGGTAAGTTATCTACTGTCTGGGGTATGTTTCTTCATCTCCTACTCTCAGAGATGCAGAAAAGCCTCAGTGAACTAACCACTCAGCCAAGTACCTGGTACTTCATAACCAAACAATAAATACTGGTATTATTTTTACAGGTTTCTATTTTCAGAATGTGTTGGTATTGAGAGGCTAAGAGAAAAATTACCAGGTGTACTCACAACTGCAAAGAAAAGATCTTTCCCCTCCCCCCGCCGTTCCCGAATCCAGCCAGGGCACACCCGGTTGTAGTCTGACATAAAGGCGGGAACCAATCAAGTTCTGCTGAATGGTTTGAAATAAAGGCGGGAAGCAATCGAGTTCTGCTGAGTGTTCAAATTTAAATGTCAACCAATAACAGCTCTGTAACCTCAAAAAATCCCTAACTTGTTTGTGCCTGTCTATAAAAGAATCTGTAAGTTCCTTGCTCGGGGCCTCTTAGCGTCACCGGCAACGAGTGCGCGGAGGACCGGGTTCGAACCTGCAATAAACGACCCTTGCCGCTTGGCTTTGACTCTGGACTCTGGTGGTTTGTTTTCGGGGGGTCTCTAGAATCGGGGCATATCAGTATCACAGAAAATTATTGCTTCTCTAGGTATGTATATGAGCATTATTTTTATCAAAGGAAGGGCTATCCCTGTTTTTTAGCTATTTAAAGAAATGCCACGCATCATAATATATTAATACACTATTCTACTTTCCATGAATTGGGGAAAGCAGAGCTGATTCAGGAAGATGAAATACTTATATTTAAATGCATTCTCTATCTCTATGCCATGTGATTTTTAGCTGGATCTTGCCCTTCCTTTTACATATATGAATTTGAAGAAGAGAAATAGATAGGATATATTTTTTAAACCAAACCTTCAGTGAAAATTATCATGATACTGTTGAACACCGAATCATTAATCATCACTTGCACAGCCGAGAAAATGCTTCAGTTCTTGCCAAACGCACTGTTTACTGAAAAGAGGCCAGCATTTACTGCTGAAAAGATAATGTACTTGGACTCAAAGAAACACAGAAGTAATCTTGGGTATATTAAATATGTTTCTGGAAGCCATTTAATTTGTGATTTGAACCTTAGAACTCCTAAATTAAGGCAATGTACATAAAGAATTGTCTTCCTTACTAAACTGCACTTGTTACACATTTGGACTTTTTTCTACAGAAACAACCACTAAAACACATCAGACTAAGGTGGTTCTCACATTTCTTGAAAAGCATCAGTAAAAAATGAAATTATTTTTTAAGAAGAAATGTCTTAATTAAAATATTTGCAGGGGCACGTGGGTGGCTTAGTTGGTTAAGCTTCTGACTTCGGCTCAGGTAATGATCTCACAACTTGTGGGTTTGACCCCTGCATCAGCTCTGTGCTGACAGCTTGGAGCCTGGAGCCTGCTTTGGATTCTGTCCCTCCCTGTCTCTCTGTCCCTCCCCAACTCGTACTCTGTCTCTTTCTCTCTCTCTCAAAAATAAATATTTAAAAATTACTTATAATAATATACATTTTCTTTAAAATAATTCCTATTTATCAAGATGAAAGTACAGCAAAATAAGAGAAACAAAATCAATGAGAATTTTGCTACTCAAACTCAGCTAATAACTTGGTGCATTTTCTTCTACTCTTATTTAACCTTGTAAGGTTAAATTTGTCTAGGTAGTTGTAATCCTGTTGTATGTGCACGTTGTGTTTGTAACCTGCTTAAAATTTTTGTATTGAGTAGTTAATTAAAATAGACAAAGCATTAACTCGGTGACTTTATATTTCCTCTACTCTTTGTGATTCAATGTTCTGTTTTCTGTTAGGCTTCAAAAATAATGTCTGAGTTTAAAAAATCATTTAGTCAGATGTGAAAATAATTTACTCATACTATGTAAACTAATTTGACCTTTTCTCTATAAATTTGACAACCTCTCACGCAGTTCCTGAATTCAATGTTGAATTTGATTAATAACCATATTCAGGATCCAATATTTTATATAGGAAATTTCCCATCACCATGCTTTTAAAGAAGATTAAAGAACTACTGTGTTAAATCTGTTTATTCTGTGGCAATGCAAAAGGTTACGAGGGAAAAAACGTCTAGGTTAATTCTCTTATGTTCCTCTTCAGTTATGGTTTCTTTTCATTAACCATCCTGTAATGAAACATTTGGTCACTGTCACCGGTAGGCATTAATTACCAGGAAATACATATTTAAATAGCTCATATTTTAGAGCACTTTAGTGATCACAGGATTTTAAACAGTATCTACTTTAGATTAAGATGTCAGAGGTATCAAAACTTGTGAAGTGTGATGTGAAATAGTCCATATGCTAGAGAAAAATAATCTCAATAGAAAGCCATTACATAATCATAACTGTTTTCCCCATGTTTGAGTGACAGTTCCTAATATTCAATTAAGAAACTTACTTACTAGGCTCAGATGGTGATCCAAATCTCAAAGAAAATTTAATTTGTTTGACCCTTGTTACCTGACAGCTTTTATTTTATTTGAGCTTGTGTTTAATCCAATTGCTGCAATGAGGAAAACTAACCTACACCACCACCATCATCATCATTTACCACTGAGAGATGGTCAGGTCTTATAAAAGTCGAGGTAACTTTCTTTGGAATATTGATTTAAAATTTGTTTAATGTTTATTTATTTTTGAGAGAGAGACAGAGAGAGAGCGACAGAGAGAGAGAGAGAGAGAGGCACAGAAAGAGGGAGACACAGAATCTGAAGCAGGCTGCAGGCTCCAAGATGTCAGCACAGAGCCTGACACAGGGCTCGAACCGTGAGATCATGACCTAAGCCGAAGTCAGATGCTTGACAGACTAAGTCACCCAGGCGCCCCATGGAATACCGATTTTTTTTTAAAGGGAAATAAGTTCAGAGAACCTGTAACATATTTTTTTTATTAGCCAACACAAACAGAAATTGAACAAAGCCACAAGATGTAATTAATTTTCCAGTTTCTTAGACATTGCCTTAAAGTAAGATGGGGCTAAATTTGGCCGCTACTTTAATATAATGATTCTTACTACAAACAGTTCCCTCCACAACTGCATCTCTTTGGTTGGTATAGTGTTCACTTTGTGTATGTTATTCCTCTGTTTTGTTTTAATATATATTTTATATCGTTTCAATTGTTTCTATCCTACACTGTAACATACCAGTGAACACATGACCATTTATACAGCATCTCCTTTATGTATCTAATAATCTTCTCTTTGGTTCAGTTTCAAAAAGAAAAAAAAAAAATGATCCAATTCACCTACTGCAGTTGGAGATATAGTGAAGCGGATAGACATGTAAGAAGCTAACTTAGTCCAATTTATGCACCCCTTCAGAATATTTCCCAGGAATTTTCTCTTTATTTTCATTTTTTGTTAAGGAAAAAAAAAACCCTATAAAATCTTTGAATACTACCATTACATTGACATTCTTACTATACCTCTATTTCAGGGAAAATATTCAGCATTGTAGTATATTTATGTTGAAATAAAATTCATACGTTGGCTCTGACAATGCTGTCAAAAACATAGCACCATGTTTTAAATCATCTGTTTTTCCATCTTTCAGAAGGGAATGACAACATAAATATGACCCCAACAAAAAAGGACCCAAAAGAATAAAAAATACTAATGTATAAGTAATGACCTCATCTCCATTTGTGTTTAATTTTGACACCTACCTCCTTGCTGTGCTGTCTGATTTCAAAATGATATTAAAAAAAAATTCTGGGGTGATTATTTAAAATACCAAAATGGCTGTGTTTGCAAGTGAGCTCATGTATCAGACTATTTACAGATGTTCTCCTAATAGAGTATTCAAAAATTTAAGTACAGTTTAGAAATTCCCAGGGATATAATTTAGGTGCTCTTTGACAATTTACCAAGTTCAGAGCAAATCTTGCTTAAACAAACACTGCCCCCATAACATTCCACTATTAAGAACAAAAGAAATAAAAGCCATATTACAAAATGTTTTATATATACGTGTTATATATTCCCTTTTTATTTTAGAATGAATAGCCATCAAATGAGAAAAATTCAGGAATTACATGTGTGTGCATACATAATTGATGTACATTTTTAGATAAAAATATAATATTATATATATTTTATATTTTTTCCTTTCAGTGTAGTGGGACAAACATCTCTTTTCACATAATTGTGCCATACACAAGAAACCCAGAAGTTATTATAACTTTGGTATGCTATCACTGACTAAAAAAGAGAGAGGGAGAGAGAAAGAGAGGGAAGAAAAAGGAAATATACACTTCATTAATCATTTTAACACAGACATGCTAAATAGTATTTAACAGTATCTTCCACAGTGCTAAGAAAAATACGATTGAATTTCTGTTTGGTGGCATCTGGCCTGTTTTCGAGACATCGGCTTGGTTAACAAATTCCCTTTTAGTAAGTGCTTAAAGAAGATGGCTGTATTTAGTCAAGGGAAAGGTACAAATGCCCCTAGTTTGACATTTTTCTATATAGGTTATTTAAAAAGAAAAGTTGGCAGCTGTTCTTACTTTTCCATAGAACAATGGAGATACTCCTACAATTTACTTCCCACAGGAAATTATTCCCCAGAGACTGTACTTGCAATGAGGAGAGTATGTGAAACTCTTCAGCTGAAGTTCACTTAGCTTCTTTCAAATAAGATATGAAATGTGTTAGCTGAGGAAATAGGCTAAAATTCAATCCTAAAATTTATGTTTAAAAATGCTAGTAGTATAATAAAGTGGTTATTAACAAAATACAAGGAATGGTTTTGGCTAAGGACAGATGGAGAGAAACAGTATATACAAGAGTCCTATAAATTTGTGACTTTCTTATAAAAACTTACACAGCCAACTTTATAGGCATTTGTGAATTTAAAAGCTGTGCTTTCTGGCATGATTAGATTTATTTTCTGAAATGAATGTAAGTTCTAAGAAAAGAATCTTATGCTTAAAAGGAGCTAACCTTAAAACTTTGTGAATTTTAGAATGACATATGTTCAAAATGTCATATGATTGATGGGTGTTTTTGTATTACAAGAGAATAGCTGTACACCTTTTGTGATTAAAAATAGTCATCAGCTTTAGTCTGGTATTTGGTGATTCTGTCATCGAGTAGGAGCTAATAGGTGAGATGAGACTCACAGGGTAGTTGGGGGCCCACATGTTATCAGAAGTGACTTGGTACCCAGAAAAAGCAATCAAGTTTGCCTTTGTCTTCCTGTTTGAAGTGAATGTGGTTATCTGTTCAGAATACTGCATTTGCTTATTGAGCTATTAGCTCCTTAGGCCAAAGCAGTTTCTCAGTGACAGAAAGGATATATTCCAGGTTTCCACAGAGAAAAAGGGTAGTAATATCTTTTAATTTGAATACCAACAAAATGGAAACGGATGTTCGCTTTATTAGTGGTTATCATCTGTTACTGTAGAAGTGTTGAGTGAATGAGTTATCAGTTAAAGACAAGGACGACAAAAAAAAGGGTATATGCCTTTAACTGCCCAGTCATTTTGCTGAGAAGCTGAAATAATCCTCAGGTGAATATATCTGTTGTAAGTCACTCTGTTAAATCAGCTGCTTTCACCAACTGTGACACTATTCAGGAGTTTAGAGGAAAAGGCCTTGCTTTGCCTCAGGCCACGCTTCTATTCTTTTTGCTTAATGTGGAGATGAGAGAAGAGATGGAAATCTCAGGTGAAACCTCCAGGAGCAAATGCCCTTGTGCATTACAACTTATTTTTCTGGTCTCCGAGAATCTAAAATAGATTAGTTTTGGTGTCCTCCTGATTTCAGCTTGGTTGGCCAGCTCCTTGTGAGCAAGGGGGCTGCGTTAGCTTCTGAATTGAAGCATTTATGCTGTGATACACAGTTTTCTCTATGAACAATTTGCTAAGCTGTTTAAAAATCACAAAAGAAGAAAGGGACATAAAATGTACCATTAAGTCATTCCCCGAGATTTACAAAGGCTTTAATGAGTTAGAGATGGATGAAAAAGCCTTTTTTGATTCATTAAAGATATCCATCTGATTAGAAGAGATTTTCATCACCTTATCAGCTAATCCAATAAACTGACTATCCATTTCAAAATGACTCCAATTGGATTCATGTCCATCAGAAGGATTTTCTGAAAACCCCAGAGTACTGTATAAAATTGAAAATTATTATCAAATTGCCACTGGAAAAAAATTTTACTAGATCCTGATAAATCTAGAGGATTAGGGGAAAAATGCCCTGAGCTGAAAGGTTACCACAAATCAAAGTTCAGCCTGCATAGTACTCTTCAAGATTATTATTTATCAGTGAAAAAAATCCCTAGGAGAAAATCAGTTTTTGGTAGCTAAAGTAGAACTGTTTCTTAAGGAGGTTGTTTGGTATATTTTTTGCTAACCCCATACAGACCTTGAAAAAATGAACATGACTTTGTATATCTGGAAAATATTTTAAAATGCCATACCAATGAGATAGCTAATGCATGGGACCAGCTAATCAAATTTCCAGTTTTTGGCTGGTGTGTGCCCCAGTCTAACAAAGTAAGATTAATGGGGTGTTAAAAGTCTGTATGGACTTGTCAGGTTTATGCTACAAATAGGGTTAATTTCATCCAAATGTAGGAATTTTAAAAATTAATGTAGATGAACTAAAGCTTTAATAGCCTTTGCTTTTAAGAAACCTATGTTTGCAGGACCAGGCCTATCCACATTGCCTAGCTAATGGGGAAAGCCAAGGGAGGAAAGAAATGCCTTTCAGGTAATAGAGTATCATAAGGTCAGCTACAATGGAGGAATGCCAGATGTTGAAATTTGGAAGCAGATAATTTTACCTATCAGACTAGCCAAAAGCATTTATTCTGGGCCAGTATCTGATACTACACAGGAAGACAGGCCCCCTTTATCTTTTCTCAAAATCACTTTTTTATATAGTCTCCACAGAAAACCTAGGGTGCAGATTTTTGCCCTTTGTGGAATACTATGGGTAATGAGAAGAAGTCTTCATAAACCATCTCCAGCATTAAAACAAAACAAAACAAAACAAAACTGGCCATCATTTGTCTACATAATGCCAAACACTTGGATACTTGGAAACATCCACATGTCTGATTGTGTTTTTAACGTGCCATTCAAATGCTATAGACCCAGGAGATGTCTATGTCTAGTTTGAATTGGGTGGTAGTTGAAAAGGCAAGGGCTAACAGAATTTCAACAACACCTTTTTTTATTGTTCCATATACTTTGTTTCCCCTGAGATAATTTCAGCTTAAATCATGGAAGAATACATTTTTAGGATCCCCAAAAGAAGTCAAATGCTTACACTGAAACAGAAACTCATGGTGTTAAAAAATGACATCTACTCAGCACGATGTAGGGGACTGTATGCCACACTTAGATGATCTATGGAGCTTCCACATTTGGCACTTAGTTTTGGCACACTGAGGAGAAAGGGCAACAGACAAAAGGCTGGCCCTGTAAGATCAAACTTTATAGTGGTGTGATTTAAAGAGTACCAAGGATTGTACCTCTCATCAACTATCTCCCACATCTGGACTAAGCATTTTTTCTCGAGACCTTACATCATCTATCTGAGACCTTACATCAGGGAAGCGGGCATGGAAAGTGCAAGAGATTGCGGCAAAGCACTTTGCAAGACAGGCCAGAAGAGAGCCAGGGACTACGCGGAGAAAGGCAAGGCTGTGAGGAAGGAGCTGGGGCACACACAGGTGCAAACATGGGGAAGACGCTGCACCTCCTTCACATCTCCTCTGCAGTCTGTCTTTGAAGCAATCTTAATCTCTACAGGAGCACTACAGGTCAGGGGTCTTGTCTTACTGCATTGTGCTGATCACTGGGTACCCCAGTGCTTCTCACAGGACCAAGCGTATAGTAGATGCACAGCAAATGTTTTTTGAGTAAATCAACAAATGAAGAAAAGAACTGTGTGGTCTGAAAGCTCCAGGTTAAATTTCAAAGACTCTAGACTCAGAGGAATTTCAGGAAGTCCTACAGTTCAACTTGTCTTCGGCTAGCACTTAAACCACACCAAGAGATAGCTTTCAATAATTTTCTTTTTAGAAATTCCCACATCCTTTTCCTCAAAGCATATTTCAGCATCATTTAAAAAAATCTATCTTGAAACCTTCCTTCTATGACTCAAGATCATTTTCCTTCTTAATAGAAACAAACTTTTACATACTAATACATCTTTTAACTTTTCCGAGGGTTTGTGCACACATTCCCCTCTTTCTCTCCAGAACAAACTACTCAGGAAATAGGGCAGGGCTTACTGTCTTTATTTTAGCTTAACTTACTTGAAATTTCTGCATTTTTTAAAAAGCAGAAGTTGTAAAATGAGAATGGTCTGAAGAAGCTATACACAAAGTTCGGGAAGCAGTCTCCCAATTCTTTCTTAAAATGGAAGAAAGCTACGGTGCTCAGAGGTTTCTCAGGAGCCTGCAGTGAAGGCAGACCTGAGACCAGAATTCCATTCACTACAATTAATAACAATGTCTTAGTCACTCCATGAAGTATCTGTCACTCATGCCTGCTCACCCAGACATCGGCTTCACCAAGAGATCCTCATCTCTTTTAAATATGACACAGGCTTTCTATACAGAGATGGATTTTCTTTCATTACCTTGATTCTTAATGATATATACTTGGTTCTCCTTTTCCAAACTGGCTTGGTTGTGGGATAAACCTTGAGGTTAAACCCATTCTGAGAATAAAACCAAGAGTATCCAATGGCTTTGGTAGGATTATGTAACTGTTAACCCTATTTGAAAATGATGAATTTGAAGGAAATTATCAAGTAAATGTGGATAAATCCTTTTTTTTTCCTTTTCTTTCTAAGATCTAACAAAAAGTACTTTCCACACCATGGGGCATTCCAAGCTCAGGCCATACCTCAGTCCTTGGCTCAGCCTCAACAAGAGTTACAGCCTTAGAAAGAATAACAGAAGCCCAAGTTTATTATTTTCCTAATTTGTCCCAACCACCGTTGAGGCACTCTTCCTCTACGTCCCTAATTACGACAACCATGAAAGGTTGTGCTAATTTTCTTTGTACTTTGACAAGAACATTGAAATTCAGATATGTTAATGTGTTTCTAGATACCCAGTTGAAAAGTGGCAGGATTTATAACCTGATCTTTCTAGCTCCACTGGACCGAATGTTCTGAGAATGATAAGACTCTTCCCCTTAATCTGAGGTAAACGTGGCAGCACCAGAGACACAAGTTCACTGAGCAGAAGCAGCAGTTACGCCAACCTGTGTCTGCTTAGCTTATATGGACACTGCCCTCTGTTTGCTTAAAACTGATTATCTTTGTAGTCAGAATAAACAAATAATTTGGTTTCCTACTTTTCTAGTTTTTATGATCTAAGTACGTTAACCCCCAAAGGCAATCCTATCTATACATGTCTACAGCATGAAAGAAAAGCTCAAGCTTTGTAGCTTGGGCTACATGTTATGCTACATGTTATGCTACATCAGGCAGATGTAGATCTGGAACTCCACCTTGACAAGTAACATTGGGCTAGTTACCTGCTCTCTTCACATTCTGGTTCCCTCATTTATATAAGAATGTGCTGACACCTTCCGCATGGGATGGTTCTAAGAAACAAGAACATTAAAGAAGGTCCAAAGTGTGGCCAATAGGAGAAACCAAAAAATTATAATTTTTTATGATTATAAGTTGAATATTAATTTGTATTAATGGTAGCAGTAATAATAATTCTTATTACTTTGCCATAAGCTTTTCTTCCCCCTACAGCATAAGATTTCCTAAAAGCACAATAACAAGTTAATTTGTTATTTGTAATAATAATAATTATGTTTGCTTGTGGGCCAGGTATTTAAAATAACTTGGGGTGCCAGGGCATCTGGGTGGCTCAGTTGGTTGATCATCTGACTTCGGCTCAGGTCATGATCTCACGGTTCGTAAGTTCGAGCCCCGCGTTGGGCTCTGTGCTGACAGCTCAGGGCCTCGAGCCTTCTACGAATTCTGTGTCTCCCTCTCTCTCTGCTCCTCCCCTGCTCACACTGTGTCTCTCTCTCAAAAATAAAGATTAAAAAATAAAATAAAATAACTTGGGGAGCTTTAGTAGCTGAGTAGGGTAAGCACTGGACTCTTGATGTAGGCTCAGGTCATGATCTCAGGGTCATGAGACGAGCCCCGTGTTGAGCTCAGCACAGAGCCTGCTTAAGATTCTCCCTCCCTCTCTCTCTACCCCTTTCCCACTCTCTCACTATCTAAAATAAAAAAATAAAAACAAAAATAAAAAGTAGGCTTCCAACCTGTCCTGTGATGGGTTTTGTGTATCTTTTAAAATCTTATCAGTTAGAATGTTAATTCATAATGACAATACAAAATGTGCTTGCAAAATAGCAAGAGTGCAACTTAGTGAACATAAGTTGTTAGCTACATTGGATTACAGATTTTGTTGATATTTAGTAATATTCGGAGAATGATTCTCAATGACTGCTTTTTACTACTCTAATATTTGATTAATGTTATGCCAACTTTTTAAATATCAACCTTGTGAAAAAATATAAATGAAATGACTTACAGACAATAGGGGACAATAATGTCATGACATTAAAATGATGTTTCTGCCACTACTACTGTGGGTCGACTGATGTCACACCAGCATCTTGTTTCTGCTTGTGAGTGGGCCCTGCTTTCCCTGTGGCATTCCCTAATGCATACTGGCCTCATGCTGTTTTGGCTGTGCAGCCATCTTGATGGGAAACCATGTCAAGCCTTGGAGGTATGCAGGTTGGTCTATATCTACTCTTAAAAATCTCAATACTGAAAAGTATTTTTCTAATGCTTGCTTGTGAATGCTCATAAAATGATTTGCTGTTTCAGCAACTTGTAGACTAGTCAGAAAGTGGTATAAAACCATCAGTTATCACATGGTAATATCTTTTTATTAACTACTGAAATATATCAAGACATTTCATGACAACCGACAATGCCAGATGCTGTTATTGGCCTAAAGGTTAATACACATGCACATTTTCCTACTGAGCTTTTTCTGCATACTTTTCCTTCGTGTAAAATGTTTTTAAAATGTGTGGGAGCATCCCATTTTTTCAACACTCACTTTAATATACATATATTTATGGGCACTCAATTGGCTTTTAAAGTTTCCTGCATAGACATTATTCCTTAAAGTACAGGTACTCCCCACTCCTGATTTGCAAACATGTTATACTTGCAGTTGGGTGTGTGGTAGAGCCCTTCTCCTCTGCCTTTCAAATACCAACCTACTCGTCCTCAGCATGCTTCTGACCTCCAAAAGAAATTTTCTTTAGCAGATATTGTTTTCTTATAGCTGGTGCTTGGAATGATTTGAATCAACCTTTGCTAGTTCACAGTTATTTTGTAGTATTTGGAGTTATTTTGGTATATTTTTCTTTTTGTCCATTTCAGATCACAGTCAACCTACTTAGACATTTTTTTCACCTTATACAACCAAATATTCATTTTAACTCATCTTTTCCCTTGTCTTGCAATGTTTGCCTCTGTCCTTCCATAGTCTCTGCTTTCCTCTCTTCTCTTTCCTGTGTGTCTCAATCGTGAGCCCTCCCAAATGACTCTAATCAAAACTAAAAGTGAGTGGGCACACCACCATCAAGGGAATGTGGACCTTTCTTTAAAAAAAAAAAAAAAAAACAACTAGAATTGATTAACAAATCCTCGAAAGCCCTGAAAACTATCTTGAAATTTCTCTCAGAACTTAAAAAAAAAACAAAAAAAAACCTGCCTCTCCTCTTTATTTAAAAAAAATTTTTTTTTTAACGTTTATTTTGAGACAGAGAGACAGAGCATGAACAAGGAGGGTCAGAGAGAGAGGGACACACAGAATCTGAAACAGGCTCCAGGCTCTGAGCTGTCAGCACAGAGTCCGAAGCGGGGCTCGAACTCACAGACCGTGAGATCATGACCTGAGCCGAAGTCGGACGCTTAACCAACCAAGCCACCCAGGCGCCCCAGCCTCTTCTCTTTAAATAAACCTCATTCCTTCAAGATCCACGATACAGTTAATTTATTTTTGTTTTATCCAACTTTGTGTTAACTGCCTGGACTATTTTCTCTAATTTTCATCTTATGTCTAGTCTTGCAGGTAAACATTTACTTTTTAGGCTTGTGTGGAGCCCAAAACATTACTTACTCTGCTGTTACTATGGGCAAATGATTTTGAGGTTGTAAATAAATGGCTTCCTAATGAAACTCGGGAAAATAAGAAGCTCAGTCTATTTTGTTGGTTGGTGGGCAGAAAGCAGCCCACACCAAATGATGCTAAGTACAGGGAAGCAAACAATGATGGCGGGGCAGCGTTCTCCCGTGAAGCATGCTGGGCATTTCTCGAATGTTGCACTGAGATTGTGTCTATACTTGGGAGGTAATGATGACTGAGAAGTGGACAACTGACAGAGGTCTGCATTCAGCAGCATCTCTCTTTTCCCCTCACTTCCCTAAGTGAAGCTACCCTAACTCGGTCTGTAGGTATTGCTGGCACTGCTTTAACATTACAGGGTTTCTACATAAGGCTGGCAGTTGCAGGGCTTCACAGGTCTATCCTGTCCACAGCAGCAAATCTCTACAGAATTTTTTTTCCCAAAGAGGAATTTTCCTTTGACTTGAGGACATGAGAGTAGGAAGGATGTAGGTCTCGTAGTTTGATTTACTAAAATGTAAAGGGTTTTCGGATGGGGTGGATGGGGTTCTGATCTCAAAAGAAGAAAAGAGAAAAATAAGGTAATAAAATAAGTAGAATAGCATATTATAAGCAACAATTTACACTTCACCATTAAGTTTCACATGGATAAGGTCATGTAATTTTCCTCAACTTCCTATGATAC
Source organism: Puma concolor (assembly GCF_028749965.1). NCBI lineage: Eukaryota > Metazoa > Chordata > Mammalia > Carnivora > Felidae > Puma > Puma concolor. The sequence continues at coordinate 72,977,809 of NC_141667.1, forward strand.
GGCAGAAAATATCCTAGTCATGTTAGAGATGGAAACACCCAGAATAGAGGAAGTTAAACTTTTCCTCAAGGTTACACAGCTAGTAAGGTCCAACAGAGGGAGGAACCGAGGGAGTTTGTGGGCTGGAAACGTGACGAGAAGAATGAAGAATCTAACTCAAATATGTGTAAATTGTTTAGTCTTTAGTAAAACTTCATTGAGCTTTGCCAACAACTATGAAAACCCATATTTCTGATATTTAATTTGCAAGAGCCCCATGAAAGCTCTTCAAGACATACTTAAGTTGCTTTTGATAGATAATATTTGAAATTCCCTAAGTTGAAAGTGAGACACAGGCCTCCAAGTTTAAGAGTTATCTTAAATGTAGAACCTGAAAGATCTGAGGTAAATTTAGAGCCCTAGAGACTGAGACATCCCCACAAAGTGCTACTTTCATGTCTGGAAGAGAAAAGCTATTTTTGGAATATAAATGGTTAGAAATCAAACATGATGGAGAACCCTCTCTGCTAAATGTTAAATATTCAGGTCCTCTTGATGACCCGTAATTCACAGTAAGACCCAAATGCCTAATGTCTTTTTAGTGAGTCCAATGATAAACTAAAAGCATGGTTCCAGGTGAATTAAAAAATATACTTTTTGTAAAGAACTAAAGTCTTTTGATAATCAGAAAAAAAAATTCAGACAGAGGGGTAAAATGACATCTTTTGTGAATCTTTCCTAGTGTCTGTTCGGTCTCCTTGATGAATTCCATTATCACAAAAATGACCTTTCCAGTTCGTATCTCTTTTGAGGCTAATGCAATTCTTCTCCATTCTGTTATAATGAAAGTATTACATGGATAACTATCCAGCATTATCTTCCAGAAGGAGAACTAATTTGGGAAAGAAATGAAGTACTTTAATATAATATCAAATCTCTCTCCTTATTTTTTTTTATCCTTGTAGAGACCTGGTGGGTAGAACTAAGCAAGTTCATGCACATGGTAAATACACTGAGCTCCCTACCTAACGTAGAAGTAATTTTTATTACCACATTGGTGAGCAGTTATATGAATGCTTAAAAAACAGAGCCTCAGATAAATTCAGAGGCATAAGTTGCTGAACATGCTGCAGATACCTTTCTGTTGAATTTTCTTTTCAGAGATGTGTAAATGAAAAATATTAAGATCTGTGGCACACTTCCTAGATGCCCGGCAAGTTTTGAATGTGTACTGCCTGTCTCTACCTGTGAGAAGCGTCAAGATGTGCTGGATATGGTATAAACATTAATTATGTACTCTTGTTAATTGTATATTCCTTTGAAGTGGTAGCAAACTGCAAGGTAGCGTATGGTGGAAAGAGCTAGGGATAATGATGGGAAGCTTCCTTAGACAGGTTCGTGCATGCACAAATGTAAAGTTTTTGGTGAGCTAATGCATCTTCCCCCTGAGAAACTGACCCTGATTTTCAGTCCTTTCTGAAGAAATGGCTTCTCGAGGAATGCAATTACTGACAGTATACTGATCAGTTCAGTTAGCATATAGCACACAGATCCAAACCATGATGCATATCCCTAGTCAGGTCACATGGTTTTAGGTCAGGCCTGTCACACCCTTTGCAGGGGTCCAATTAAATGAATATATAAATCCCTGCTTGTTCCACATGATAATGAACGTCTCCGTGTAATTCCTCAGAACAGGTAAAACACTTTGTTAAAATGCCTTTACTATTACACTCCCTATGAGACAATTAGCTGGCAGCGATTTTAATTGCTATGTTGTGGATGTGGAAATTGAGGCTCGGAGATTTTAAGGAGTTTACCTAGGTCATAAGTGTGGGCTACAACAATGCGAATTATGTTAAAAATTTGGGAAGTAGAAGGCAATTGGGTAGAATAAGGAGCCAATTTACTCACACCTATATTGATTCTGAAATTAATGTCTCCCAACACTTAATATGTCCCCAATTTTGCTGAATTTAGATATCAGTTAAATTAACCTCATGGAATTAAACAAGAGTTTTCAATATTTTAAAAACTGAAAGTAATATTAAGAAAGTGGAAAGTAAAAGCCTCATTTTGCTTTATATAACTGGTAAAATAGCAAAGATATCTCAGAGATTTTTCTTCTAATCTGCCACCGTGTTAACATTCTGGGGTTACACTGTTTATGATCCAGTGAATAAGAGCATTATTAAAAGGTAAATATTTATTTCTCAGTTTGTTATTTTCCCCTCTTTTATGCAATTCTGAATCTAATTTTGTTTTCTGTCTGCATATCCTTCTGCACTTTCCACTACTGTGGTATTTTTCTCTTTTTTCTTTTTTTAACTTCTGCTTATACATTTTAGTTCTGGTCAAGTATGGTGACATTAAACTCTAACCCCCCAGTAGCACTGTCTCTATGACTACCTTTCACATCCCTTTCAAAGTGGCATATTTCCTTTGGCTGGGATGCTGCAGGTTTGGGATTTGTAGATCAGAGCCTGACTCTTAACTCAGTCCTCCAGCTCTTAATATACACTTTTCATCTATACCGTCCTTGACACCACACAGACATCCTATGTTGAAATCTTTTTTAGAACCTCGATCTGTCTGCTAGACTAAACAGAGACAAGGAAACAGGTAATGACAGGATTGAAACATGGTTTGGGGATCTTGGGAGGAAAAAAGAAAGTAAAAAAAAGTTTTTTGATGAACAACATAGTCACCCAAGCTTGTGGTGTCTCATCAGAACCTCTCAATGTTTGGAAGTTTTCCCAAGTCTTGCCCTAGTGAGACAGCAAAGACTTATTAGATCATTGTGTCTGCTTCCCCACCTGGGCAGGAAAGAGTCTCCCATACGGAGAACATATGGCTTGGTCTTAGATTAGCAACAAAGAATGTCAGTTGGCAGACAGATGGAGGAGAAGCAGAGGATCGTGTGAGCTTTACTAGTCTGGACCTCAGAAATGAATTTAAAAAAAATCATATCCAATTAGTTCAGTTATGAAAATAAACACTGACCAACCTACGCAGAGGAAGAAGAGCTAACATTTACTGAACACATAGTAAAATCTACCCAGTATCCTGCAGAGCTTCTTTTCTAATCCTCGCCTTAATTGTTTTATTGTCTCCATTTTACAGATGAAGAAAGTGAGGTTCAGAAGGTGGGGTCATTTTGTCCAAGTTCACACAGTTAGTCAGCTGGCAAAGCTCAGAGTCATGTTTCCTGGAGGTAATAGTTCAGAGAACATAAAAATGACTTTATAGAACTTTCTAGTTACTTTTTTCACTTTTTTTTTTAAAACGTGGATGAAGGGCAGCTCCCTCTCTTTTTTCAATTGTAAAACTCAATGAATTTGCTACGGCCTGATGCTTATACTGCTTAATGACACTGGGAATAAAGAAGTGGACTTTGGGGAATAGAAACGAGAAAGAGGTTACATAAATAGGACAGGTATAAAATATTAAATTATAAATGTTTGTAGCCTCTCTACATTCCTGCCAAGGAGGGAAGATTCTTATATGCTGGTTCAGATTGAGAGCTGTCCTTTGTTGACCAGAATCTGAGTGCAGGCAGGGGGCAGGTATCTTTTCCTAAAGTAAAAGAAACAAGAATGCAATATTTATCTTTATCATGAAGGGAGAGGGTCTAAAGGGGGTGCAGTTGGGAATGTTTTGTTTTCCTTTTTCTTCTGTACTTCTAATATGGTAGTTTTGTTTTATTGTATCTGTTCATATATTATTTAACTTCTGTTCCTAATTCATGACCTCAAAAGGTGAAGTTGTTAGAGAGATGGTCTGGAAGTTGGAGAGTGGGAAGAGTCCCAGCACAGTGGTGGACTGTTTGGGAGAGGTCAAAGGGAGAGGGAGGGACACTTTAAAAGAAGAATAATGACCAACTTAGAAATTTTTACTCAGAGGACCTGACTTTCAGAAATAAAAATGAACCCTCATACACTGTCAGTGGGAATGTACAGCCATTACTGAAAACAGTGTGGAGACTCTGCAAAAATTAAATACGGGACGTCTGTATGACCCAGCAATTCCACTTCTGAGTATTTATTCTAAGGAAATGAAATCAGAATCTTGAAGAGGTACCACACTCCTGTTTTCATTGTGGCATTATTCACTATAGCCAACATATGGAAACAAATGCCCATTGATTGATAAAGGAATAAAGAAAATGTGGTATATACATACAATGTAAAGAAAGAAAGAAATCTTGTCATTTTCACCAGTATGGATGGGTCTGGAGAACATTATACTAAGTGAGATAAGTCAGACACAGAAAGACATACACTGTATGATTTCACTTTTATGTGGAATCTAAAACAGTCAAAGTCATAGAAGCAGAGTAGAGTGGTGGTTGCCAGGAGGTGGTGGAAGAGGAAAAAAGGAGGTGATGGTCAAATGGTACAAAGTTTCATTTATACAAAATAAATACGTTCTGGAGATGTACAATATGGCACAGTGCCTATAGCTGACAATACTGTATAATATACTAAAAACTGCTATGAAGGTAGATCTAATGTTAAATGTGTTTACCACAAAAACATTATTATAATAAAGGGTATGGGAGAAAAATTTGGGAGGTAATAGATGGGTTTATGGCTTTGATGATGATGACAGTATGATGGGTATAATTTATTCCCAAATTCATTGAATTGAACACATTAAATATGAAAAGCTTTTTACACATCAGTTATTATTTCTCCATTAAGTGGGTTTATTAAAAAAAATTATAAAAGGAAAGAAAGATGAATTGAAGTCATTTTCTGACAAACTAAAGCTAAGAAAATTCACTGTAGGAGACCTGACTGAAAGAGATACTAAAGGGAACTCTTCAGGATAAAAGCAGATTGAAGCACAGGTAATACAGGAAAGAAAGAAGATCATCAGAAAGGGTAAATGTGTAAGTAAATCTAAATGAAACCTTGGCTATTTAAAATAATAACACTACTGTATGTAGTTTAAATTACAGAGATAATTAAAATATTTGAGGACAATATCACAAAAGGCCAAAGGTGGGAGTGGTAATAAATGGACTTAAAGTGTCCTGGGTCCTCTACATGTCCACAAAGTAAAAAAATATATATATTACTTAAAGTAGATTCTAATAGTTCAAGGATGTCTGGGGTAAACTCAGTGGTAACCACTAAAATAATAATAAAAGAATTCTAATAGGAGGGTAAAATAGAATAAGGGGGGGGGACTTGATTAAACAAAGAGAAGGAAAGAATAGAAGGGAAATGGAACAAAAACAGATGAGATATATATTTAATTTTTTTTTTAATGTTTATTTATTTTTGAGACAGAGAGCATGAGCAGGGGAGGGGCAGAGAGGGAGACAAAGAATTAGAAGCAGGCTCCAGGCTCTGAGCTGTCAGCACAGAGCCTGCCGTGGGGCTCAAACTCACAGAATCATGAGATCATGACCAGAGCTGAAGTTGGACGCCTCACCAACTGAGTCACCCAGGCACTCTCACATAAGATATATATTTAAATGAGAGATTTAGCTCCAGGGGTTACTGGACTCCCTTGAAAAATACCAAATGATTTCCAATTCATAATCCCAGTAAACTCCTTACTGTTGTCTTTTCACCTCTCCCACACAACCTACCACTGTGGGCTTTAAATATAGTTTTCCTATCTTCTGTCTTCCATAGTTTCTAGCTTTAAAGGTGATATTGCCCTCCACTAACTGCTTATAAGTTTTCCTTTGTCTTTGTTTTTCAAACGGTTTTACTGTTTTATCAGTTTTACTATTATTTGCCTAGAGGTGGTTTATCTTACTTGTTTGTGGTTAGCAGAATTTCTAATCTACTGCTTGATACTACCTCTTTAATTTAATAATAATTGTTAGTAATATCTCTTCAAATATCTCATTTAATCCATTCTCTTTCTCTTCTTCTGGTCACCAAAATCATTCATGCTGAAGTTTTTCTCTATGTAATGTATGTCCCTTTGAACTTTTCTGTATTTTCATATTTTTCCTGGTGTACTTCAATGTGGATGTTTTCTGTTCCCCCCTCCCTCCTCCAGTTTAGGAACCCTACTTCTATGTATAGTCTTCTGCTATTAAACCTATCAAATTAATTTCAGTTACTGTATGATTCATTTCTAGAATGTCCATGTGACTACCTCAAACAGATAACCCTCCATCTGTTTGTCTATTCTGTTAGAGTATAATCATTAGTTGTTTTAAAGTTTTTATCTAATAACTCCAATAACTATATTTTTTCTTATTTTTTCTCTTGGTTTTCAGTCGTCTCAGGTCTTATTTTTCTGCCTTCCTGATTTTTTTTTTTTTCAACTGATTGACAGATATTGTCTAGGACAAATCATAAAGGCTCTTCAATGACTCTTCCTCCAGTATGGGTGTATCACACTGATTCAGGAGGAGCTGGGTTTGGGGACTTGTCTATTTCTGATTTCCTTTTATTGGTAGTGCTTAGCTCTTCAGGGTCTCTTTGGAGAGCCTGTGCTGATTACAAGAGCCCCTCCTTCTTGACTGCACTGAACTTGAGTTTTTGTCTCCTTAGCTTTGTGAAAATGCCAAGATCTCTGTTTAGCTTTTTAGCTTCTTATTAGCCACATGTGGCTTGGTTTGTTGACTCTTTCTGAAGATTCACAGCTTAGGATCTGGCAAGCGATCTGAGCAAAAATTGCATGTAGAAGTTCAGGTTTACTTCTCTAGAGTTCAGTTTTTCCTGGAACACTGACTTATTGAATATTGCTCCCTTGATAGCCCCAAAACTCCCAACTTTTGTCTCTCTAGCAAGTAAGTATGCCACCAACTTCCTGTTTGATTTCTATGTCTTATGCCTTGATTCAACAAATGCCTGAAGAGAAAAGACTGCAGTGAATTTGGGCTCACCCCAACACATTTTCCTTCTCTCTAGGATCTTGGCTCTGTAAGTCCTGACTACATTCATCTCTAATGCCTTCAAACTGCTATTTTTAAATTCTTATCTAGCTAGTATAATCCTTTGCAGGAGGGTAATCTGATCCATGTTACTTATTATAGGTGGGAAACAGAGGTATCCAGTAAAAACTGAATTACTTGTTTCGTTATTTTTGGATATTAATGGCTTACTCACACTCTCTCTGTTTCTCTTATTCTCTCTCCCTCCCTGTGTATGTGTTGAAAAGAAGCACTATACAATAGCTGGTCCATGCAGTATCCCCAATTTATGTGGGTTTATGAAATTTAAACATCTCATAACTGCCTACATTGTTGTAAGGTTATTTACCAAGACGTGAAGGAATGTCTCAGATATGGGGTAGTGAAATGAGGAGTTGATTTTGAGTATGTTAAGGTTAGGTGCCTATTAAAAAAGTAAAATGAAAAATAGAATTCGGCTGAACCTATGTGTTTAGTGTTCAGATGAGAGTTCTAGGCTGAGAATATATTTCTGCGAGTTGTCCAGGTATTGCTATTATTTGAAGCTTTAGGATTAGTTGAGAGTTCCTGTGATATAAGAGATAGAGATAGGAAGAGTGTGGAGTACCTTAACATTTGGACATTGAAAAGAAAAAAAGGGACTGGGCAAATGCAACTGAAAACAAGGTGGCCCTAAAGTAGGAGAAAAAGCAAGAAATGGTTTTGTCTTGGAAGCCCATTAAAGAAACAGTTTCAAGGAGAGGGTAATCAGCAATGTCAAATGCTGCTGACAAAGTGAAATAAAGACAAAGACTTGACCACTGGATTAGGTAACTTGGAGCAGCACAATGATTTTGATGAATGTAGCTTGAGAAGAGTTTTGGGTGTGAGAGACATTTCAGAGTGAAGAGAGAAAGAGAACTGAGGAAGTTGACACAGGAGACAGAGTAACAGATAAAGCTTTTAAGGATTTTAAAGGAGTTTTGCAAATAAAAGTGACTGATAAATGAATGGTGCCCAGGCTCTGCAGTCAGCCCTCCCACTCTCCTTTTTTAAGATGGAATTATTTCAGCTTGCCTACATATTAATGGGAATGATCTGCGACAGAGAGATGAAAATTATGATGCTTCAGGAGAGACAGGATAATTAAAGGAGATAATTAAATAGAGGAAAGAGAATGGGATCCAATGGGCATGTACAGGAACTGCACTTAGGTAAAAGTATAAACAATCTACCCATTGGAACAGGAAGGACCCATATGATTAGGATACAGCTATATATTAGTAAATTTGGTAATGCAAATATATGCCATACAGCTTCTGATTGTTGATAAACATGTTGGAGGATAAGAGAGGATAATGTGACCAGGGAAATGCAATGTTTGAGAGTCTCTGTGAAATCTGTGATCATAAATTTAAAGTATGATCGATCAGCCTGGCATGGCTATGGTTTTGGCCAGTAATGTTCAGCTGCATGGGCAGGTAAAGAATAAACGGTGAGATAAGGCCTCCCACAATTGCTTATTGTCAGACGTGTAAGCTAGAGGGAGAGGGAAGGAAGGAGTGGAGAGTATATACGGGAAAAGAATCACGATTAAATGTTAGAGCCTGGGATTTCAGGCTGTGTTAGCATGGCTGTAAGGACAAGAGGGAGTGAATGAGGGGGATGATTAGGACGATGAAAGATGACTACAGCTGGGGGGAGAAGGAGGCTATACTCAGATAGTTTGAGCTTCAGCATAGCTAGATGATTTGATTTGATTTTTTTTGAGAAAGGAGGAATAATGATCTATCTCTCAGGGATAGAAAGGAGTAAAAATGATGTCCTCATTGTCAGCCAAGTTAGAAGTTAGTTAGAAGGAACACGTGATACTGTGATTTGTAAGAAATATACTTTTGGTGATTCAAATGACCAAAATATATTTCTTGTATACAGCTGGGCCTTGAACAATGTGGAGGTTATGGGCACTGACTCCCCGGGCAGTCAAAAATCCATGTATAACTTTTGATTCCCTAAAAACATAACTACTAATAGTCTACTGTTGAATAGAAGCCTTATTGATAACATAAAGTCAATTAACACACATTTTGTATGTGTATTATATAGTGTATTCCTACAACAAAGTAAGCTGGAGAAAAGAAAATGCTATTAAGTAATAAGAAAAAGAAAATACATTTACAGTACTGTATTTGTCGAAAAAAATCTACATGTAAGTGGACCCCCGTATAAATGGGTCCATGGTGTTCAAGGATGTTGTATATTTGGCCTTCATCCAGTTCCTGGCTCACAGCTCCCCAAACCCCTGGAATTTTCTAAGTAATGAGAGCAATAAAGGTGTCTTCTGTTATGTTAATGGGATGACTTTTGCAAAGCACCTAAGCCTGAGAGAAGGTTGCCAGTGCAGCCCACCAAGTGATTAGAAGGTTGGGACTTTCATTCCTAGTCAATGACCTCTGACCGCTGGGAGGGGAGAGGGGATGGCGTTTGAATAAGTTGCCAACAGCCAATGGTTTAATCATTCATGCCTATGTATGAGATCTCCCTAGAAACCCAAAAGGACAGGGTTCGGAGAGCTTCCAGGTCAGTGAACACATGAAGATGTGGGGAGAGTGGCAAGCCTAGAGAGGGCATGGAAGCTCCACACCCTTTCCCACAGACGTATACCATTGCCCTATGCATGTCTTCAATTTGGCTGTTTCTGAATTTTATTCTTTTATAATAAACGCGTAATCTAGTAAGTAAAGTGTTTCTCTGAGTTCTGTGAGACACTCTACCAAATTTATCGCACCCTAGGAGAGGGTCTTGGAAACCTCTGATTTATAACCAGTTGGTAAGAAATACAGGTAACAACCTGGACTTGCAACTGGCATCTTAAGTCCAAGGAGGAGGTTGTGGGAACCTCCAATCTTTAGCAGATCATTTTGAAGCATAGGTAACAGCTGTGCTTGTGAGTGGCATCTGAAGGAGGTGGTGGGGGCAGTCTTCTAAGACTGAACTTTTTTTTTTTAATGTTTATTTCTGAGAGAGGGAAAGAGACAGAGCATGAGCAGGGGAGGGGCAGAGAGAGAGGGAGACAAAGAATCCAAAGCAGGCTCCAGGCTCTGTGCCGTCAGCACAGAGCCCAATGCAGGTCTTGAACTCACGAACTGCGAGATCGTGACCAGAGCTGAAGTGGAACGCTTAACTGACTGAGCCCCCCAGAACTGACCCTTTAGCCTGTGGAACCTGATGCTATCTCCAGGTGGACAGTGTCAGCATTGAGTTGAATGGGAGGACACCCAGCTAGCTGCTGTCCTGAGCACTGGTTGGTGGTGTGTGGGGAGCCTTCCCCCCACTGCCCTTTCCCACTTGCATTGAAATTGGGTCCAGGAACCCCCAAAAAGGAAGGAACTTTGGTGGAGTGATTTAGGAGAGAGGTCATTTTACTAATGGCAGACTGAGTTCCAGACATTACAACGAAAGGTTTCTGTAGTCATGGAGTAGTCAACAATTAGGCCAGATCAGAAGCTATCAAGAGCATTATAAAGAGGAAATTCTGAGGCATACAGGAAGGCCTGAGTTTTAGCGTTTCTTGTGATCACTGAGACACACCGGAGGAAGTCCAGGGTAATAGTCACAGTATTTTTCTAATCACCACTATGGCATGGGCCCTTACAAGTCAGAAATTGCACTAAACGTATCACAAGAGCTTAGTCATAGACAACTGTTACTGTGTTATCAGTGCTTTTGAATCGGATCTCAGAGTTGGGTAATGGGGCTTGTCTCATGGCATTAGGGTGAGGTGAAGAATCTGTCCAAGTTTCCACCTTGGGTTTGATTTTTAGGGCAGTGCAGTTTGTCCTGACAAGGCTGATAATGTGATGGGAGAATACTGGGAGCTCTGTGGCCCTCACCTTCAAGGCTCCTAGGGCACTGTTAATTATTAATATGTATAACACATAGTTGAAATGATTTCTAAAACAAATGGACATGGAGTTCAAGATATAAAAGCAATTCTCGTTCTGTATTTACTAATTGATCTTTTGAAAATAATACAACTGCTCTGGGCCTCAGTTTCCTTTCCTAGAATACAAATTGGATTGGATTAAAACATTTTTTTAGGTCTCTTTTGGTGGTAAGGACTTGAAATACAACTTACAACTTGCTTACAGTGAAACTTTTGATTCATCTATATGTTTCAGCTGAGGTGCTATTTCTACTTTGTCATTTGTACTCAGTCTTTTGATAAACGTTCTCTACATCAAAATGTCCTCAACATCAAACAAACTATTTTCAGCCTATTATGCAGTGATTTTCTGATTCTGTAAGAAAAAGAAGAAAAAAAAAAACACCTTAATTTCCATTTTCTACCTCTAAAATTTGTTCAGTCTTTCTCCTACTCACTCTTTCAATACTCCTTACAGAAAAATAATGTGGGTTGTTTTTTTTGTTTTTTTTTTCCACTCTTCTGGGAAAATTTTTCATCTTTGCTAGTTCCTACACATTTTGTAGAAAGTTTTTAAAGTACTTAACGTTTAAGTGCATTTTAAGCTATTCCTAAACTCTTTTTAGACTTTTTGTGTTTAAAGATGATCTCCTTTGTGGTTCAAGTGAAGAACACAGTAAAAAGTACTCTGTTAAAGAATTCACGTTATGTCACTTGTTTAGACAATTACAGGGCCACTGCGTATGTTTCTGAAAATTCATCTTTTCTTAATGCTGCTGAATCCTGCGGCTACTTTCTTCACAGAAAATATTTCCCATGTTAGCTGTCAGGAATCTCTTGGATGCCAGAGCTGTAAATCCAATCGCAAATGACTAAAATGGGTTGTTTTAGTTATCTATCGCTATGTAATACACTGCCACAAAACTTACCTTTGTAAAAGGATGCTCATTTATTATCGGGGTTTCTGTGGGTTGGGTTCTGGACACAGCTTACCTGAGTCGCCTGCTTCATGATCTCTCACAGGGCTGCAATCAAGGTGTTAGCTCAGGGTACGCAGTCGGAGGATCCGTGTGTGCGTGAAGTAAGCCCAGGTGGACAGAGCAAGTCAGGACGACGACGGGCTGCGATGAGCTGGCGTCAGGATCCACAAAGACGAAGGCGGAAGCAGGCGGGAGTCGCCTCAGTACACGCTGTTCCGGAAGAACGCGGGATCTCGTGGGATCTCGTGGGATCTCGGGATCTCGGTAGTTCTGTGGGGGTGGAGGGAGCTTTCTGGGATGAGACACATCTGGGTATCCTGGCTCCTGTAGGCTCCCTTGCTACCGGGTCCGTCTGGTGCCATCTTTCGAGCAAATCTCAATCCTCACCAAAGCTTCCCCGGTGTCTTCAGCCCCAGTGACAGTCTCACTCGGTGGTGACTGTTTCCACGAGCACTGACAGGTGTAGGAGACCCAGCTGTAGCCCAAAGGCTGAGGAAAGGTGGTGCTGCCTGAGGCAGCATCCTGAGATCACTCAGTAGTTGATGACAATATTCAGCTCCTTGAATGCCTACCCTAGTTTCTTATTTCTTGGCCTCACCCACATAGCAAGTCGTTTCTTCAAAGCCTAGATGGCAGTAGAGATGCTATGCCAGTAAGTCAGAAGTCACGGTCTTTTGTAACCTAATCACAGAATGGGCATCCCATTCCTCCAGCCCTACTCTGCTTTTTAGAAGTAAGTTATTAGCTCACACGCTAAGGGACAACATAAAGGAATGGATACCTGAAAGTTGAATTATTGCTAACTTCCTAAAGTTAGATTGCTAAAATTGGATTATTGAGAGCCATTTAAAAAGTTGTCTGCCACAAAGCCTCACACACATAATTTAAAAAACTGAGGTATGGCTTGTCTTCACACACAACTGGATCCTGAAACTTAACCATGCCATCAAATATCGGTTTGTCTCCATTACCTTTACTCCTTTAGTTTCATTGTAAGATAAGTTCTCCTTTTATGGTAGCCCATAATGGCTCCATGTTTTCATCCCACCGGTCTAACAACACAGTGGAAAGAGTGTTTCCTTCCTATTAGTTCTATCACAAGTCCTGAGTTTACAATCACTGATCCAGTTATGGTTGCATGGTCATTCTTAATAATCACGTAACTCATATTGGCTATTTTCGGTCGTGTTACCCATGTGGCCATACTTCTTCTGAAGATAGAAGTGGACATCCTATCTGAACAGTACAGACTGAGCGTGGTAGACGATATTGCCTCAAAAAACATTAATGTGCTGGTCCCAAAGAAGAGGCAGAGGATTCTGACATAAAGAAAACATCACATGAGTCAGACTGTCCTACTTTAACAGAGAGTAGATTTAAATGGAACATGAAAGGCATAGTGGCATAGTAGCATTTGGGTTCTGGTGCTTAATGATAGTTCAGACATTCTGGATGTGCCACCATTGCCACACAAGAACAAATCAGAAACCACCATGATCCAGTGTCTGCTATGTGTTAGACACTGCTAGGTGCTTTGTATATGTGGCCTCATGCAATAATTGTAGCAACCTTATAAAGTTAGCATTGTTTCATTTTTATACAGAAGAAAATAGGTTTTGACACTTGATTTTGAATCAAAGCCATAATGGCTCCAAAAATCATGTTCACATCATACCATAATATACCTGCCAGAATTTACAAATATTTTTATCCTGTTGTATTTTACCCTCATAGGAATTGTAAATTTGTGTTTTATTTGTATCTTTTATACAAAATATAATTTAGTATCTTGCATAGTTTATAGTTTAATATCTTGCATATTTCATAGTATATAATGCCTCAAATCCTTTTAGGTTCTGAGGCACTGAAGTATACGTATATACTAAGTTTTAAAAACTTGGAGGGGCTTCTGGATAGCTCAGTTGATTAAGCACCTGACTCTTGATATCAGCTCAGGTCATGATCTCATGGTTTTTGAGCTGGAGACCCGCATTGGGCTCTGCACTGGCAGTATGGAGTATGCTTGGGATTCTCTGTCTCACCGTCTCCTGCCCCTGCCGTGCATTCTTGTGCTCTCTCTTTCTATAAATAAATAAATAAATAAATAAATAAATAAATAAACAAACTTTAGAAAAATTGGAATAAAAATGGAAAAACTAGAGTCAAGGAAAATAAAGAAACAAAATTTCAAAAAATGCTCTAATTACATTTGATCTTACTAATTGTATTTTATTTTTCTCTATCCAGTTACCTTTACACTTTTTGTGTACCCCATTGATATGGTAAATATGGGAAAAATCTGGTGAAGAAGGAAAAATCATGCTTGCATCTGATAACACACAATAAGTTCCAGATAAATTACTAATTGTAGTACAGAAATTACAATTCCATATGACAATTATTTTTATCTCCTTCAACCTCAGTTTTCTCATCCATAAAGCAGAGATAATAAAACCAGAAGGACTGTGAAAAGAATAGAAATAATGTATATAAAGCAAATATTGGAAAATTTATTGGAATTAGTATCCAATAAGTTTTTCCTGCCACTATAAAAGGAAATTAAATTATTGTCTAATACAGACTCACAAAGTAACCAATTTACTCGAGAGAAGAATTTAAATGGATCTAATCTAACTTTATACATATTTTAAAAGCACAAACTATTATATGCAGGGAAAGAATCAAAAGAATAAGACCTGAGTTGTATAAAAGCAACATGACTTCCTGGATGTCAAGAATCTTCCCTTGATTTGTATTTCCCTAATGAGGAGTGACGTTGAGCATCTTTTCATGTGCCTGTTGGCCATCTGGATGTCTTCTTTAGAGAAGTGTCTATTCATGTTTTCTGCCCATTTCTTCACTGGATTATTTGTTTTTCAGGTGTGGAGTTTGGTGAGCTCTTACCAGATTTTGGATACTAGCCCTTTGTCTGATATGTCATTTGCAAATATCTTTTCCCATTCCATTGGTTACTTTTTAGTTTTGTTGATTGTTTCCTTTGCAGTGCAGAAGCCTTTTATCTTCATGAGGTCCCAATAGTTCATTTTTGCTTTTAATTCCCTTGCCTTTGGGAATGTGTCAAATAAGAAATTGCTGCAACAATAGCCAAATTATGAAAAGAGCCTAAATGTCCATGAACTGATGAATGGATAAAGAAATTGTGGTTTATATACACAATGGAGTACTACATGGCAATGAGAAAGAATGAAATATGGCCTTTTGTAGCAACGTGGATGGAACTGGAGAGTGTGATGCTGAGTGAAATAAGTCATACAGAGAAAGACAGATACCATATGTTTTCATTCTTATGTGGATCCTGAGAAACTTCACATAAGTCCATGGGGGAGGGGAAGAAAAGAAAAGAGTTTAGAGAAAGAGGGAGCCAAAACATAAGAGACTTTTAAAAACTGAGAACAAACTGAGGGTTGATGGGGGGTGGGAGGGTGGGGAGGGTGGGTGATGGGTATTGAGGAGGGCACCTGTTGGCATGAGCACTGCTATTGTATGGAAACCAATTTGGCAATAAATTTCATATTAAAAAAAATAATCTTCCCTTGAAACTTATGTCTTCCTGGCCACTATAAATTCTTCTTATGATTGACTAGAGCAACACTCTGGGAAGACAGTAATTTTCAAGATCTTTTAACTGATTCTTCTATTTTCTTAAGTTTTTATTATTTTTTGGATGTGTCCTGATGGACCATTACTCATTTCTTAGACATTTCTGAATTTGCCCATCACGTTGAGTGGTAATGGGAGATTTTGCAGTGTCTTAAACCTATGGTGGAAGTTTGTTAATATTCTCTGCTCAAGGAAATTCTGCATCTTTCAGATCTTGAAAGGAGGCAGAGCCAGTCTGTCATATGAAAGGTCGAGACACTGGCTACCTGCTTTTCCAGCTTCCCATGTATTTGAGGCATGAGCATGTGGGAATATTAAGCCAAATTTGAAGGAAGAGAGGCAGTTGTCTATATGAAGATTGGGGAAAAAAATGTTCCAGGAAATAGGAAGAGCTTCTCCAGAGGCCCCAGGTAGAGGTGCTTAGTGTTTTTGAGGAACAGAAAGGAGATCAGAGTGGCTGGGGCACTCTGCACAAGGGGCTGAGTAACAGGTTTATAGATGTATGTTATACACATTATCCCAAGAACTATTTAAAAGATAAAGAAATTGGGATCAAGAAAGGTTGTGGCTTATCCAACATTGCACAGTTAAACCAGAATTCAGTAGCTCCTCTTATCCCAAGTCTTGTGTTTTTATCAAGATGCCATTTTGTGTTCATCTCTATATTGCCTTAACATTTTCTTTATACTATTGATGTGTATTTTTTTGTCAAAGCTACCAGATGTCAGGAATCACACCTTCTCATGTTGCACTGAATGCAGTACAAAGTTCAAATAGATGTTTCTACATGCCTTTGGTAAATCATTCTAACAATAGATTCTTCTTTCCACTTTATTGTGGTAAACTTGGCTGAATTTCTTAATTTAGTGGGAATATTTTACAGTAGACTTATCTGATTATCTAGCAGTTTGGCAAGTGTATTTTATACTTGCATTATATTATTTATTTTTATAGCCATTTAAAATTTTACATGGAATATAAAATTTCTCTTATATTAAAATATCCAACTAAGGAGACAAAGATTAAAATTTTATTCAGTGGTTGAAATCATTCATAGCACACTGTGATACAGATACACACACACATGCACATGTATACACACACACACACACACACACACGTACCCATGTATTACCTATAACTAAATGAGTGCTCAAACCAAAAATATTTTTAAAATCCCTAATGAAGAATTAAATGGGTCTTTACTAATAGTGTAGTATTATAACAGACAGGTGATTTAATTTGTGTTATTTTAAAAAATGTAATTATTAAATATTCATGACATACTATACTTTATGAGACTGAAATACTCATACCAAAATCATATGGTGAAGATAAAATGCAGACAAAGAGTCTGGGTTCCCACAGCCACCGACCCCCAAATGACCTGCTAATAAATGCCAGATCCTCATCTTATAAAACTCCTACGGGAGAATAATAAAGGATGAACATTTGGCCCAACATTTATTTTTATAAGACAAGTACCTTTAGTTTTCTTTCAAAAGAATCATTTCCTTGTTCTATAGAAGTCTGTGGTCCTTTATGAAAATGTGTACCTCATATCACATAGCTACAGCCATAAATTTGGGCAGGTTACATACGGAAGTTCAGACATTCAGCCTAGCCAATCTAGATGATTTAA
This sequence comes from Puma concolor, assembly GCF_028749965.1. Classification (NCBI taxonomy): domain Eukaryota; kingdom Metazoa; phylum Chordata; class Mammalia; order Carnivora; family Felidae; genus Puma; species Puma concolor. Next base: position 72,994,821 of record NC_141667.1, read on the forward strand.
ATTAAAGTTGATATTTATGCTTATATTTTCCTAGTTCCTAGTACATTTACCAGCTAATTATATAATCCTTCATTTTTCTTGTACCATGGCTTTGGTTGTGAAATTTTAGGGAATAAATTTATGTAGATTTAAAGCAGAAATACAATGAATATAGTTAGTCTTGTGGTCAGTAATTGTTATTGGCCAGAAATTTCTAAACTTCTTTATCTAGAGAAACTACAGAATAGATGAGTAAACCCACAGCACTAAAGAGGATAATGATATTGTGACTAATACAAATATAAACTAAAACACATGTATCAAATATACTCAGAGGTGAATCAAAATTAAGAGGTCAGGGATAGGTATGTCAAGTGGTATCTACAAAACTCTGAGTGTTTGCCACACTTCCTAGCTCTTCCTTAAGAAAAGCAACTCCTGGAAACTCTATGATTAAAAGGTATTATGGCTCATGCCATATAAGTGTACTCCAACTTTGGTTCTTACTCAGAACAAGAGTTTGTCCAGGAGCCAAAGGCCTAGCCCATTTATAGATATTTAATCTTCTCTAAGGAGATGTGGTAAGAAAATCTTGCCCCATAAATTAGATGTTCCATATCGGATATAGCATATCTACTCAAATACATCCTATCTGGGGGGAAATGAGTGCTAATTACATTTTATAAGTCAAATAATTAGCATTCTGACATTTCCCTAGTTTTCAGATTCTTCATGTGGTTTGCTGTGCATCTTAGTTTTGAAGCTTTAGGACACAAATGTGTATGGGCAATGAGAGGTTCCCCAAGCTATTTTGTTTCTAATATAATCTTACTATAAGGTCACCATAGCTACTCAGTGAGAGTCTCTTCTTTATAGAAGAGAAGGCCTAGTCTTGATGGTAAAAGTGATGGGCAGATTAGGGTTTGGGAAGGTAGAAAAAGGGAGTAGGATGAAGGGAGAGGGGAGAGAGGGAGAGAGGAAGAGAGTGAGGATAAAAGGAATGTTGCAAAAGCAAAAATACTTCCGAGGTGATTTTACTTAAAAAAACAAAAACTCGGGGCGCCTGGGTGGCGCAGTCGGTTAAGCGTCCGACTTCAGCCAGGTCACGATCTCGCGGTCCGGGAGTTCGAGCCCCACGTCAGGCTCTGGGCTGATGGCTCAGAGCCTGGAGCCTGTTTCCGATTCTGTGTCTCCCTCTCTCTCTGCCCCTCCCCCGTTCATGCTCTGTCTCTCTCTGTCCCAAAAATAAATAAACGTTGAAAAAAAAAAAAAAAAAAAAAGAAAAAAACAAAAACTCAAAAACCCATGAAGAAAGCTAACTTCAAAAAGAGAGCCAATATCAAGATTAACAATTGGAGGATGAATTTACAGCAGAGAAAAATTTTTAAAAATTATAGAATTACATAACTTTGAAATTAAGTATAATTGGGACTCTCAAAGAAATAAAAGAAGGAAAAACATCAAATAGGCAGAAATAATGAAAAGAAAGGTAGGTGAGAAATAAAATCAAAAATGAAATATTAAATTAAAAAAAATTACATATAGGATAAACTCTAAAATGAAGTTGGTTATATATCCCTTGTACTGGAAGGCTTAATGGCAGAGTAAGGAGTGTGGGTACTGCCGACAGAGAGCCTACATTTAAATGTGAGCTCTGCAATTCCAACTGTATACGTTTTTGCAAATGACTATCCTATATGTCCTGGTTTCTTCATCTATTAACGTAAATACAAATATTTTCTTTAAAATTTTTATTTATTTCATTTCATTTCATTTCATTTCATATTTCATTTCATTTCATTTTATATATGGAGAGGGAGAGCGCTAGCAGAGAAGGGCAGAAGGAGGATAAAAGGGAATCTTACAGGCTCCTTGCTTGACATGATGAAATACAAATGTTTTCTATCCCAAAGTTATTAAGTAAGTTAATTATTTTCAGGTACTTAAGAGTACTGGCTGGTTCATTATAATTGCTCAGTAAGTGTAAGCTGTATGTTTGAAATCATTCAGAGTAAAGTGTTTTTAAGAAAGATATGGATGTGGAGGGGTGCCTGGGTTGTTCAATTGATTGAGCATCTGACTTCAGCTCAGGTCATGATGTCACAGTTTGTGGGTTCAAGCCCCTCGCCGGGCTCTGTGCTGACAGCTTGGAGCCTAGAGCCTGCTTCAGAGTCTGTGTCTCCCTGTCTCTCTGCCCCTCCCCTGTTCACTCTCTCTCTCTCTCAAAAATAAACAAGCATTAAAAAATAATTAAAAAAAAAAAAGATGGGGTGCCTGGGTGGCTCAGTTGGTTAAGCGACTGACTTCGGCTTGGGTCATGATCTCACAATTTGTGAGTTCGAGCCCATCGTCGGGCTCTGTGCTGACAGGTCAGAGCCTGGAGCCTGCTTCGGATTTTGTGTCTCCTCTCTCTGCCCCTCCCCTGCTCACGCTCTGTGTCTCTCTGTCTCTCAATAATAAATAAACATTAAAAATTTTTTTAATAATTGAAAAAAGAAAGATATGGAGATGGAATAAAAACAATATAAAAAGTGTAATTAGCAGAGAGTATGGCTATAAACAAATAAAAATTTCAAAAGTGGTTCACAGAAGACAATGTGAAGTATTAATTTTAACAAAACTTGAGCCTCAAAAAAATCATATTTTATTAATTAAAAACTATGAGTGAAGCATCAAAGAAGTAAAAGTAATCTCTATTTATGTTAGAAGAAATCAAGAGATACCATGTTGAATTAGGAACTGTTTAGAGAAATAGAAAATGCAGAAAAATGGAAAAAGTAAAGTAATGCATACATGATAGAATGGAAAGCAATAGGAAAAGCAAACAATGCTAGAAATATAAAATTTAGAAAATAAGATGTCAAATATAAGAATAGACATATGTAATCTAAAAATATATATAAACTGATTAAATGATATTATGTAAAATTAAAACCTCAAGTGTTGGATTAAATAACAATATGCCAATACATGCTATTTAAACTAGAAAACTAAAACTAAATTACATACCTGTCTGAAATATAAAATAATGTAGGGGAACCTGGATGGCTCGGTCAGTTAGACATCTGACTTGATTTCGGTTCAGGTCATGATCTCATGGTTCATGAGATGGGGCCCCATAGAGGGCTCTGTGCTCACAGAGCAGAGCCTGCTTGAGGGTTTTTCCCTCCCTTTCTCTCTGCTCCTCCCTGCATGTGTGCTCTCTCAAAATAAATAAACATTTAGAAATAAATAAATAAAATATAAAATAATGTAGAAGACAGAACAGGCTAATTGATAAAAAATACAATTGTTACAAAAGACATTAACAATCTGCTCTTACTCTTTGATAGGTGATGGTATAAAAAAATAGAGTAAGAGAAAGCTTATGTAACCATAAATAAGTTTTGATATTTCATATAAACACACATAACTATATAAATACAAGAATAATATGTATATGTACAAATTATGTAGCTTACAATCCTGTATCAAATAGATTATTTGGCATGTTTATAATGGCTGAACAGAGGCTTTAAAAAATCTTCAATTTGTCTAGAAAATAGTATTTATTTAGTCAATATTTTCTACTCATAATGTGATACAAATGACCTTTATTAGCAAAAGCTTAAACGACCAAGAAAATAACTTTTTTGTCCATCTGAGCTTTTGCTAATTGATTTCTATTTAAAACCTCTATGAAATTTAAAATCACTTTTCTAAATAACTCTTGGATCAAAGAGAAGATCAAAACTGTGTTTGAGGAGTATTAAGGAAATATTATCCATATCAAAAGATAGAAAAAAGGTGGATAGTTACTCAATTAATATTATGAATCTACCATAACCTTGTTACCAAAACCAAAAAAAGGAAGGCAGTACAAGAACAAAAATTAAAGAATAATTTTGCATATTAATGTAGATACAAAAATTCCAAATGGAATATGAGGAAACATTGGCAGAATTATTTATTCAGAACAAATAGGCTTTATTCCAAAAATGCAATTAATTTTTAGCTTTCTTAGGTGTGATAATTTTATCAACAGTACAAGCAAAACAAACCATACAAGAATTTTAATAGATTTCTCTTTAATAGAGTTTAAATAGATTAATAGAATTTTAATAGACACATAACCTCTGTATACTTAGTTGGTTCATATGTAAAATGTGCATAATAATAATATGTACCTTAGAGCTTTGTTGTGGGGATTAAAAAGGTAATTTAGGTAATATGTTAACAGTGCCAGAGAGTGTCATATAAATATTAGCTACTATTTTTAAGACCTATTTCCCCTAAAATTTAGGAAACTAGGGCTATATTCATCAATATAATAAAGACTACCTCTTCTGTGCCCAGAGCCAACACAATAAGTCACTGCAAAATGGAGTAGGTATTGCCATTGAAATGAACAAAAGTGTGGCATGCATATAATTATTCCTTTTTGATATTTTTTCATAATTTGGACCAATTTTATTTAAAACATAAATAAAAGATATAATGATTGGCTGAAGAAGACAAAATTATTATTATGTAATTTTTATATAATTTGATTATATTTGCTGAAAACTTTATAACTATAACTCATAGAATTCTGTAAAATTGCAAGATGCTAAAAGAAGTTTTTCTAAACCAAAAATAGATGATAATATTTCATATAAGATTCCTTTCTCATTAATCTAAGTGTCATTAAAAAATTAGAGGTGAATTTTATGCTTAGTAAGAGGGAGATTTATAAAATTTGTGGTGTAATCATACAATAGAATATTCTATATATATTAAGACTGAGGTTTGGCAGAATTTTTAATTAGTTGGAGATGCTTCTGTAATGGTTGTATGATACAAGCAGTAATATGCTGCAAATTTGTGGTCTCCATCTAGTAGTATAGAGATGTACAATGAGGAATTATAAAATATTGTTAAAGAATGTTCATCCACATTTGCTGACATTCACTTTGCTTCTTGTTTTCTTCTTTCTTACTTTCTTGTGTATTTGTTTACTTTCTTACTTACTTGTTTCTTACTTTCTTACTTTGTATTTTCTAAATTTTCTGCATGATTATTGTATGTCTTTTGTAATTTGACAAAACATTTAAAAATTATAATAACTAACATCTAGGTATAATTTAAAAAGCTTCATTGACTCTACCATAAACCTCCAACCTTTTACATTTAAGGAACAATTTACATATAATCTATACTTGTGTGTTCTGAGACTTTGGGACTATGTTTTGAAATAAATTTTCATGATGGATTTGAATAATATTTGAGATGTCATTCAAAGCTGTACTAGAAATTTCTGACTTGAGTAATGTTTAGGAACTATAGTAAACATATCTAAGAAATGGCACTCTCACTGTTGGTCCACTGCCAAGAATGAACAAATAGAGGACACTGGCATACTCTTAGAGTAGAGGGAGGATACTTGCCTATCCTATGGTCCATGGTAGCATATGAGAAGTTGACAGTACTCAGAAGGGTTCACTTTGCATAAGGGCCTTCCTATTTGCTATCCCTCATGCATTAAATGCTTCAGCAAAATATTTACATGACTCTACCTTCTCCTCATCCAGCTTTTAGCTCAGATATAACCTTTCCACATTCATCTTTCCTGTTCACGTTGCATAAGGGCCTTCATATTTGCTATCCCTGATGCATAGAAGTATATGGTGAATGAAAGAATGAATGAATGAATACATGAATTGTAGTAAACTTGAAACTTGAGATTATGCCAGAGGTTTTAAATACTGTGTAAGGAATCTTCCTCCTCTTGCAACAATCTATAACCACTTTCTTTTAATATATAAACATTATACAAAATGTTTTTATTTTATATTTTGGTTACTTGATCTATAGGATGTTTTCAGGGAAGATATTATCTGGAGACCTGGCTGGGTGTCAGAGTACTAACAGCTTCTACCACCAGCATGCTGTTCAAGACACCAACATAGGCAAGAGGAATGAAACATTTTGTTGTTGAAATTCTTTAAAAAGAAATTACCGTTTATTTATTTTTGGGAGACAAAGAGAGACAGACTGTGAGCAGGGGAGGGAGAGAGACAGAGGGAGACACAGAATCCGAGGCAGGCTTAGAGCTGACAGCTCTGTGCTGACAGCTCAGAGCCTGATGCGGGGCTCAAACCCACAAACTGCAAGGTTATGACGTGAGCTGAAGTTGGACACTTAACCAACTGAGCCACCCCAACGCCCCTATTATTGAAATTCTTTTAGGTTTGACATATTATCCGTGTATATATGAGTCGTTGTTCTTTACATTTTGATTTTCCTTTTAACATGTGCAAACTCCATGATAAAAATCATAAATTGGGGTGTTTGAATATGTGATTGTTATTCTTTTATCCATTTTCTTGTATTACAGCTCAGTAATTAATTTTGAAAGAAGTTGAAGTTGGCATAGTAAGTGTTCTCAGATCAAGTTAGCCATATATCTACTATTTATAAAAACACATAGTTTGAGGTATCTTCTTTGGCTGTATTATTCCATATATATATATATATATGGATATATGGAATATATATATATGGAAAATATATATATATGCTGTTGAATCTTTAAAGGAATGTAGATAAATTAAAAAAAATCTGGATGAGTTATTTATGTCACATATTCAATTATTTCTAACATATGATCCATAAAATATTTGGATTTCTTGTCTTATAGTTCATGATACAAATGATTAAACATGATTAAAGCAAGTAATTAAACTTGAATATTAATACTAATATTTTTTTCATCTTTTTGGGTTTTTAGATCCAAGAGCAGAAAGTAGTTTAATTTTTAATTTTTCATTTGCATATGTCCTGTACACAATTTTACTATTAAGAAAATTACTTATACAAGACTAAGATTTTTTTTCTACTTTTAATTCCAGAATTTACTTCTTTTAGTTGTTATGTAACAATTAAAGACAAGAAATTATTTATGCTTTAGTGTTAATTAAAATATTTATTATAATCAATCATTTTTATTTAGTAGTTTATAGTATGTGATATATTAAACTCCTGTTCAAAAAGATAAAAGGATTATACTTGTGATCAAAATATACTTTTGCCCAGCACCTGGGTGTCTCCATTGGGACTTCAGCTCAGGTCATGATCTCCCTTCATGAGTTTGAGTCCCACCTCGGGTTCCCCACTGACAGCACAGAGTCTGCTTTGGATCCTCTTTCTCCCTCTCTCTCCACCCCGGCCCTGCATTTGTATTAACCTTTTCAATATATATTACAATCTTTGTGTATGTGTATATTACAAAAATAGATAAATATAAGTAAATTAGATTTTATAATATATTGGTGAGCGCATGTGCTATTCTAAAATATAAGTATGCTTTTTGAAAGAAAATAGATTTGTTGCATAAGAGGAAGGCTGCTTAACTACATTGCTGATGCTTAAAACCTGTTGGAAAATGAGGCAAAACCAAGGGAAAAGGCCCTGCAGGGGTTATGAAGCCAGTTAAGCTTCATACATATGTTTGCTGACAGTTGGAAGAATGAACATTTCTCATCCCCCTTTGACTGCATTAAAAAGCGTTGGAAAAGCTTGTGGATTCAGGTTTCATGCTCTTTGCAACTGAATTCCTTTCCTTTTCATATTTTAAATTTGTAACATGTTCTATATAGTCCTTAAGTGAACATCCTGTTTTCAGGACTTCTAAAACTCCATTGCTTTGAACAGTGTGCCACATGGCAATACTACAAACATAAAGAGTCCAGCTGTTAAGATGGAAAATACCATATAAATCACTATAAAAGCATCTTGTCTTACTACTTTGGAGAGCTCACTGAAGTATTTTAAAGGAAAGGGATACCAACTTTAAAAGCCTCCAAAAAGCACTGTCATGATTCTTTGGATTTTCTATTATAATCTCAGGCTGTTTTGTGAAGGGAAGGTTTACATAGCTGTTCCCTGAGTAAAGAAATGTATTTCTTCCACTAAATTTCTCAAGTGAGCTCTTGTCCCTGACCTTCTCAATGTGGTTTGTGAAATTTGAAACTGTATCATAATTAATTCTATTTAAATGACAATCTTTTAAATAGAAAGTTCTTTGAAATAAACTTCTGGCTATTTCCACCTCATCCTTACAAATAAAAATAAACTCCTGGGCAAGACTTCCAAACTGAAAATGGTTCTGGGGAAAGGAGCACCCTCAAATAGGACAGTCCTAGAATTTGGAGCATCTTGGAAAAATACTGAGGCAGTATTTTTATGCCAAGGGTACTTTATGTTCTGAATGTTATACATTTTTAAGTTGAACAGATGTTTGACACACTGACAGAGGGAATTATGGTGAGAAAAGCAGAAAATGTCTAAATGCTATATGAGCAAGGGCTTGCAATTAGCTTGTTGAATCATATTAAATGTTGAAGAAATATTACTTCCCTCTCCTGTTTCTGTCCAAAATTCTAATGTGTCATGCCCATTAAGATGCCCCTATTCTCTCACTTCAGTTGACTCTTCACTTTTAAAAAAATGCTTATGTATTTATTTTGAGAGACAGAGCAGGGGAGGGGCAGAGTGAGAGGGAGAGAGAGAATCCCAAGCAGGTTCTGCACTGTCAGCACAGAGCCTGACACTGGATTTGATCCCACAAACCCTGAGATCAGAACCTGATAAAACCAAGAGCCCCATGCTCGACTGACTGAGCCACCCAGGGGCCCCACCCCCTCACTTTTCATGTGACCATGGCGTCACCAATCTAGGAAATCTCCAGGTAGTAAAAAACAAAAACAAAAACAAAAACAAAACTCTGTTACGATGGGAAACAATTCAAAGTAAAAGTCTTAATCTAAATCAGTGTGCCCTGATTTTTGTGGAATCAGTTTTGCTTTCTTGACTTCCAAATAAGATTATTAATCACTTTGTTTCCTAATTGGACTATTTCAAAGATTTTGGGTGAGTTTTCTCTTCCTTGGAAGAATTGTTTTTGTTTTGTTTTCTATCTGATTAGGAGGCAGCACAGAATGGAGTTATTATGTATTCAATGGTTTGTGGCAAAGTATTTAACTTTTCTAACTTTCCTCATCTGTAAAATGGTAGGGAGAATGATAATAGCTTTCTCATGAAGTGGTTATAAAAAATAAATAAATAAATAAATAAATAAATAAATAAATAAATAAATATTTTGTTAAGAATTTGTCACAGTGCCTGGCACACAATAAATGTTTGGTCAGGGATGGACAATATATAGACCCTAACCCTAACCATACTGGAATTTATAATCTGTTGATTACCTTTGTGGTTAATAGCAGCTTAGAATAATTTAGAAATATAGAGTGGTAGAGATGGGAGGGCTGTAGAGATTAATCAGTCAACAATTTCATTTTACAAATGAAGAGTTGAAATCCAACTTCTAAATATGACTTGCCCAAGGCCACTGAAAGAAGAATCTGAAACAAGGTCCTCTACCTCCATTTTCTAAGCTCTATGTCTCCTTGTCACATCACATTCCTATTACACATCTCTCTATTTTTATTTTTGGCAGTTTCTCACTGGGTTGAAACATATGCTTGACAACTTAGCTGCTGTTAAGATACTTGAGAGTTTGTTTTCTCATTGAACCTTTTAGGATATGCCATGTTGATTGAGTAAAATGGGGTGTATGGGGCAAAGTATGGAGGAGATTGTTTCTGATGTTTCCATTATGTAGACATGACCATGATATATTTCAGTAACCATCTTTTAATAGAATGGATTCATTGAACTTAATAATCAAACAAGAAGGTCATCTATTTATTTAACTCATAAGAATGAAACATAGAAGCAGGACCTGGATGTACATTTGTAACGTCATTTTGCAATGAAATATAAAGACAGACTATATAATGCCTTTTATGGGATCAGGTTAATGCTTACTATGCCTGGAGCTTCCCCGTTTGACAAAAAAGAATTTAGATTTATCAAATGTTAAACACATGGCTTTGACGGTTCATATTAGGAACATTCCTGAGGGATTTGCACTAGTTGTGAGGTTGTATTCACTTCACTTTATTTCTTTCCTGTGGCTCTCCCATTTCCCTTTGGGATGTGTTTCATGTGTCTGTTATTGCTTTGAAGATTTTTCATTTCTATCTCATGCTTAACACTTGCCATTGACTCCTTGTATAACTTATGAGAAATGAATGGCATTCTTCCCCCTGGGTACCAGTGTCTATAAGGTAAAGACATCGTGCTGATTTAGAAAAAAATATAAATTTTACCCCTTTTGTACTAAATTGATATTTTATTTTTTGGTGTTGATAAATTTTTTGAAACTTCATATTTTATTTTTTATCTCTGTATTACTAGTTACATTGTGGAATAAAGAAAAATAACAGATATTTTGTGATTTGTTTTCAGCCAATATCTGCATGAGAATACCCCAGAAAATTCTTTCTCTTAGAGGATCATTTTATTCCCAGTTACCTTTAGATTTTTGACCTTAGTTTTATGGTGATAAATACCTTGTAGCAATTTGAACCTGAAAAGAGGCTTAAACATTGCTATGTTATAGAAAGTTTTATCCAGGGCAATGTTCAGGACACATTCATGAATGTTTGACTGTTAATCATACAGAGAGATCATCTATACTTTAAGTTTATGTCTGTCGGTGTGTAGGTGTAGGTGGTCAAAACAGTACATTTCGAGTATAAATTGATCATCATTGAAATGAATAACAGAAAGGGGTGCCTGGGTGGCTCAGTTGGTTAAGCATCTGACTACAGCTCAGGTCAGGATATCGTAGTATGTGGGTTCAAGCCCCACATTGAGGTCTATGCTGACAGCTCAGAGCCTGGAACCTGCTTTCGATTCTGTGTCTTCCTTTCTACCCCTCCCCTGCTCACGCTCTGTCTCTCTCAAAAATAAATAAACATTAAAAAAATTTTAAAAAAGAAATGAATATCAGAAAAATATATTTGTGAATGTGCTTACAGAGTGAATCACTGGAAAACATTCAGTCTGTATTTATGTGGTTGTATCTGTTATTTTTCTGTTTTTATTAGATTTGAATGATTAAATAGAAATCAGGTTTGAAGAAAAAAAACCTATTGTGGTTTGAGCATAACTTACATTTAAAGGAATACTTCTTATTTTTTTAAATGAAATCTTTGGATTTGCCCTTCTGGCAGAGTTATTCATTGTCATAATTCTCTAAGCTTTTCTCAGCTGGGACCAGTACCATATAACCAGTACCATATAATCATGGGAATTACAGTTTCCCTTATATTTAAGCCTTCATAATTTAAGCCTTTTTAGTTTAGAAGGAAGGAAGAACACACATCTCTTAATCTAATCAGAACTATGTTTTAATTATAAACAGATCATTTAATAAGTAAATATAATGTTCTTCAGAGACTTGAGTAGAAATTATGTCAAGTGGCAAGCATATGGGTTTCAGCAGTGATGATTATTTTCAAAAAGTAATCTGAGGCCAGTTTCTAGAAGTCCTATTCTTGATTCTCCTTCAAAATGAAATTATAGTTTTGTACAATCATATTAAGAGCAAATTTAGGTTGCATTCTTTGGATAAAGAAAATTTATAAAACTCATACTTTCCAAGATAGGATGCCCATGATTAGATGTGTTAAGATGAGGAAGAAGTCTTGTATTTTAACAATTTTCATGTACCTTAAGTATTATTTCCTGGCCACAAAATAGACTAAAATCAGCCATAGCTCCCACTTACTTACATTCGCTAAGACATGAAGGAAAATTTTAAGTTATTTAATCGTGAGCTTAATATCATTATAATCACATTTTCATCTTCTCTATAACTTTTTGCCTATTATGAAATGGATTCTTTCACCATTTTGCCTGCGAATTCTAGATAAATGGTGAGAGTATAGGAATTAGAATTGACCAAAATTTCTCTAGTTTGATTTGACAAATATCTCTTGCTATAATATCTCTTTGTATCAGATTGACTTAATGATTTCCCACTGTTCTCTAAATTTTGCTTACATCAGTGGTAATGTAAACCAATTTATTGATTCTTTCCCTCTCTTTGGCCTTGGTCCTCTTCTTTCCTTTTCCTCATTTCTTTGCTTATGGTGTATAGTATATATATAGTATATAAAGTATATATTTAGTGTATATATCTCTGAAGCTTACAACTTTAGCCTGAGTTTATTTCCTGAATTGTAGATTCATACATCTAACTGCCTACTCAACACCTTCACTTGGCTATCAAATATGAATTTCAAAGACTATACATCTAAAATTAAATGCTTTATCTCCCCCCAACCCCACCCACACCCACTTCCACAAGCAGACTGACACATCCTAGTTACTAGCAACTCCATTCTTCTAGGGTATCAGACCTAAGGCCTTCAAATCATCCCTGACTCCCTTCTTTCTCTTGCACTTCATATTCCATTTATCATCAAATTCTATTGACTCCACCTTTTAAATATATTCAGAATCGAACTAGTCTTACTACCTTCTCTGCTAATCTCTTGACTCAAGCCACTGTCATCTTTGCCCTGGTTATTGCAGGAGCTTTCCAACATTAATTTCTCTGCTTTTGTCCTTTTCCCCTCTCCACTTCCCTCCACCTGAATCAGTTCATCAATAGTCATCATATTGTCATCCTTTTGAAACATTGTCATTTCATGTCCCTCTTCTGCATAGAATTCTTTGGGCCCAGCTCACTTGGGAAAATAACCAAGTTTTACAATGACCTACAAGACCATAAATGATCTGGCTTCCCATTACCTTTGTGATTAATCTCTTATTTCACTCCTTACTCCTTTGGCTTTAGTTCATTGGTGTCCTTAAAAATGCCAGACCCTCTCCTATGTGGGTTCACTCTTAACCTGGAATGAACTTCCTCAAGATATCTACCTATCTTACAAGCCTATTTTTAAGTATATAGCCCTTTTATTGACCCCCTCTATGGAGCATTTTCAAGTTGTGACATTCTCACCTCCCTGGAACACCTCAGCTCCCTCTTCTGCTTTACTTGAATCTGCATAGCATTTACAACCATCTAAAGCCTCCATATTTGACTTATCTTTAGCGTCTGTCTCCTGCACTAGGTTGTATAGTTGCAAGTTCTACTAGGACAAGGAACTTTGACTTAAAACAAAACAAAACAAAACAAAACTGTTGTATCTCCTGTGCATAGTATAATGCCCAGTACATCTGTAGGTGTTCAATAAATATTTATTGAAAGAATGAAATAATATGAAACTAAAATATAATTCTTATGCATTTTCTTCAGTGAATCAGAAGGAGATATAAAGTGTTAAGAAATAATACCTGACTACAAATTGAATGGCATCAGGATTTATTAAAAATGGGGTCATTAGTAAATCCCATAAACATTTTAAATTTCAGTCATCGTAAGTGTATTTATGAAGTTTAAATGTGATAATGTATGTGAGAGTGCTTGTCAACTATTAAGCATTTTACTAATGCTATCAGTATTCTTTTCCCTTAAGGATCAATTAACTTAATCTTATAAGTGGATTAATTTTATCAGTAATAGATTAACTCTATAGTTGTTTCTTTAAGTCATTTTTTCTTAACTTTTCACCATCCCTTTTCCTTATTACTATAAACACTTATGATTTGTTAGGCATTAAGCTTTTACCAAATGTTTACCATTGGTGTGTGTGATAAAAAAGTTATAGTCTAATGGTAATAGACACATTTAATGCAATTTAAAAAATAGGTTTATATATAGTTACTTGATTTCTATTGCTTACTATATACAATAGTGTCTTTTAAGTGCTCTAATAGTTTGAACTTATTTAATACTTGTAACAGCCTTTTTCCCCCATCCATCCCTCCCCCTACCTCCCCTCTGGTAACCACCAGTTTGTTCTCTATATTTAAGAGTCTGTTTTTTGGTCTCTTTTTTTCTTTGTTTGATCATTTGTTTTATTTCTTAAATTCTACATATGAGTGAAATCATGTGGTATTTGTCTTTTTGCGTTTAGCTTTCTTCACTTAGCATTATACCCTCTAGGTCCATCCATGTTTTTGCAAATGGCAGAATCTCATAATTCCACTGTGTATATATGTATATACACCACATCTCTATCCATTCATCTATTGATAGATACTTAGGTTGCTTTCATACCTTGGTTATTGTAAATAATGCTGCAATAAGCACAGGTGTCTTTTCAAATTAGTGTTTTTTGTTTTCTTTGGGTAAATACCCAGGAGTGGAATTGCTGGATCATATGGTAATTCTATTTTTTAAAAATTTTTTGAGGAACCTCCATACTATTTTCAACATTGGCTGCACCAGTTTGCACCCCCACAGTGCACAAGAGTTCCTTTTTCTCCACATCCTCACCAACACTTGTTATTTCTTGTCCTTTTGATTTTAGTCATTCTGACAGGGGTAAGGTGATATCTCATTGTGGTTTTGATTTGCATTTCCTGATGGTTAGTGATGTTAAGCATCTTTTCATGTGTCTGATGACCATCTGTATGTCTTCTTTGGAAAAATGTCTATTCAGGCCCTCTGCCTAATTGTAAATCAGATTGTTTTTCTGGTATTGAATTCTATAAGTTCTTTATATATTTTGGATATTAACCCCTCATTGAAAATATCATTTGCAAATATCTTCCCTCATTCAGTAGGTTGCCTTATTATTTTGTTGATAGTTTCCTTTGCTGTATAAAACCTTTTTATTTTAGTGTACTTCCACTAGTTTAATTTTGCTTTTATTTACCTTGTTTGAAGAGACATTTCTAGAAAAATGTTACTATGGACACTGTCATGTCAAAGAAATAACTGCCTATGTTTTCTTCTATGAGTTTTATGATTTTTGGTTTCTCACTTCAGTCTTTAATCCTTTTTATTTTTGTGTATGGTATAAGAAAATGGCCCAGTTCCATTCTTTTCCATGTAGTTGTTCAGTTTTCCCAGCACCATTTATTAAAAAGATTATCCTTTCTCCATTGTATATTCTTGCCTCCTTTGTCATAGATTAAGTGACCTTATCTTCCCCCTGCCCCCCGGGCTCTTTATTCTATTCTATTGATTTATGTGTCTATTTTTGTGCCTGTATCATATTGTTTTGATTACTATACCTTTGTAGTATATCTTGAAATCTGGGATTGTGATACCTCCAGCTTTGTTCTTTCTCAAGATTGTTTTAGCCATCTGAAGTTTTTTGTGGTTCCATACAAATTTTGGTATTATTTATTCTACTTTTCATGAAAAATGTTGGTGTTTTGATAAGGATTGCATTAAATCTGTAGATTGCTTTGGGTAGTATGGACATTTTAACACTATTTGTTCTTCCAATCCATGAACATGGAATATCGTTCCGTTTTGCGTCACCTTCAATTTCTTTTATCATGTTTGATAGTTTTAGTTTATAGTTTATATAATGTTTTATAGTTTTTGGAGTACAGGTGTTTCACCTCCTTGGTTGCAACAACTTTTTGAAGTCAGTATCATTGTCTCCATTTTCCTGAGAAGATACAGACAGGTTAACTTGCTTGAGGTCATAATTTATATTACATGTGTATGTGCATGCATTTATATGTTTAAAAATAAGCTAATTTTAAGACTAATAATACATTTAAAAATATAAATGTGATACTTGCACACTAAAATAGGAGCATGACTGAACTAGATTTTGAGAACTCAAGTGTTGGCTGACCTTTACTCATTCAAATAATATGGCCTATGTATGCATCAAGCCACTAAGATCTTAGGATTCTTTCTGCAGTATCATTGTATTAGTCCTTAGTACTATGTTTTAAGACTAGAATATTATATAATTTCCATATCTAAGAAGATATTGGTTTATGTAAATGTTTCCACTTCTCATCTATACGTCCATTGGATCCTAAAATATGATTAGCGGTAGAGGGCTTTTTGTTTTCCAGTCATGTTCCTACCACGGTCTTGGCCTTGTTTCTTCTAGGCTTCATTCCCAAATATTTTTTTCGTAGTTAGGAATTTTGTCTTGCACTTACAATATGAGACTATTTCTCAAAATTAATCAGAAGAGTTTCTTATTCAGATCTCTTCTTTTTACCAAGGTTTTTCAATTATATACTTGGGTAAGTCTTTATTAAAAGCATTTTTGGATTTCTATGTTGGACCCAATCTGAGGCTGACATGATCTGATTTTTAAGTCCAAGCTGGTGGACTCTGGCCGATTTCAGAGACAGTGGGGCAAAAAAGAGATGCTGGAAGTGTGGACTCTCCTGACTGAGAGGCTGAGGAGCCAGGATCCCTGAGAGGCTTCCCAGTGCCTCCAGCGGCAGTGGGAGAGCAGTGAGCTCAGGGGCTCAGTGGGGCTACTTCAAAGAACAAATCAAAGCACACCTGGTGGAGGGTCCAAAACATCACTATGAGTAGGAAGACTACGCAACTAGAGTCACAACAACAGAGAGCAAGTAACACACTCTAAAAAACACCTTCTGAAGGTCCAGGCCCTGGACAGTGTATGACCTCTCTTTACTATAGCAGTGCTCACAGGTACAGGACACATAACAAGCTTTTAAAACACATAAGGGACAGAAAACTAGTCAAAATGATGAACCAGAAGAATTCTCCTCAAAAGAAATTCCAGGAAGAAAAGACAGCTAAAGAATTGATCTAAACAGATATAAACAATATAACTGAACAAGAATTTAGAATAATAGTCATAAGGTTAATCACTGAGCTTGAGAAAAGCATAGAAGACAGCAGAGAATCTATAGCTGCAGAGATCAAGGAACTAAAAATAGTCATGATGAATTTAAAAATTCTGTAAATGAGGCGCAAAATAAACTAGAGGTAGTGACAGCAAGGATTGAAGAGGCAGAGGGGAGAATAAGTAACATAGAAGACAAAATTTTGGAAAAAGATGAAGCTGAGAAAAAGAAATAAAAAAATTCTGCACCATGAGGGGAAAATTAGAGAACTAAGTGATTCAATGAAATGTAGTAATATCCATGTAATAGGAGTTCTGAAACCATTTTCTGAGAAATTTGATGAATATTAATTGGTCATTATATATGACAGGACAAATATGATCTGAGAACTTACTATGTGCCAAGAGTTAGCTAAGACAGGCAAAATCCTCATTCTCAAAATCTTGCTCTGGTGGGAGATACTGGACATCAGATAATGAATTTTCAGTTGGTGTTAAGTCTAGGAAGAAAATCAGAGAAGATTATAGGACAGTGACTCGGTGGCTTATGGGATTGGCCCTTAGCTGTGCAAGATCTAATCATATTTCAGATCAGAAAACCTAATGTGGCCATTACACAGTGATTGAAGAAGAAGGTAGTACAAAATAAACCGAGAATCAGAGGCAAGAGTCAGATATATTGGTCCTCTCCACACTAAAATATAAAGAAGTTGCATTTGCTTTTAATTTGAGTATATTAAGCCAGGAAATAACATGACTTAAATCATCTTTTGAAAATCTATTCTGGCCTCAGTGGGGAGAATGGTAAGCAGGTCCAGTGGAAAGAACGTGTGTGCTCCATGGGTTCACCGAGTTGACCTGTAGTGCATACACACTAGTGAATACCTTTACCTGAATCCATCCCTTCCTGTGAAAGAACAGAACATTTTTCAGAAATCTTTGATGCATATACCATGTTAATTACATTTTACAAATATATAGATAAAATTAAAACTTATTTTTGCCCACTTAGAGTTAGAAATATTTGGATTTTGGGATGCCTGGGTGGCCTAGTCAGTTGAGCATTCAACTCTTGATTTCAGCTCAGGTCATGATCCCAGAGGCATGAGATCGAGCCCCATTTCAGGCTCTGTGCTGAGTGTGAAGCCTGCTTAAGATTCTCTCTTCCTCGCTCTCCCTCTCCCTCTGCCCCTCTCTCCCACTCACATGCTCTCTCTTTCTCTAAAATAAAAAGAAAAAGAAGTAGTTGGGTTTGACAAATATTTGTTAGATTCATACTGAAATGACATTTTTTTCAATACATCTACTGTTATATGACAAAATAGCAAACTATTTTTCAGGGGGCATTTTGATATGGGAAAGTGGTTGAACCTCTTCAACGTAACACGTGTTTGAATTGTTACATTGTTCCTAATAATAGTATACAGTGGTACCATGGGACAGGGCAATTTCCTGCCATCTTATGCGGCATTGTACTGGTGGAATATGAGGTCATGTCATGAAATTCAGGAATGTGATTTACAAGACCTTCTGGTCAATTTTTCCTGATGTCATATAGTAGACTTGCCTAAAGAACTGTGTAGTGAATGAGGTATGATTTCTCTAACCTCAATTTGTTTCTATTTATTTTAATTAAAATAGAGTAAGAAAATATTTTTGTCTAATCTGAAAGTGGCCTTCCACTCTACTTGATCTTGTTTTCTTTTAAGAAATCTGTTTTCCTTTAGGGATATTATTACTGACATAACTCTTTAGTTTTATGAAAATGTTTTAGTAATGTTGTGTTTTTTTCCATACCCTTTATTCATAGTAGTCATAGTAAGGAATAAAACAGCCATAGTTTTTAAGGTCCAGTAGGAACATATTTATTGATAGGAAAAAAATTGAAAAGGACAGCATGCAGAAATTTTTACAAAGTAGTCCCAAGTAATATTGCTAGAAATCATCTTTGATATCTTATGTTTCAAAATATGCTGTAGAAAAACAGAAAAAAATGATAGAATGGAACTATTTTTACATGCATCACAGAATATCACTTTGGCCTGTTCTTTTCATTACAATGGAAAATAGAGTATTTGCACCACAGAAACACAGGCTTCATAATTAAGTGACACCTATTTATTTTCTACACCCATGTTTAAGGGGTAGGAAATTTTTTCTGTAAACTTTATTTTTAAAAATGGGTTATGAAAAGGTATCATATATTTTCAACTTATACATCTGAGCTTAGTCAGAAAATGGAAAAGAAGTATATCTGTTATCTAAGTTTCATTCTAAAGAAGACTAAGATTTGGTGCAATGACTAGGTTATTGTCTAAAGAAGACACCAGACTTTTTGCATTTGATGTCTGTACCTAGAACTTAGTACAAGGATGCCTCATGCTGTCATGGGTCACACATATATAGGCAAGGCCAGGACAACTGCTGATCTCCTTTCTCACTCTTGCAGTTTCAACACGAGCAGAAATGATGCCAGTGCAAGTCTGTTTAGAGTCCGTGTATTGGTCCCTTTTGGAAAAATGGCTCATGACTGCCACTGCAGTGTGACTCAGTGATGGCAGTTTTTACTTACTGATTGGATCTACAGAGCACCACTAGTAGTCCCCCAATATTCCTCTGTGTGCTACAAACAAGACAGAGGAAATCAGGGGGCCTGAGCCTAGACAACAGGGCTCCCAAGTCATAAGCTTGACAATGGTAATAACACACAGGAATGGAGAGACTACAGGAAATATCTAGAGCAAATCTTATACATGACAGATGCCATTTGATAAATGTGGTTTAAAAAGAACATACTAAAACCATGTGCATGTACAGCTGTTAAACTATTTCTTTGCATTAGAAAAATTCTAAAAGGGATACATTAATATAGGATCTGAAAAAACATAAGACTTCAGAAAAAATAAAAACCATCCACAATATCAACATTTAGGAAAATAACTATTAATTACTTGGTGCATTTATGACCAGTAGTTTCCATAAATGTATGAATATGAAGAACATATGTACAGTTACAAATATAGAATTATATTTATTTATGTAATTAAGAAATAACAAAGTGGTCAATATTCTAAATATTGTACAAATATTAATCCTCATAAAACCCCTGAAAGATGAGGAATACTACAATGTCCATTAAACAAATCAACCTTAATGTTCACCAACAGATAAATGGATAAATAAATTTTAATAGAACCATACCATGGAATTTGATGCAGCCATAAAAAGGAATGAAGTACTGATGTATGTTACAACATGGATGGATGGATGGACTTTTTTTTTCTTTTAAGTTTACTTATTTTGAGAGAGGGTCAGAGAGTGGGGTAAAGGCAGAGAGAGAGAAGGAGAGAAAGAATACCAAGTAGGCTCCACACTGTCAGCAAAAGAGCCCAATGTGGAGCTTGATCTCACAAACTGTGAGATCATGACCTGAGCTGAAATATATAGTCAGGAGCTTAACCGACTGAACCACCCAGGTGCCCCAACATGGATGAACTTTGAAATACAATGCTAAGTAAAACAATTCAGGCAAAAAAGGGCACATATTATAAGACTCTTTTTATATAAAGTGTCGAGAATAAGCAAAACGAGAAAGAAAGCAGGTACATGATTGTTACGAGTTGAGGGTAGGGATGGAAGGGGAATTATGACTTGATGGATATGCAGTGTTTCTCTAGGGTAATGAAAATGTTTTCAAACTAGAAAGACGTGATGGTTGCAGAACATTGCGAAAGCACTAAATACCACTGAATTGTACACTTTAAAAGAGCTAATTTTATGTTACATGAATTTCACCTCAAGAAAGCAATAAAGAAAGAAAAGAAGAAAAGAAAAGAAAAGAAAAGAAAAGAAAAGAAAAGAAAAGAAAAGAAAAGAAAAGAAAACTGAAGCCCAGAGAGGTTAAGTAATTTGCCTAAAGTCACAAGGCTAGTAAGTCAGGATTTAAGCTCAGGCAAGCTATGTCCATATACTATGTGTTTAATCAGCTACTGAAAATAGAATTGTTATTTCTTGCTTTTAACTTGATATTATTATAAGCAGTTTTCCTTAACATTGAGCAAATATTCTTAAAATTTTCATTTTTTAAAATATAAAATAAATGTAACTAGCAAGCTTCTGCACTTAAAATCTGAGTCCTAATATGTAATTACTTTTTATTCAGTATGTCTCTCTCCCTAAAGATCTGGCATGATGAGGCCTGGGCAGAGGCAGCCTTTCCTGGAATTGTAACTTCTTGTTTTGAGGGAGGAAGATAGAGACAGAGGGAAGAACACCCGGCTTCCCTTACTGTTCCTCTTTCTGGCAGAAGAGCTCTTCTTGTTAAGAGAATGCAATTAGGCCAGGATCTCTTACATACCAGGTGGAAGAGTTTTGGGCATATTGTAGAGATCTGGTTGATTGTACAAGAGTGGGGTGTTCAAATCAACCATGGCTTTTCCTAACAGAAGAATGGGTGTATCAAGAAATTAGGCAATTGCTTTTCCATCCTCCATTGTTGGACACCATGGTCTTGGCAGTGGGGGCGGGTATGGGTGAGGAGAAAGTATAGGAGGCACTAGGATGAAGGATTATTTCTTTGAATTCCAAATTTCTCCAAGTTATTTGCAGTTAAATTAATGATTTGGAAATATCATTAGTTAATGAAAATGATGTTTTGTTTTTTATAAACATTTACCATATTGAAAAAAATTATTATACTGTTAGAAGAAATGGGAAGAATGCATAACTGCATATAATGTGATTTTTAAAAATAGGGGGGAAAAGGCAGAAAAATTTAAATATTACAGTTTCCCAAGAGTATGTAATAAATGTTAGTCACAATTATTCTTTGCGAGGTAACATTGGATTGTTTTTCACCACTTTATGCCCCTGCTTTTGTACCTTTTAAGATTTCTACAAATGATGTCATATTGCTTGTTCAATAGATGGTAGGACTGAAGATTAATTACAAAAGAATAAGACAGAGTCTCCATTTCGCAAGGTTTTCAAAATTTGGAAAAAATTCATTGGTTCATTTATGAATACATATTCAGGGTGTGTCAGGCATTGTGCTAGGCTGTAAGTGTTCAATGATGGGAAAAATGGATAGGGCCCAGTACTATGCAAACTACTACTTGGAAAACAAACAGGACACAGATATTCCCTATTTCTCCCTCATATCTTCTCTTACTTAGTGACTCCTTTCATCTTTTCATTCTCCTTGTCCTCCTCACCTCCTTCATTTTTTTCTCTTTGAGGAACCACCCCCGTCCTCTGCCCCCTGCAAAAAAGAGGAACACAGAGACACAGGGAGGGATGGGATATAAGGAGGTTGAAAGAGAGGCAGGGGCCAACCTATATATATTATATCCTTCCTATGATCAAATAAAGGATATAAGGACAATGGGGAAGTACTAAAGGTTTTAAGTAGATAAAATTTATATTTTGCGCAGGTAATTGTAATTCCAGGGGAATAATGGATTAGAAGAGGGATAGTTTGGAGGCAGGGAGACAGAGAAGAAACAATTGCTGTGGTCCAGGAAGTGGATGGGAGGACACAAGGGTGACAACAGAGAAGAAGAGAATAGGACAGTTCTCTAGAAGTTTTCATGATTTAGGGTAAGATGGGTTAAGTTTTCCATGACTCATTCTCTGACCTTAGAAACAGCACCCTCATGACAGAAATTCATCCTGGGAAGAAAGAACTGGGACAAAGATTTGGGCTTTCTTGGATCTCCATTTTTTTCTGACTAGAGGTAAAGTTTGTTTCTTATGACATTTTATTGATAGAATAACAATAATGTTATTGCTGCTGTATTTTTGTCCAAATATATTATTTCCCCTTGCTTTTTCTAATACTGCTAAGTCTAGCAATCAAAAGCTAAGATGCTCATAGACACATGCTATCCTTTTGCCTGTAGTAATATTCCTAAAATTTAAATTACTGCAAATTTTTCTCTTCTGTTATTAAACTGCAGATATATTAAACATTTCCTATTCTTTCTTATGGCCAGTGAGAATTCTAGCACCTAAATTAAAAAAAAAAATGAGATATTTAAATAATTTCCACCTATGTATAAATATATTTGAGATTATCGATGCTTATAATGGTCTTGAATTGGTGGATTTCTCACTGAAAATAGTGAGAACAAAACACTACTTTAGACCAGTTAATGCTATGTGTATCCAGCCATTTTATTTAATTAGAAATCTTTTGACAAAGCCATGTAATTAACAAGAAATTCTTTTCACATGGATTTCACCCAAGGCTTGATTTTATTTTCTGCCTTGATTACATCGGTCCTGCAGAACACACAACATCAAAGGTCAAAGGTCAGTAATCTATTTTTGTTGAATTCCATAAATTTATTATAAAAGTTTTATTTATTTATTTATTAAAAAAAATTTTTTTTAACGTTTATTTATTTTTGAGACAGAGAGAGACAGCATGAACAGGAGAGGGTCAGAGAGAGAGGGAGACACAGAATCTGAAACAGGCTCCAGGCTCTGAGCTGTCAGCACAGAACCTGACGCGGGGCTCGAACTCATGGACCGTGAGATCATGACCTGAGCCGAAGTCGGATGCTTAACCGACTGAGCCACCCAGGCGCCCCAATAAAAGTTTTAAAGTAATGAATAAGTAAAAGAATATATTTAGTTTTTCATATTATTAAATAATGAAATATATACCTGTGTCTGGAGAGCTCTCACTTTTTTTCTTCTTAGTTTCCTTTATAGCTCCCCCCTCTGCCTCATACTACCATAATCTTTGTCTGTTTTTCCCCCCATGAACCCTGGACTGTTTAACACTTGACACTGAACATTTCCCCGTTCCCGCCAGCAGAAGCAGAGTTTGGAGATATTTGATTTTCTACTTGAAATGAGCTGAGCTTTGGAAAAGCTAAAAGGAAGCATGCCTTTTGTTCACTGTATCTCAGAATGCTGAAAGAATGAAATAGGCACATGTCAGCCCAAAGACAGAAAGCAGATGGGAAGCCACTTCATGTGCAGGAGCATGTTTAGAAGACAGCTGCTAATGACAAGTGGAAATTAAAAACAACAACAAAAAGTGGGGGGGGGGGGGACTTCAAAGCAAATGAAAACAAAGCAAAACAAAACAAAAACAAAAACAAAAAACAGAACACCAACCAGACAGTTCTTCAAAACAAGAGAAGAAACTGGAAAAAGAATATTTGGGAAGGAAAAAGCATGTGAATGTTTTCTGAAAAGAAGCTACAAACCCAACATCTAGAAGTAAGAATATAAAGGAGGAGACGGCATGAGATGGAAATTATTACAGGCATAAGGAACAGCAAGTGCAAAGAGCTAAAGAGAGAAAGTATCCTGTAATACAGAAAATGAGAAGGCACGTGGACCAAGAAAGGGTAGAGAGGAGGCTGGTGCCAGATCATGTGCAGTAGAATTTCTCTAACTATTCATTAAAAAATATATTTCTGGGGCACCTGGCTGGCAGTTAAGCGTCAGTCTTCAGCTCAGGTCATGATCTCGCAATTAGTGAGTTGGAGCCCTGTGTCAGGCTCTGTGCTGACAGCTCAGAGCCTGGAGCCTACTTCACATTCTGAGTCTCCCTCTCTCTCTTCCCCTCCCCCACCCATGCTCTGTCTCTCGCTCTCTCTCAAAAATAAATAAACATTAAAAAAAAAAATATTTCTAATTCATAATGGACCAACATAGGGTCCTACTGTCTAAAACTCATATGCGCATTGAGCCACACACAACTCACCATTTCTGGCAACATGAACTGGTTTGTACCTTTGTGACAAAACAAGTTCACTGATCATGTATATAGAGGTCACTTCACTGTCAAAAGAGTATAAATGTTTCTAAATACTTACTCTTACTTTTTGCACTTATGTGACAAACTGGCACGACATTTTAAGTCACACAGATGTAAGGAGTTTTGATTTGATTATAGGCCCAATGGGAAGTGACAGAAGAGTTCTCAAAAGCTGAATAAGATGAGAAGATTTGCATTTTGAATCACAAACAACAGCCTGTAAAGAAAACATTGGTCAGGGCAGGGTCAGAAACAGGGAGTGTCTTGGCAATCAAAAAGAAGGAAATCTTGCCATTTGCAACTACATGGATGGAACTAGAGGGTATTATGCTAAGTGAAATGAGTCAGTCAGAAAAAGACAAATATCATATGACTTCACTCATATGAGGACCTTAAGAGACAAAACAGATGAACATGAGGGAAGGGAAAAAAATAATATAAAAACAGGAAAAAATATAATATAATATAATATAATATAATATAATAATTTATATAATAATATAACATAATATTATAATATAAAATAATTTATAATATTTATTGAAATATAATAAAAAAACAGGAAAAAAATAAAATACAAAACAGAAGAGACTCATAAATATGGAGAACAAACAGAGGGTTACTGGAGGGGTTGTGGGAAGGGGGATGGGCTAAATGGGTAAGGGGCACTAAGGAATCTACTCCTGAAATCATTGTTGCATTATATGCTAACTAACTTGGATGTAAATTTAAAAAAATAAATTAAATTAAAAATTAAAAAAAAAAAGAAAAAGAGAGTGTGAGAGACTATTGGAATAATGAGGTATAAATGTTAGGTAGTGACCATGAAGATGGATAGACGGATTCAAGACACATTCTGGTGTTGGCACCAACAGCATGAAGAGGTTAGTTGTGAAAATTGAGGTTGAAGGAAGAGTTAAGAATGACCTAGGGATTCTATCAGGTGCAACTGGGTGGATACCACACATGGGAATGGAGAAGACAGAAGGAATGGTTTGGTAGGACATGGAGATCGTAGAATCAAGTTTTGCTAAAGATAAACTTGTTGCAAGAAGAGTCATATGGTTGGAGTGTCATTTGTGTAAAAACTGATGTCTCTCCAGTTAGAGTAAAACAAGATGTTTACATTCCTGATCCTAGGACTCTTGGCAATCATCAACAGCAGTGCTGTTGATGAATTAATGAAGTGGTCTGGTAGTAATACTGCTAAACAATAACTAGGCCTCTGTGCAGTCAACTGTTACCTGTGGGAAGATAATACTGGCTTATAAGCAGAGAGTGTTCCTCATATTTATATACCATCTCAAAAACATCCTGTTAATTCTTTTATGAATCAGTTTCATTTAGGTTTTAGGTTAGAAAAAAATGAATTTGTATTTGGAGTTGTGTTAGAAATGTAGATTTACACTTGAATTTAAATGGTAGAAATGAAAAAAAAAAAAAAAAAAAGTCTTGTGAAATAATGTACCTTATAGGAAAAAGTGCCAAAAGGGAGAAAGAGAGACAAGTCAGCAACTTCCTTAGATTTCCAGAGAATAACCTTTGAATTCATACTAATTAGCTTCAAAGGTCCTGGAAAATTTGACCCCAGCCACTGCCCTATTGAACTTTGCCAAGCACGAATAGCAGTTTAAATCTCTGGTTGGCTGGTGAGGACATGACAAGCCATCTGAAGAATTTCTCATTTACTAAGAAATTTCCGTACGGTACACATGACAGCATTAACTCGATACCTTCAACAAACTCCCTGTTGTATTTTTACCGATCTTTTAAAATATTATCTTTGATGTTACCAAAATAAGAGTCACGGTGCCATGTCATCTGGTGTATTTTAGGGTGAATTCTTGCTTCTGTTAGGGCTTTACTTTATGAGTTTGTTTGCGTTCTGGTAACATGCAAAGTTCATCTTATGAATCTGTCTCTAGCATTATCTTTTCACTCAGACCAGAGGTATAAGCACATTTCTCCAACCTTAAGCTTCAGTGGAAATGAGCACGTAGTACAAATGGTATATCTAATGCCAAAGACAGTAGAAATAATGTCAAGCTATGGTCATCGATTCTTTTATTTTTTAGTTCGTATTACTGCAAGAAAATAAATTTACCTCATTCCCGCTAGTTTCTATTTCCTGCAGAGGTTCTTAGTGCATAAAACAAAGATTAGTTGTTTTATTACGAAAAGACCATTGAAATATATCATTTACTCTGCTGGCCCATAGATTTTTTCAGAATGTTCAGTAGCAGAAACACATATCCTTGAGGATTGCATTTTGTCATGGTTGAAGAGCTGAAATATGACAAATTCTTAATTTTGAAGACTAAGGGTTGACAAAAGGCCAACTACTACTTCAACTTCAAAGATGATGACAACAGCCAGTATTAATTGCTGCTAAATACATTAGACATATCCTTTATCCCAAGTGAGTCATATCTACCTGGTGGGAGCTTTCCCAGGGATATTGCCATGAACAATGTATTGGATTCTTTATTCTGATTTATCCCAGGGAACACAGTTATAATGATGAGATTTTGATCAGGATTTGAGCTAGCCTCACTAGCTACTAAGTTCTAATGCCCATGGGTAATCCACTTAACAATTGAGATAGTATTTTTTACTCTTATCCAGTGGAACAAATTCCCTCCAAATGTATATTGTGGATTCTTTATGCCTTTGAAAAACCTTGTATACCAAATATAAATATTTCTCTCTGGGCAAGATTAGATTTGGCTGAACTGGTATCTATAACTATCCAGGGTCTGTACAGCTATTATCCCTAATGCACCAAGTGGTAATAACTCAGTCAGCTCTGTGCTTTCTAAACCAATCCTCAAACCCACTCCATCAATTTATGTGTGTGACTCATGTGAGTTCCTATCGCTTGCTAAAATCCCATGCTTTTCACTGCATATAGGTCCCAAAGCAGTAGGTACTGTTTGTTAAATCTGCAGAAAGATTTAAAGTATTGGTTATCAATACTCCACAGTTGTTATTGCTAAGGAATGAGATTTTTTTATTGTCAGGCTAGTTCTCCTACAGATCTCAACTGGCAAATTTTGAAGGCGTTACTATAGATTTCAGTGCTCTGGGGATTTTTTTTTTCTCTCTCTCTAATCAACATAACACTGTATAACCCATCACACCTTCAAAACTCCACCTAATATTTACAATGTGAAAGCGGGCTTTTTATTTTAAAATAGCTCCAGTGGGTTTTTTGATTCTATGATTAACCTAGTGAGGAAATCTCATAGAAATTAAGATAAGATCTTACCCCTGAAACTTTAGTCCTACTTCTTTATCTTCTCAATAGTAGTAGTTAAGCACATGCAATGAGCTAGGCAGGTAAATTATTGAATCTTCACTGTGTTGTAGGAATTAAAAAGATAAAAAAGACAGATGTTGGGACTTTACAAAATGAAATAATCCATTTTACCCGGGGAGAGTGAAAGGTGTTTGACTTGGACCTCGAAGAGTTATGCCAGATGCAGAAGATGGAGAAAGATTCAAGCCAGAGGTGTAGAGGCTGCTTTTTGGCCAACAAGTTAAACAATAGAATGTAGAAAGGGGACCACAGTGACCCCCTGGCTAAGTACAGACATGCCCATCAGGCAGACCACCCCAAAATATCCATAGGCCCTACCTAACCAATAGGCTACTTAACTAGGCATCGTTACCAAAAAAGGGAAAATTCCATTCTTCACCATACCTCCTTACCTTCCCCTTTTATAAACAGTCCTCACCCACTGCCTCCTTGCAGACAGTCTCTGCTCCGCTGTCCTGTCTGCTGGCCCCTTGTGCTATATTCAGTAAACTTCTATCTCCTTTGTCCTGCCTCAGGTGAATTCTTTCACCTCCAGTGCCACTGGCTTCTACCAGATCATGGCCCCACGTTCAGGGGCGGGGAGCCATCAGATCAGGAGAGACACCACATTTAGACACGACAAAAGGGAAATTAATTTGAAAAGACACAGAGTCAGGAGAAAGTGTGACCTTTCACCTTCATGTCATCAAAAATTCTCTATCAGTGTGATTTTAATCTTAAGGCAACAAATATCATTCGGAACTCCCTATTAGGTACATGGGTTGGGTGATAAATTCGAAGAACACCATTTTTGTGCTAAAAAAGGTATAGAGGCATGATGAGATCGGATTTTATGCCTGAAACATAACTTACTCTGAAGAGTGTTTGTATGCCAGGAAAAATATAGAGCCAATATTTCTAAAGTAAGGGTAGATTTTTGGGGAGGATGAGAGGTCACAACTTCTATTAATGCATACATTAAAAAAAATCAGAATAGACCTGTTAGTCCAGAAGAAACCCTCCCTCAAAAGTTTTCCCCAATATTATTTCTTATAACTACAACAAGGTAGATAAATAATAAATACCCATTCCCTGAAAAACATAATTGGACTGGACACCATATTGATAACATGTTTGAGACATCCTTTTCTGTCAATATGACAAGAAAAGAAATAACATAAAATAATATCAACTGTTTCATTCTTTTTAATATGAACTGGGTAGTTGAAGGGGTTGGTGCATGGAGAACAATATGGCTATATAAAAGTAATTTTATTATTCATCCTAATTTCTACACCAGTAAGGGAATTGTCATTGCATTGTTGTTATAATTACAGTCTTTTGGAAAAGGCAAGGTATTGAAAAGAAATGTAATGTGGTGAATAAATGCCTGCAAAGGAGCCAAAAGACTATGGTCTTGTACCTTGTGATTATTCCAGAGATTTATGTTTGGAAGAGGTACTTTATAATTGTAACATCAATGCAGTAGTTTCTAGTAGGTTCAAATTTTCAGTGAGGTTAATTACTCAACAAAAATTGTCCTTTTCCTGTTTACAAGCTTCTATCTTCATTTGTGTCCACAAGCCCTTTCTTATTTCTTCCATGTTGTTAAAACTGATTTTCTTTAACATTCTCCTATGACACAGATCAACAAGGGAATCAGTTCTATTAAAGGAGATCTTTAGAATGAAATCAGCTGTGGAATGTTTTACAAATGTGGTTCAATAAACTCCATATAATTTCAGAAGAAAATGATGCATACAAGAGCATCTTGGGAATTAGCATAAAAACACTGCTTCACTTAGACTCATGCAAGAAGGACCTTTGGGAGAATAGGACTACTTTTAAATAGCCTGATTGGAAAAAAAAAATCTCTTACAGGGGTTCTAAAGAACACAATTTGCATATTAATAGAAGATTAAAGTGCCCATCAAGTATTCTGAAGCAGTTACTTTCTCTTGTCTATTTTGTTCTTCACATAAACATCTTTCATAATAAAAAGAAACTTGTGCCTTTGCTGCTATTTCAATGAGTCTCCAAGGTTTCCTATTACAATAGGACAGATTTTTTAAATGTCTAAAACCTTTGAATAAAGCTCTTTAGATTTTTGTTTATTAACACAATGAAAGGGTTACTTTTAGGAAAAAATAAAACACTGTAGAAGAAAGGACATATCAGAAAATGTTTTGTAAGGAAAAACTCCCTCCACCAAAAAAAAAAACAAAAAAAAACAAACAACTAATAAATGAATAAATAAAAACTCAAAAACTCTTCTAGTAAATAATATATATTTCAAAAATGAATTTTAGATGTAGCTCCACCAAAAGGGGACAAAAAGTAAAAAAAAAAAAAAAAAAAAAAAAGAGACATTTATGTATGGAAAAAAAGTCCTGCAGTTCTAAAGAGAGTTCCATTGTGGCCAAAATACAATCGTTGCCTCATATTTCCCACACTACTTCCTAATAATGTTGTGGGGATATTCTTGTAATGAAAGGTAGGTGTTGTTCCTCATTATTCTCCATAAAATTAAAAATTCAGAAATATATTTGAAATAGAAAATGATCAAAATCAATATAGAATTCATAGTTTTAGGCAGGAAACAAACAGGATTTATTTAACAACCGACGTGGGGAGTGAAAATAACATCGCCCACTTCTCACCCCCCAGCCATTTCTGCTTCTTTTGGTTTTATAGCTAACCTAAAGTTGACAGACCCAAGAGTGCCTTTCTACTGCTTTATCCGGAGTTTGACAAGGAGCAGTTATACTCAGTCATACGGAACACAGATATTTTTTTCATTGATTTTAATATAAACGACTGCTATTTTTCAGATATAGTCTCTAAGCTGAACAATTTATTTTTTAAAGAATAGCATCTTTCTGTCTCTTCAATTAAGAATGTGTGGGATAAAAGTGAATCGTATGTGGATTAGCTTTTCACACTCTCTCAGGGTCTTAAATGTGAAATAACCATTTCCATTATGATTAGGCTGGTATTCCCTCTCTATGAATGTATTATATGCACCCTCGGCTTGAAAATGATACTTTTAACAATGGACTTTTGTATGCCTTTTTGGTCTAGCTTTTCTGCTTTTAGTTCCTAGGCCTCTCTAACCCCAATGACAAAGGAGCACAGAGAAGTGTGGGGATGACAGTGAAGACAGCTTTGGAAAACTCATCTCACATGACGGGCTCTTTTCTCTCACCCTAAAGATGCTAGCAAATCTCCCTTTCTCGCACACAGCCAGAGCCAGAGCATTCCCTGGCCCCTGCCCCAGCAACTTGCTGCCACCTCACATGGTCTGGGGATGTTATGAGCAGAAACTGCCAGTTTGGGCTGAACCTCAGTGTTCCCCAATATGATTTTTGTTTCTTTGTGTTTTGTTCCTTTTCTCTTGCTTGTCTGATTTTAGTCCTCGGACTTCCTCTGGATTGGTGATGTGTTTCTCTCACTCAATTCCTTTTTGATGCAAGGTGTTTCCAACAATGTGGCCTTACGAAATAACATAAAATAAAAATTAAGACACCCAGAGAAAGAAGTTTCCTGCAGAGACATGTGTTCTTGTCTCTCTCTCTCTCACCGTGAGTTGTGTTGGGAGTTTGATATCGTAGATGCAGTATCAGTATTTTTAAGGGAAGCCTTTTTATAGCAAGTGTGTTCTGGTGAAGAATTCTGAAGACTTTTGGAAACCCTTGTCGGGAAGAGGATCTAGCCAGTAAGTGTTAGATGGACAGGAAACACAGTGACACACCAAAGGTGACCCCTACTCTTTTACAGTTTCTCAGTGGCAATTTGGGTTTATTTTAACATAGTTCTAAATATTATCTTGATAAAAATTCCCCACTATTTCATTAAGACTTAAGAGTGAATAAGTTACAAAAATTAAATGTCAGCAAATAGTGGTAACTTGGAGGGGGTCCAAAGGTACAAAATTCCAGTTATAAATTAAATAAGTCGTAGGGATGTCAAGAACAGCATGGTGACTATAGTTAATAATACAGTACTATACCACATATTTGAAAGTTGCTAAGAAAGTAAATCTTAAAAGTTCTCATCATAAGAAAAAAAAATTTGTAACTATGCATGGCAACAGATGTTAACGAGACTTATGGTGGTGATCATTTTGTAATATCAAAAATATGGAATCATTACGTTGTACACCTGAAACAAATATAATGTTATATGTCAATTATACCTTAATTTAAGAATGAAATAGTAGTAACTCTATTTGTTGAGGACACTTATTTAAAAATTTTTTAATGTTTATTTGTTTTTGAAAGAGAGAGAGAGAGAGCATGAGCAGGGGAGGGACAGAGAAAGAGGGAGACACAGAACTCCAAGCAGGCCCCAGGCTTTGAGCTGTCAGCACAGAGCCTGACATGGGGCTTGAACTCATGAACTGTGAGATCATGACCTGAACTGAAGTAGGATGCTCAACCGGCTGAGCTACTCAGGTGCCCCTAGGACACTTTTGTTTTAAAAAGAAAACCATGTCTGATATAATTATTTTGGAAAACATCTCAAATGACCTCCAATCACCAACATCATTGGATTTGGTTTGCATCTTGTTTGGATTCAACTCATGTTGACCACTGCCATTGACTCGTAATTCTCATTCTTTGCCTTTCAAGACGTTGTTTTCTCCTATGGTCTTCCTTGTTGATTGCTTTCTATTTTTCCTTACTTTTATATCTATCACCAAGAGGACAATGTCTATTGCTAACATTAGCTACTGCTTATTGAGCACTTTCCACCACTGTCAAGACAACTCTAAAACCTTATGAGGAAAGTATTCTATTACTCGAAAAATGGGAAAACTGCATTACTGACAGTTTGAATCACTTAACAAAGGCCACATGGGTAGTGAGTGACAGACTAGCATTCAGGTCTGTATGACTCCTGAGGTTCACCGTCTTAACTAGCATGTAGCAATAAGGCGTCCACCACTTCAGTGGCAGCCTACCTGGTAACTAATGGGGTTCTCTGAGACTCTCTTCTAGCTTTTCTTATTTTCTTATGTTACATTATCCTTAGCTAATTTTGTGAGTTCAGTGATATTAACTCTTCCAAAGATATTGCTGGCTTCCAAATCTAGAGTTTTACCAGGCTTATCATATACACTCTGTGCCAGTTTTCTTGCCCACTGGGCACAGCTATCCAGTTGTTCCCCAGACCTAACAAAAATCTCCAGGAGTTTAAAATCCTGTCTTTAAAATTCACTACTCTTCCTGAATCTCTCAATTAAAAAAGTAGCAATAATGTTTATCTAAGTCAGTTCCTTCATTTTCCCCTTTCATTCCCTTTAGTCCAATAGATTACCAAGTCCTGCAAATGCTTCTTACTATTTCCTACTATAGATTATCTAGCTCTCCTTTCTGCATCTACTTCTCTGATTCTGGTTCTCTTTGTTGCAAGACTGGTTTTTTAAATAGATTTTTGTTTTTTAAGTGGGCTCCACACCCACCATGAGGCTCAAACTCACCACCCCAAGATCAAGAGTTGCATGCTCTACTGATTGAGCCAGCCAGGCACCCTTTCTTAATAGTTTTAGTGTTGGGGCGCCTGGGTGGCGCAGTCGGTTAAGCGTCCGACTTCAGCCAGGTCACGATCTCACGGTCCGTGAGTTCGAGCCCCGCGTCGGGTTCTGGGCTGATGGCTCAGAGCCTGGAGCCTGTTTCTGATTCTGTGTCTCCCTCTCTCTCTGCCCCTCCCCCGTTCATGCTCTGTCTCTCTCTGTCCCAAAAATAAATAAAAAACTTTGAAAAAAAATAGTTTTAGTGTTATAATATGAAGCAATGTATAATAAATCTGGAAAATGAAAAAATCAAAGAGAAGAAGTCTGAAATTACTTATAACCTTGTTATACAAAGAAAATTACTACACATATTCAGTACATTTCCTTCTAGCACTTGCTGTTGTTGAACATTAAAAATATAGGTTCTTGGGGCGCCTGGGTGGTTCAGTCAGTTAAGCGTCTGATTTCAGCTCAGGTCATGATCTCATGGCTCGTGAGTTGGAGCCCCGCATTGGACTCTGTGCTGACAGCTTAGAGCCTGGAGCCTGCTTCAGATTCTGTGTCTCCCACTCTCTCTGTCCCTCCCCCACTAACGCTCTCTCTCTCTCTCTCTCTCTCTCCCTCAAGAATAAACATTAAAAAGTAAGATAAAATAAATAAAAATATAGGTTCTTTACATACTAATATATAATTTTTTTTACTTAATATGCCATTAACAACTTCTCAAAAATAATATTTTTCTGCTATATGATATCTAATGTCTGAGATTTCAATATAAGGTTGCTATATAATTTGATCATTCTATGGTCAGAGAAAATGTTGATGCATCTTCATGCATTTGAATCAGAGTGCATGTTTCTTACTGACTTTTTGGAATATGTCTGCTAAGTGATTAGCATGTTTATACTTTGTTGTTTAAAAATAAAATATATTCTTTAAATGTTCTTTTTTTAACGTGTATTTATTTATTTTGAGAAAGAGAGAGAGCATGAGCGTGAGTTGGGGAGGGGTAGAGAGAATATGAAGAGAGAGAATCCCAAGCAGCCTCCATGCTGTCAGCGCAGAGCTTGATGTGGGCTGGATTTCACCAACCCTGAGATCATGACCTGAGCCAAAATCAAAAGTCTGATGCTTAACTGACTCAGCCACCCAGTCTCCCCAAATAAAACATATTCTTTTAAAAAAAAGCAATAGACTTTAATTTTGGATAAATCAGAGAATACATACAGGTAAATTTTAAAAAAGAATGCAATTCTAAGGAATTGTATTCTTTTTTTTTTTAATGTTTATTTATTTTGAGAGAGAGCAAGAGAGAGCGAGAGAGAGAGAGAGTACACACAAGAGAGTGGAAGAGGGGTAGAGAGGGAGACGGAATCCCAAGTAGGCTCTGTGCTGTCAGCATAGAGTGTGATGTGGGGCTTGAACTCATGAACTATGAGATCATGACCTGACTCAGGCATCTCAAGACTACAATTCTTATTATCACATCATCCAAGAAAAACAATTTATATTGGTCACATCTAATTTTGTTAATTTTGTATCTGTATATATCACAAATGAAATCATTCTGTATATACTGGTTTTAAAATTCTTTTTCACTTCTCTATATAACTTCATGCAAGAAATATTAGTTTATAGGATGATTTGTAATGACTAAAGAGCACATAATTGTGTAACCTCTTTTTAAATAAATTACCTAGTGCTGAACATTAAGGATATTTGCAGATTCAAATTGCTATAATAACATTGTTAATACCCAGATCTTTGTAGATAAATTTGTGTTAATTCTCTTCATTATTTCTTTAACATGATTTCTGTACTTGGAATCATTGAGTCATAAGATTAAAATATATTTTTAAGACTTTTGATAAATATTTTCAATTTTACCTCTAAAATATTTTGAATAATTTATTTCAGTAATATGAGGGAGTATTTTTCTGCTCTGTAACAAAACTGATTTATTTCCTTCAAATTTTCTTTTTTGAACCAAATATATTAAAAAAACATTATATAAGTTAAAATTTGAATTGATTTCTTACTAATTCAGTCAAACATTTTCCATATGGAAATTAACTAACAGTATTTTTTTCTTTTGTTCTAATGGGTTGTATTTATCCTTTAAAAGTTGTATTTGAAAGTGCTTTTTAAAAATGAAATGAGTGCTATTTAAACAAACACTTTTATTACAAACACTTTTTCCATGCTTGTCTTTCTGGAGTTCAGGACATGCTACCCCCAAATATGATATATATGATATCATGATATGTATGATATGTATGATATGGTATGTTGGATGTTTTAAGCTGAAGGAGTTTGAGAAAATGGCATAAGCAGGAAGGTCATTCTGACTTTTCCCCATCTCTGTCCCTTGAAACAGCTAATAAAACCTCCAAGTGAGAGGTGCCTCCCTTATCCTTATCTTGGAAAACAAAGGGACACCTAGAAAAATCCTAACCAACAGGACTTGCTGTTTCCCTCATATTCCTTAAGCTATCATGTTTCTATATGACTGCCTATTCTTCATCAAACCTAGCCTAAAATACTCAGGTCTAACTGTTTCTTTGGGTTTTCATTTTCTTATGAAAACTCATATTTCATGTAAAACTTACATAGAGTGAATCTGTATGCCTTTTTGTTAATTTTTCTTTGTCATTTTATATACCCAGCCAAGGACCTTAGAGGGTAGAGAAAAACTTTTTCCCCTGATATAGTCTCAAGTTTCTTAATTTTGTGGATGTCTTTGATAATGTAGATGAATTAAAAATATTATCAGTAATATAAAAACAGGGAGGGGGACAAAACAGAAGAGACTCATAAATACGGAGAACAAACTGAGAGTTGCTGGAGGGGTTGTGGGAGGGGGCATGGGCTAAATGGGTAAGGGGCATTAAGGAATCTACTCCTGAAATCATTGTTTTGCTATGTGGTAACTAATTTGGATGTAAATTTTAAAAAATAAAAAAAGAAAATAAACAAAATATTATCAGTCAAATCAATCTATTTTCAATTTGCTTTTTCCTTTGTTTTTTTATCCATGATACCTACTTCCTCCAAACCAAATAAATAAATGCTCACATTTTACCTTTTTACTTTTTACCTTTATGGTTTAAAATGTATAAAATGTTCACAAAAGTGTTATAAGAATGCAAAAGACAGTGAAGACCTTGATATTATTCCCTATTTACAAGCTAACAAGTTAGTCCACCCTAGTTTCATGGATGTTCGTGGAAGACCTCTGGGTCAGAGATGAAGAACAATATATTGCTCATAGCAACAGTAGTGGTCAGGGTAGCAGCATTATTTTTGTTCCAGGCAGGTAATCTTCAATGCCCTTAGGGCAATACAAAGAGAGGGAGATGATACCTATGTATGCTATTGGTTGTATTACAGGAAAAGAAATCTGAGTGTAGGGAATACGAATCTTTTATGATGGGCAATAAGTGAGCTTGCCCCTTGCTGTGAACGGAGACATTATATTTTCCCTGGCAGTAAGCAAACCTGCCCTTTAAAGGGGAGATACTATCTATATTCCAAGGCTATTTGTTATACAAACATCTTTTAAAGGATAGTATGGAACAAAGCTCAGTCAATGCTTGCTTGAAAGATTAGTTGAAACATGAGTGACCCAAGGAAGATTGTCTCCAAATGAAAGAAAATGTGTTAATAATCAACAGCTACATAATGGGTTATAATGAAAAACAAAATCTATTCTACCTCTTTTGTCTCCAGATCCCAATCTTCAAACAGAATCATTGTGGCCAGTTTTGTTAACTTTAGTTTTTCTCATAGTTACTTCCATATTGCCAAATAGTATCTTTATATTGTGTATTAATTTGTCAGTAACAAGCTGACAAATCCTAATTGTTTAAAAAAATCAATTTTTCCTTTCTAATATTTTTATGCCTTTTGTTTCTTTTTGTTGCCTTATTGCAATAACTCTGACCTCTACAGCATTAAATAGATGTGGTGGGAATGCATACTTTGTTTTGTCCTCAAATGTAGGATAGAAATATTCAAGATGTAAATATTAATATGAAGCTAACTGCAGCTAATTGGTGTTAAATTTGTCAAATGTTTTTTCTGCATCTGTAGAGATGATAGTGTGATTGCTATTCTTTATTATTATTATTTTAAAGTGTATTTATTTATTTAGAGAAAGAGAGAGAGAGAGCACGCACAAGCAGGGAAGGAGCAGAGAGAGAGGAAGAGAGAGAAACCCAAGCAGGCTCCATGCTGTCAGTGCAGAGCCCAATATGAGGCTCTATCCCACAAACTGTGTGATCATGACCTGAGCCGAAATCAAGAGTTGGACACTTAACCAACTGAGGCACCCAGGAGCCCCTTGATTATTTTCTTTTTAAAAAAAAAAATTTTTAACGTTTTATTTATTTTTGAGACAGGGAGAGACAGAGCATGAACAGGGGAGGGTCAGAGAGAGGGAGACACAGAATTGAAACAGGCTTCAGGCTCTGAGCTGTCAGCACAGAGCCCGACATGGGGTTCGAACTCACGGACCGCGAGATCATGACCTGAGCCGAAGTCGGCCGCTTAACCCACTGAGGCACCCAGGCGCCCCTATTTTCTTAAATAATGAAGAATTACATTGATTTTCAAAGGTTGAGCCAATCTTCATTCCAGGGGTAAATCCCACTCTTATTATATTATCACTTATCTATTTCTTGATTGATTTTGTAAACCACTGCTGAGCATTTAACTTTCTTTTCTTGTAATGTACATGTTAGCTGTCGATATCAGGACTAGAACATGTTGAGAACAATTTCTTTCTCATAATTATTTGATTATTCTTAATAAAGAAGTTATCAATGAAATTATTTGGGCTTGAAGTTTACTTTTAGGAAAGTTTTTTTTTTTTAATTACAAATTGAATTTCTTTAATTAGTATAAGGATATTCATACTTTTCATTTCCTTTGATGTCAATTTGGTAAATTGTTTCTAGCAGAACATGATTTATTTCATCTAAGTTTTTAATTTAATTTGCATAAAACTATAACATGTCATTATTACTCATTCATTTTAATACTGGCAATTTGGGTTTTCTCTGTGCTTTTCCCCTTGTTTATGTTCAGCTGTATCATGTGGTTTGTTTTTCTTTCTCTCTCTTTGTGTGTGTGTGTGTGTGTGTGTGTGTGAGAGAGAGAGAGAGAGAAAGAGACAGAGAGAGAACTATTTTCAGAATGTTTCCCACCTTTGCTAGGTTTCTAACATTTAGCAAATGCCAAACCAAAAGCCCAGATAAAGTATAAGTATGTCACATATAAATTTGTCTTTATCTTGGTTTTCTGTTTTAACATGCAATATTCAGAATATATTTACCCATTGTTCATTTAAAATTCACATATAAAACTAGGAATCCTGTATTTTTTCTGGTGAACATGTAGAGTTATCTTGTGAGGCGTGAGTATAAGATGGCCTCACAGAGAAGTTTTTTTATTGGATACTGATGGAGATTTATGGTATTCAAAAGTCCCAATCAAATTTTTATCATAATTTCTTATGTTGTAGTTCTGTACAGTGCAGATCCCACAGTCACATTTGGCCTTTCTATGGGTTATATTTCTTAGAGGTTTTGTTTGTTTATTTGTTTTTACTTTCCATACATAGTCTTGCCAACTTCCAGAACATTTTCCCTAGGTTGGTCAATACAGTACTATGCTTTGTATATGGTACTTAATCACAGCACCTTGATACATACTTCCACAGTCTATGTCTCCTGTCCTTTGATTGGTTGTTGGATCTCAAGATACCAGTGCTCAGCCTACTGTCTGTGTGGAGACTCACTTAGACTCCTGTGGCATTATCACATAATACATCTTCTACCTTATTTCTGTTCTCATTGCTGACTCCTAGGTATTTACCTTTATTTCTTTCAAAAGTTTCTTTTCTATTAAGTATTTCCTTTTTTTAAAAATAATGTTTATTTATTTTTGAGAGAGAGAGCGAGCACGCGAGAGCGGGGCAGTGGGAGAGAGAGAGAGGGAGATGCAGAATCTGAAGTAGCTCCAGGCTTGGATCTGTCAGCACAGAGCCCGATCTGGGACTTGAAATCATAGACTGTGAGATCATGACCTGAGCCAAAGTTGGCTGCTTAACCGACTGAGCTACCCAGGTGCCCCTTCTATTAGGCATTTCTATGTATTAGTAGAAGGAAAAACTCCATAAATGCCAGACTATTATATGTTCTGGCATTTTTTCCTAAGCTTTGGTTTTTATCATTATTATTAGACATAATAATAGTACTTTCCTTTAAAGTTGTCAATATTAACAGGATAATTCATACAGGGAAGTCATATAATATATTGCCTGGCACAAAAAATGTAACTGATAAATTAATAAGGTTTCTTTTACACTCTTAAGTTTTGTTCAATTCAATTCACTTTTCTCTTTCAATAACTTTTGCAATTTTTAATTCTGCTTGGCATCATTAGTTTTCTTATGTTATTACCACATTTCATTCAGTTTTGTTCAAAAAATTCCTTTGCCCTTCAGCTAGTTGTCTTTTTATATTTTATAGTTCGTCTTTGTTTCAGAGAGCAAATATTTTCTTGAATTTAAAAGAGCCTGAACAGATGCTACCTGAAATTTGCTTCCTTAGTAAATATTTTCTGAAAGGAGATTCTCTTTCTTGTTAGTGCTATACTTTCCCCATTTTTTCCTATGTTTTTTATTTGTTATAAAAATTT
This sequence comes from Puma concolor, assembly GCF_028749965.1. Lineage (NCBI taxonomy): Eukaryota > Metazoa > Chordata > Mammalia > Carnivora > Felidae > Puma > Puma concolor. The sequence continues at coordinate 73,034,675 of NC_141667.1, forward strand.
TCACTCATTTGTGGGTGAATTTAATTTCTCTTTATTTATTCTTGCTTTTGGAAGAGTACATCCATGCCTGGTAAATGCACCAAAAGAGACTGTCTGGATTCTTCGTGGATCACTGTAATGTCCTCCAGGATCTTGTTAGAATGACCTCAGACATTCATAGAACTGCACGCCAGTTCTATGACTCAGCAACATCTGGAGAGAGTGTGAGTTCTCTCAGAAGAATACATTTGCCTCTCTGTTTGAGCTTCTTTCCTAATCATTGAAGCCCTATGGCTGTATATTCATAGTCAGTTTTCTGTTGGCTTGATCTTTCTAGGCTTCTGGTTTTTTTGCAACACCAATAAAAACTCCACTGTGTAGCTGCCTCTACCTATCTGTTTAGGCAGCCTTGGCTCCACTGCTTTCCCCTATAAAAAATGGGAGACATTGTGTGTTCAAAGTCAACGATTAGAATTTATCAGACCTTCAAGAAGAATAGACCACACAACTAGGTATTAAAGAAACAAAATACATTTTTTCTATTTGTTATATGCTTTCATTTCACTAATGTGTTAAGACAAGTGGATTGATGTAAATATTAACATAAACTACATTTTTTATTGTGTCTACTAATGTGTCTCATCCTATTTGCTTTGACTTTTTATCTATCTAGCTCATAAAACTAAGAGTATCAACAGAACAGGAAAGAAGGGCTGACAGTATGTTAATCACAATGCTATGACTTTCTACTATCTTAAATCAATTCCCATGTGGGAATCTTCAGTCTTTAATTTCCCAAGTAACAGTTTAGATAGAGAAATACCGTACTCTTCTTTTGACACCTTTTTATAGATTTCTTGATTTAACTTTAATTTTTCTCTTTTCTGTCACTTTTTCTAGACATATGTTAAATGATTCCATTAAAGGAGACTAATGCCATTATTGAAACATTTTAAAATTACATTTAAATCAATTCAATATCTGAATTGTGTCAATTTTATTTCACTATTTTGATCATGCCAAATAATATTGCTAATGAGAGAGCTATGGAACTAGAGATATAGAAAGGTTTTACTTCTATAGTTGACATATTTTCTTCACTGAAATTTATTTTTAAAATATCTTAAAAAAATTTTTTTTAATGTTTTTATTTGTTTTTGAGACAGAGACGGAGCATGAGCAGGGGAGGGGCAGAGAGGGAGGGAGACACAGAATCCAAAGCAGGCTCCAGGCTCTGAGCTGTCAGCACAGAGCCCGATGCGGAGCTCGAACTCATGGACTGTGAGATCATGACCTGAGCTGATGTCGGACGCTTAACCGACTGAGCCACCCAGGCTCCCCGATTTTTAAGATATCTTGATGTCAATATAACAAGTAAAAATATGTAGAATTTTGAAATATGCAGAATATCACAAAGAAGAAATTTCCATCCATAATTCTTCAAACCAGTGGTTGTCATCTTCAGATAGCCATTTCATCTACTTCCCATGAACAGGGATAAATTTATATTTTTACAAAAATTTAGAGAATCATATAGTATTTTAACATAACCTGGCTATTACACTAATTACATACTATAAATATTTTTTATGTCATTGAGTATTTCTTTTTTGACATTATTTTAAATGGAGGCATGGTATTTCATTTAACTAATTCCATATTGAGGATATTTTAGGCTCTCTCCATATTTTTCCCATTTTAAATGAAACTGTCATGGACGTTGTTTTTTAAACACAGATGTTATTTTTCCTTTGGGTAAATTTCTCAAGAAATTTACTCAAGAAATTTCTCAAGAAATTGCTGGATCAAAGAAGATGTACGCATATAAAACTTTTTGTATACACTGCTTCATTTCCCTACTGGAAGGGTGCATCAGCCTCTACTCCTACCAGCAGCCTAGTGCTAATTTTTAAAAGCACACCGTGATCTTTTCAATGTTGACAATGATGCTAAAGAATTTAGAGCTGCTCTTTGGTACCTTCACAAGGAAGTATATGAGTTGGATAAAAAGAAATTCCTCTCTTCCAACCATGTTTCCATTCCTAGTAAGAAGGGGGAAGGGTAACAGTGTTTACTTCTTATTTCATTTTCCTGCTTTGCGTACCTCACAGTAACTGCGTTTGGGTGATATCCAGAAGCATATGGTATTGCCCCTTCCCTTATAAGCTCAATCAGTCAAATAAATGTATACATGCAATATGTTGGAGAAAAAATGTACATCAATATTTGATTAAAGCCTAATTTATTTTCTTTTTCTATTTATTTATTTATTTATTTATTTATTTACTTATTTTTAATTTTTTTAACGTTTATTATTTTTGAGAGAGAGCATGAACGGGGGGGGGGGGGGGGGAACGGCAGAGAGAGAGGGAGACAGAATCTGAAGCAGAATCCAGGCTCTGGGCTGTCGGCACAGAGCCCCACGTGCGGCCTGAACCCACGAACTGCAAGATCATGACCTGAGCCTAAGCTGGATGCTTAACTGACTGAGCCACCCAGGCGTCCCTTCTTTTTCTTAAAAAAATTAAAAAAAATTTTTTGTTCTTTTTTAGAGAGAGAGAGAGACAGAGTGTGAGTGGGGGAGGGTCAGAGAGAGGGGGAGACACAAAATCCAAAGCAGACTCCAGGCTCTGAGCTGTCAGCACAGAACCTGATGTGGGCTCAAACCCACGAACTGTGAGATTACAACCTGAACCAAAGTCAGATGCTTAACTGACTCGGCCACCTAGGCACCCCAAAGTCTAATTTATTTTCTAACATTAACATTATATGAATTCTAGCATATTAAAAGATTCTTGTGGCACAGCGTGAGTAGAAGAATGCAGAGGGGTTGTACTATGGGATTTTAATTGGATCTTGAGGGCTGAATTGATTGAATAGGCTTGATGGAAGTGAGCTTAGTATGAGCAAATCTTCAAAAATGGGAAATAAGAAAGGCATATTCAGGAAATGTAGGAAAAGAAAGAAAAACACTAACAATTACAGATTTCCTAATATGTGCTAATATCTACTCCAAGGACTATATTCAAAACAACCATATTAGTATTATTATTCTCATTTTACTGGCTCTCAGGGAGGTTTAATTACTTTCTTGCCCAAACATATCTGCTTATGACTCACAAAGGGTTATCTATTCAAATAAAAGTTTTGTGTTAACTTTTGTCCAATTGGTATGTGATTAGATGTGTGGTTTTCGTGCTGGATTTCTTTTTCAGAGCCATCTGGGTTGAAATTTTCTGTTCATGGCAGACATTAGTAATTCCAATATTGTGAGACTTAAATAAGAAGTCACATCAGTTAAAGTACAAAATATTACGGGAGATATGTCATATCCATTACATAAATGAAAGATACCAGCTGTGGGCTTGGGGATTTTGGTGTTTCTTGGAGCAATTAATGCTTCTTGTGTCACAGCTACATGGTCATCCTGAGTCTGGCATCCAGGCATCTGAATGGTGCCAAGGGTAGGAAATCAGAAATTGGTGCTATAGTGCTAAGGTGACATGTCTCTGTAGAACTGGGAGATAACAATGAGGTCCTTTATTTGTATCATACTTACAATTTCAGGAAAACTAGAAGGTTGTCACTTAATATGACCATTGGCAGAGTAAAGCATTCACCAGTCTAAGTGTGTGATACAGTTATGCCTCACATCAGGAGGAAGAAATGAAGTGGAGGGACAGTCAGCAGTTGGCTTGACTTCAGGCAGCAGGGCAAGTCTAGATTAGTTGTCTTCGTTGCAATGAGAACCAGGATGTTTTCACCCAGTTATAGCATCAAGTGCAGGGTGGATGACCTAGCTATTAACCAGAACCAAATCCATGTGTATAGAAACAAGCTAGGTTACAATGATGCCAGACTCACTAGAATAAACCAGCATGTTCAAACCCCAGTATATTTATGGTTATGCCATACTCCTACCCACTAGGCTTTCTGTGAGTAGACCAGCCTGACTTTTACAAAATGTCAGAGAATCAAGGGAGATAATGTGGCAAGTTAAGCCAATACCAAATCATGGAGACCTTAACAAGTGAAATTGTCAAGCCAAGACCTTGAAATTTGGCAGAACCCTCTTTTGTATGTCTCCAGTTTAATCTCACACTGCACTATTTCCAACTTGCTGATCATAAGAATCATATAGAGTGCTTTTTAAATGGATTCCTTGGCTCCTTTCTGCAAATTCCGATTCAGACGGTCTGGGGAGGACCCTGGAGTCTGAATCGTTAATGTGAACTCTGTTGTTCCTTGGAGAGTATGTTTGAACAACCTGCTAAGTGTCTCGCTTGCTAGTGAGAATATGCTCCCTTTTCTATTCAGATAAAGACTCATTCATTGAACACTTCCTGTGAGGAAGGTGCTATGGGAGATTCAGAGAAGAATAAAGTTGAATCCCCAACTTAAAGAAGTTTCCTTTGGTAACTGAAAGAGATACTTCTAGCATCACTCTGAACTACTTGTAATTATACAGCCATCTTATTAAGGGACCTCATTTTGATTTTATTTTTCTGGTTTTACAAAGAAGTACATTTAAAAGTAGTGATTACTATGCACTTGGCTAAAAAAAGATTTATGGTGTCTCTTCTTGGTTTTGTGTGTTTTCTGTATTTAATCTGGAATTACAGTGTTCTGAAAATAAATTACTTTTATTAAATACATAATCATAATATTTATGCTTCTATGTTAGTTTTGGATTTGAGATACATAATTCTCTGAATTATTAAAGAAAGGCTTAATTTCATCCAGAAATGGAAAGTTTCCATTGTTTATCTGTTCAACCAAGCTACTTGGCGTTCAAAACCTCAGTTTGGTAGGTACTTTAGAAAGTGAGAAATATTTGAATTTTAAAATAAAAATCTTGGCACCTAAGCTCTTAACTCTTCATTACATAGAAAACATATAGAATTCAAGCCTCTGTGTTTTCATGCTAGCCCAACCCTATAAATGCATCATAGCCTCGGGTTTCCACAGAGAGTATTCACTGGGGGCATTCCCACCAAACTAAAAAGAGTTCCCAAATGGAATACAAGTCACCATTAAGATTGTGTCCACACATGCAAAGTTAAATTAAAAATTGTGGTAATTATATGAATATTCCAAGCCCCAAATAGCTTTGCTTGAAATATTCAGATAATTGAGGCAATAAACATAGATTCTAGTAATTAGAAGGGACTCACAAATCCTCTAATCTGCCTCATTTCATAGAGGAAAAGCTGACAGCTCCTTTTTTTTAATTATAAGCCAAAAATACGCCTTTGCCTGAATTTATAGCCACCTTATGTAAAACTTCTTTTAAACTTGAATTATCCAGATAATTTTCTCACTTTTTACTTCATTTTGCTTAAGGTCTTGGCCCTAACTCCCACTTTAACATCTGACATCAACAGCTTCTCTTGGGTATCTGCAGCCTGAATTGAGAACACTGCTTTTCTATCTTGAGCAACTCTGAAGCTTAGATTAGACATGACTGAGTACAGTGGGTCATGTGATTCAGATCCCTGGGTGTTAACATCCTACCTTTGAAACTTGTTATGTTCTCAGCATTCACCTTCACTCTCCTGATTTGAGCACCTTCCAGTTTATTCTTCACTATTGGCTTTTCTGTTCAATTTAGTTCAGTCTAATGTTCTTCTGATTTTTTTTCTTTCTAAAGGACAATAACTAATGCTCTAATTTAGAGGACTCAAGTACCATTTTTGCCCATTCTTCATCAGAGATTGCACTATTCAAGTACTTTGCTTTTTTTAGATGAATGCCCTAATTTGTTCCTGTTATACAGACGGGAAAATCTTAGTTCTATATTAAAAGGTCTCATCACCAGCCTCAGACACCTTGGAATATGGAATAGAAAGAAAGCAGCATTGAATGAATAAATGGCCTCTGACTTTGGGAATGAAAGCCCACAAAATAGAAGTTTCAAATTAACGTTTCTGAGTAGATAATCAAAGGGAAACTTAATCATATTTGTGTGTCCAAAAATGGCTAAACTTGAAATTGCAATTTGTTAAAGGAGTATTAAAGGATATGAAGGAGTATTTGAAAGACAAAAGATGTTGATAAGTTAATGTAGTCAAGGTTTAAGGAATGCTTTGTAAACAGAAAACCAAAGAAGTTTGGAAGTACACAAGTTGCATTTTAAATGATTAAAATCTATTTTCCTGGCATCAAATTTAGCATGAGAATGAAATAACCTTTTGTTTAGCCTTAGAATATAATGTGAAAATTTGACCATGTTTGACTAAGAACAAATTCAAATGTATTTCACCTGATAACTTAGGCTAGGCTTATTTCATTAAATATACATAGGAACTAAGAAAATTTAGAGCTTTTCTCAGTAATTTCCAGTCTTAGAGGCAGATCACTCAGTTACAATGAAGGATCAATTATATTTCATACTAGAGGAGGAAAATAAAATTTACTATTCTTTTTTGTTTGTTTAACATATTTAGAAGATGTGAGCTATTAAAATCATACGTCTAATATTTCACAGAGCTTATTTTTTTTCTTTTTTTAAATTGAGATATATTTGACATAAAGCAAAATGCACAGAACTTAAGTATACAATATAATAAGTTTTTGCAAATACAGACAACGATGTAAGCCACATCTCTGTCAAGGTACAGAATATTTTCATCACTCAAGGAAATCTCTATTTTGTCTTACCTCTTTCCTAGTCAATCAACCTAACCAGCCCAAAGAGGCAATCACTGTTTTGATTTTTATCACCATAGTTTACTTAGCTGTCCCATAACTTTATATAAATAAAATCCTATGGTACATGCTCTTTGTATCTGGCTTCATTCATGTGGTTGTTAGTATCAAGTTGCACATTCTCATAGCTGAGTAGCAGTCCTGTGAATACACCATAATTTACGGATGGATATTTAAGAAAACAAAACAAATTTGAATTTTTATGAATAAAGATCCTATGATTATTTTTCTGTCTTGTTGATTATGAATATTAGGTTTATTTCTTTGGGGTAAGTTGCTGGCAATGAAATTACTGAGTCATAGGGTAGGTGCACGTATAACTTTGTAAGAAACTTCTAAATAGTTTTCCAACATGGTTACACCATTTTTCATGTCTACCAACAATGTTAAAGAGTTCCATTCCTCTTCATCCTTGCCAAATCTTGTGTTCTCAGTGGTTTAATAGCTATTCTGGTATATACATAGGGTTATCTGACTGTGGTTTAAATTTGCATTTCCCTGATGGCTGGCTTTTTTTTTTTTTTTTTTGTCTTTAGTTATTATTAAGTTGTTGAAATTCTTTATATATTCTGGATAAAAGTCCTTCTCCAAATACATGTTTTGAAAATATTTTTCCTAACCTGTGACTTGGCTTTTACTTTGATGGGAAGTTTTAAATTTTGGTGCATCGCATTTTACCAATTGTCTTCTTTTATTGTTAGGATTTTCTGTATTTTCTGTAAAAAAAACTTATAGCCAAGGTCCTGAAGGTATTTTCTTTTGCTTCCTTCCCAGAGGTATGAGAGTTTTAGCTTAGCTTTAGTATCATTTCACATTTTTCCCAGCATTAATTTGTTTAAAAGCTTTCTTTTCCCATTAAACTCCAGGTCTACCCCGGAGTTTGTGTTCAGTTTCTTTTATTTGTTTGTTTATCCTTAGCCCAATACCACACTGATTTGATCACTACAGCTTTGTTTTAGTAAGCATTGAAATTATGTTGTATAAATCCTCCAATTTGTTCTTTTTTTTTTTCAAGATTGATTTTTCCCCACCAGATCCTTTGCATTTCCGTGTACTTTAGAAACAGCTTGTCAATCATGCAAAAATATCTGCTAGGATGCCGACTGGGATGGTAATGTACCTATAGATCAACTGGGGAGAATTGCCATCTTAACAATACTCACTCTTTTGATTCATGGCATATCTCTACATTTATTTTGATCTTTATTTTTGTCATCATTGTTTTATAGATGTAGTATTGAAGTCTTGCACAACTTTCATTGGATTTATTTCTCCCTGTGTGTATGTGTAAATTTGCTGTTAGTTACTATAAACAATGTCTTTAATGTTTTATTTTCCAATTGTTTGCTACTAAAAGTAGAATTGTTTAAAAAAATTTTTTTTAATGTTTATTTATTTCGGAGAGAGAGAGACAGACAGACAGACAGACAGAGCGTGAGTGGAAGATACAGAATCCAAAGCAGGCTCCAGGCTCTGAGCTGTTAAGCACAAAGCTGGACGTGGGGGCTGGAACGCATGAACTGTGAGATCATGACCTAAGCCAAATTTGGACTCTTAACCAACTGAGCCACCCAGGTACCCCTTAGAATTGATTTTTGAAAGATTGACATATTGGTGATCTTGTTAAATTTATTGGTTCTAGTATTTTTTTTAAAAAATGCTTAGAATCTTTGGGGCGCCTGGGTGGCTCAGTTGGTTAAATGTCTGACTCCTGGTTTTGGCTCGGTCGTGATCTCACAGGTTTGTGGATTTGAGAATCGGGCTCTGCACTGGCAGTGTAGAGTCTGTTTGGGATTGTCTCTTTCCTTCTCTCTCTGCTCTTCCCCCACTTGCGCTGTCTCTGTCTCTCTAAAAAAAAAAAAATTACTTAGAATTTTTTATGTCAACAACCTTATTGTCTCTGAACGAAGAGAATTTTACTTCTTCCTTTTCAAATGTTATGCTTTTATTACTGGTCTTTATTGCATTGTGAGCTCATTCTAGTAGATTGTTACATAGAAGTAGTAGATGTGAATATCTTTGCCTTTTCTCTATCTTATGAGGAACACATTCAATATTTCACCATTAAGTGTGGTGCCAACTGTAGATTTTCACTGATACCTTTCATCTTACTGAGGAGGTTTCCTTCTATTTCTGGCTTGCTGAGATTTTAAATCATTAATTTTTGCTGTAGAGTTGTATATTGGTAAGTCATTTTTCTGTACTGATTGAGATGAGCATTTTTTTCCTTTATTCTGTGATGGCAATAAATTATTTTAGTTGATTAATTGATTTTTTTTGTATATTGAACTTTGTACTTCTGGGATTAACCGCACTTTGCTGTGTGATGCTATCCTTTTTACATGTTGCTGAATTTTTTTTTTTTTTTGCTAATATTACATCAAGATTTTTTGTGTCTACGTTCATTTTCATGTAAGTGCTTGTCAGTTTGTGGCACCAGGATTCTGATTTTGTGAAGCATTCTTTCACCTTCTATATTTTGAAATAGTTAATGTGTTAGTATTATTTCTTCATGAAATGCTTGATAGAATTCACCTGTTAAACCTTTATTCCCTGGAATTTTCCCTCTAGAAATGCTTTAATTGTAAAGATATTTTTTAGTACAAATGTAGGAATATATAGATTTTCTATTTTTTTCTTGTATCAGTTTAGATAATTTGTGTCTTTCAAAGAATATGACCACTTCCTCTTATCTCTCAAATTTGTTGGCATAAATTTATTCATAAAATACCCTTATTATCTGTTTCCTACTAAATAAACGAAGTTCTTCAATTTCATGCACCAACTCTCTCTATTCGTTTCAATCCTTAATTTTTATTTATTTTTTGTTATATAAAACACACTTCCATCCCTCTTCCTCCAAAAGAAGCGTCTGGGTTCACCCTTACTGAGAAAAGCCCTGATTGGTTAGAAGTGGTTAAGTATCATAAATTGCTTCATCTTTAATATTTAATCAAGATTTATTGTTAGTGTATCCCAAAGCAAAGGAAGCATTTACATGATAAGCTATATGGAGTAGTTTGGCTTTGTCCAGTGGAAAGCTGTAGGGAATATTCAGGGCTTTTTATAAGTAAAGTACCCCTTCCTTCCTCTAGAGTAAGCATTAACTCCCAAGTCAGCAAGACTTGTTCAGTATACCCAGGGGTTGCATTGTGAGATCAAAAGAAGCCTGTTGCATTGCACCTTGAAATAGCTTAAAAATATATAAAAAGATTTCAAAAGTCACATTGTTGGGATTATTGATCGCATTCAACACATAACACGAAATGCATGTTTACATCTACTAAGGTTCAACAATTATTTTCCAGGTTTTATGACGAGTCACTTGTATTTTAGAAAATCATTAAGGCAAATGATCATGAATTTAAAAAAAAAAAAAAAAAAAAAGGAAGCAGAACACTATTCACTCTGCTCTTACGAATGATTCCTAGACTGTTTCTATCTTAAAAGAACTTAGAAAAGTCAAAATTATTTTTGACTTAGTTTTCTTCCTGCAGTGTTTAACAAATGCTCTTATTAAACTTCTCTTGCCCAAAAGGAAAGAAAATTCTAATATCTTTCTACAACTTCCACATATGAAAAAGAGCTCACTTAAACACTGGTAATTGATTTAAAATTAAAAACCTCTTAATACGACATATATTTAGAACCATTATAGGTCCATTTCACTTTAGATTTTAATTTTACCAAAGAAAACATTTTCTTATTTGTACAGGGCTTTAAGTTCAGAAATAATCTTAAAAATAACATTGTATTTTTTCAAAAATATAATTTCTAAAGGACCATAAATTCAAATGTTGTTTGGCATAATGTAGCTCTATACAACCTTTATAAAACAAATTTGGGATAGCCCATACTTTAAATATTGACCAAATTGTCAAAATCATGTCATCAAATTTCCTCTATTGTATGGCCATGCAGGTTTGCCTGGAAAAGCCTATATAGTAGGCACATTGGTGCATATAATTTCAAATCTGATGATCTTTGTTCATTTGTGTTCTCATCTGAAGGACACGGACTTGTACATAGTACACAGTTATATGAGTATAATCATAATACTACATAGTTATATGAATATAATCATTAAAATAGATTTCAGAGACTGTAACTTTCTTATTCACTGCTACTTCTCATGGCATCTGACATAATAGGCACACAATAAGTAGTTGTGGAATGAATATGTGAAATATCTGTCATCTCTGCTAATATTTAGCAATTAATTGTAAAATAGTAGTTGGCACATTATTGTTATTACTGCCATTTTGTTAGTCTTTTTAATCTAGCATTTACAGCCGTCCAACGCCCTGTAGAAATCTGTGGTTCAACTTGGGAGATAAGACTTTAAAGGGCAGAAGAAGATACAGAATGGGGTCAGTACAGTCTATCTGGTGCTGGATCTGTGCATGACCATGAGCAAATAATTTAACACATTTGATTCTGTTTCTTTATAATGAAAAATCTGGATGTCTTAGGTCATTTCTAGACTTAAAATTTTATGGGTCTATGTCCTGGACCTAATTTTTTATGTGTCTATACATACTTCTCTGGGAGTCCTGCTGTTGACCAATGTAGTACCTCTATAGAACCCACCAACTTTGAGACTCATAATGAATAAAGGCAGAAGTGGACATTGACCAAGATCATGCAAACAGATTCCTTTTTAGTTGGTCTTAAAATTTGTTACCTTAGCACTATCTGATGCAGGTGGGTGTGAATGATAGAACTAAGGGCATGCATTTGTCACACCTGGATTGAACAGTATACCTCTGTCAAGTCTGAAAGTCAGAGAAGGTATGTCAGGAGGACTGCATGTGTTTGCAGAATAACCACTATCTTGGTTGGTGCTGACAGCAGCTCACCCTCTTGGAAGGAACACCGTTGCACTGCCTGTGAAGCGTTGTAGGGAAACCAGAGCATTTATCAGAGATCAGTGACAAGGAGCAGTGGCTATGGAAGGATTCTTTACTATAGTTTGGTGAAAGTGAAGATTTTAATTGGATGATGTGGTATTCAGCTCTTAGGCACATTCTTTGCTAGTATTATTTCAGAGCTTTATTAAGTACCTTAATTAGGGCCACCAGCGATCTTGTCATTGAATAAAAATGCATACCAAAATGCGATTTCAATTTTGCTGTGTCCTATACTGAGAATTGCTACTAATTTGTCCTCCCCCTTTGTTTTGCAAATTTCCTAGGAACTCCAATTAAAAAATTATTTCTGAGACCCAATATTTTGGGGGATTTTTTTCAACTGGGATAATTATTTTGCATGCATTAACTCATTGACTTTTCATAACTGAGGAAGTTTAGAAGAAGTAACTTATCCAATGTCTCACAGAGGACAACACTGAACTCCTAGCCAAGTTGAGTCCCGAACTTGAGTTGTTAATAATAACTAAGCTCCATATCTCTCTGCAGCTTCTTTTATGTGGTATCTTTGTTTGACACGTTTGAGTGCATGTGTGATTATAGCAACGGCACGCTGTGTGACATTCTGTGTCCCGACCTGATTGTAGTGCATCTGTGGTTATAAAGTGCCACTGCTAGTGCGGCACTTTTGGTCTGCACCCTGAATCTCTCTGCTTTGCTGCTCAAGGCTTTCTCTGAGAAGAGGCTGATTAACCCATACGCAGGTCCAACTCAGAAGTATGGGGAAGATGATGCCACCGGAAGCAGCCCTCAACCAGCGGTGTGCAAGTCAGTAGATGAAGTTCCTAGCTTCCCCAGCTTCTGGTGGAACAATTCTGAAACATGCTAGTTGTGGTCTCTTTGAAGGTCCTCATCGGGACTGAGCCTTATATTTGTTCACATTGCTAAGCAGTGCATTAAAGGTACCTGTAAGTGGCTTTTCTCCTTCCCCTACCTCTCTCTGCACTTCCTCACTTTTCTTTCCTGGGAATTTCTCCCAAATAAGTGATTTGCATCCCTTGCCCTTGTCTCAGGCTGTGCTTTCAGAAGAACACAGACTAAGACCGGTTATTATGTTTTATGAGTGTCTGATTGTTAACCCTTGTAGTATACATTCTAAGTAACAATTCCTCTCTACTATTTCCACTTAGTTACAAAGACCAATTGAGTTTTTCTTCTGAATGTCACTTTCCTACTTCCACAACCCACCTCATAGCCCAGGCCTTTATCACATTGTTTCTGAGGTAATGTGTTGGGCTTCTAGCTGGCATACCTTCCTCTATCATCTAAGAGTTCTTGCATACTGATACAATTTTCCTGCAGTCGAAGATAAATTTTCCTCCACTGTTGGTTTTACCTGTCACTCCCCTGTTAAAAACCTTCAATTACTCTGAACAATTTATCTAGTCCAAATTCCTCTGCCCGAGTTAGGATGTATTTTCTTCACAAGATTGATTCTCCAACCCTGATAAGTTCCATTGATAATCCATGTCTCTGAATTCGTAGGACACCTATAATCTTGCCATAGAATTTAACACATATTTATTACTTATATTAGTTTCATATTCTTAGATGTTATCTTGGTCTGCTAAACCTCAGGCTCCTTGATGCCACAAACTTTGCCATGTGGTTATTTTGCTTTTTCCATAATCTAGCATAGTCATAGGTACAAAAATAGTGGTCTAGAAATACTTTTCAAGTATTTCTTGAATGATATTCATTCCTGGAGATTTCCTAAAGGGGGAAGTATCTATCTAATTTTGCAGATATATTTTCTGAAAAAGACAAAATTAGGAAGGTGTTTTGATTTGCTCTGATTCTCAAAGCAAACAACAAATAAAACCAATTCTTTTAACTTGCAGTTCTAGAAAATGATTGTTACTATTCTAAGTGGCAAAAGTCAGCTTCAAAAGAATGTAAGATTTGCATGTGCTTTTAAATCGGGAGCATCGTTAAATATCTGACCTCAAGGCAATGATAGAAAAGAAAATGAAAGCCTTTTCATCGACCCCCTGAGGACTTTTACATCTTGCAGCAAATTATTTTTAGCCAGGATGTCACTATTGTTTTGTCTCATTTTAAAGACATCTCTCAGTAAGTCTGTGGAACCATATGTTGATTAATATGAGATTCTGGAGAGGGAATGATTTCACATTTTTAAACATCTTCCCCAATATTCCAAAAGATATGTTTTCTTTTGGTTTAATATTTTTTTCCCAAAATGTAAGCTCTATTAGGGGGTTGTTTCTTTCTAGAAGCACATAAAATGCACTTGTTTTAAACCAGATAATAATACTAAAGTGTGGAAAATTTAGCATTTAAGATACTAATTTGCAATATTCAAGGAGATGTGTGTGTGTGTGTGTATGTGTGTGTTTTCAGAAGGTAGATAGGGACATACTTTCATAAAGTATGCAAAACTTGAAACCAAAAGATATAATTCTCTTGGAATTACGTCCAGGTGTTTTTCCAGGCTGAATTTTTATAATTACTTAAGTATGCTCCCTAGCAAAGGTCCTAATAGAAGCATCTAAATCTTACTGTGCAACCTCAGGAACAAAGATATTCTCTTAAAAACTTGATTGCTTTTCTATGGAAGCAGTTAGCTTTGATTTATATCACTTCTGAAGGGAGCTTCGCTGAGGCTTTGAGTAATCCAATAAGGATCATATAATACACTCCCCTTTACATCTCATAGAGTTGCTGTGTATGGAGCTCTTTGTTTATGATTCAGGAAATGGGCTAAAAGCTTCCTAGGTTCATCTCTGTTCACAAAATTTGTTCTTGGGGAAGTAATGGCCTTTTGCATTTTAATAAGCAGTAAATCTCAAGTATTACAATGTTCCAGTAACAAGCTATCTTTGGCAGTCTGGGCCTTCCCCTGCTTTTGGAGGTTGCCCTTATTCAGCAGTTTGGATATGAAGATATTTCTTATCTCATCACTATGTTTTATTTGAAGACACTGCACTGAAGGATGCCACCCACGTTTCTTTCTGAAAATAGTCTGAGCCTCTTTCACAATTGCCTAAGAGGGACATGAGAAATTAAGAGAAGTTTTATGAATGGACACAAGTTTTATTGAACTCATGGAATTTTACCTAAAAAGGCAATCGCGTGTTATTTTACTTCATTTCTTTAAAAAATATTGATTACTTAAACATTTGTAGTTCATGTAATATTTAATGTAATGTGTTAAGTCCTGGGGATGAAACAAGAAGGAATATGATAAAACCTTGGCTTACCTCTGTTTAAGAAATTCTTCGTATGAATGAGTTGCATGGAGTCTAACCAGAGTGGACCCTTTTTGTGTTTTGTGACATGGGTGCCCTTCTAAGTAGTTTCCTTGGAGAATTTGCCTCTCTTAATACATTATCTCCAAAAAAGACCATACACATTAAAGCCTGACTGTGTTCTTCAAAAAAAAAAAAAATAATAATGTTTATTTATTTGAGAGAGAGAGAGAGGGAGAGCAGGAGAGGGGTAGAGAGAGAGGGAGACACAGAATCCAAAACAGGCTCCAGGCTCTGAGCTGTCAGCACAGAGCCCAATGCGGGGGTGGAACCCACGAACTGTGAGATCATGACCTGAGCGAAAGTCAGATGCTTAACCGACTGAGCCACCCAGGCACCCCCAACTATGTTCTTCAAACCTATGTTGCTTCAAATGTCTTCTGTTTGAACAATAAGACATCAAACAATGGTGTGGCTTCCACACTTAAAAAAGTTTTTTTTCCTGGTAGTGAAAGTTTTATAGTTTGATAACTAATAATGAACTCAAATTATTAGTTTTAGTACTAAAAGTAACATAGGAAGCAGACATAATTATGGCCATTCCTTACCATGCTTTATGTTTGCTGAGCCTCTTACATTATTATTTAGAGCAAATCTTGAAATTTTAAGAGAAAGAAAATCAAAGTAACTTTTCAGTTCAGCGAAATAAAAAAAATATACTATCACGAAGAAGGAAAATGGCATGTTGGTAAGCATAGCAAACAAAATGCTAGCCTCATTTTATCAAGCAGACTTTTTATAAGACTTTAAAAATTATGCATTACATACATACTTAATTTACATTTTGCATATTTTATGGCAAAATGTGTACTACGGTGTTGTACAAGGCAGATCTTACTTATAAAATCCACACTTAGAAACTTATAATGGGAGTTTTCATCAAATAAGGTTGTTTTCACCTGGCTCTTTGGCCTTATCAATAGGACTTGACATGCCTATAGCAAAATGGTGTAAGGGTCTTGGTTGTTTTAATTTTATCTGATCGCTTGCTTAACAATCAATTTGGTTGTGGTTAATTTGATACCCTTATGTAGATGTGTCCCTAAATTTGAATTGAATGGCTAGCTCAGTTTCTTTACAGCAAAACTTTCTCTAATATTCTGCGATTTTTTTAAAATTTTACTTTATGAACAGCTAGGCAGCCTAAGACCATGCAATCTGATGATAATTTAAAGCACCATTAAAAAATTCAAAGAAAATATTCACAGAATTAGAAAAGGTACATGAACAGGTATTTTCTAGAAAACTTGGAAAGGATTGAATATTTCTCCTGAATTCAATATCTTCATAAAAACATGGAGCTTAGAGCTGTAAGAAATCTTTTAACTCCAGTCTGAATACCTTCTTTTCTAACTAAGATGGGGCCCTTAGATGAGAAGTGATATGTCCAAGATAGAAGCAGAGCTAGGAAATGGGCATTCGACTTTAAATTTAGTTTAAAATGAATGTACTGAATTCGTTGTTGTGTACGTTAAGTGCATACATTTTATTTCTGTGAGAAGTTTTCTTCTAAATATTAATATACTGAAATTAATATATACTGTGAATAGTAGCATATTTTCTCCTTTACCTCCCTTCTTTCTGTAAGTACAGTAAAACCTTGGTTTACGAGTATAATTCATTCCGGAAACATGCTTGTAATCCAAAGCACTTGTATATCAAAGTGAATTTCCCCATAAGAAATAATGGAAATTCAGATGATTCGTTCCACAACCCAAAAATATTCATATAAAAATGATTACAATTCTGTAATACAATACAAAATAATAAAGAAAATATAAAATATAAATAAAAATAAACAAATTAACCTGTGCTTACCTTTGAAAACCTTTGTGGCTAGTGTGAGTGAGACAAGAGAGAAAAGGGTTATTGTGTAGGACGACTTTCACTATCAATAACAGAGTCACTGTAATCTATTGGCTCAGTAGAATCTTTTCTTGCACGGGGGCCTTTGTACATGCCTGCATAGATGTTGACTACAATACAGTATTAATAAGCTCTTGTCATACACTGTATTTAATGTAACTGGCAATAAGGCAGCAGAGAAAAGGGTCTATAGGCAGACTGACTTAGAACGTAGCAAAGCATTCCTAAGCTTACTCTTGTACGGAAAGGTAAAGGACTGTCCATAGGTGCTTTGAAGTGATAAAAAAATACACTAGTGCACCTTCCAATGTTCTGAAAAATCACTGATTTCTGCCGGACACTGTGGCCTGAGACCAAGTATCTGAGCATGGGAGACGATTACCCACAATCTTGCAGCAAGAGAGAGAGAGAAGAACCACTGGGTCAGTTGTGTCATGTGATGTTCAGCATCATGCACTATTCATATTGCAAGACATTGCTCATTTATCAAGTTAAAATTTATTAGAAATGTTTGCTAATCTTGTGGCATACTTGAAGAACACGTTGGTCACAATCCAAGGTTTTAAAGTATTTACTGAATGCCTATTACTTGCCAGACACTAGTCTAGGTATAAGTGATATAGCAGTGAACACAGACAGATGAAGTCTCAGTGCCAGGAAGCATACATGCTGGTGAGAGAGGCAACAAAGAAACAAAAAATGATCAAGAGAAATATGACATAACCACAAATGCAATGGAGAAAGTTTAATTGAGTCATATAAAGGGAATATCTTGCTGGTGACTATAGACTAAGTGGTCTGGGAAAATGGCTTTCTTAGTCAGCTTAGGCTCTGTAACAAATTACCATAGACTGGGTGGCTTAAACAACACACATTTATTTCTCATAATTCTAGATGTTGGGATATCCAAGATAAAGGTACCAGCATATTAGGTATATGCTGAGAATCCTCTTCCTGGTTCACAGATGTTTCCTTCCTTTTGTGTCCTCAAAGATAAAGGGATCATTTCTTTGGTATCTCTTTTTATATGGGCACTAATCCCTTTATGAGGGGGCTCCATTCTCCCGACTTAATTACCAAAGGCCAAAAGCCTCACCTTAAAATGCCAACACACTAGGGATTAGAGCTTCAATATATGAATGTTGGGAGGATATAAATATTTAGTTCACAGCAATGACATTTACAATGAGATATAAATGAAATGGAACTATATACACAGATTGGGTGGGAGCAACTCATGGAGAAAGAAGGGAAGGGATGAAGAATTTGTGATGGGAATAAATCTGGCATATTCAAGAAATTGGGGAGGGGAACTACTTTGTCTGGAGTCTCACCATGCAATAGAACTGCAATTATAGCAATCTCTGAGCTGTCCAATATGGTAGCCGTTAGTCACATGTGTCTGGTAGACACTTGGAATGTAACTTGAGGAAATGAGGATCTGAGTTTTAAATTTTATTCAGGTTTAATGGTTTTAAATTGAAGTTGAAATAGCCACGTGTAACTAGAGGCTACCACTGGACAGCACAGGGCTAGAGTATAGTGAGTAAGAAGTGGGCAGTGTGGTGAATGTGAAGGACAGCACCATCAGGATAGAGAGAGACTATATTATATAGGTCTTTGTAAAACAAAGAGAGACATTTGGTTGTTATTCAAAGTGAATTTAGAAATTATTGGGATGTTTTAAGCAAGGCAGCGGCATGATGTGATTTTCCTTTTTTTCTCAAAAGTACCACTTCAGCTTCTGGGTAGAGAATGGAATATAGGCAGAAAGAATAGAGAAGGTTGTGGGGGGGGGCGGCGCTATCAGTATGCCACTGTAATAATCCCAGAGAGAGATGGCAGTGACTTGGATTAGAATTGGACCTTTTTAGGAATATCTTTTTAAATGTGGTACTTTAAAACTTGATAGACTAGATGAAGGGGAAAGAAAGATAACAAAAAAGAATTAAAGAAAACGTCTAGATTTTTATTTGAGCAACTACATGGTTTATGCTGCCATTTGCTAAGTGGGGACAATTAGGAGAAGAGCAAATATGAAGGGATAATGAAGTCTTACTTATTTATTCTTGAGTTTATGTCTTTTTGGCTATATTAAGATTGAGATGTCTTGTACATCTAAGTAGAGACGTTATATAGAAAGTTAAAGATAATATTATCCTAGTCTGGGGTTCTACTGAGGAAATAGGACTAGACATACAGGGAGTCATGATATATGTAACAGTATATATAAGCCATACATACATATGCACTCATAAAATCTAAAGAAAACAAACAAACAGAAAAGTAGTGGATTTTCTCTTTCTGTACAAGTAGATTACTTCAGCATAGCTGCTAAAGCAATTATTATTTGCAAATCAAAATAGCATTAATTATTAAAATAAATATATTGACCACATGAGTGAGGAAAATTCCTATTAAGAAAGATAGTGCTCTGTATATACTAAGAGATTTCTCAGAATCAGCAAAGAAATCTCTCCAAGATACTGTGGTGGCATGTGTTGTCTGGAGGCAGTAAGATTGACCTTGTATCTCATTTTTTGCCTTTGTCCCCTGCCTTTCAATGTTTCAACCCACTTTCTGCATGTGGTATGTCTGTATGTTACTTAAAATAATAAGGTTTTCTAGAGACGTTCCAATGTCTCTTTGTTGATGATGGCCAGTGAGAGTGTCCAGGGGACTTTCTCTCTCTCTCTCTTTCTTTTAAAGTTTATTTATTTATCTTGAGAGTGAGGCAGAGAGAGTGGGAGAGAGAGAGGGAATCCCAAGCATGTTCTGCACTGTCAATGCAGAGCCCGACGTGGGGCTTGAACTCATGAACTGTGAGATCATGACCTGAGCTAAAGTCAAGAGTCAGGCGCTCAACCAACTGAGCCACCCAGGTGCTGCAGCCACCATTATCTCTTACCTAGACCATTGCTGGGGAATCCTGTTAGTCTCATCCTTCTCAAGATGTAATCTTTTGTTAGCAGAGCAATGAACCAAGCTCTGATCTCCTCTACGTAAGTCAGTATTACCAGTCATAGCTTTGCTAAACACAAGAAACCATTCAGGCACCAACATAACAAGGCTGTGGTGTGACAGAATTTTTCTAAATAGTTGAAGATGGGTAAAGAAAGGCTACATTTGAACACTACATTGCAAATTACAAAGAACATGGGCCCTAGGCATTCTCATGGCCATTAGTCCTATGGACTCCTGGACTGGCACTAGGTGGTCTGCCGAATTTCTCTGGGTTTAAGCACCATGCATATGCGTTCAGGGGATTACTAGAAAGAAATGGACTGGGACACTGTGGTGGCTCAGTTGCTCAAGCATCTGACTCTTGGTTTCAGCTCAGGTCATGATCTGACGGTTTGTGCCATTGAGCCCTGTGTGAGGTTCTGTGCTGACAGTGTGGAGCCTGCTTGAGATTCTCTCTCCCTCTCTCTGCTCCTCACCCGCTTGTGTGCACACACCCTCTGTCTCTCAAGATAAATAAATAAACTTAAAAAAAGTACAAAGAAAGAAATGGACTATAGGAAGTAAGAAGAAAGGGAGAAAGTCAGAAAATGAAGGAATATCTGTTTGGGACCTGTTGGAAGGCTTAGGGAGCATTCATATAGAACATTTAATCCAAAATTTCTGGTGGTGAGGTACTTTTTTGCTGGTAAAATGAGTAAGAGTACATACCTCTCTCACTTAGATTCTTTCTGGCTTTGGAGCAATTGGCTAAACTTTCAGATAAAGAACTGCTTTATCATTATGATGGATCAGGTCTAAGAATCTAGGAAAAGCACTATTCACACATTTTCATGCTCATCTTTGCTATCAGCAGTGGTAAAGTTGTGGCTAACTAAGTGACGATACATGGCAGGAAAAACAAACTATCCTCTGACTTTGCCTCAATTAGAGTTAGCTGGAAACTCTTTAGTATGACAAAGAATTAGATACCATTAACTTGGGCTATACTTTCAAATTTATCCACTTCCTTTCTCTGCTATCACTCCAGTTCAGTTATTCCCTTCCTCTCTCTCCTTTCCTCTGTCCCTCTCCGGCTATCTCTCTCTTCCTTCTTCCCTCCCTCCCTCTTTCTCAGTCTCTCTATTCTCGTCTTTCTCTGTTTCATTATGCCTACCACAGTCCCTGGCACCAAGTGGGTTGTCAATAAATGACTGCTGAATGAATGCATAAATCAGTTTATTTTTTACAAAAGGCTATCATTATTCACAAGAAGATTACATTACATCTTAGAAGATAGATGCATGTGTAGGCACTTCACTGGCATAGTGTTTTTCAAACTTTAGTGAACACAGAATCCCCTGGAGGGATTGTTGGAACTCACCCTCTGAGTATCTGATACACTAGGTCAGGCTGTAGAATTAGTATTTTAACAACTTCTCTGGAAATGCTATGCATCACCCAAAGATGATGCTTTGAGAAGCACTGCCCTAGGAAAATCTTTCCCACCTTGGCCTTAATGCATATTCAGTTATGATGCACTATGTCTACAATCCAAAATCTGTAATACAGTTAAGGTAGGAGTGACTCTAAATCATTCCTGTAAATGTGTTGAGTACTCTACCACTTTTGTTATCCAGTGTTTTCCTCAACAATTTCTTGCATTTTAAGATTATGCAAATACTGTGAAGAAAAATCTGTCTAGGAATCATAAAATTTCTTTGTAATGTTGCTCACAATGTGGCCTCTTGTTTTATTAGGGTGATATCTGTCAGGCAAAACAAAACTAAACAGTAGTCTATTCTAGTCCAGCTGAGGAATAATTTTAAAGCCAAAAATGCCATATCGTTTGGATCTGGCTTTTTCTTTGGGGGAAAATCTATATAACCTTCTTATTTAGAATATTCAGTGCATGGAGATTAATTTAAATGTAATAACACTTAATATTTCTGTGGCCCTGGGGCGCCTGGGTGGCTCAGTCGGTTGAGCGGCCGACTTCAGCTCAGGTCATGATCTCCCAGTCTGTGAGTTCGAGCCCTGCGTCGGGCTCTGTGCTAACAGCTCGGAGCCTGGAGCCTGTTTCGGATTCTGTGTCTCCCTCTCTCTGACCCTCCCCCGTTCATGCTCTGTTTCTCTCTGTCTCAAAAATAAATAAACGTAAAAAAAAAAATTAAAAAAAAATTTCTGTGGCCCTTTATCTAAAAGAAAAATATAAAAAGATTAGATAGTAAGATACTATTTACGAATTGAAGCTTTTCCTTTAAGCTGTTTTAAATTATGCTTAGTTTGTAAGTGGCATAAGACTCTAAATAGCTACCTAAGACCAAAGGCAAATGAAATAGTGGAGTATTAACCTGTACTCATACAAAAATATTTTATAATCATTAGTAGCCAAGGTAATTCCCAGCTGACATTTACTAGAGGAAAGGCGAAGCCTCACGTGACTTGGCTCCTGCCTCAGCTAGGCACTGTAGTACAACCTTCATTTGCTTTTGAATGGGAAACTACTCCTTGTTCAGCGGGTCTCAAACTTCAACAGCATCAATCCCTGGAGGACTTGTGGAAGCATAGATGTATGAGTCCCACCTAGATGGGGCTCCAAAGTTGGATTTCTTACATGTAGCCACGCGATGGTGGTGCTGCTGCTGGGAAAACTGAGAGCCCTGTTGGTAGGCGCTATATGGGTCATCGTAAGGGGTCCGGCAGATCCAAGAAGATCCTATTTATCCTACTTGTCTATGGCTAAGAAGAGAATGAAGGTAATTTGTCTGGAAACCGGGAAGTTTGTTTTTCCAAGAAGTTGTTTTATTCTTCCAGAAGCAAACCTAACTAAAGAATCTTTCAGATCCCCGTGTCTGCCAAGTACCCGTCTGACTTCTTAAAGTTGTGCTTTGATCAGTATGTGCACCTTCCGTACAAAGGAGACAGTTCTCTTTATATTGTGGCAAAAGGGTAATTGTTCTAATCTCATTAAATCCATTGCTTATAACATTTCAAGGTATTTCTTCTTGTTATAAACTTACAGTTTTATTTTTATGTGTGAGAAATTGTATACTGACATAAACAAATCATAAAGAGAATTTTGGACTGGGAGATTTATTGTGACAAGCAGATCATTTCAGTACATTTTTGGTCCCTCGTTCGTTGGTAAATGGTCTTAGGGCTAAGAAGTTAGTTGACTTAAGTGTATTGAGATGAGTGTAAGCTTATCTTAGGACAAAGGCCAAATGGAAAAGCTTATTTCGGTTAAGAAACAAAGAAGAAAATTAAGAAAACAACAACAATGAAATTTTCAATGCTTAATTGGTGTCAAAAGCTCTCTAAACTTGAAGTCTGCCCACAGTTTTACTTTGTTGTGATAGTCAGCAACTTCAGCGCCACTTTAATTACTCTCATTATTAGTGGCCTAGATCTCAGGTACTCCTTTCCTAAATAAAATGTTCCTTGTGGGTATCTTAAAATTCTCTCTGGCTAATTCTTCTCTTTGACATTATTTAGTGTAAACAGCACTCAGTGAAATTTTTAGCGTACATGGGTGTCATTTTTCTGCCCAGTCGGTAGATGGACAGGCAGCTGTCTCCATACAAGGAAGGACTGAAGAAAGGTGTCAGCTGGGAGACTGTCCAAAGAACGTGTCGATCCCCTTCAGGCTTCATCCTGTTAGATCTTGTACTGGCTCAGGCATATTCATGAACAATCCATGACTTGCCATGGTTTAGTTTTTCCTTAGTTTATTATAGTATTGTTTTTTAAAGTTACATTTCTGTTACTTGCAGATAGTCATGTATCTATGATAAGATATATGTATGTACGTATATATATCTTTTTTTTTTCTGAATATAGACAAATAGGTAGATAGATAGATATAGAAAATATGTATCTTTCCTTTCCCTGGATGTATAGGCTTGCTTCTGTTCCTTTGATAGCCACAGTGATTGTGATTTGCTGGATTTCTGTAGGATTTGTTGTTGTTTTGCTTTCCATTCTCCAGTTTGGAATCTTTCTAACTACTGATATAGTTGCAGTTTTTACAGAATCTACAAGTTTATTCCCTGAGGTTAAAAAGTATATTTGGTGGCTGGTTAGTTAAGGAGAGTAAGACAAGTTTGGAACTCCAGAGAAGTAAAGACAGGGTCTTAGGATATCATATTTTAGCTTGTCTTTCCCGCATTAAAGAAGTATCTGTAATGCTATGCATATATTATTTTTAGTGCTCTACCTATGTGAAATACATGATCATATTTATTAATTTCATATAGTAAAATAAAGTTTAAATAGTGAAATTATTTCTAGCATAAGCCCAACGGGAAAATTAATTATAGATCATTATGTTTCTAGGAAACTAGGGAACTTAGGTGTTTTTGTCTTTTCTAAATTTTAATTTAAAATTTTTATTTATTATTATTACTTTTTTGTGGCTTTTCATTCAGTCCCATGAAGTCTTTAGGCAACGGAACGTGTTATTTTGACAATCGAAAAAGAGCCCTGTAGAGTGCCTGTCTAGCCAAAAGACACCGTGGTTTCCTTGTCCTCTAAGGAAAATGCACGTTTGTGCTCCTGTTAATCTTTTTCAAGGTATCTGGTTATCTGATGACTGAAAGTCATATTGACTAGCTTCTTCTGGGCCAGAGATTTTCCTGAAATTTCCAGAAAATTGCTCCTACTCTTCTTTTTATGTTAACTAACAACATTGTTTCAAAAAATATTTCCATAACTTTTTTCCATTCCCACTTTATGAAGATTGAGTCAAAGATGTAACTAACTGCCCCTGAAACTGGTGTTGAACCCAAGACATACTTCGGTTTTATGCTACCTGTTTCTATCTTCTTCTTTTTTTTTTTTATTTGCAAAACATACAAAGGAATACTTTTCAAAAATATTAGCATTGTCAGTCAGAGAAAAGGAATTGAATATGATGGATTCCTCTTCTGTCTCTGAACAAACACACAAAGTTTGGGTGTCAGTAATTACCCTTATGAAATGCCTGAGGTTAACAGCACAGTGATTTCTGCAAACAAGAGAAAAAAAGATTCTTACTCTTAGCTAGAGGGAGTTTCTTTAAACCTCACCCAGAGAACTTACCCAAGAGCCCAGCTGGCTAGACTATAGAGAATGTGGTTTAAAAGTAAAGTTTTCTTCTTTCCTGAAAAAAAAGAAAAACTACTTATAGAAATTCAGCTAATAAGCTGCGCTAAAGCAATCAGTCAGCTACGCAGGAGCCTCACAGTTTTTTTTTTTTTCTTTCAGCTAAGGATAAGAAAATAAGTTGTAGAGATGTTATAACATTTTAAATGAATCATATGATTTATATTGAAATAAAGCCTGGACATTCCTACTTTGTATATATAATTTTGTCTTATCAGATCATTTTGGATTCTTTTTCTTCAGTTATTATAATGATAGGTGGTTCACTGCCAGAAAACTGTTGTTTTCAGACTATTTGCCAGTCTAGAACAATCTCTTTTTGGGTCCATGGAAGCAATAAGAGGAAATTCAAAGAAGACAGATCCTTTTGTCTCCAGGGTAATAGATGCCAGGGCTCAACATATGTTTCAGTGGGAAGTTTGAGTAGCTTGTCTATAAAGTTGTGAAATTTGCTTCCAGTTCCCCCTGTGTATGGTGACATTTCCTTCCTAGAATACCAGTGATCATTTCTTCACTTTTTCTGATTGATTGATTGATTGATTGATTGATGGCTCTGAGCTAGTTATCACCACACAAAGGAGAGAACAGCTTGTCGTAAGTGCTACTGATAAATTTATTTCTCTTTTAACACTCCTTTGAAACAAGCATGAAGATGAGCATTTGAAAATGACAAATGCTAGCAGTGTGGTCATCTGTGATCACTTGTCCTGTTTTTTGTGATTCTGAACTCACTCTCTTTACTGTTTGGTTGCCAGAGATACGGAAATGCCTTCCTGAGTACCTCCATGTTGGACTTGTTTTCATTGTTAACACTTGTTCAGCTGATTTTTTAGAGCAACTTTTGAACAAATTTGGAAAATTAGAATCTTTGAATTACAATTTAAATAATGTTATTTTAATAGAGCTTATTGTTATTGTTATTATTTTGATGTATATATCTGGAACATTCCAATAGACTGAATTTGGAATGGAAAGCCATCATATCACAAAGATTTTAAGGGTTAAGAGTTTTCAACCAGTGGAAAGTAATGATTGAGAAGCAGGAAGAACTAATGAGGTGATGGTATTGCTGACTGTGACTCCCGGTACAGAGCAAACACAAAACCAAACTCTTGGAAAGCCACTGCATTAAAAACAATAACAGGGGTGCCTGGGTGGCTCAGTCAGTTAGGCATCTGACTCTTGGTTTCAGCTCAGGTCATGATCTCATGGTTTTGTGAGTTTGAGCCCTGCATGGGGCTCTGTGCTGGTAGTGTGGAGCCTGCATAGGATTCTCTCTCTCCCTCTCTCTCTGCCCCTCTTCCCGCTCATGCTATCTCTGTCTCTCTCAAAAATAAATAAACTTAAAAAAATAACAGACTTCCTTGGCCCGAGAAAATTATGAAAATTAGTATATTATATATGAAATAGCATCCTTATTGTTCCTTGTTCACACAAATAATCAGCGCTGTGCTTATTAAAGTTCATATCATGTTTGTGTGTGTGTGTGTGTGTGTGTGTGTGTGTGTGTAGGACAAAGAGCTCTGAGAATGACCTTCTGAATATCAAGTACTAAAGTTTTGCAGCCCAGATTAAAGGACCAAAGGCAGCTGGTGTTCTAAACATTTGGAGTACCGCCTGCCCCACCCCGACCAATCCTTTTCTTTTTTGGTTATGTTTAAAACGACTCTGTTTACTCACCAGCCTTCTACACGAGTGTATAGTCTCCCCCTAGGCAGTCACCGATCTATTCACCTGGATGTGCCGTAGTGTCACGCAGCCAGACCACTACCATGCCTTGTCCACAGAAACTGTGGAATAATTACACACTGAATTAAAGTCTTTGTGCCTAATCTATTTATAGAGAACAGAAGTAAGCGATGACAATTCATCAAAGCCAAGTAGCTAGTGAAGGGTTTGATCTTATTCACTTATTTACATTTGATTAATAAATACTTCAAAACACATGTGGTCATCATATGTAGAAACATCTAAATTTGCAGTGACTTAGCTAGTTTTTTAACTTCAATCAGGATGAAGCATATTTCTGACAATTCTTCTGCAGCTGTGGAACAGAGAAAGTAATGGCATTTATTTCTGTATAGTACAAAAATCTAACTTGTGATCTAAGATTTTCATTATTACAGTGAAGGAAATTGCTGAAGAGAATGTAGCCAAGGCCTTCCTAGTAGGCAACAGCCTTTTCTCTTTTTCTATATCTTATACCACTTGCTTTATTAATACTCACATTAAACCCACATATATGTACATTTTTTTAAGTAGGCTTTGCTCCCACTGTGGAGTCCAACTCAGGGCTTGAACTCATGACCCTGAGATACAAGACCTGAGCTGAGATCAAGAGTCGGACACTTAACAGACTGAGCCACCGAAGCGCCCCTGTATATACATTTTTGATGTCAGGTTTTTGTGATACTTTAGTGCATTACTGGGTTATCAACTCCATAAGGGCATGCACCATAAATTATGCATCATTGTATTTTATGCAGCATCTATTGGAATTCTTTGCACATAGCAGTTTCTTGCATATTCAGTGACTAAAAACGTATTTTCCATGGGAAGATCTGTTCATTAGAAGCAGCACTGGAGAGAAGTTAAAGATTATGGACTCTAGAATTAGATCACTGCCTGGTTGGATTCCTGGTTTGATCATCTTTTATGCTTGCAACCTTGAGTGAATCACAAAACCTCTTCTAAGCCTCATGAACTTATAAGGAGTAAAGGGCACAATGCAGGTAAGTATTAGAGCAGTGCCTGGCTCATAGTTAGTGCATCCTCTATGTTAGTTTTTGTTCTGCATTTCCTACTGTAAATCTTGCCTTCTGGCTAAATGTGTTACAATGATGGAATTTTATGAAACTCTGGGATTTTAACTTTCTTCTAGATTTCCATAACAACAATGTGAAACTTAGGATACCTTTTATATTCATGTCAATATTACAGTAGAACAGATGCTCTTATCTATGTATGCTCTTTTTTTAAGTTTATTTATTTATTTTGAGAGAGACTGAGAGAGAGAGAGAGAGAGAGAGAAAGAGAGAGAGAGAAAGAGAACACAGGAACACAAGAAGGGGAGGGTCAGAGTGAGAGGGAGATAGAGAATCCCAAATAGGCTCTGTCCTGTCATGCAGAGCCTGGGTGGGGCTCTTGAACCCTGAGGTCATGACCTGAGCCAAAACCAAGAGTCAAATGCTTAACTGACTGAGCCACCAGGCATCCCAATGTATGGTCTTCTGATTCTTCTCTACTTGATATTACTTTTCATTTGGTGTGGTGGAGTTCGAGAAGAATTAAAATTTTGTTTATCATTTAGATATTCTGGTAGTATTTTAATGTCACCATTTTTAATTAAAGAAGTGTCAAAATCTTGTCTACAATGCATACTGACAAATACCAGAGGGATTTTGCTGGTTCTCAGTGTTACAGCTAGGGAATAGAGTATGCCCAAGTGAAGCTATGTCAATCATTTCTTTTTTTTGAAGTTCTTGAGGAAGGTACGCACATAAGGAATAATGACAAACAAGATGTCAAGTGTGTTTTACGTCTGCTGGCCAGCAGTCTGGTCCTCCAAAGCTGAGCTCTCTGTTCAGTTCTGTCAGAGGATCTGCTTCACATTCATGACCCTACCGGTCTTCTCTTTATCATTTAGCTTGTGCAACTTCTCACTTAGCTACTGAGTCTACATCTGTGAGACTTTTGAGGGACCAAGTCTCTATGTGAGAAGGAAGAGAAAATGAGAAGGCATGGCCTTGAGAGGCCTTGGCAATGTTTACCAACCCCACTCTCAGGACGCCTGTGGGTTTCTGTCCACCAGTGAATGCAGTGAAACAGTGTCCTAGATGTGACCAACCAGATTTGTTTTTCCTCTTCTGAGGCAGGGGAAGGGACATGGGAAAAGAAGAAAGACATCTCTGGTTAAGAAGAGAAAAGGCAAAGTTTCTTTCCAGTAGAGGCTGAAACACGTGTTCTCCCAAAGAGATAAATCTGGCTTTAGACGTGAAATAGTTTAATACATGGAGGTTTGCATCATTACTGTTATGTAATGGCCAAAACAAGTGCATGCACTTTACAGAAATTGTCAAGAATTAAACCCCCTTTTTAATTTTGATATCTAAATACTCTTAATATTGTCCTTACTTGCACATTTATTTTCTTTGCTGTTAATTTGTATAGTTCTGAAGCCCTCTGTCAACAGAAAATACTTTAATAATCTTAGGTTATGGGGCGCCTGGGTGGCGCAGTCGGATAAGCGTCCGACTTCAGCCAGGTCACGATCTCGCGGTCTGTGAGTTCGAGCCCTGCGTCAGGCTCTGGGCTGATGGCTCAGAGCCTGGAGCCTGTTTCCGATTCTGTGTCTCTCTCTCTCTCTGCCCCTCCCCCGTTCATGCTCTGTCTCTCTCTGTCCCAAAAATAAATAAACGTTGAAATAATCTTAGGTTATTAAAAATAGCTTTATATATTTTTAAATACATCTTGCATGTTTCTAAAGTGAGGAGTTTTATGTGTCTGTAAAAACTCTGATAACGAAAACATTTCTCAAATTTTGGTCATTGCCTTTCTAATTCATTTGTTTATTTTTAAATTTTGTTTATTTTAAAGGCACTAGAAACTAGATTTATTTAATTGTGACTCTGAATCCTTTAATTTGTATCTATGGAATCCCTAGCTTTATAGTAGCTGATAATTAGAGGAAAATTTAATATTAACTAAGTGGAGGTAGTTTTAATAAATATTATTTCTTGTTCTTAGTGTGAAAATGTGGATTTCATTGTTCTATATATACATTTTAATATACGAATATGATAATAGGTGATTTTTAATTCTCAGTTAAGAAATTTTCGATATCTTGGGCTTTTTATGTAACATAATGGAGGGATAGTGATTTTGTTGGTGGTAATAGCAAAAAACAACAACAAAAGAGCTCAGAGGACAGATGATTGTAGAAGGAAAATACCATTTATTTTACCAACTGCCAGGTGACAAACTGATCAAATTTTGCATGTTATCTTACTTAACTCTGACACTAACCCTGTACTATTGATATACATGAAAAGGAAAAAATATGGCTTATACAGAGGATGAATAGTTTGCTCAAGAGCATTCCTTGAATAAGGTGGTACAGAATGAAGTTTAACTCAAGGTTTTCAGGCTTCAAAGATATATAGATATAGATCTAGATATAGATATAAATATAGATATAGATATAGATATATAATATTTACTCTGTGCTTAAAGATGTATCAGTAATGTGACTTATGCAGTGGGACTTTTCTTCCCATGAGATGGGAATCTTTCTACTATCACGTAAGGAAATGTGGACTGGCCAACTGGAAGAGGAGACCATGGGGAAGGAAAGACCTCCAGTGTTCTCACCAAGCTATCACAACCATTCCAGTTGAAGTCCCAAATATGTCAGTGAGACCATTCTGTGCTATTGAAGTTAGAGCAAAACACCAACCTACCCAATGTAAAAAGTTATGGGAAATACAGGGAAAGAATTATTCATTATTGTTTTAGGTAATTAAGTTTTAGGATGATTTGTTATGCAGTAGAAACTGACTGATACACATGAAGTAGTTTTTAAATGAAAAGTGTGAGCTAAGTTACAAAGAATGTTTTAGAATTCTTAATTGGAAAGAATTGGAACAATGTGATAAAGTGAAAAAGGAGTGTTAGCCTCAAATTCAAAGACAGCAACCTAAACAGTACATAGTATGTATCTTGTACTGTGCTAATTTATTTTTTAACATACACGATCACTTTTAGTTCTTACCACTATCTCATGGGGTGGATGTTATTTATCTCTGTTTTACAGGTGACTAAACCAAGATTCAGAATAATTAAACAACTTATCCAAGGTCATGACACTTAATAAGTAGCATTGCCAGGGTTTGAAATCTCATGGGGCTATTTGAAAGTCTTCTATTTAGCTTTCGAGAAGCCTTAAGATAGAAGTCATGGAAGAGTGGAAGAAGTGATATGAACAGAGGAAGTTCACAGGCAGATTTGCTTGGCTAAAGCTGTCCACTCAAATTATGAGAACCTGTCATTTTCTGATAGGGCAGCCTTACCTCTTTGTTAAAAATGATGGATTGGTAGGAAATATCCTGTGGTAAAGTTCAAGAAGATTATAGGATTAGGTGAGAAAGGGGAAAAAAGTTAAATGGAGAAGGAAAGTAAATGAGAGAAGAATATTGAAAAAAAATCCATGTGACAATTCTTGGCTGGGTATAGTAGCCAGCCTAAGAAGTGAAGAGGCATATGAAATATGTTCGTGACAGTCTGAACCCAGGATTTAAGAGAGGAGAGAGCCATGGTTGGCAGATAATTTAAAAAATGAAGAATCTCAGCCTTATTCTTACAGCAGTCTCTTCATCAGCCTGGATACCTTGTCTTGGGCCATTTATATTTTCCTTGTGCCTGATAGACTTAAACTAATTTTGACTAGCTTACTATGAGCAGATGTTCATGTCATATATTAGCTATGATAAATTCACTTTTTCCCTCTTTCTCTTCTGTTTTAGATGAATTGAAAACAGTATTGACAAGGTTTAACTTAAGTTTATAGCATACAAACTGCTACAATTTTGCAGAAGGTATTATTTGAATTACACAGTTAAGAGGCATCAGTGGTATAAGCATCTCAAATCAAACCTCGCTCACAGGAGGAAATAAAACCATCAGGAGCCACATCTTTGAATCATGAGTATCTTAATGTGCGTGTAATAGCAGCGACCTTCTCCACTGAACAACGTATGTGTAGATCTTTTCTTAACCAAAGAGTAATATGGCATAAACAAATTAAAAGTGGTGTCACATGACTTCACAATCAAGTAACCAGAATATAATTAGTTTGATTTCATGTGGAAAGCAAATTCATTATTGCCAAGACAGTGATTCAGTGCTCTATGCTAAATGAACTAGATGTGGATGTTTAACAGTCAATTTGCACTGTGTGTTTCTGTTAAAAAAATTAAACTATAGTTATAAGAAAACTCTTTAAGATTTTAAAACTGAATGGGAAATCTTGGTATAAGACCAAATAAATAGAAGTGTTTTGTAGTTATAGCAAGAATTAGCTGAACACTTATTCCATGGAAAGTAACCCCGTCTCTGGAGTAGATTTATGTCTGTCATCCCTGTTTCACAATCTTCTTTGCTACATTTAAGATACTAATGATTTGGAGACCATGTGGAATAACTTAATGAACTACACATGTTTAATGGAAACACTTTCATTACCAGTCTTAATCTATTTCAGAATCTCTTATAGAAACTCTCTACTATCAAAACATTTTCCATGAAAACATATTGAAAAATCCAATAAAACTCCAGATATATATTTTGCCTTTACAGAACATAGCAATAAAATTTATTAACTTTGTGTAACTCTTTACATTGTTGTTTTTTTTGTTTGTTTGTTTGTTTGTTTTAAGTAGACTTCATGGCCAGCGCAGAGCCCAACACAGGGTTTGAACTCAAGACCCTGAGATCAAGACATAAGCTGAGATCCAGAGTCTGATACTGAACCAATTGAGCCACTCAGGTTAACCAACTCTTCACATTTTTATTGTGCTTCCATCCATGGGGTTCATTTGTTCTTCCTTATATTGGCATGGCCTAGGTAGGGCAGATGAGATTACACCCATTTTACATATGAGGTGACTGAGACTCAGAGACATAAAGTCCCCTAATTATGGTCACTCTGCCATCAAGAAATGAAAAGAGGAATAGAAGACAAATTCTCTAATTTTGAGAGAAAATCTTTTTACAAATTTTTATACTGTTTGTTCTCTATAGTACTAAATATGTTTTCTACTCATCTAAGTAAAAGTTACCTAAAGCATCTAAAAGAAAGAGTTATCTAAAAGAAGCATCTAAAAGTCTTTCAGAGACTGACAATGATTAAGAATAGTTTAAAGCAAGAAGTTTATATATTTCCAGAAGTGTAGCTAAACCTATAGCTTTAATTCCAAGCAAATACCGCAGCATCTTTGGAAAACAATTCCTATGTAAATTTGATTCTCATTTTCAAAAATTATAGGTTCTAGGAATTTGGGGGTTTGTTTACTCAGGGCAAAGCCAAATGTATAGATAGATCTTCAAGATAGGACTGTAAATCTTTTGAGAAAAGCCTTTTCTATCACATTCCCATCAGTTAGATATTTTAGAGAAGATAAATAAAACATAATCTATGGCTAACAATAACTTTGAACTGGGAAAGAAGCCATATTTCATGTTAAGTAATTTAGGTGATTTGAATTTGAAGACACAATAAAATAAAAACAACAAATACTGGGGCAGTTGGACTAGCAGGCACTGAGTATTAATCTTTTCAGGTTTTTCCAGGGTATTATTGGTGTGATTCCCATTGATTTTAATAGAAGTCCCATGTAGAAGTAAGAATTCTATAAACATTGATAGTGAACTATAATAACATTATAGTTCTGTCAACTGAATAAAATATGCTTGATTATGTTTGACAAATTCAGAAAAACACATGCCGAAGAAAACACTAACTGAAATTGTTCTCTGACAGTGTTCCTTTATACGGTCAGTAAGAGTTGATATTAATATAGTTTGAATAAAAAGTCTAGGAGAGTATTTGAGACAATTACATAGAAGTAGGTATAATATTTTTGAGGATTCCCCAACATTTATAAAAATGCACACAGTCTAGATATAATGTGACTTACCATAAGATATTAACATGTTTTTCTTTTTGTGTTCTATAATAAGTTATATTGAGTTTAATTTAAATCTAGAAAAAATTTCAAAATACAAATTACCAGGTCACAACCCAGACATGCTGAATTAGAATTTCCAGAGGTGACACTGGGAGATTTTTATTTAAAAAAATTGCTGGGAAAAAAAGAATTGGGATTCTCCTAATTAGCTTGTTTTGGGGGTTCATTGAAGCTAATTTACTAGTAATTTTCTATTCCTGCTCTTGGCTACCTCCCTATTTTTTCCCCTAGACTTTCAGAAATTACCATTTCAATACCCCATTTTCACTGATAATTCCTATTCCTCTTTGTTCTCCTACATTTTGTTAGGAGCCTGCAGGGTCTTAAGTTTTCTTTAAATATCCACTTCCTGCTTGACCATTCTCACTTTCATTCTGTCTCCTTCTCATCTCACTTTCATTAGCAACATTGAGTTTTCCAACTGGCCTTACAAGAACCATTCAGACTTCCTGCTTTCCTATAGACATTGTAACTTGAGTGTACTCATACAACTAGAGGCAAAAAAACTGGCAAGGGCCAATGTCAAATTTTTGGAAACTATTCCTAAGTGAATAAAAATATGTATAACGATTCATTTACTCATCCATGTGTCCCACAAATGTTTCTGGGCTTATATGCTGTATCTTGGTGTTGTGCTACATTCTGGGAATTCACTGATGAACTTAACTCCTGCTCTCATGGGAATGCTATTCTAATGGAAAAGACAAAAATACTTAATTAAGCAAACAAATAATTTGAGAGAGTGGTAAGTGCTTTGAAAAAATATGTAGCAACATAAGATGTTTATCTCAGCACAATTAAAATGGCTAATAATTTTAAAAAATTGGACTAAAATATAATCAACCTGAGGAACATCATTCAATCATTTATAATTTGCTATTATCAAGACTTCTCCACTAAAGGTAGATAATACTTATGATGCAATATTTAGTGAAAAATATGGGATAAAAGTGTATCATTATGTCTCTGTAAAGCATGTAGAGAAGAAATCAACATTGGAAGAAAATCCATTTTTGAGATCATGTAATTTTTATGATTACAATGTTACTTTGTATTTATTCATTAAAAAGCATGGAATGTGAAAAAATAGAGATTATTTGATGTCCTGTTAAGCAAGGAGTTCTATTACCTGGTTTACCTCTCCACTACTGCACTTGATTTTTTTCCTTCCTTCCTTCCTTCTTTCCTTCCTTCCTTCCTTCCTTCCTTCCTTCCTTCCTTCCTTCCTTCCTTCCTCCCTCCCTCCCTCCCTCCTTTTCTTTTCTTTTCTCTTTCTTTCTTTTTGATTTTTTTTTAAATGGTAAAAGTGAGGCTTTAAGGTATATTTTGAGTCATCAAAGAAAAGATGATACTTTACTTCACCCTAATTTCTGTGCAAAGTATATTTTATTGTGGTTTAATTTTTCATAATCACTGATATATACATGGAATTAAGTAGGATAATAATCTATTAACCAGAATATATGATCAACCAGAACACATCATTTCCTGATATCCTAGATAAGACCAAAATGAATAAATTAAACCTCAACTCCAAACTGCTTTTTGTTACTTCTCAATTTCTTAGAAGATGTTGGTTCCCAAATTAGAATCCTGCAAAGTTATCCCGAGAGCATAGAGATTTGTTTCTTCATTTCACTTCCAAGTTATTGAGTGCCTATTCTTCTCCTGTTACTGGATATTGGGGACAGAGAATTGCTAATAGGTCTTTTGTGTGTGTGTGACTGATACTAGTAGTTCAAAACATACAGTATTCATTAAAAATAAAATAAAATAAAATAAAATAAAATAAAATAAAATAAAAGGGTGCCTCGGTGGCTCAGTTGGTTAAGCCTCCGACTTCAGCTCAGGTCATGATCTCAGTTTGTGAGTTGGAGTCCCATGTCAGGCTCTGTGCTGACAGCTCAGAGCCTGGAGCCTGCTTCGGATTCTGTGGCTCCCTCTCTGTCTGCCCCTTCCCCGCTCATGCTCTGTCTCTCTCTCTCTCTCAAAAATAAATAAACATTAAAAAATATTCAAAACATAAAATATTTGTGCAAGACTATCATATCAATGATTATAAGATGTATTGTTGAATTAAATACAGGTACAGTGCTGAAAAAGAAATAATGATATTAAATATGGGTAATGAAATTTTTAGTTACATCTCAAATAAAACAAATTAAAATGTTAAATATGCCTCAGGATCAAAGGTATATGGTACATTTTCTGGAGGTGGTTCACAAATTTACCTGCAGGTGACCCAACTGTAATAAAATTCCTGGACTGATCCAGGAATTTGATTCAGCACAGATCCTGGACTGATACTTGGAGGCAGCTGCGGCAGACAGCAGGTTCCTAAATGGGGATGTATTCTATTTGGATATAGATTTTTCATCAATGTGTGGTGAAATAAAACCACACAAAAAAAAATAGCAAACTTTTCTCAACAAGAAATTATTATATTAGAGAATAAAATGTCCTTTCTTTATGAACTGACGATTATTGTTATGTAGGCTTTCTGTATTTGCTTTAATGTGCTTGGCAAGGTAAAATACTACTAATTTTATGGCGGCCTCCCAAAGAATTTTGGAAAGTTCTTGAATTTATGAAATTTAATGAGTATAAATGCTCTGGTGGGAATAAAGGTAGACTTACTATCAAAAGGACTGGGACCAGTTTTGCTCTGTCAATAGCTCTGTGTTCTTGAATATGCCTGAGTCTCCATTCCTTCATTTGTAAAATAGCTTCAGTCCACAGTACATAAGCAATACTACATCAATGACACAGTATTTGTCTTTCCACATACGTTCCTGCTCTGCAACTGGCACTGTTTAATTTAGGTGATTGTGTTTGGTCAACTGTATTGTTTAATTCCAGTTAATTAGCCACTCCAGGCTAACTTCCCTTGAAACCTTAAAGTTCCATTTGTACCCTGATAGAATCCTCAAGACACTTTCATAATCCTTTTGCAACAGTCCTACACCATATGATACTAACTTAGCATTTCCTTATGTCGTCTGAACCTCTCTTAACAATCCTTATTCCAGCATTAAAAACATTTCCTGAGCACACGGTGCTTAAGCTTTTCCTTTCCTCTTTGGGTGTATACATGGAGGCTTTTCCATAAGAGATATCAGCCACCCTAACTGTCTGGGATGATACACTTTGACCTGGGCATAGGGTTTATGCTATCCAGTTTAGATTGAATTCATGTGGTATCTCGTGTTGTTCATTGCTGTAATGGTTACTTTGTTTGGAAATTGATGCTATCTGTCCTTCAATTCTTTGAGTGACACAAAAACATGGCACCCTGAGTGCCAATGAGCATGGATTATAGAATGAAAATAAGGTACAGAAACCGTAAGTTCTCCCGCCTGCAAATCATCATTAGATCATTAAGAATCCAGGACCCTGAGGAAACATGAAGAGAAACAACCCTTGAAAACTGAAGAAGGAGCAGTAATTACCTCTCTATATTAAGAATCACAAGGCTCTCACTATAGGAAATGTTAGAATGGAAGATAAAAATTGGTGAGTTGAATATTATTTTTATTAGAATAAATTTTCAGGTGGAATGTCAATTTATTTTTGAATCTGCAATCTTGCCAAATCTAAATCTCTCATATATAGTACTTTTAAATTTGATCTCTTGGCTTGTCAAGAATTTTCATACTACTCTTCTAAAATAAGATATCTACCTAATAATGGAAGCATTTATCTCAAAATACAGCATTTAAATTACTACTTTGAATGACTGCTGAAATTAATCTAACCTCAAGTTTATATACCTTTATAATTTTTTTTTATTTTGACAACATGGTTTCATAAGCTATGATTAGTTCAGGGATTTTGTGGGTGTAATGTACAAGATAAGCAGGTTGAAAAGTTTTTTTGACTTATCAAAGCCACATTTTGTGAAGTAAGGAAATGCAGCTTTCTTGACTGGCATCTCCATAATTATTTGCACAATTTTTAGAGCTATTTGACAATTTCCCATTTGTCTTTAAAATAAGAGATCTATAGGGAGAACAGCCCCAGACCTTTAAGGCATTTTAAAAATCTTCCATGAACAAACAGTATTTAAGGCCAGAGGGGGAAAATTGACACCTTTTGGATTTTTAGGTCATATCATAATTCTACGATGCCAGATCCACTGAAATTTTGGCTGTAAGGGACATTTTGACATCATTCTTAGTCTCTTTGAATTAACATTTAAATATTTATGCAATTTTTCAGTCTAGAAGAGGAACTGTAAGACTTCCCTGAATGAGAGGTTAAGCAAAGGTTATGATGTTACAAATTAGAACTAAATAGGACACTGAAACTGAGAAACTGGAATCCTGTTAGTTAGACTAATAATGAATCAAGTCAATGAGACAAAGAGTCCCTCAAGGTGAGGTTTGCTAGAGTCTGAATATAAATGGCCATATTATTATTAATGCATCCATTCATGAAAATACTGTAATACTAGTTTATACCATAGAGAAGACAAAGTATGGGCTTGCGTGAAGGTACGGATAAAGGAGAAGTATTCTTAATTTGAAGAAAGTTTAATAAAGAGACAAATTAAGTTTGCCAAATTTGTAATTTGCATTTTTTTTAACTTCCAATGGGGCATTCCTATTGGTTCATCTTAAAATAAAGCATTAAAACAAGCTTAATTTCTAGGATCCATTTGAAGCATTCAATTGTAACATCCTTTTACATAAACGGTTTTTATTCTCCTGGTCCTTTTCTGCCCATATACTTGGAGGGATTGAAATAATGTAAAAATTACAATGATATTTTTGTTCTCCTACCCAAAGTTTTTATCCCTACTTTTAAGTATAAGTGAAAACGGACTTTTTCTGGCCTGTAATTTTGAAGACACTTCAGAATTACATACAAGGAAACTTGAACATTTCACAAATTTAAATCTGTCTTAATCATTTTGCTTCATCTTTATATTTGAAAGATTATTTCTGTGTAATTAGTTTTTGTAGAAATGACATCCTCTGATCAAAGGTTTTGGAAGTTAAAGGTCTTCTACTAAGTTTGGAGCTGAAGAAAAGAGCTGGCAATTGAAAAGATCAACTTCACCTTAAGTTTACTGAATGAAATGATTTTATATGAAGCTGAAAATAAAAACAAACCTGCTTTGCCCCCAAATTTGGTTATCTTTCTCTGCAAGGCTAGAAGAAGTCATACTGTGCTGAAAATGATATTGTTGCAGTAACATTTAATGTTGTTTATTGAAACTTGAAGTTTAAAAATTGAATTAGATTCACATTGTTCTGCTTTAGCGAACTTTATCAGGAATGTGATGCCAATAAAATTTCTACAAATACTCATTTATATTTTCTGATGTTTTAGTAGATAAGCCTGGACACACATTAATTTTAATATAGTACGTATCAAGTTGTTTGTCTCACTCTTTCCAAAACAGAAGAATTTAGATATATTTAGCACCAAGGAGAAGGTGCATAGGAATGAGCATTGTAGCTGAGTTAAGCACTGTAAATAACCATCTATTTATTTTGTACTATTTTTGAACCTGGTTCTGTATCAAGTTACGGGAATATAACACGTGCTAAACAGATGAAGTTTCTGCCTTCGTGGAACATACTGTCTAATATTATTGGAAACTTTATTAGTAATAAATAACTTGTTCTGAAGTCAGTCAAAAATGTTGCAAAATCTTTTACAATCAAGGATCTTGTTAATTCTGCCTCTCCAATGTCCTGCTCAAAGTCCTTATATTTTGAAAGATCTGCTGATAATTCAGGCTCTACATATAAATAACATTTCCCATTTGAAAACTCGCAAAATATAGATGCCGGTGACAATCAAATTTTCAATCACATTATCATAACCATTTTCATATAGTGAATTAAAATTGATGAAGCATTTTCTTGAGTAAATATGCTTTAAGCACTCTGGAATTGTTCATAAATTCTGGGGAATTGCCCAGAGTGAACACCACGCAATAACAAAGTGTACCTTCTTAGGTTCTTTGTTGCATTGGTTCTGGGGTTTATTAGTCAATGCACTTAAAACTGTCAGAACATTATGGTTTCTCAATTCCCTTCACTCCTTAGCCTCCTCATGATGGTTTTTGATTCAGGCACTCTACACATAATTCAAGGGCACAATCCAATCTAGAAGAATATTTACAGTCCCACTCTTTTATAACCTCACTTCAGATTGTGATCAACTTGACAATCCCTAACCCTTTGAAAACCCCTCTTCGTTTGAATCGTATAGAATCATTTTCTTCCATTTTTTTCCTTCTCTTCCTTCTGTTCTTTGATCAATCCTTATTCCTTTTTCTTTTCTTTTTTTAATGTTTATTTATTTTGAGAGAGAGAGAGAGAGAGAGAGAGCACGATCGGGGAAGGGCAGAGAGAGAACGAGACACAGAATCTGAAGCAGGCTCCAGGCTTTCAGCTGACAGCACAGAGCCCGACACGGGGATCAAACTCATGAGCCAAGAGATCATGACCTGAGCTGAAGTCGGAGGCTTAACCTACTGAACCACCAGGCACCCCAATCCTTATTCCTTTTGTCTTATGTATAAATGATTTTTCCCCCCAAAAATTCACCTTTGATCTACTTCTATTCACAACTTGCATGCTCTTGTTAGTAACTTTCATTTGCACTTATGATGTCAAATGCAATTTACAACTTCAGAGAACTCACATACCCACATTTGCTATCCTCCTGTTTCCAGACCCATATCACCCATTGTTTGCTGGATATGTTCATCTCGATATTTTGTAGGAGCATATCTATAGCTAAACTCTCCTGCAGTTAACCTCCCTATGTCCCCCAAACATATCTAAACACATACATAGACAATCAAAATGTTTCTCTAATGTACTTTAAATCTTTCCTATAGGAATTAGTATTAAATTGTATTGATGTGCACCCTTGCTAACTTCCCAGACCAGTTCATCACAAAATTCAGTCTCAAGTATCTTTTGTACCTTCCATTTCCTCTGTTTCCTCTAATTTAGTTAATCTCATTCCATCCTACAGTTCACACACATTTCTTGAGCTCGGTATTAGTTTTCTAGGGCTGCCATAACAGTGTTCCACAAACTGGTTGGCTTAAATAACAGAAACCTATTGTCTCACAATTCTGGAGGCTGGAAATTTGAAATCAAGGTATCAGAAAAGGTACTTTTTTTCTGGGACTTGTGAGGACCTCTTCTTATGTTCCTCTTCACATCATCTCCCGCGTGTCTGTCGCTATATCTAAACATTTTTTTTTATAAAGAAAATAGTCATATTGGATTAAAAAATTAGAATGTCATTAGGCTCACCCTAATTACTTCATTTTAGCTTGGTCACCTCTGTAAAGACCCTTTCTCCAAATCAGGTCATATTCTGAGGTATTGGGAGTTAGAACTCCAATGCACACTTTTTGGGATGACACAATTCAACACATGAAAAACTCCTACCATGTGCCAGGCACTGTTCTAGACACTGAGAACACCATGCAGAGGGAGAGGTCTCTATCTCATGGGGCTTAAAAACTAAGAGTAGGAAACAAATGACAAATTGTCCTTATAAGTGAACAGTATAATTTAACCTAGTACTAAGCACTATGGTTAAAATAAAGCAGAGTGATGCTGTTCCTTTTTGGGGACTTTTGTAATAACTTCCTACTTCCCTCTGCCACCCTCCACTCTACCTATTGACTCTACAACATTACTTTTATAGTTCAGTATCAGCAATTAGAACCCTGCATTATAAATTATCTGTGTATATGTCTATCCCTAAAACCAGTGAGCTCATGTCTCTATCCCCACCAAATAGCATAAATCCTGGCACAGGGTGGGTTTTCATTACATATTTGTTGAATGAGTTCATTTTCTAGTCTCTACTTTGCCCCATGCAGAAAATTCAAATAGGAATAAAAATCACAAAAGCAATGCTCTCTAAGCAGAGATACCTTTTTTGGCTTGTCTACTGTATATAAAAGAATGGTTAATAAGGAGGAATTCATCTTATATCGATAGCTATCTATAAATACAACTTAAAGGATTCAAAAGTTGAGGGCTTTTGATGATAATAGAAGCATTAAGTAGCATGGTTGAACTTACATTCTAGAATAAAAACAAGATAGTAATGCTAATCACCTGTAGAGTTTATATACTGGTAAACTCTGATAGAATTGTCTATGTTTTCCTCATTAGGGATTGGTGGAAAACCTTTAGCCAAATTTGGCTTCATC
The DNA here is from genome assembly GCF_028749965.1 of Puma concolor. Lineage (NCBI taxonomy): Eukaryota > Metazoa > Chordata > Mammalia > Carnivora > Felidae > Puma > Puma concolor. The sequence continues at coordinate 73,076,454 of NC_141667.1, forward strand.
AAACATTGTCTGTCTTATGGTCTAGCTCTTAGTTTTCTCCTTGGGTAACTCTGTACTAGTGATCATCTTCATTGTGTTATACACAATTTGACCCTGCTATATTAACCGTAAAACATTCTCAGAATTTACTTCTATATTTGCTTCAAGTTCATTCTTGCACATACTTTACATCAATGGTGTTTCCAAGTAGTGTTTGTTTCTTTCTAGTAAGAACACTTTTTGAACAGGATTGGCTTTGGTAACTTTTTGCTCTGTCCTCACATGACCTCTTGTTAATGATGGGTAGGACATAATTAACCTGGCAGGAAATGTAATGGAAGGAATTTCTATGGAAGAATCAAACTGAAAGGAACAACCCCATTGGGTAGAACTATGAACTCAACAGTAATGTCTGCAACTGCCTAGAAGTCATAGGACCTCTGTTTGTGCGTTACTTGGCCTCTCACAAGTGACATCTGCTTTTTCTCCTCACAAGATTACTGAATGATAGATGAGAAAGTATTTGTGGAAGTGAAAAGTGTCATATAAAGGACTATGGTAGTACAATTATGATGACTTGTTGAGGACCCAATGGCTGATATGTAATGAGTAAGTTTGAAGACAGGGCTCAAAATGAATTTTGGCCGCAAGATACTGTCTCTTTGCACCGAGTTTGGCATTTTAAGAACAGAGAGGAAGAGACATGATTTTCTTTTTCTTTTTCAACTTGTGAGCCAAAAACCCTCTGACAACCTTGTTTCTGAATATTTTTTGTTGCACAATCAGGAGAAGGGATAGCTTGAAACCCAAGCAGAGATGTGCATGGCAGTTGGGGCACTCAGCTGGGTAAAAGAAGTTGACATAATGGACAGCTGGGAGAGAGGAGAATTGTGAGAAAGCAGAAGAAAAGTTGTATAAAAACCCTGGAGGTTTGTGCTGTGATTTGGATGGAGGTGGCTGTGGTTTACAAAGGAAATGGGTCTTGGAAAAAGAGATTTGGCAAAGTGTTTTTGAAAGCTAAATATTGGATCCTCCTTAATGTTCTTTTAAGACCTGAAATAAATTCTGAATTTCCTTTCTAATTATTTGACAGCTGGATTTGGCTTCCTTGAATTCTACTCCATGCATTGACTGGATGATGCAAGGAGTCACATTTCAGGGGTCAGTTATCAATATAAAGGTAAATAAAGAAGAAGTCTGGATAGAGGGTCTGGATAAATCTAGCATTTGAATTTTTCAGTTTCAAATTTGCCTTCATTACTGAGTTTGAAGAGTTGGTAGCCAAAATTTTGGGTAATGACTAAAGTAAAAGAGCAAAAACTGATATTAGGATTCCAAGAGTAACTGGTACTTCCATCCTCTTTTTAACCAGAGGTACCAAATGCAGAAATACCGAGACGTAAATTTGGGGCTTTGGGAGAAACATTTCTGCTTCCAGGCCACTGGGACATCATTTAGTAAGCTGCTTCTCCAGCACTCTGACTGGAGCTGCCAAATTTCTATGAATTTAGGATTAGAGTCAGAAAAGGAATTCAATCTATTTCAATTATTAGCCGAAATGGTGTGTCTGGCTGAGTTCTTATGAAGAATGAGTTCATTAGTGCTGAATGCCACCTATGAAAATCAGCCTTCTTTCACTATCCATGTCTGCAGGACCCATATCTCGTGGGTAGAAGTCCTCCTATCTGGCTTTCGATTTGAAGATCAATCACTGGCTGTGATTTTTAAGTAGCAGTGCCTCTCCTGAGCTGGACATATGGATGCATTCCCTGAAGACGGTCTGGATTATGTGTGTGTCTACATAATGCAAACTGAAGAGTGCTGAAGGGTCTTTCAATCTTACATCACTTCCCTCTCAGACTTTTGGAAGACTCCAAATTCCCACCATTATTGCCTCTCTGTTGAGAACCAGCTTTGGCCACTGAGAAATGTAATTAAATATTGTTGGAGCAGTGACACATTTTGGCATTTTCATTAGGGTTGCTTCAATTTGAATGTTGACCAAATTAGCTGGCATAAACCCAGGGCCCTCAGGAAATGAGGAGGGAACAATGTCTGAGAAAAGAGGGGGTGAGCAGAAGGGTTAGAAGAACAAGGAGAGAGAAGGAAAATCATGGAATGAATGGTGTGGGGAGTTAGTGAGGAGGCCATAAGGAGCTACTTCAAAATTTGATGTAATCAATCCTTTCCTGAACAAGTGACATAAAATAATCCAGCTAATATTTTCTTATAAATTCAGTAAATGGGGATTTTCCTTATTACATTACTGCAAGAAGTTTTCGCCTAATCTTTTCTATTGATGATAATTAGGTTATTGCAAGAACACAACAAATGGAAACAAACAAAATTCTTGGATTTCATATCTAGTATATTTAAAGGTGAATTTAAAAAAAAAATATTGCAGTAATTCTTTACATTTGCAAAATGTCTCTGAAACTAGATTCTGATGTTTGGGTGGGATGAGTGGTAAAACAAAGTATTTATTATCTGTTTTATTCATAGAGAATTCATTTTATTCATACAGAAATACAATGTTAAGCTCTTGTATTCTTATTGAAAATAACATCTTAGAATGCATGGAAAGAAGGCCCTAAGCATTTTATTTAATTTGATCTGAAATCCATATGCTGTCATTTAGAGAGATCAAGTATAAGAACCTGGTGGGTATAAAATGTGCTCCGCATGGTCCTATTTAGAAAGATGCCTCAAATGTGAGTTTTCACAAGTTCCACAAAACACATTTTCACACCAAATTTGATACAGACATGTATTACAAAATCTCCCTATTGCCATTTGAATATAAAATGGAAAAGTTTCCCTTGAGTTTGCAGGAGTGTTTTCAAGTATAGGTAGGAAAAGTACAAGCTGTATTAACATCTGCCACTTGAAACTGTATTGTGGCATTTAAGCTTTCAAAGAGATTATAGCAAAGAGTATATCTTTCCTTGATGTAGGTCCAGAGGAACTTTACATATACAAAAGAGAGTCTCTAATGGGTTCCCTCATTAACTTCCAAATTAAAAATGACTTCCACTGCATGCAGAGTGCTGTTACCTCTGGCAAATGGGATTGGGAAAGAGCACGAGGACTGGATAGGTCCTGCGTCAATGCATGCAATTGTTTAGGTTGTAGAGTTGTCAAGGGAGCCGGATCTATGAGACTATCAGTCACTCAGTCACATTGTACCCATGCTCTAACTTACAGGCAAGTTTGCAGACTGTCTTGGTGACTCTGGCTTCTTGGTTGAGGGATGGAATGGTGGAAGAGAGCCCAGGTTGGCACACATGTTCAAACACACATTCAAGTGAGGACACAGAGCCTGTCTTCACTGACATAGAGAGGGTGGTATGGATGCTCCTTGTCCAAACCATACTCTGGCATCACTGAAACTTGTGTGCTGTTAAGCCTGTGCAAAAAAACACTAATGTATAAGTTTGGTTTGCATCTTGAGAAAGGAATAGCTATTTAAAAAAATAATAATGTTTATTTATTTTTGAGAGAGTGAGAGACAGAGTGTGTGTGTGGGGGGGGGTGACAGAGAGACAGGGACACAGAATCCGAAGCAGGCTCCCGGCTCCGAGCTGTCAGCACAGAGCCCAATGCGGGGCTTGAACCCATGAACCAAAAGATCATGACCTGAGTTGAAGTCAGATGCTTATCTGCCTGAGCCATCCAGACACCTCAAGAAATAGCTATTTTAAATTCACAAAGTTACCTTACAGGATCGTGCCAATTCTGGGTGAATGAGGGGATGTGTCACTCTTTACACACTTCTGCATCGCTTCTTTTATTTATTTTTTTAAATTTTATTTTGTATTTTTTATATATTTAAAAGACAAAAAAAATTATGTAAGTAAAAAGCAAAGTTGATTCTGTAAGAGGTACCTCATAATGTCTAATACTGTCACACATTCAGAGTATTTTTCTGGAGATCCCTGAAATGAATCTTCTTAGTGTGCTGAAATAGAAGCCTGTTTTGTGGGGAAATGACTTTGAACAATGTGCACGTGAATTTTGGTTTAATGCAGCTTGTGTGTGTAAGCAATACTCTGATGTGGGGTTCTAAAAGATGTGGACATAACTACAGTGTCTCATCGATACCAGACTTAAGTCATTCAGAGTTGAGCATATATAAGGATGCAAAGCATGTGATTGTGTCATGCATGGGCAGGTGTCTGTGAAATCACAAAGCTCTCCAAGGCATACTGGAAGAGAGGTACATCTGTTGCAATGTCTAAGGTTTCTCCAATTACATCTTGGTTAAATAGTCAGTCATTCAGCAAGTATTAATTTAGCATTCACCGGATATCAGGGGAAGAAGAACTCACTGGCCTTGATCCAAATTTTTTGCCTGGGCTTACACTGTGTGTTTCCCAGCATTGTCACTAACAGCATTTCCCTCAAGATGGCCAGATGAACATGCTGTCCAGCCAGCCAGCTGCTACCCTCCTCTGCAAATCATCTCTTGTTCAGTGGTAGGCTGAAGTCACAGGAATGAGAAACGGAGGAATCTGCATTCAGTGTGGTCTCAAATGGATTCTCAAGATATTTTCATGCTGCAGCAATTAGGCTTTTCATTCTATTATAAACATGTTTGCTCTGGAAATTCAAGTTTCCACAATTCTGCATAGTTTAGGCTAGTCTTTATTATCTTATGTAGAAGTTTGTGGTTTTAACTACATCATATAAAGACACGTGTATATTATCATTATTATAAAAACAGAAAAAAAATCAGATGTGCCACTTCCTTTTTGTTGTTGTTGTTTATTTATTTTGAGAGGGAGAGAGAGAGAGGGAGAGGGAGGGAGGGAAGGAGGGAGGGAGAGAGAGAGAGAGACAGAGAGGGAGAGAGAATCCCAAGCAGGCCCCAGTGTGGAGCCCGACTGGGGTCTCCAAGTCGTGAACCCTGAGATCATGACCTGAAGTGAAACCTACAGTCAGACGCTCAATTGACTGAGACACCCAGGCATCGCAGATATGCCATTAAAAAAAAAAAAAAAAGTTTATTTATTTATTTTGAGAGAGACAGAGTTAGTGAGAGTGTGGGAAGGACAGAGAGAAAGGGAGACAGAGAATCCCAAGCAGGCTCTGTGCCATCAGCACAGAGACTTCTGTGGGGCTTGAATTCATGAAACCGTGAGATCATGACCTGAGCTGCAACCAAGATTCAGACGCTTAACTGACTGAGCCACGCAGGCACCCCCAGATATGCCATTTTTAAGAGAGTTTCGCTGTATGGCTTATTTCACTTAGCATAACACACTCCAGTTCTGTCCATGTGGATGAAGCCAAACCATAAGAGACTCTTAAAAACTGAGAATAAACTGAGGGTTGATGGGGGTGGGAGGGAGGGGAAAGTGGGTGATGGGCACTGAGGAGGGCACCTGTTGGGATGAGCACTGGGTGTTGTATGGAAACCAATTTGATAACAAATTTCATATTAAAAAAAAAAAGAATTTCGCTCATGCGAATCTATATGAAATGTATTTTTTAAAACGGGGATTATAAAATGCATGCTTACCTGTGATCTGCTTTTATACTTAAAAAAATATGATAAATGTCATCCTGAAAGAGCACTTTTCCTCCATTTCGACCTTTAGTCTGCACTTTCTAGTTGATTAAATATTTTCCAGCTTATCTCCTAACTCAGGCAAAAGACCCAGTGGGCAAAGCATCTCGTGATGGGAACTGAAAGTACCCCTCAAGCAATAAGCAAAACCCCACATGATTGACCTCAAGACAATGATCGATCTGACCTTTACTGCCCACCCTGCATATGGCCACGGACCTTTGTCCTGTATTTTCCTAACATGAGCCTAGAAATACTTTCAGCACTTTGGAGACTGTCCTTGAGACGTTCGTCTGCTGTTTTCCCAGTGTTGACCTCACTGAAATAAATTCCTTTCCTCTTTCGCCACCACCGGCCTCTCTGCCTTTGGTTTTTGTAAGCGTCCAGTGGCCAAACTAGTCTGTTTGGGACCTCCAGAGCCAGGTGATCTGCAAGCCTGCACCCCAGTTATAATACTGATAAATACACCATCTACACCATCTTCTCTCTTGTATAATATGACATCTATGTTTGTTTTTTGAAATCTTTAACACTTCCATTTCTCTAACACTGATTTTACTCTTTAACAGGAATCAGTTGCACTTAGACTTTGCTATTGGTAATCTATAATCCTGGCTCCTATATTAATACAAAATGCTAAGCTTCACTTGCCAGAATGTTCCTGAGGCTAACCTCTTCTGTAACCTCCGGGATGAAATGCTCTGGAATTCTACTTGTACGCTGGGAAGATTCCATATGATTTTTGTATTAAAAGTTTGTATGTGCATTTTTTTAAGTACTGCAACCTGGAGCTGTCTCTTCTTTCTGAATTTCACAAGCTTAGTGGTGTAAGGAACAAGGGGCTCTGTCTACTATCCTTGGGAACATGTCCTATGCCCACAGTCCCCAGCTTGGTGACCGCTCCTCTCATTTGTGGGGCGGTGCCAGTCCTGGATCCTTGTGGTTCTTTCAGAGTAGCTTGCTTTTCTGGAGACTTGGTGTGCAGCAGGTTCAGACTGCCCTGGGCTCACAATTTCTTTTTAATCAGTAGCTGGCATAACTCTAAATAGCCATTCTTTTGCTTTTTAATAAGGCACTTTTATGTTAAATGGAAATGCAATTTAACTTTGCAGAAGCAGTAGCACCGGTCTATTCCCAAGGCACTTTGTCCTAAAGGGTTGAGTAGAAAGAGAGAACACTTTTTCTTTGATCCTGTGGAGCCGTTCACATGATGGAATTTACCTTTGCTTGTACTAGGATTCACAAAAACCTTACGTAAATAGGCAGGTTTCCTGAACCCAACCTCTGAATCTTCAGATAAATGACTCCTCCACGTCTTACTTCTGTTAGAAAAGCAATTAGTCATTCCAGCGGAGTATTATGGAACTCAGAGTCCACCAGCTGACTTTCTCTTGGGTCTGGAGGTTTCTGGCCTCAGATGACTTGGCAGTAATTACCTTCTGGCCAGACTGTTTGGTGTCAGATATATAAGTATCTCTTGATATACTGAGTGTGAAGCATATAATTAAGCCATGTACTTTTAATGTGTTAGGCATTATACTGGGTACCTTGCATATATGATCTAATTTAACCCCACAATCTGCAATGGATTCACATCACACTTAAAAAAAAAGGGAAGGGGCGCCTGGGTGGCGCAGTCGGTTAAGCGTCCGACTTCAGCCAGGTCACGATCTCGCGGTCCGTGAGTTCGAGCCCCGCGTCAGGCTCTGGGCTGATGGCTCAGAGCCTGGAGCCTGTTTCCGATTCTGTGTCTCCCTCTCTCTCTGCCCCTCCCCCGTTCATGCGCTGTCTCTCTCTGTCCCAAAAATAAATAAAAACGTTGAAAAAAAAAAAGGGAAACTCCATAGTAGAGCCTACAAAGCCCTATGATGTGGCCCCTGCCTATCTCAATGGCCTAAATTCTTACTATTCTCCTCTTTGCTCTCTCCAATAGTCAGTCATTAGTTCTAAATGCTTGCTTTATTTTAGGTAATGCTTCAAGTGTCTCATATCCTAACAATAACCTATAAAGTATGTTCTATTCTTAGTTTCGTGTTACAGACAAGGAAGTTGAGGCACAGAAAGTCCTCTAGCCAGTAAATTGTGTCACTGGGATTCAAACCTAGGCAGATGGGCCCCAAAGAATGAATTCCTAAGCATGGAACTTTGTAACATTATGTTACTTCTAGGTAGCATTACTAAAAGATGATGAGAGCTGGGTGATCTCAAGGGCTTTCAGGCTCAAAGTGGTGGATTCATGTGGAACCCTACAGATCCCTTTGAGGGTAGCTGGTTGATGAAGAAGTGACTGCCCTTGCAGTGGCTGAGTGAATGCTGACTTTGGCAAAGGAATGGAGGATATGGCTTTAAATCTTTCCTTGCTACATGACCATTCCTCCATTCACAGTCCATTGCACATTTGAACATCTAGATGAATGGCCACTTGAATAACATGTCTCATGACATGGGATATTTCTCCTCTTACCATCCCCCAAATACCTAGCCATCAATAAATATAATCATGTATTCATTGTTAATGTATTATTCAGGCTGTTCAGGGCTGGATTTATGCAATGTGGTAAGCTAAGCAAACATTTAGCACATTAATCAAGCAGGGTTAATAAAGGAAAATAAGAAAGATAAGGAAGAAAAGAATAGGAAATATAATTTAAAAATTCTTTTGAAATAAAGTTAATTTCAAATGGAGCATTAAAGGAGCTGTCTTTGTGGAGAATTCTCAATCTTTTTGACTCCTGGTGCACTTATTTTTGGCACGTGTGCTGCATTTATGTGTATGTGTGTACGTATGAGATATTATGACTTTTTAAATGGTTATGGCCTCCAAAGCCTTAATCCCTCTCACCCGCTGTGGGATTGTGCTTCACTTAGAGAGGTTCAGGGAAGGCAAAAGATGAGATGGAATTACTGGTAAAGAAGTGGCACCTGAAAGTGGTAGTCGTGTCCCTGATGAAATTAGATTTTGTCAACAAACGTATCTGTTTCGAGATGCATCAAGGGAAGGAAGTGTTGATATCAAATGAAACCCTCCAAAATGGGACACTATTATGGTGAAACATGGGAGTTATAACTTGTTCATCATACTTCTGAGATTATTTTACTTAGGTTAACATTAAACTTTGATTGAATAATACAACGGGAGTGTCTAAATTTAAATGAGTTTAAGATAGGGGTTAGAAAAAATGTGTGAAGTTCAAGACACCTAGAAGTTCTTTTCATGAGAGAAAAGAATTTATTAAATTTGCCAAGAAAATCTATTTTATATGGAGTATAATGTGACAATATAATTCATCTACCATTACTAGTAATGAGCTAGATTCAGAACTGTTGCTCAAGGTTTAGAGTAATATAATTTGGGGAGCTGAATAAACCAATATCCTTTTTTTTGGTGACCTGACTGAAAATCTCTCTGCTAGGTTCACATTCACTAGGGCTTTCTGTAGAACTTGCATATTTAACAATTTCACTATTTGGGGGTAAATATTTCATTTTCTAAAAAGTTTACAAACTAGAGAAAGAGATCTAGGATTTAAGAAAAAAATCCTTCAACCAGGTCAATCTTGTCCTGTGCTAAATATAGTTGTACGCATATTATTATTTCGTTTTACCAAATTGGGATCAGAGTATACATCCCACTTTGTTATTTACTGATTGAGCATTTTTCTATGACACTAAATATGTTTTCTATATCATTTTAATGACTGCAGAGCATGCCATTGTGTTTCATATTTATTTAAGGCAGCAAATATTGTTGGGCATTTAGTTGTTTTCCATAGCTTTCCTATTATAAGCATGCTTAAACAAACATTCCTACAGGGAATCTTTATAGACTCCATGCTTATTTCCTAAAAGTGAATTCGCTGGATCCAAAGTTATATACATTTTTAAAGACTTTGATCCTGACTTCTAAGTAGCCCAGCATAACAATTTAGCATATTCTCTGATTACCAGGTACATTTTTTTTTTCTTTTTCTCTCAATAAAGAACAGAATTTGGGGAAAAATGGCATAAAACATAGGCCAGCATGAAAGTTAAAGGGAGTGTAAAGAAATCAGTCTTTTTAGTGTCATTGGCCTACTTCTTAACAAGCTGTAATATTAAAACCTGTTAATGTTCATCAAGTATTCACTACGTACCAAACACTAAGCTAAGTACTTATCATATATTATCTCATTTAAGCTTTATCTCAACTCTCTGAAACATAATTATTCCTTTGAACAGCTGCAATATTGAGGCGCATACAGGTTAACCAACTTACTGAATGTCATGCAACATTGCTTAGCCAGGATTTGAACTCAGTTATGTTTGGTTGGAAGGTCTATTCTCTTGACTAATATACACATTATTCTCTTGGCTATTGTCGAAGGACTTGGGCAGTATAGACAGATTATAGTACTGGAAATCAATTAGCTTTGTGAATATAAAAAGGGGTAAATGAGATACTGGGATCCTGGGGCTACCAAAAACAGTTTCATCTAGCACTATATAAGAGACAATCTTCAAAAACTGAAATGGGGTGCCTGGGTGGCTCAGTCGGTTGAGTGTCTGACTTCAGTTCAGGTCACGATCTCATGGTGGTTGGTGAATTCGAGCCCCACATTGGGCTTGCTGCTGTCAGCACAGGTAATCTGTGATGCTCTCTCTCTGCCCCTCCCCCACTTGAGCGCTCTCTCTCTCTCAAATATGAAAACATTAAAAACTGAATTTATAAACCACTAATTGGATTGCTCACTACTGACCATTATGCCTATGCTGAATGTGTAAGTTTTAAAGTCAATGAGCAAATAACAAATGATGTACTAGTGCTGCGTTTACATTTCATTGTAAATGGAATAATTTGGAGGCCAAGAAGAGATACTTAAGCTTGTATCTATGTTCTGCAACTCTTCTCCTAGGTGATGACTAGAATGTGTCACTTAACAAAAGGAGTGTTGGTTCCAGCTGGTATGTTAGGATTATTGGCAATGGAAATGAATTCTTATCACAGTTGGAGTCATTATTAAGGTTGCTGATAAGTGACATTTCATGTAACTTGCTAACAAGTATATGAGAATGGGAATTTCCACTCTGGTTTCTTTAGCTTAGAGTTAAGTGTATTCTCTTTCTTTCTCCTCCATCTTTGCCCACTCTTCTGTCTTCACTTTCACCTCGTTCCTTTCATTATATATTAGATTCTTTGGGGAATGTCTTATGCTGCTTAGAATAAATGACACAAACTTGAGTTTGAGTATAGTAAAATAAATACCCAGCTGTAAGAACACACCTTTATGAAAATCACTTAGATCAAGCAGAACCTTGGCAGGTAACAAATATTTTACCCAAAGAACACGTCATGTCTCCTTATCTACTGCTACTTGATAGGCTTTAAAAATATAAGCCAGACACAGAAAATGAAAAATTGCGTGTCTTAAAATGCTTTTGGACACACCACTCTCAGAAGATAATTTGCGTTCATTTAGCTTTAAACTTGTTAAATTGCATCTTGAAGTGTACTATTAGTTTTGAGCATTCTCCAGTCAACAAGTGCTTTCGTGGCCGACGTTTCACAAGTCTTTGAAACCTGAATTTGAGTTCACTGATCATTTGATATCATTTGATGGCAGCAGCCTTAGAAAGAAAAATATTTGTAAATATGAAAGAGTTTAATATGCACACTTTATCGCAGTGACTAAAGTTGTATGTGGAGAAAATCAAATTGATCTCTCCATGTGTTCTTTGTCCTTTGGTGTTTTTATAAGTGATAAATTAGCTCATTTGGTTTGATTCTTTAAAACTGAATTGTATATATATTCTAATCAGTTGAAAGGCTGCATGCTTTGCAACTACCTTAACATTCCCAACCAAATTTTTCCCTCTTGCAGTGACTATGGGTCTATGTTCTCTTGTATGCAATATCACCTTTTTCAGGATTAGTAGAATCCATTAACCCATATGGAGAAAGTGGGGAATGTGCTTGGGGAGGTCCAATCTTCTACAAGGCTCTAGCCATAGGAGATGAGCAAGTTAGCTTGAGTCCAGCAGCTGCTCAGTTCAGTTGCCTATAAATGCATGGGAGCTTTTGGGGGGTCAGCCTTAGGGACTGGCTCTCAAAGACAGTAAAATTTGTAAGAGTAAGGTCTTTGTCTCTCTTGTTCTCTTAATATTTACAATTAAGCACTGTGCTTACCATGCAACATACATTTGTGAACGAATTGTAGTTTCTATAAACTTGTATAATTATGATGGCGTGTTTTTGATTTTTCTGATTAATTATACATGCCCTAGTGGCAGGAAGTCCAATTATCTTCATTTAAATGGCTTGCCCTGAACTTCTGATTTGTTCAAGAACTTCAGGAGCATACTCAACTGGGAGTGGGTGGGTAAAATTTTGCTTGTAAAAACCCGTATGGTTCGCTCCTCATCAGGGAAATACAAATCAAAACCACACTCAGATACCACCTCACGCCAGTCAGAATGGCTAAAAGGAACAAATCAGGAGACTATAGATGGACTGGAGAGGGTGTGGAGAAATGGGAACCCTCTTGCACTGTTGGCGGGAATGCAAACTGGTACAGCCGTGCTGGAAAACAGTGTGGAGGTTCCTCAAAAAATTAAAAATAGACCTACCCTATGACCCAGCAATAGCACTGCTAGGAATTTACCCAAGGGATACAGGAGTGCTGTTGCATAGGGGCACTTGTACCCCAATGTTTAGAGCAGCACTTTCAACAATAGCCAAATTATGGAAAGAGCCTAAATGTCCATCAACTGATGAATGGATAAAGAAATTGTGGTTTATATACACAATGGAATACTACGTGCCAATGAGAAAGAACGAAATATGGCCTTTTGTAGCAACGTTGAGGGAACTGGAGAGTGTTATGCTAAGTGAAATAAGTCATACACAGAAAGGCAGATACCATATGTTTTCACTCTTATGTGGATCCTGAGAAACTTAACAGAAGACCATGGGGGAGGGAAAGGGGGGAAAAAAGTTAGAGAGGGAGGGAGCCAAACCATTAGAGACTCTTAAAAACTGAGAACAATCTGAGGGTTGATGAGGGGTAGAAGAAGCGGAGGTGGGTGATGGGCACCGAGGAGGGCACCTGTTGGGATGAGCACCAGGTGTTGTATGGAAATGAATTTGACAATAAATTTCATAAAAAAAAAAGTATGGTAAGAACAAGAACAACTACAGAGATCACTTTTTATTTACACATAATGTGTAGAGAATGGTCCTGTAGAACAGGACAGTGGCTTCCCTCTGCTGCTGCTCAGGGCACAGTGGTGCCTCACTCTGGTGCCAGGATTATAGTTCCTTTTATTTACTATTTCTAAATTCAGCCATTTGTCCCTTAAGCAAAACCACTCTAACAGTGTGTGTAGGTCTACAAAAATTCCATCACAAGCCACACAAATAAGCTATTACATTGCTTGAGGAGCCCCGGTTTCCAGACCCAACTTCCAATTTTCTCAGAGTAGGTTTTGCTTTTTGTATGTTTGGGGACTTTTTCTGCCAGAGAACTCCTACCAGGTCACTTCGGTCCAATCTTGGTCTCCATCAATTCTGTCACTGAGATCTATCCCTCTTCTTCCTGAGGGCTCTTTTTGGGCTGCGTTTGCAAATTGCCTGCCTGCCATCTCTGTTTTTTACCTTGCATACCATCTCTTTCTTCATGAGGAAAAGTCTAATACGTTCCAAGGAGACTCACTTTTTTTACAGTAAAAAAAGTCTGACACTTTTTAGAATTAATAAGGAGGGCATGCAATAAGAAGTCTATTTAATCTCTCCTGTTGCAGCTGCCCTGTTATAGAATGAATAGGACATTTAAGCAGGATCTTCTGGGAAGTTGTATCTCTTTGTAAAGTTGTACTAAAAATTTCAGAATAGTGCACATACGTTATAAAGAGACATACTTGGGAAGCGCTCCATTTTCTCACCAAATGTCATCCTTTCTTTAAGATCTGTATCCAGTCACCTCCTCTGTGTCCCCGTGATGCTAACATCATCTTCCCTTGGGTATCATTTTCTCCTTACCCTCAGTTCTGTATGCCTCTTCGACTGGCCCTGAGCACGAGCAGTCTCATGTTGATAGGTGTCCTTTTCTGCGTGTTTCCGATGTCTATAACAGGATATTTTAAGAACCCGAGAGCAGGGGCTTCCTCTTGCTGCTTTTCTGCTTGTGTTCTTTTTACTAGTTCTCATACCCAGGAAGTACTGAATATGTGTTTGTTAATAGTGACTTTGCCAGCACTGTCTGTGCATTTAGTCTGGAAGAGAGACTTCCTGAGCTGTAATGCTTAAAAGCCTGCAGGAGGATTCATAGCTTCTCCAGGATTGATAGGGGCTTGGGAAAACCTTTTCCTCATCTGGAAACCATCTCTTCCTTTCAAGGATGCAGACGAGACCCTTCAGCTTTGTTTATTTTGTAGTCTGAATAGCACTCATACATAACTGAAATTTAGTTAGTGGGTGATGGAAATGGGTATTCTTAAATATGGTCTGCTGATTAAGAGCATTAGCATCATCTGGGGGCTTATCAGGAAAGGAAACTCATGGACCCCAACACTAGAATCAGCCTCTGAATTTTAGCAAGATCCTACGTGCTCCCCATGTACTCTCAAGTTGGAGAATCAGCGATTTAAACATTCTCCACATTTTGGCCACTTAGACTTAGTTACTGGCCCTCTTCTATGCCTCATATTTGGAGATTGATTTATAAGTATTCTATCTTCAAGAGAAGTGCTTTCTATATGTCTTTCATACACAGCATGTTCATTTTTCTAAGGACTCATCGGGATAAAAGGAGAAAAATGAAATGCAATATCGCTCAAATAATATTAAAGAAAATTATTGCTGCTTGTACAGTGTTTCATTCTAGAATTCAATATGTTACTCAAAAGGTCAAATAATATATCTAATACATTCCCTAAGGTTCTGAGGAATGATAATGAAACTGTCCAGAAACTAATTCGAATACTATGTGCTGCCATTTAATCAAAGAAACTTAGATAAGGTAACACTTTGTGTAATGAGTAGGCAAAACATTTCATATTAAAAATTCATTATCTGTTCAAATTGGCCAAATGTCTTCATTCATGCTTCTTAGCATCGATTTAACTTTTTAAATTTTTATAACAATTTCTTCCAGAAAGGTGAAGTTGGGGGCTCTTATAATCTTAAGGGGAACTGATATTCACGTTTTTGCCCAAAGAATCTTTCTTATGGTATGGCTCACAAAGAAGTAACATTGTTCAATCACGTTCAGAAAAACTTCCCCTAAATATTTATTATAGAGTAATAATAGGAATTTGAACTTATAATTAATAAAATAAAATTAATCATGAAATATCATCATCATCCCAAATAATATTTAAACTTCTTACTATAGTACAAGTTAAACCTATGACACCTGCCATCTGGAAGATTGTACTTAAGTAAACAATTTTTGTGGATACATAAACTGAAAGACTGTGTCTCTTAAAATACTGCTACCTCCTTGTCCTGAAAAAAGAATACCATTTAGAGTGAATTGATTTTCTTGGGTCAGAATGTGTAGACCAAAAATGGTGTTTAAAAGTAGATGTCATTCCTAAAAGATTTTACTTCATTTTCAGTAAATGAAGCTGAAATCAACTTCCAAAACAACTGTTTGGTTGTCATCTGATGTAGATTTACTAGTGTGAAATTTGGATAAATTTTTACTCTTGGTGGCCAGATAATTTCATAGCTATTGATGTATCATTATCTAATTTCCCAATGAAGTGGCCGATCATGAATATGAATTTTATGTGGTTGCTTAATTAACAGTTTGGAGAAATTTGCGGTGGTGAATCCTAACACCACAATAATCTGGCCATTTAAAAAATTCTTTTTTATCATTCAATAGTGTGTTCATACCAAATACTAGGCACTGCTGCAATTATAAACTATTGGGTCAGATTGTGATATCTACTTTTGTTTGAAGGCATTTGTGATACATAACCTCAAATTGTTCTCCAGAAATGTTATTTCAAGAAACTCTCCTGCCATCAGAATATGAGGGGCTTTAATTCTTCATATTATCAATAGTTTGGGTCTGAAAGCTAAAACACTCTTATTCATAGTTTATATTCCAGTTAAATATTTTTATATTGTCTTTGCTATTCAAATTCCTCATTTGTGCAGTATCTCTTCTTTTCTTTTGCCATTTTTTGAGTAATGTTGTACATTACTATAATAATTATTTTTCATTTGTTATCATTTTCCTTAATTTGTAATATTTTTAAAATTCACTTTCACTTTAATTTATTATAATAGTAATAATAAAAAATTTAACATTTATATATTATAATATATACAATAAAGTGTATAATAATTTATTCCACCAATGTTTTTGTTTCTTGTTTTTTTTTCGCCTTGTAATAAAGAGAGAACTCTGCAGGCTGAGTATTTGTGTCAGAGAGGATCTGAATGCTGTTGACTCAGTCAAATTCCTCCTTTTTCTATCTTTAACCAAAAGTCAGACCAATATACCCAGCTTTAATTACCAATTGCTATATGGCATTTTTTTTTTCCATTGCGACTGCTGAATTGAGGGTGCACATTCTTTTACCCTTCTGCCTGACTCTGTACCCCATGGATTGTGTAAAAACCATCCTCTGCTTGCAACTATGAGAATTCTTTGGAAGATCCTCCTCAGTGGAGTGAACACAGCGCTGAACCTTTCTTATCTATACTTCTTTAATGTTATATGTGAGGATTTCAGTCCCTGAACAAGTGTGTAAAGGAGGAAGACAAGTCTTATTTATTTGCCATAGTAAAAATAGTGCCTATGCTGTTGATAGACATTGGCGATTTTTAAGGCTTAATCAGACCCTGGGTTTCTGAGACAACTGGGACATCATTAAAATGTCTTATACTTTCCTTAAGGCTGGCAGATATTTAGCAAATAATTTAACAAATAATATTCACTCTGATAGTGTAATGTTTTATGAAGGAGAAATAGAGGATATTATGAGAGTATTGAATAGTGGGATTGATTCTGAGCTTTAACCCCCATGATTGCTTGGCATATTGGTTTTTGATCTCTAATATTATGCAATATGGCTTTATGAAGACGTAGGAAGTGTAGATAGATATCTTTATTTAGTATAATTATTATAATGATTCAGATACATAGAAGTTTGTTAGAATTGAGATTTAAATATGTTTGATTCCAATTAATTATCCCTAATCTTTCCTCATCATCTATGCAAAGAACTGTGCTCCCAAAATATCCCTAATGGTTTGTTTTAACGAAACCAATAGTGAAAAGGAGAGCAATCTGAGCCTACTAAAACTGATGTTGAGAAGAGAATGTAGTCTTAAAAAACTATTGACACAACTCACATGAATCAATAACCTCAATAATATATGAAGAAGAAGGTCATATGGAAATTTTAGTTGGTATTTAAGGTAGCTAGAATTACAATAGCATTTTTACAATCATGTTCAATTTGATCACATGTAAACCATATATTTTTGCCTTTCTATTCTTATTAATATATTATTAGTATTTTAAGTATTAAATACTTGTGAATCATTGCTTTCCCGCTTTTATACTTTGTCTCCCTTCTCCATACATGACCAATATTAAGTTTGTAGTGTTTTAGGAAACAAAATATCCTATTAGTTGAACATGAGTATAAAATATTACAATACTTTTCCTGCTATCATAAGGATATTGTTTCTGCTAGGCCCTAGGTCTATGCTTCAACAAAAATAGTAAAAATTCAGTAAACATTATTAATAAGTACACACACTTTCATGTCTTTCTATTCCAATTTAAAAGATATACCAATAAATATAGGCTAATGTAAATGCAATGGGCATTTAATGGTTTGATTATAGGAAAAAAATTGATGCAACACTTTAAAAGTGTTATTTGCTAAATTGATTCAAATTTAGAGTAGATGTGAAAATAGTCATATGGATTCAAAACTATCTCCAAGACCGTAAATAACGCATAAGAATAAAGTGGCAATTGAAGTAAAAGTGTGGGAGGTGTTTATGGGGGGTGCAACAAAATGTGGTGTTAGGGCTGATCATTTTTAACATTTATCATTTATTAATGATTCAGAAAGAATCTGAGAATAGCACATTGAAGAACTTTACAGCCTGTGCTAAACTTGGAGGTGTTGTAAGCAACAGAAACTAAGAAATATAATTGACCTAACAAAGACATCATGAAAATGAACAATTTTATTATTATCAATGTAAAATGTATATGTTGAAAATAATTTAAAAAATACAGCATTATACAAAATGCTAAAAAGTGATCAATGAATTGTGAGACAGATGGTGTTTGATATTTCTAAGGTGAGGACTCAGTGTTTTTCATTGTGACTCACCCTTGCACCATTGTCTGTCTTCCTTGCCATCTACATAGCATGGATGCTCAGCTCAAACTGCCCTATTATCATCTCACTTGACTACATTTGTCTTAACAACCCACTAAAGGATTAACATATTAAAAATATTTGCTTTTAGGCATGTATAGCACACATACGACTCTGGAGTCAGTCATAAATATTTGACTGATATATTGATTGATAAATATAAATATTTGAATTTATGGCTTCACTACTAGTTATGTAGTCTGAGCTAGGTTACTTAATATCTCTGTGCCTCAGTTTCCTCATATGAACAATGTCTAATGCTGTGAAAATACATAAGTGAATGACATAGAAATACTACATGTATTTGCTACCAATGCAGCTACTACTAATTTCTTCATTAGTGTATGCCTTACAGAGATTGAGCAAACGAGATTTGTCAAGAGTTCATGTCTAAAGAGAAACAATGTGACAGATACTGACTCTTCTGGCTTTGAAACCGCCCCCCAGCCTTTAAGTGAGAGGTTCTCCTGGGCACCAAGTTTCTTCAGTGATGTTTTCAATTAAAGGCACGTTGGTGCCCTCTCATTGAATTAAAATTCTTTTTAGGATTGTGATATTTTAAACATCTAGTTCTCTTTTTCAATTAGGTAAAAGCTATTATCGAAGTGGGTATTGGGTCATGCTATCAGGATAAGTGTCAGAAAGTTTATTTCAAACCTAGACCTGGCAAAGCATAATTTAATGTGTCATCAGGCAGGCAGGCAGGCAGGCAGGTGCCCTGACACCATGGGTGTTAGATTGAGAAGAGAGGCAGTATTTTTTTCCTGATGAGCATGAAAAGGGAAAAACGAAAAAAAATCAATGACTTGCTCTATTAAGTTGTCACTGACCATAACGTAGCTAAGTGAAACCATGGAGTAAAATCAAAACTAAGTAATAAAGAACATACCTTTATCTGGTATAGATGCATTCTGTCAGATAACAGCAAGAAAAAAATGATAAAGATGTATCAAATCTCATATCAGTTATGTAGATATCAATGCTCATTTCGTTATCATAAACAGAAGTAAAAGCTTCCACGGAGTGACTAAAATAATGCCAGTGGAAGGAAAGGTAATATTTCTTCTCCTGTGATACTAATGAGAAAAATTCCATTCATTTGGCCATCTAGGATCCAAATGATACAAATAAACAAGTCTAGAGCTGTGCAGCTAAAGCTGATTAAAGAAATAGATGATAGATTTGTATCTAACTTTGTAAGCAATGAGGAATACGGAACATGGAAATAGGCTAGGCTGTCTATCTGACACTGATATTGTAGCAGAATAATTTAGCTGAAGGTTGAGGGTAATACTGGAAATAAAACAAATGTGGCCTGATTATCAAGAACAGCTTCCCGACCAAAAGAACTATTTACTGCTGGAAATCTTAAGGGAATGGGGACAGACTTAAGATATGGACTAATTAAAAGTGGAAGAATCCTCCCCTCAACCCAAACAGAACACAAATCAAGTCATAGCTGAAACTAAGACCCCAATATCTCTTTCTCTCACTCTTCCTTCCTCCTTTCCCCTCTCCTTCTTTCTTCTCTCTCTTTCTCTTTCAACTTTATTGAATCTCTCTATTTCTCTCTCTTTACACCCCCTTGGTGGGGGCGGGGGATAGAGGAGTTGTAACAAACATTTACCATGAAGTTGGAAAAATGGATGACCTTTCACATTTTGGGTTTACATGGATTGTAACTTAACAAACAAGAGGTAAAAAGATACAACAGGAGATTAAGCGCCTGGCCCAATGTGGTGTGGCAGAAATTTGAGTTTTCTTTCACTGTTTTTTTTTTTTTATGTTATTCTGCAGAGGCTTCAAAAAATTTAAGAGGAATTGATGCTTATGTAAGTTCTATAAAATCATAGAATTATGATGAAAAAATAAAAATATTCAATATTTTATTCTAGCCTACTTTTCCTCAAAAATGCTTTCAGAATAATATCCTCCTATGTAAACAAATGGTTACTTTTTTAGTAATATAATTTTAGGTATAGTTATATATATGTAACATATATAACTGTAACTAAAATTACATATTTATATATTTATATAATTGTATATAAATTAGGATAGCTTGCTAAAGACTAGATTTTCCAGCCTCCTGGTTAGGTATAACCATATGGTTGTGTTCTTGTCTTCCCTCTATTCTCCTCCGGCTAATTGGAATGAGGTCATGATGGTGAGAGCAGGTGCAACCATATTGCACCATGAGTTGGAAACCATATTTTGAAGACAATAGAGCAACGAGACAGAAGGCAGCTGGCTTTTTGGCATTTGTGGAAGAGAACTGACATACACCATCTGTATCAGAGAGAAAAATAAACTTTTACCTTTTTATTTTGTCATTTCATTTACATTAGCCAAAATGACATCCTAACAAATACACTTCTCTAAAATACAAAAAAATGGGGCTTAGCTCCTGCCAACTCAACTTTGAGTCAGTTCAACTATCTACATTCATGGTGGTACCCAAAACGTGGAGGAAATCAAATAATTATGTAGACTGGGCAGGCAGATCTCTGTGGTCCCCCGCCTCAACTGAGTATTTTGGGCAGTTGTACTACATGTCAGTATCTTTACATGTTCCTGGGTCTCCTTTCCACTCACTCAAGAGTACTTCATGGCATTATCATGCTGCTCAAGCCATTTACATCAATGCCTCATCCCCCAACAGTAAGCATTGAGTATGTCATGATAAATCCCTCCATTGCCCACTCCTATTCCCAAACCTAGGTAAAACTGTAACTCATTCAAACCTTTTTTCTTTGAGATACTGAGGAAAAAGTGACTCTTTTTTTTTTTTTTACTTAAGTTTATTTATTTTGAGAGAAAGAGAGAGAGAAAGCATGAGTGGGGGTAGAGGCAGAGAGAGAGAGAGAGAGAGAGAGAATTCCAAGCAGGCTCTGTGCTGACACAGCACAGAGCCCAATGTGGGACTCAAACTCACAAACTGTGAGATCATGACCTGAGCCAAAATCAAGAGTTGGACACTTAACCGACCGACCCACCCAGGCGCCCCTCCCTTACCGTACTCTTGTTCACTCTGTTTCCTTCAGGACCTGACTTACTCATTGATTCCATCATTACCTTCTATTTTAAATTTTTCCTCTTATATGCTTGCCTCACATAAGCAGAAAAACACATGCTCAGGTCTGTCTCCACTTGCGAAAGTCCTTGTCTCTTCTTTTATCTTCTCTTTTCTACTTATTGCTATATCTCTCTTCTCTGAAGAATCAACCAGTTTCTACATCATTGTTTCCAATTCACTCACTGATCAATCCCCTGCCATCTGGTTCCAGCTCTAACCTGTTTTCTAGCAAAAGTCACCAATGACATGTTAATCAACAAACGTAATGACTTCTATGTGCCATACAACTTGAAAATTCCCATCATGAAAATCTCACTTTTTTTTTGTTTTGATACTCAAAGCACCAACTGCTTCTTTTTTACGTTCCGACTTTTCATATTCATCTCAGAATCTTTCATCCCCTCTCTCTGTGCGTACCCTTTAGATATTGATATTTTCCTGGTTTATGTCCCTGGCCATATTTCTCTTCACTGCTCACTTGCTTCTCTTCTAATGCCATATGTTCTCTTTTATTGACATCTACTATAATACCTTTAAACATCCTTTTTATCTTCATGCTTAATTGGTAAATGTGTCAGATCGATTGACTGAACACCATTCCAGTTCCCTACTTGAGGCTCTATTTACAGACTGGAAAGCTAAAAATTATATTTCCCAAACACCTTTGCAGCCCTTGCTATTTGTTCTAGCTTCTGTGAAGACAACGCACCATGTGAAAGTTGCAAAGTAGTTGTGGCATAGAGCTTGCATGGATCTTCTGTTAGGCAAAGTTGCTGTGCCTTGATTTTCATCGCGGAGGCCCTGATATTTGGTCCCTCATTTGTTGCATGTCCAGAGTCAGGACAATGGGATCTATTCTGAAAGCATGAATTTTATCACATTCGGCATTGGTTCTGATTCTGGCAGATGTGCCAGCAGCTTTATGATTCTATTGCTTCTTCATTTTAGCAGAGGTAGTAACTCCATTGGTGGGCCAGGTTTTTGGTGTCATTGAGGGTGTTGTTTATGGAAAGATTATGCTACAGGCTTTCCATGTCTACATTAGTTCTGTATGTGTTCCATATCACTTAATAAATCTCCTTCTAATTACCCTAACTAAAAAAAAACATTGTCTAGTTTAACTCCCAAAACCAGGTCTGCCACCCAGCCTTCTCCTTTAAAGTCTATATACCTTAAGTAGTACTGACTACCAGGTAACTCACCTTGGTGACCTGCATGGCGCCCATTCAACAGATTGAAAACTGAACACACTGCCATTCCTCAGCAAACCTATGTCTGTTTCTGCACTCCCAAGCTTCGTTAATAATACCATTGTGTACATGGTAAACCAAAGTCCAAACCTAGAGAACATCACTTTCTTACTTCCTACCTCTAACTTATCATTGTCTGGCAGAGTCTATCTCATTAATAGCTCTCATATCCAACCTATCCCCCTTCGCTTCATTATCCAAGATTTCATCTATTTTGAATTGGTTTATTGTCATAAGTTTTCAAGTTACCTTTTCCTCTATTCTTGATCAACTCCAATCTAGCTGCCTCAATTTCGACAATCTCTAGGATAAAAATTTGAACAAGCTACTCTGGTGCTTACTGTTCATAGCTCCTCAAACACACCAGGCTCTTCATGCCTCTGTATCTTTCTCCCTTAGCATTTCCTCTTTCCTAAGAGAAAGGTGGGAAGTGAAACTTAAAGCTTTTGTCACATTTTACCAAATCAACCTCTTTAAAAGATAGGCATGGGATTGGAATTCTTTTTGTTTGTTTGTTTGTATGAAAAAAAAGTTATTCTTGTCGCATACAGATTCAAGAATCATACTATTTATTTTAGGGATTTGGAAATTGAAGTTACTTTCTCAAGGTTGTCCAGCAGGGAGTGGCAGGTCTGGATCTTTCAGTTTTCTTCTGTCAACCCAGTACTCCCCTTTTCATTGTCATGAAATGCAGGTGCTATCAAAATAAGGGGAAAGGGGAGGGAACTGGAAGGTGATAGGAAGGTAGGGGCCTTTACCCTACTGATATAAATACTTCATATTTCTCATGTGGTACCTTCCGTAAGAGCTTCTCCAAATAACAAATTGAATCATTTCTATCATTCAACTTGGGGGGGTGTATTATGGGCTCTTGAAAAACTGTAATCATTACTTCTTTTAAAATAGTCATATAGTCTCTTCCTAATTACTACAAATTAGAAAACTGTAGCTATTTGGAATGAAAGAATTACTGCTTGAAGTATGTTTTACCTTTAAATTGCTTTACAATACCAGTTGATATTTAAATTCAAGGACGGATAGACAGATGACTAGTGTATTTTCTTTTGCAGAGATGGAGAAACTTGAGGGAGAAGTGAAATGATTTGGTCAAGGTTATGGAGGTGTGGTGCACAGTAAAATTATCCTTCTTGAATACTTGTTATTTGCCTTGTGTTTTTTTTTTTTTTTTTTTTTTTTTTTTTTTTTTTTTTTTAAGTGAAATCAACAGCTTCACATCAGCTACTGATCAGGTACCAGATGGCAAAAACTTTCAGTCACTACCACCTAGGGCTATATTCAAACCAATGAAAGGCCTGTATCTCATTATCGGTCCCCTGAGCTCTTGATTCTCCCACATGGTACGTCCTTTTCAAGTAGAAAAGTGACATTATTTTTAAAACTGCCCTTGTTTCAGATAACCAAAAAATTCTGATAATTTAAACAGGTTTGTCCTTTTAGTTTTTTTTTTTTTTTTTTTTTTTTTTTTGCATGACATTATTAAGCTTGGACTGAATACCACTGCAACAGAAATTGACAAAATCAAACTAAATCAAACTAAACTGTAGGATAACATCCCAGAATTTTGCTTCATGTCAAGAATTATAGGTGAATGAGTAAGGATGCCAGATTTAGCAAATAAAAACACAAAACATTTAGTTAAACTCGAGTTTCATACAAATGTTTAGATTTTCAGTGCACATATGGCCCAAATAATGAGTGAAATATACTCATACTAAAAAGTTACTCTTTGTTTATCTGAAATTCACTTAGCTAGATGTGCTGTATTTCATCTGGCAACCCTATGAAGAAAGAATGGGTATTTCATATTATTTTGTATAACTAAAAACACAAGGACATGTAAGTTGCTTATAAAAGTGTGTGATGATGTCCACTAAAGCCAGTTTATGCTCTGTGGGAGACAATCACATCTTAAAACCACGATTACAAAACTGGAAGTTTACAAAGAATACAAGGGGGAAAAGGTGACTACTGTTTCAGCTGGAAAATGGAATTATATTTTGCTAGAGTGAAAAATAATGCAGCGCAATAAAAGACATTGTGGATTTTGAAAGTCCCTCTTAGAGAAATAGACCCCAAGAAGTGGTTTAGCAATTGTTTTACATTTTTTCAAATAAGAAAAACATGCTACTCCTAGCTGGAAAACTACTGGGCAGGTTTTAGGTTCAGCAGCGTTGTTCACCGAATAATGAACTCAGAATTTTTGCATGTACTGTTCCATTATTCTCTCTGTCAGGTAAGTCTGCGGAGGTAGAAGTGCAACTCTTGCCATGAATACGAGTCAATGGTGTCTATAATTAAAAGCTAGCACACGGATAAAAAGGCAAATATGGAAGCATTTGCCTAGTACAGATTTCATATTTAATTTTTTTCTTTTATCTCGCTTCAAGAGCAATGAAAGAAATGTGCCATTTAATATCTTACCTTTCTAATATGCATGCATATGAACTCAAATTACACAGCCATGGTAACAAGGACGTTAATAGTAAATATAAAGAGTACATTAGAATCCCCTGTGGGTGTATGTTCTTATCTTGATCCGTAGAGATTTATACATCTAACATCTTTTAACATTGATGAATATAAATCTCAGGCACCGAGGAAAGAGTGTAAATCCTTATAATTCAAGATGTAAGTATCCCTACCTCTAAGGGCCAGCCTTATGAAAACCAACAAAAGCAATGAAATGGAAAGTTCAGGGAGCTGACATTATGCTCTTAACCCATGATAATGTAATATAGATAGTAAAAGGTTTTTGAATTGTAAGCTATGCATTGTGAAAATAATTGTAATGTGAATACTGACCTCATGCATTATGCTATAACCATTGTTGGTATTTTAACTCAGCTGTTATTTGAAAAGTGAAACTACTTTACTGTACTTTCCACTTTTTTTTTTTTTTTTAATGTGAAGGGCAATAAATCTATCTTGAGTATGCTGCCGGCCATTTTGTCTTCTGAAAATTCAGGACATTTGAAAACCTTCAGTGAATACTTCTCCCCCTCCCCCCCAAATAACATAAATACTTAGTGACATGAAATGTCTTCATAGAACAAAAATAGAGAGGAAAAATTACAGGGGAAAAAATAGTGAGGAAAGAGATATTTTTCAGTGCATTACATGATGTTTTATTTTATGGACATCTATTTTTACTGACTTTTGAATTCATGTCTTAAGCAAGTTGCCGTGTATCTTGTTTCGTGATTTTAAAAATCAAAGTTATGTCTGTCAATCCATGCTAATTTTAAATATTTCTATTGAAAAAGAAGTTAATTCATTCCCAGAAAGTGGTATGCTTTTGGAATACACTGATCTTGTGGGTGGCATGGACAGCAGGTGCCGAGAAGCCGTTGCTTTGTGTCAGAGAGCTGGAGATGAACCAAAGCTGAATCCTCAGTGACATGTGGGAGAGACCAAGAAGACCGAGGGTGATAGGAATTTCATGCACACTTTAAAATAATGAAAAACTGTTATTGGGAAAATGTCATGTACTCACAGCTCACTCTACATGCTGCTTCTAATCTTATTTGTACAAGTACAGGCAACATCTACTAACAACAGAGATTGTCTCTTTTCCTTTGTTACAATTTAGTATTGATTGCTGTGCAGGAAAGCTGACATGAATCCCAGAATGGGTTTAATTACAAGTATACACAAAAAAGTAATTGGCAGAATAAGCAAGGGGTTAGTTAGCAGGTTTCTTTTTTCAGAACCACAATATTCAACTTGAGCAGCAGTGGTAATCAACAAAGAGGAAATAAAAAATAAATATGTATTAGGGTCCTCAGTCCAATTTAAAATTCATTTATCCTTTTCTCCTTTAGCTATTTCCACAATGCACTTCAATGTCATGTTTATTATCTTTGTACACAAGTCACCAATGACTCAATAAATGCCCAACTGGAAAATTAATGTAGGATGAGACGTAGAAGAACGAGAGTGGGTGGTTTGAGGAGGCTGACTCCCAAAACTTACTCAAGTGTGATGTGATATGAAACACAATTCTAGATGTCAATATTTTTGCATTTTGGCAGCCTTCAAACAGGCTGAAAAGTTAGCCTAGTGTTACCTTCTCTGCTGATAATTTTTATAGTGCAAACACAATAAATTTCAGAAACAAGAATTTGAAACTTCATTTTACAATATATTTCCTTCCTCTTCAGCTGATTATGTTTACACGATCTCACTTTGTTCTAGGGACACAAATTGGTTTCTTGAATCATGCTGTTATTAATATGATTTTTTAGAAATGATTGAATTTAACACAGAGGTCGGTTGAGAAAACAGGCAAAATGAAAATGATAATTCTTGGTGTGAAAACCTCAAAATGGGAAATAGAACACAATGGTGTTCTTTGTCTTTGCTTACTTCAAAATCTCTAAAATACGCTGGACTTATTGATGTTACAATATAACAGAAATAGGGCTTGCCAGGGCATTGCTGGTCCCGCGGTGTGAATGGTGCATTAGAAACTGTGCTAGGAAGCCAAGAAGTACTTCGTGGGGACTTATTTCGTTTGGGTCTATTCCAAGCTCAGTGTTTTCATCCTATTATAGAATTATTTTCTCTGATAAAGCAATGTACTATTTATTTGCTATAAAGTTCATGATAAACTTCCATCTATTAATTACTGAGTTTCCCTCCTCCTATCTTATTCCTTGTAGCTTGAAGTGAAAAGCCTTTTTTTTTTTTTTTATGAGTTTAACCAGTCTAAGCAACCTATTTTGGAGTAAATAAAAGTGATTATAATCTTCATTTTGTAAAACTAATGTAATTTAATTAATACTTTTTCAAGATGAAGATTGGTCTGTTAATTAACCAATAACTACCAGCCCTAATTTCTATGCTGGAAGCATAGTGGGTTATTTAGTAGTGACTGGCAACTGATAGAAATACCAGAGTATTTCTTTGAAATTTTACTTGTGTTGACATAATTGCATAGGAGACAGGAAAAAATAAAATGTTCTAGACATTTTTGTTTTAATGTATATTTTATCTTATATATATTTTTCTTTAAAAAATTTCCATAAAGAAATACAAAAATGATGTAATGATTTTTTGGTAAAAAGATTTAAAAAATCCATTCATTTCTTAATTCAAAACATATCATTTTTGTTGCTACAGATGAGTGTGGTTGGAAGACTTTGATTAAAAGAACTGTAATAGCAGGAGTGTTGCATTTTAACATGCACTGACATAAAAGGAACTGAATCACATCTACCTGTGTGACTCAAATTAGTGAGGTAGGAGTCTTTCTGTCTGAGTGCTAAATGCCATAATGCCACACAGTTAAAACACAGAGTCACCTCAGCCACTGAGATGTGCCTTCTCAAACTCCTGACATAGAATCACATCTTGGCCCTGCAGTAGAATATGACGTAATTTGTTGCAGCAGTTAAATGTGATACATATTTATAGATGGAAAGTGAATATAACTTATTAAAAATAGAAAGGATTTTTTAAAAATGTTTATTTATTTTTGATAGAGCACGTGAGGGAGAGCGGGGGGGGGGGGGGGGCGGGGGGGGGAGGAGCAGAGAGAGAAGGAGACAGAGGATCCAAGGATCCAAAGTGGGCTCTGTGCTGACAGAGAGCCTGATGCAGGGCTCAAACTCAAAAACGGAACCAATCATGACCTGAGCCAAAACCAAGACTCAGATGCTTCACCCATTGAGCCACCCAGGTGCCCCTCTTTTTTTCTTTTCTTCTTCTCTTTTTTTTTTTTTTTTTTTTTTTTTTTTAATTTTAGAGAGAGAGAGTGCGAGAGTGCCTGTAGTGGAGACGGGTGGGGTGGAGGGAGGGTGGAGAGAGAGAGGATCTTAAGCAGGTTGTACCCTCTCAGCACAGAGCCTGAGAACTGGGGCTCAAGCTCCACCACCTTAGGATCCTGACCTGAGCCGAAATCAAAAGTTGGATGCTCAATGAACTGAACCACCCAGATGCCCTGAAAAAATGATTTCATATGAGCTTCATGAAAATAGAAAATGTAGGTGGTATTGTTTGCCTACCGAGCTTAGACTTAAACTGTGAGCAATCTAAAATATTTTAAAGGTAGGCAAGGCATTTTTAGAAACTGAGATTATTGCATTCAAATCTCATATTTGAGGATACTTTTGCAATAGTTCAGTGTTTGCATTCTTTCTAAGGTGTAAAGACTGAAAATATAAGGATAATTTTTTTTTTCTTGGATGTGCAACATTTTACTAGAGGGAAAATCCCCATGATTTACATAAATGTTATCAAAATTTTTGAAAAAAGATGAATTTTATTGCTCTAAAAATTGTTTGACTAAAAACACAAAAATATAATGATTAACTGTGCTCTTTATGTGAAAATAATCACTGTAAATTTCAAGTACACTTTTACCTTTTGATTGAGCTACTTTCAATTTTAGAATTTTAACAAATGGTGACTTTGAAAAGTTTAGGTAAACAATGACATAAATCATACTGGAATGGATATGAATGCAATCTAACACCTATCCCTAATTTTGCATCCTAGGAAAAGGCACATCAAAGATCAAGTCCAAGTCATTTACTAGTAAAGTCAGGGTGAAATCTTGATTTCTCCAATTCCCAAACAACTATCCTTGACCACACTGCCCAGATCATGTTAGAGGCTCTTGTGAGATTAGAATGTGTATATATATCAAGCTGGATTTTAAAGGGAGTAGAAAATTTTGTTGCCTATAGGGACCGCACAAAGAATCCTTCAAAGGCGAAGCATGTATGTATGATATAAATAATACTCTTCCAAAATGGTGGAAAATACTCTAAAGGAGCCTCCAGAAGACATGGTTTCCAGACCCTATTTTGACAATAACCGGAAGCTGAGTTAGGACACTGTGACTTTTCTCTCTCTCAGTACTTTATTCTGTACAAATAAAGAAGTTGGATCACATAATTTCTGATACACTTTCTAGTTCTAACACTCCAATTAAGATCATACTAGGAATTATAATGACCTGTAATAACTGTTTGGGCCTTGGACTAGTGGCTTAATTTGACCTACAAGTACCCCGTCCCCTCTACCTGAAGAAAAGTGTTTACGTAACCGGAATCCTTAAGAGGGAACATTTTAATGGTTCTGTCCCGAGCCATTATTTTTTGCAAGGCACACATTTCAAAGGGTTTCTGAGATGTACCTTCTCAAATGCCTGATAGAGAATCATATCTTGGCCTTGCAATGGAATATGAGGTAAGTTATTGCAGTAGCTAAATGTGTTACCTATTTATAGATGGAAAGTGAATATAACATAGACACACAAATACACAGACGTATTCCTTGTTTTAGTTTCTGGAGTAGGTGAAATGGTTAATCTTTTAGTGCACACACAAATCTTTTAGCATACTTTATATTTTATCTGGGTAGCATGTGCTGAGTTCTTAATGCATTAGAGAAGGATTGAGCTCAGTTGGCATCTTCCTTTCTTATCAGTCTTAGCAAAGGAGAGGGCCTTTTGTGGAAAGGAAAATGAATGAGCTGTCTTGGATTTACTTCATGCAATGAAGTACAAATGATCTGTTTATTTTCTCTTACTATGTACAGTTGTTTTTTGGGATACTTAAAATTTGGCAAATGTTTTCCTGTCACTTTCTTTTTGATACATCCCTACTATTTTGCTTCCATTTTTATAGTTAGGAATGTCCTTTTTTTAAGAGGGCGCTGTAAAAGTTGTTAATTTTTTGTTAACTCGACAAGCCTCAAAATTGGGAAGCTAGAACAGCTAATTAAAACGAAGCAGGAAAAGTTAATTACGTAAAGGTGAAGTTACTATATGAAATATAATAATTGCCCATGACTGGGCTTCTCAAATACAACCCTATCAACTGAACTGTTATTTTGGCTTTATTTTTCATTCTAGGCAATCTGATTTTTTTCTGTGTCAGCTACAGCAGTTTTATTCTGCTGCAGCTCTAACGTGATGGAGACACAGACTACTTCATCCAGTTAATGAAGTTTGGGGAAATTTAAGCATTAGTATGTGTTATTCAGGGGGACAATAATAAATATTAACTACATATTTGAAGGTGGCGTTTATTTGGCACAGTGTGTCACTTCAGGTCAAGAAAACCCTAGCTGCATGGATCTTCCATTGAGTACTTGGAGGATATCCTGGCACTGGAATAGGGAGACTTATTGAGGTATACAAAAAAGGGGGGCTTTCTGATGGCATTCACAGATAACTTGATTTTCTTGAAAAGAACAATTATTTATAAACTTATAGTAGAAATAAAAAGCACTCCAAATTTTCAAAGTGCATTAAAAGTATTTAAAATGTGTAAAAATAGTAAACGCACAATTGGAAAGTGATAATACTATTGTTATTGTTTAAGATTCGGTAATAAAGAACATATAGGTAGTTTTTAGAGTCTTTGGGAGCTGAAAGGTCAGACGTAAAACTGTTATAGCTCCTTTTGTTTTTAAAGTTTATTCTCCTAAGTACACCACTTACATATGATTACTGAGTAAATGAAATGAATGTGCCTAAAATTAATGGAAGGTGTTTGTCCAGGAATAACTTCAGAGTCAAACAAACTCAATACATAAAGTGGAAAGCATCATATTTTGAAACATGACAGAAAAAATAACTACATTGTGATAGTGGTAATTTGGCTAACATTTTTGTCTTTAAAAGGCTTTTCAGCTATTTTTTATCGAGTAAGGAAATGCTGCCATTTGAGCAGGCTGGATAGAGAAAATTATTGGTGAATGCACCTGGAATTATCGATTATGCTTGGGCATTGCAAGAGTTGTTAAAAGGAGGCTGAATCAGGGGAATTGAGCTGAATTCTCTCTCTTGGTCTTTCTTCACTTTTCTTCCCTAAACATCTCCCCTCTCCTTGAACAATCTTCAAGATCACAGGTATGCACTGAATTCAAAAATGTTGCTGAAAAGACATTTATAATATTGTGTGATAATGAGGCAAGGAAAACATAACACAAGGCATATTTATCAATCCAATAGTATGCACTTGCATGGATGTGGGAGAAAAAAGGATTGGAACTTGAAGTTGGAGCCAAATCACAGAAGGCTGTGAGTGCATGTTAAAGAGGTTGGCTTCATTCTTTAGCTAGCAGTGGGAGTAAAAATAACAGAACTCTCAAGGCTCCTCTTCTACACTTCTGCTTCCATTTTAGGGGGTTGTTTTCATATCCATCTTTAATAGATTGTGCAATTATTTTTAGGCTTTAGTTCTCTTTTCTTTTTGTTTCTTCCTCTTGTGTTTTTCGTGTGTCGCGAATCCAGTTCACATCTGTCAATTACCGGACATTGCTCTGGGATGCCTGATGTAGTGAATTTAGCAAATTTGTTCCAATTCTCTTTATTGGTATTTACTAATTTGATAAAATTTCAATCCTGACAATACATATAAAATGCAAGTCCCTGGTTCAGAGCAAGAACTTTCCTCTTCAGTGATCAGATGATATGATACAGCTAGCTTATGCAGCTGCAAAAAATGTTTAGGAACGCTTAAGAGTGAGAAGACATTCTAATCATTACTGGGGAAAAGCAAGGACATTTCATTTGGATAGGAGCTTACGTAGAAAGATATGTGGAGCTAAAACAAGGCAAGGCAATAAACCATGCTTTAAACACATCGGGCATCATATAAATGCTAAACACACTTTCTAATACAAAGAATTGCAGATGCCATTAAAGATTTGTCAAATA
The DNA here is from genome assembly GCF_028749965.1 of Puma concolor. Taxonomy (NCBI): domain Eukaryota; kingdom Metazoa; phylum Chordata; class Mammalia; order Carnivora; family Felidae; genus Puma; species Puma concolor. Next base: position 73,108,418 of record NC_141667.1, read on the forward strand.
GTCATTGCAAGATTTAGAGAAGACGAGTGTGGGACTCTCATCTTACACAAGTCTCTAGGGATTTTGTCAAACACTTTTTAAGGGAACAAGTATTTTACTCTGAACTTGAATTTGCCTGCTGGCTAATTCAGGCTCAACGGACAGTTTTTATGTTTGATTTTGGTGTGTGTGAAACTGTAAAGTAGCCGGATAAAATTCTACATTGTCTGGTAGGTAACGAGTCTGGGCTGGATCAACTCTTGTCAGGTTCAGATTAGAGTTGACCTTATCTTTAGGGTCACATTTTCCAATACTCACACCACTTTACAAGCTTCAGTGTGCATGAAATTATAAAACGTGGAGCATGAGAAAATATCTCCCAAGTTGTTTTTGTGGCAAGAGAGCCCAGAGAAATAAAGTGATTTTCAGCCCTTTGAGTTTTATTACTTTCTGAAGAAAGAAAATTTGGTTAGGGTCAGTTTTCAAGTTTAACAGTTCATCAGCCCATAATTGCACTCATTATTACTGTAGCCAGCTTTATATTGGAGTTTGATTAATAACGATATGCACTTCACTAACGCTTTCCATTAAGTGGCACTAATTACACTGTAACTGCTGTTCAACAACCAAGCAAGTGTAACTACAATGTCATTTTTATGGAGCCAGATTTGCTCAGAAGGCTACTTTGATAATGCTAATGTGGGAGTTAAGTAACTGAAAGTCTGGGGACAAAGTTACTATTACTTTAAATCCTAGAGACAGGAAATCATGGCATTCTGACGTTCTTATTGGTAGGAGAAGCTTTTGATATGGACTTAGCAAAGGTCTTTGAACAAGTACTATCAGCATGGGCCACTATTAAGAAGCCCAGTTATTGATATAAGAGCATAGGATTTGATCAGAAGACTGGGCTTAAATCTTCAGTCCACCAATTTATTTCTCTGATCCTAAACAAAGTATTTAACATCCTTGAAATTATATTATAAAGATGCCTACTCCTGTATTTGTGACATTAAGATTAAATGTCAGATACTGTCTGTAAAGATGCCTAGTTTAGTGCCTGGTCTATAGCAAAGGTGATTCAAATCTTTCATAAAGGCAAGTTGACCTCATTCTTTCCATCATGCAGCAGTAGGGAATGGACCCTTGCCCTATCAGTAAGACTTCTGCTTGAATTAAGATTAAATAAATACAAATTCCTTAAAAATCTGTATATAACAGGGAGGAAAGGTGTGAGACTCTAATAGGAAATAATGCAAATTAATCATCATTGTATTATGAAACTGAAAAAAAAAACCTATAGGAAGCAGGGGGAGAGTCTTAATTTGATTCACAAGCTATTATGTAAAGAGGGTATTCCATATTTAGTAGGGCTCAGGTCAAAAATTTCAGCAGGTCTTAGGGATGAAAAAAATATTAGAAATAATGGAGCAAGTTAGGAAAAATTGTAGAAAAGAATGAACGCATATTATTTAAGAGTGGTTGAGTTTGTCTGTACTATTTCTGGTTCTTCTGCTGATCATTGGCTTTTGTTTTTGCTCTAAAAATGTTGCTGAAGAAAAAAAAATAGAATAAATTATTGCACTTCTCAGAATGGGAGATAGGATTTTTTTTTCTTTTGAAGAGAAACCACAGAGAATGGGCAGTGTTCCAGTGTCTGTAGCAGTATGGTTTGCAGATAATGTATTTAATAGTGAGTGGTGACAGGCCAACTGAATTAGAATTCATGTAGGGAATCACAAATATTTGGTAGACATAAGGTCAGATGATCAGAGAAAGATCAAAATATCTTTATATTCTGATGTGTCTTCTGATTATTTCCTTCATTCGAGCACCTCTGGTTTTTTACTTTTGAAAATCACTTTATACACTTAAAAGGTATAGACTTTGAGTTATAAGTTAAATAAGGAGTAGGGATGTAATGTACAGAAGTATGACTATAGCTAACACTGCTGTGTGATACATAAGAAAGTTGTCAAGAGAGTAGATACTGAATTCTTATCACAAGGAGAATTTTTTTTCTTCTTTCTTTTCTTTTTATTGTACCTACATGTATGATGTGTTTTAGCTGAACATATTGTGATAATCATTTCCCAGTACATGTGAATCAAGCCATCATGATGTATGACTTAAATTTATACAGTAATGTATTTCAAGTATTTATCAGTGAAACTCTAAAAAATACAAAGGAATTTGAAAATAATTTTTAAAATTGCCTCTAAAAATTAGCTCACATATCTGGGGCTTGATGTAAAGAGAAATGTAGAAGAAGCATGGAGAGAAATCATTTACATACAATCATGCCTTTGTAGTTCTGGGTTATTAGAATAGAAGAATGAAAAGAGAGAAAGAAAGAAAAGAAAAAAGAAATCTGAAATGATATTTCTCTTTTAAACAATGTGCCCTTTCATCTCAGTTTCTAATCACATGACTTATTGCTAGTGCCCGACTACATCATGCAATAATTCGGAAACAAGGTTTTATGACACACACATTTGAAAGACTAGGATCTATTGAGTTAATGCCAAGAGGCAAGGAGACTTGGGTGTAATGAAAAACCTTAAAGGTTGGTTAGCTTACTGACAGGGAGGGGCTCTTTCTGAATGCTGGCATCGCTGATTAATAGCTGGTAAGCATCAGTAATTAAATATTTGGCTCTGATTTTTCTGGGTTGTAATAAACTCTCAACTTTTGCTTAAACTTGTTGAAAGAGTTTTCATATTTCCCTTCAAAGAAGAATTTTGTGAACTTCCATTTATCTAAAAATACAGAACTGTGAGGAAATTATAGGTTCCCATAACATTGATATTTGATGGGAAACAGTCACACCAACGATGGGCAAAACCACCAACTGAACAAGGAGGCAAAACACCCAATATTTGGGAGGAAGAAGACTCAAAACCAGCTCCAGCCAAAGATGTTCTTGAAACACTGATATTCATGTGGAATATTTAATCACTATTCTATTTTGTTTTTTGTAAATATATTAAAAGATGATATTGTACAGACTTGTGACTGTTTAAAAATACTGACTTTAGTACCCATTTATATAGGTATATATTAATTCACAGAATTATGTGGGTTACATATATACTATAAATATCACCTTTTTAGCTTCTGATATTTCTTTCCAAATAATTCATTAACAGAAATTGTAAAGAAAACTTAAAAATAATAAACTTCTTCACTCATGTTAACTAACTGAAAAATGGGTTTATGTAAATCTATTTAAAATACTGAATTCACCATAAAAATATGACTTGTTATTGGAAAAACTGATGCCTGTAGAGTTTCTATTGAGAGTGATTTGGCAGCAGACCCAATATAAAATAATGAATGGAACAGAACACAAAGAAGAGAGGCTTATCAATTCAGAGTATAGCATAAATTAATTAGATGATGGTTACTTTGTCCACTGGTTATAATCAGCGTAATGTATGCTCTGTAAGATCTAAAGGAATAAATATTTAATTATAGTTAGTAAGGATTCTATGAAAACCCTACATGTTTGGTATTGGATAACTATATAAAGATCATTTAACATTGAAAACACAGCCTTTTTCTTGGATAGAGGTTTATCTGTTGTTAAACGCATTTGGATTTTGTTAAACACTGGTACGATCTACCAGTTTCAGATTTGGATACATCTGATAGCATGACACAATCGAATATTATCTTGGGTACCTGTAAACACAAGTTACCAAAAATTTCTAAAAATAGAGTTGTTCATTACTCTCCAACTCTGAAAAAAACAATATAAAAATATGGTTTTGTGTCATTAGTAACTGCATGAAAACTAAATGGCAAATTTCCTCCCCAGTTGCAAGACTGAAACTTTTATAGGGTCAATTGTTTGCCTCACCAGCATGACCTTTTGGTGGCAGCACCAAGGAACATGTAAAGAGGACTTATTTTATATCAACTTGAGAATGTCAGTGCTTAAGAACTTCCCAGAGTCATAAATATACTTTATTTTAGATTGTCTCTGAATTATTTGCATGGTCAGGTTAAATTATCTCTTTTGAATAATACCATTTACAATCTAATATTATTTTACTTGCTTAAAATTTCCTATAACTAGTAACTAGGAATCCCTAAGGCTAATCATTTGAAATTTTATTGTAAAATCCATGTGCATTCTAAATGTCCTGTATCTAATAGTGAAGGCTTTGCTAATTCTCCAGATTGAAGTTAGGACTCCAAAAAAATTTTGTTCATCTTGACACTTGCTCACTTTCACTTCTCCGTCTTTATCACATCATTTGTATAGCTCTTGTGGCAGAATTCTACTTTATTGGGAGTTTGTGATAAAGCTTCTCTTTAGTTCTCAATATATTCCCATAGGGTGTAGTCTAAAAGTCTAAAAGACCATTTAAACATTTAAAAACATTATCTAAAAAGAAAGTTGAAAAAATTTCCCAGACCTTTACCTCATTTGTAACTGGCAGTCGACTTTTTCAACTGTTTTCCCATATACACACCATCCATTCCTTTCTGGAAATACAGTTGACCCTTTAACAACTTGGGTTTGGACTGTGTGGATCCACTTACACTTGGATTTTTTATAGGATAGTACTGTAAATGTATTTTCTCTTCCTTAAGACTCTCTTAATAACATTTTCTTTTCCCTAGCTTACTTTATTGCAAGAATACAGTATATAATATATCTAACATACAAAATATGTGGTAATTGTTTATGTCATCAGTAAGACTTCTCTTCAATAGCAGGCTATCAGTAATTAAATTTTGGGGGAGTCAAAAGTGGAGATTTTCTCCTACATTGGGGGTCAGCATCCCTAACCCTTGCTTTGTTCAACTGTGAACTGAATTTGTTTATTTGTAAAAAAAAAAAAAAGTAGACAGTATTTTACTATTCAATCCAATACAAATCCAACTCACAAACAAATACTTTTTAACATGTATTTTACTTCGAAAATTATTTATTTTATACTCATGCATGTATTTATGCCATTAATTTTTATTTATGCAAAAATAAATGGGTTTGGACTGTGTGGATCCACTTACACTTGGATTTTTTATAGGATAGTACTGTAAATGTATTTTCTCTTCCTTAAGACTCTCTTAATAACATTTTCTTTTCCCTAGCTTACTTTATTGCAAGAATACAGTATATAATATATCTAACATACAAAATATGTGGTAATTGTTTATGTCATCAGTAAGACTTCTCTTCAATAGCAGGCTATCAGTAATTAAATTTTGGGGGAGTCAAAAGTGGAGATTTTCTCCTACATTGGGGGTCAGCATCCCTAACCCTTGCTTTGTTCAACTGTGAACTGAATTTGTTTATTTGTAAAAAAAAAAAAAGTAGACAGTATTTTACTATTCAATCCAATACAAATCCAACTCACAAACAAATACTTTTTAACATGTATTTTACTTCGAAAATTATTTATTTTATACTCATGCATGTATTTATGCCATTAATTTTTATTTATGCAAAAATCAATAATTATCTTTATTTATAGATACCATTGACAATTGCTGTAGATTATCAGAATTAATCTGGACCTGCATCTGTGTGGTTAGAGTTGTTTGAAACATGGAGGTGGGAGATAAACTAAGGTCTTTCAAAGAAAGAGATTTTTCCGTACACACATATGCATGCACAAACACACACACAAAAACACACAGTCACATATACACCTTTGAGTATATTCTGACTGAATATCCATGTATCTATGTATTTTTGGGTGTTTCTAAAGTTAAAAAGGACAGTAATTTATTTTACTCTGTCTATGCAACCTCAATAACCAGGATAAGGTCTACAGAAAAATATAAATGGCTCATGCCTCTAATTTTTTTAAATACTCACACTTTTCCATTTACTAGTGAAGATAGCAGTTCTCTGCCTTTCCGCAATGTGTGTGTGTGTATGTGTGTGTGTGTGTGCGTGCATGCGTGTGTGTGCGTGTGCATGTGGATGACCATAGACAGCAAAACACAGCTTTATTTTTCTTTAGTTTTCTTACTGACAATTCATATATGTTAAAATAGAAAAATTTGCACCAAGGTGAAGATATTCATATATAGAGAGAAAAATCCTTGTTTTTATATTATAATCCTACTATGCAAATGGATATTCCAAATAAAAATGACAGGGTAGGGGCGCCTGGGTGGCGCAGTCGGTTAAGCGTCCGACTTCAGCCAGGTCACGATCTCGCGGTCCGTGAGTTCAAGCCCCGCATCAGGCTCTGGGCTGATGGCTCAGAGCCTGGAGCCTGTTTCTGATTCTGTGTCTCCCTCTCTCTCTGCCCCTCCCCCGTTCATGCTCTGTCTCTCTCTGTCCCAAAAATAAATAAACGTTGAAAAAAAAAATTAAAAAAAAAAAAATGACAGGGTAGATGTAAGTAAGATATATCTACACAAATAAAAACATTCAAACTGTACTGGGTAGTCTTATTGTTAGCTCCCAGTAGGTTTTCCAGCCCATAATTTTGGTCTATCAGACACTTCTTATATATATTTTTTTATTCTCCTAGTCTCTCCCATCTCTTGTTTTAGTTGTTGCTGAGACAACCCAGTTCTACATGGGCTTCCATCAACTTCACAATGGTACAACCTAAGATTGCCTCATTGCAAGTTTGGGCTGTATACCCTTAGTTTTATGCCTGTAGCTTCTTGGTTCACACTAAAGCCTGAGACTTCTCAGAGCCCCCTCAGTGTCCACACATGTACAAGCTAGGTGTGTGAGAGTTAAAACTCTGTGGGTCAAACCAACGGAAGACAGGAGGCCTGTGGAGTGATCTATAGGATACAGAAACAGATTAATATATTTTCCTTCTCCTTTTGAGTATGGACAGAACTGAGAAGTAGTTGTTTACATGGCCTCTTGGAAGAGGGTGTAAGTGAAATCAACCAATCAATTGGTTGCACTTGATACAATGCGGTGGCCAGTTAAATAGTACATCATTTTACTGATACTTCCTTCTTTCTGTCTCACTTCTCATTTCTCCTCAGTCCCTCTCTAGTAAAAGTTCAAGACTTTAGTCTCTGCTTTCTGGGGAACTCAGATTAAAACTAGGATCAGAAACAACCCTCGAAGACAAAACTCATGCACGTCTAAGAATTCATTTGTTAATAATATGCAGGTTGATATCTCATGGTGTATAGTAGCTTCACAATTACTAAAGATTTGATCTACAGTTAAAATAGGATAAGGTTCAGATAGAAGGTAAGGGGCTACTTTTTACAATGGCAGTTGCTCTTTAATGTTATGGGGGAAAGATAATTATAAGAATTGTGGAGTGGCTGGCTTTTGTTAATGGCAGTGGAATCTTTTGCAGAAGAAAATAATAGACTAAAGAAAATCAAATGCCTACGGAAGTCCAGGGACCTCTACTGCATCTTTTAAGAAACTCTGTTGCCCTATAATCAGAAATCAGACTGTGCTGAATACATATCTGAAACACCTCTCCCATATCAAATCAGGTCTTTAACAGAAAAATATAGGGACTCTAAGACTTATCATGAGGCCATTTGTTTGGGGAAGGCTGAGATTCTTCATTCTCTAGATTCCCTTAAAACTGTAGGATGGTGGAAGCAACTCCTTTCCTCTTCTTCGCAGAAGCAGACTCGTTTCCCATGGAAACGATGCGATAGCCACATCTGAGGAGGTTGCCTTACAAGATGATGCTTGTTCCCCTCAGCATTTGCACCCACTGCTTCTCATTGACTTCAGGACAATAACCAGGGTAGATCTCCTAGCACAGCCATTCTGAGAAATACAAGTATTGTTGTTCAAGCCTATTTGCTTGAGGAGTTTTAGAAATTGGCTAATATATACCAGCAGGTACTGAGGGAACAGGGAACATGTTAGAATAGAAATGAGAATGTTCACCAGAAGAATACAGACTATAAAGCTGGAGAGTGGAGAATTTATTGACCCTGGAGCACTGATCCACAATTTGGGATTAAACATTCTGACAAGGATCTAGTCATAATAATCTGCTGATTTGATTCCTTAAATCTAGCCCTTGATTATGCCTTATAATACAGTATGTTTTGCTTTCAAAATCTAAAGCAGCCCACCAATCACTGTGTCTCTTTCTTAGTAGTAGGAGTCGCAAAGTGAAATAATTGTCTTTTGTTTTAGAGGACATAACTCAGTGTGCCCCCAGATACCGGGCCCTAAAACCTTCTTGAACATGGGAGGCACCTGGACCTTTTGAAGCTTTATTTCCCTCTCATTGACACAGAAGTATTTTGTTAGGGTGGCCAGAGTGATGTCCACTTCTTACCAGATATAATTTGTTTGATGTCATAAATACAGTAGACTACCTGACATTCTGTAGAATGTGAAGATGATCTTGTCCCTATAACCATATTTCTATAAAAAACCAGAGAAGATAAAATAACTCTGGGGCAATACCTTGAATCTGAACTGCTACAATTGCTACGCGAATGCAAACTGCTTTTTCCTTGCCTCTTGTTTGGGTTAAAGAAGAAAACATTTGCCATCTGATCAATAGCCTTATACCAAAATAGAGAGGCTGTGGATCTGCTCCAGTAAGGACGCATTTAGCATGACAGCTGTGACTATCTGGAGAAATTTACATTAGTCTACTGTCATTTGCCACATTCCATCCATTTTTTAAGAGCCAGATGAAGGAAAATATCACCCCTGAATCCAATGAAGGTTTGATAGTGGTACTAATCTTTGCAACACTATTCCTCCTGAGATGTTCTATTGCTTCCTATTTACTATTTTGACCAAGGGAAAGTGGGTATAGTAGGCAATTTCAGAAGCTCTCACTTGGCCTTTCCTCCATAATGATGATTCTTACTGTACCAATCAGACAGGCAATGTGAAGTTCTGGAGATACAATATATATTTATGCTGATTGTATACTCAAGGGACCAGGTAATTAGTTTCAGGGTTGAACAACAATGAATAATCACAGATTGGCACCAGTGTAACTATCCATAGTGTGGAATTCCTATAAATAGACTTGGGTCCAAACTGCATTTATGACCCCATCTCCATAATATAATCTTCCATCTAATTAGAAGAAATTGATGGAGTTTTAGGTCCTCTAGTATTGGTGTCGTCTCAAACCTTGTATCTCATCGTCTTCAAACTTTGGCTATATTCACCTCCCCTGTGCATATAGCAACTATGCAGATAACCAAAATTGGGAAAGGATTTGTGAAATCTTTACTGTTTATTTATAGGAGAGCTGTCCTTGAATAGGTGACCAGGATGCATCCAGTGCATCTATGCAATGTATGCGTTTAGAAAGAAGCATCTGCCTTGAATCCACATCAACAGGATGAAAGGCATGAGAAATGGATACAAAACAGATTGTGATGGTTAATTTATATGTCAACTTGACTGGGCCACGGGGTGCTCTGACATTTGGTCAAACATTATTCTGGGTGTGTATGTGACAATATTTCTGGATGAAATTAAACTGAGTAAAGCAGATTACTCTCTCTATGTGGGTGGGTCCTATCCAATCACCCGGAGGCCTGAATAGAACAAAAAGGCTGACATCCTCTTGCGTAAGAGGAAATTAACTCCTTCCTAACTACCTTGCTCTGGGTCATTGGTTTTTTCCCTCCTTTTGGACTCAAATGGAACATTGACTAAGACACCATCATCCTCTTAGTTGCTCATGTCAAATATTGCATATGGCCATCCTTGGTTCTCTCTTTCCCTCATACCCACATGTAGTTTATCAGCAAGACTGGTTGATTCTATCTCCAAAATATTCCTGAATCCATCTATTTCTATTTTCAAATCTTTTTAGTTCAAGCTACCTTCATCTTTGAGCTGAATTTCCATAGGAGTCTTCTACCTAGTTGCCCTTACTTCTGTTCTTCAATCAATCCATTCTCCATTCAGCAGTACAGTGTTCTTTTAAAAATATAAATTATTACATGTTCTTCCCCTATGTAAAATTCACAGTGCTTTCCCATCATGTGGAAAGTATATTTCAAATGCCTTACCCTGGCTTCCCAAGCTCTCATGGTTGGCCAGCGCATGTCCTGTCCCAATTTCTCTCCACTGTGATACTTGCTCAGCACTCTTCAGCCACACTGCTTTTCTATCTGTTCTTGACCATGCCCAACTTATTCTTGCCTTAAGGCCCTCTAATCACTTCTTCCTTGCTCTTACATGACTTCTAATCATGCAAATATCAGCTTAAATGTTTCCACCTTAATGCAGGCTTTCTTGACTACTCAATATAAAATAGCTATGCAGGCACCTGCTATCAATCTTTACTGAGTCTTTGTGGAGAAAGTATCAAAATGCTAATTAAGGCTTGACTGAGGAAGGATGTGGTCAGAGGTGTGACAGATAAATTCTAGGGCAGGAATGTTCAGTGGAGTACAGATTTAAAAAAAAGAAAACAACGACTCAACATAAGTTAGTTTCTTGAAAAAAAAAAAGTTGTCTCCAGAGAACTTTGGACAATCAGGTTAAAAAATAAGAGACATGCAGTAAATAATGTGAGCCTCAAGGAGGGCAGCAGATAATACATGTGGGATTTTAAGTACTGCTAAAAGAATAAACCTTTTCAACATGCATTGCAATGTTCAGAGACAGTCTCTGGGATCAAGAATGACTTTGTAGTTTTGTACCTATTTAATAACTTTATTACTTGGCAGGCTTTACGATCTAAATACTACACTGGACAGAAAGACAAGTTGGTATAAAAAGGATGTTATGGCCATCCTTATCAATAAATGATATTTAAGCTGATTTTAAGTTTTTCTTAAATATCGGTTGAACTATTTACACGACTCAAACTAATATTAGCCACATGGCCTAACTCCATTAAAATGCAGTGCAACTGTAACAGTAGCCAATTATTTATGAATCAGTGGAAACATCTGGAAGCTTGACCTCTTTTTTATATGAAAAGGACTTGGAGCATTTGCTGTATTTCACTATTAGTGCCACTTCAGTTATTACATGCTCTGCCAATGTTTTATGTAACTGGACTGATTTCCTTCCGACTCGTAAGGTCAGCTGCCTGTGAAGGGATTGAGTTTTCTAGGCACTACTGCCTGTGTCTATCTCCTTATGGATACAGTACCTGCTACCTATTACTCATACACAATGGAAAATATGTTATTCTAGCATTATATAGCATATTGTGTAAGCATTAAAGAGAATAAACTAATTTATTTTCCTTAACCAATCTTACCTTCATGCTTTTTAGTATTTCCAATCTTTTCCCTTTTTGATATATGCATGTCTCTGTACACACACACACACACACACACACACACACACACGCTTAAATGTTTCTTATCTGTATCTAAAAAAATACACAGGTATAATTTATTTCAGCCAGTTAAAAAAGAATGCATCTGTTTTACACCAAATATATTTCCAATGTACTTTGCATGTAAGTAGAGATGGAGAAAGTATATGTTCAAGGACTGATGACATATGCACCAACATATATACAAACATACACGTCTGCACAGGTGAATTTGCAGTTCTATCTCTGGCAAGACAGAGAATATGCAACTAAGTGGATGTATCCTACTTAGTTGGATAATCCCAAACTGCAGGCAATCAAGTTATTTGTATTTTTCTGCTAACAGATTTTGGTTGTAATTCATGTTGCATAGGCTTATTTTCATTCATGGAATATTTATTGTGAATGTTCTCTGTATCAGGCATGATACTAGACACTGGAGATAAAAATGATGAATAATAGATAGTCTGTGGTTCTAATGGGCTTCAGCCTTTTCACGTGTTCTAAACACAGAGCAGCACAGCACCAGGATGAAATGTTTAGGGAACTTAAATGGGAGATAGGAGTAACTGTTCTGACATTAAAAACAAATATAAACAAACAATCAAAACAAACTGCCAGTTTAGTACTAAATCTGATTAGTTCCCAAAGCTCCTATATTTTCTTATCAGGGTGAGGGCATGGAAAACTGAGAACTCTGGAGGATAGAGCATAGTTTGTCCCCTGAAATCGCAAGAAAGGACACATATCTAGTGTCTGTCTTAACCCCTTATCTATTCCTGGCAGCTTCTTGGGCTCTTGTTGGTATGATTTCTGCCACATAATGCCACCGCTCTGGCAACTGATGATTGGATCAGCAATTTGACTCTAAAACCATTTTAGATGGAAGATTGCAAGGGAGCCTGTCCCTAGAGCCCTAACAAGCACGTTAAGCCTCCAAAGGTCCCTAGGCATCTTGCTCCCTAAACTGAAGGTGATTGACTGACCCCAAACCCCTTTTCCCTTGGAGGGTTTGAATTGGAGGTATAAAAATACAGGCAGCAGCTGGCAACAGTAGAGGGCTATAGAAAGAAGTTGAGAGTTACACTGAAAGAAGGCATTATGGGGAAGTCACCAGCCTATGGAATCCATGTGATTTGAAGACAGACGGGAATAAAATGGGGGAGGTGGTAGAATAATAAGCAAGCCAAGAGAACTGAAATAGAGAAAAGGAGATTAGACTAGTGTTACTGGGCAGAGGCAGGCATGCTAACGTGGAGACAGAAAATAGCTGAGTCATCTTAACTGCAGGACTCCGGAGTAGTGAGCAATGAATGCCTGCTTTGAAGATGAGCCTCATGGGTCCTTTGGCTAGCCAGGGGGGGAAACTTTAATTAAGAAGTAAGCATGAGCTATGATTACCACACTCTTTCCACAGAAATAAAAGCGTCAGATAGTCTTTCTCCCATAGTAAGCCCAAACACCTAAGAGAAACAGATCTTTGAATAAATCGCATGGGAAAATGGGTCCCCTAAAGAGTAAAACTTTTCTCCATGATAAATTACATCCGCAAAACGTCTATTTGTAAAATTAATCTGGCCAGAATTTTGACAAGTTGTCAGGATTCCTTAAATGTCCCTGTCTTTAGAAGCAAACAAATTGGGTAATGGAGGACCCATGTGGTCATGTGGTAATCATAACTCTGAATGCGGAATCATTTCATTCAACTCCTTTTCCCCACAGGGGAAAGAAAGGCTCCAAAGGTCTCTAGGCATTTTGCTTTGTGAGTGCATGTATTTCAGTGAAAACATCTATAAAGCAAATCCATTCTCTTTCATGATAAAATCAATATTCTGTAAAAAAAAAAAAAAATGGAAATAAACTTCTTGACTATGGAACAATGTTCCTTAAAGACAACATCAGGAGGGAAGAGATACACCTAGGGTATACTCTGTTGAAGGGTGTACAAGAGAAGCAGGATGTTGAAAGGGTGAGGCCGATTTCCTTTGTGAGATCCCACTGTACACCATCCAAATGCATTTCTCCTTTTCAGCTTGTATGGCATCTAATAGAGTTGGGTTATGCCACATTTCTCACTTTCTCTCTTCCAATAAATGAATTGTCACAGTTTCACACCCAAGCCCAACCCTCACTATCTTTAATGGGAGAAAGTGAGGCCCTGAATACTCACAAGCAAGGAATAGAGCACCAGAGCTCCTATTTTATCCTTGATAGCATCTACCTTTCTTTATGAGACTTGGCTATAGGATTGCTAGGATGGTTTCTTCCTTTCTTTATATTCCTTGATTTCTCTCATTAAGCATCAATTAATGGGCAGGCATAGGTTTTCTATAATCTCTTATACTCAAGAGAAATAGTGAAAATGAAGATTCAACACATTTTAGGGTATAGAGAAAGGAAACTAATGACAGTTTGCTTTCCTTCTGTAAGTAATGTAGGAGGCAAAGTTAACCACACAGAGAAAGGTTGGGATAGGAATGGGTAATAAAACTGGGAATTGCTACTGTGAAAATATGGCAGGGAATCAACTAGAGATGAATAAGAAAATTGCAATAAGGGTCCAAGAGCTGATGGATAGCATGCCTTATTACAGTGATTTTCACATTTTTTCCCTTCAAGTCATGACCAAATGTCCTTTGGCAGAAGTCCATGTTTGAGGATGGGAAAATTTACATCTTTATTTTCAGTAACCTTGAACTGAAATTTACATTTCCTTCAATTGTGAATATAGGCCACAAACCACATTAGTATTAGTAGTTCTTGTGACATTTTACCCAATTGAAATATTGGATATTTTCATATCATATTAGAGTTACAATATTTCACATATCATCTATTATGCTCCAATGGTATCACTTTTTATTAAAAGTTATTACAGAAGAACGTATATTACAATTTCATTTTTTAGATAACTGTATTTCAATACAATTAGTTTCCTTTGTATTCTATTTTTTTAATTTAAATTATTTTTAGAAAGATCCTATTGTGTTCCTAGGCTTTATTAAGTTACCAAAGGGATTCATAGCATATAAAAGGTTAAGAATGTCTGTTCCTTGGTGTCTCAATATTTGCCATTCAAAATATAACACTTAAGACTAAGGAGGATGGGATACAATAGAATGAAATATTGTTACTGAAATGGGAAGAAAATATAAGCAATTACTTAGGCTCATCAGCTACTATGAGATGCTGCTTTTTTTATGTCAAAATCTTAAATATTATGACTTAAGTGGTATTTTTCTTTTACAAATGCCCAGGACTTTTGTTACAGTCAATTAAACCTGTCTCATTTATCCTCTCTAACCTTCAGTCAGAATCCGCACATAATGTAGCATTCATATTTTAACACTGGGTGTCCAACAGCATGATTTAAGGCTGATGAAGGCTTTTCTGTATGGGTACTTTGTTTGCTGAATACCCATGGATGCCATTTACAAGTCCTGTGGTTGCTAGCATCAGGGATTTTTGTAGGTAAATATTGATTGTGGACCTTTGATTTTTTACGGATTGATAAATCAGGGCCTAAATGAGGTGACTGAAGAAGACTGACAATTTAACATCAAAACAGGATTATAATACTCTAATGGATATCTGTTCCTCTTTGCATTCTCCGTGTCAATTCCCCTTCCCCATCAATTAAGAAAAAAATTGTTTGAATGTTTATTTATTTTTGAGAGAGAGACAGACAGAGAGAGAGTGGATGAGGGGCAGAGAGAGAGGGAGACACAGAGTCCAAAGCAGGCTCCAGGCTGTCAGCACAGAGCCCAACTTGGGGATGGAATTTACAAGCCCTGAGATCATGACCTGAGCCGAAATCAGATGCTCAACAACTGAGCCACCTAGGTGCCCCTCACACATCAGTTTTTTAGGAAAGCAACCAACCTTTTATTTTATTAAAACATCCTCCCCCTTTTAATTCCTATGAATGATTCAGTTGGGGCTGGCCCCTTCCCCAGTTTCAGGAGTGGTGAGTACATAACTGAGGTGAATCAGAGCATTCTGTTCTCTTTTCCATTGTGTTGTCATAGGGAGAGGCATAAATTATCGAAGCAAATAAGGCTCATTTTGAGAGACATTCATTGGAACTATTGAGAAAAAAATTGGTGTTGAGAGATTATATGAAGCCTGGAGCTGTTGGCAGCCATCTTTCCACCATGATAGCAGAGCCTGCCAAAGAAATGAAGTTACAGAGAAAAGCATTCCTCAGACAGGGTAAGAGCCATTTTCATTCTTGAGACCTAATTAGAGTGTTGCATCTAGCTGTGCCTGAAGTCAGCATGTGGGTTTTCATTTCTGTGCTCCTAACCATGTGAATCTAAGTATATTAAGTCACTTTAAGGTTCAGTTACCTGGAACAAAATGAGTGTGGACTAACAGACACTCTTGCTAACTCTAAATTCTAATTAGTTTGGGAAGTTATTATTAACTATGAAATACTTATTAGTGATGCATAAATTAGTCCAAATAAGAATAGCAGCAAAGGAAAATTATTTCCTAGGTCTTAAAAATCTTGTTTTAAATTAAACCATGACTAAGCTATGGAAAGAGGGGGAAAAAAAAAAGCTGGATATTTCAGGTGATCAAGAAATTGTATGTGTTAATTACTTGAAGAGATTCTGCATTTATCCTCCAGATGCCATAATTTCTAAACTGACATGCTTTCATCATTTGTACACTTTGTAGTTGAAGAACCTAATCAATCTTCCTCCTGGATTTGTATTCCTATAGAAATGATGGCCTGTTCTAGGACAGCCAGTGTCGCTTGGCCTATTGTACTGAAGAATAAATGAGTAAGAGTCTTGATTACCTTACAAATAAATCTGGTTAACAGTTATATTAATTAAAATGCCTGGTTCTGCGGCTATTCTGAACTATTTATACGTGATTTAATTCATATCAGCAGCTAATTTGTATTTAATGCAAACTAATGGGTTTTATGTAAATGGAGCATGTGGCAGTCTATTTAAAAAACAAATTATCTCTAGTTTCATTTCAGTTATTTTAATTAAATTTAGAGTGTGTGTGGTGGTGGGGGGGGTGAAGGGAAAAGGGATGTGCTATATATGAGGTGATGATTAAATCCAGTTTAATTCTACAGAATAAGAAACAAGCAATTCTCTCAACAGTCACATTGGCCCTTTCATAAAGTTTAGAGAAGTCAAGAGGGTTAGTATACAGAAAAGCCTCTAAGATTCTAGGTGGCATGTTTCTTAAGAGCGCTTGTAGAAATAAGTTTCTCAAATTTTTGTTTTTTAATTTGGCTCATAGTTATTTTATGCCTTAAATGCCTACTATATACATATATTTTCCTTTCTTTGATTTGGAAATTTTGAACCCATTTATAAACTGGTTAACTAATGTTTCTTTACTTGACAGCCAATAGCTTAAACTTATGGGATCCTATTTTAACTACAATAAAACATTCTCCAATCTATAGTTTATACATTTATAAATTATCTTTGGTCTTTTTTTTATTCCAAAGAGCATTTTTTTCTCTATTTTTCCCCTAATTTTGATATGTGTTCTATAGCTAAAGAGAATTTTGGCACATTCTTCATAATTTTTGCCATTTGGTCCTAGACTAGAACCATCTCTCAACTTGTAAAATTCAGTTAATTTCAAAGTTGATGTACTTCCCATTCTTTTTCTTGCATTATGGTTACTTTTTTCTGTGTTTCTATTCCCTGCTTGCTAGATCATAAGCTTTTTTTTTTTTTTAAGAATAAGAACTATTTTTTCCATTTCCACACAATCAATATGATTTTGTTGCATTTCATAGCCATTTAATCAATGTTGCTTGAATGATATCTCCTAAAAAACAAATTATTCAAACCACTAAATGACATCTTCCAAAATCTCCATTTTCAACAACAACAAAAAATAAAACATAACTCTCCTCCCTCTCATGCTATTGGTTACAAGATAAAAACTAAACTCAACAATATGATCAATCTAGTTTTCCAAACCCTATCTCCAATATTATCTCAAAAATTCACACACCATTACCTCTTAGGAGTGGTACTAGTGTTATGGTAACATAATGAAGGATCACCTATTGGTCTCTGGGAGTTGGGAAAGCCTCCAAGTGAAGGCAGTGATTGATCTCAGGCTTGAAGGAATTTTCTAGGGAGACATGGGGAAAAATGGGTTTTCATGATGCAAAATAACACATGTATTCCTCACATAAAATGGTATAGCATTAATCCCAAAGAACACATTATGTATTTGAATGGAACTGTCTCCTTAAGAAAATATTTTAAATCATCATCTACCTTAAAAACTTTTTCCAGTTTTTTACATTTGTAAAATCTCAGCCCCTCTTTGAAATACCCTGGATTCCCACCCCCCTTGAATATTTTGGTGTAATCTAAAACTTTAACGTCAAACATTAAAATAAGTTTTAGAAACAGTGTCATTGGTACATATCCACAATTCTAGAATATTGTCACAAGCTCGTACAGGAAAAGATAATCAATTTTTAAACTCATGTTTCCTTGTCACCAGTGACAGAAACAGCAAATCCAAACAATTGTTTGTGGATGTTAATCCTGGTCAGATTGATCAAATGACTGCCTCTCCACTTTCACTGGTTGTCTGGGGAGCGTTGACTTTCCTATATGGCAGATATAATGACTTCTGTTTTAATTCAACTGCCACCAATTTGGAGCCATATACAATAACGCCAGTCCTCCAGAGAAATTTTAACAGATATAATTAGCCATATTTGAAATATAAGAACATTCACTCAGTCAGAATGATTGGAAATCCATTTTTTTTACATGAAGTTAGATTCTACAAGTTATTTAATTAATTGCATCATAATTCACTTCAGGGACATCATAACTATTCAGATGGCATAGTAAATGTTTCGTTGGGTACTATAAGGTTGTTACCAAAATAGGTTAGTCTCATTGGTTCTTCAAAAGGAGACACACAATGGAAACCTCCTGTGGTGTAGAGGAACTACCTCATCAAGTAAGCCCAATACATATGCAAATTGTAATTTATACAAAAGATACCAAAAGGGAGGTAGTTCCCTGAAGAGGCAGAAGGAAGAGAAAACCCACTTCAGAGAGCTCACGGTTATATCCTTTCTCTAAAGCAAAAAGTAATTTACTAAAATAGCATTGTTTGTGCAGTTGCAAAATCTCTCTTCCATAGCCCTCCCTTTCAAGCCCTTCTCCCCTCTCAACTTAGCTACATTAGCCTTCCACATCGATTCAATTGGCAGGTGATTTATCAGGCCAGCATTTCATCTTCCCTATAAAGGCAAAACGTGCCCTGTTCCTGGGTGCTACAACGGGGAACAGACGAATGTTCCTTTGATGCTGCAAGGACACCAGACTGATAAAATTTGCTCCTGCATTGAACTTGACATGGAGGTGGAGTGCTTTAACTTTTAAAAGTCTGCTCTGTAACTCTCAGAATAACTGATGACCCTCATTGATATTCACATTTCAAATGCAGATAAATCTTCTCTGTTATTTTTTTCCTCGATTCGAGGTCTAAAATTTTCACCTTCTACACATGCACACCCTGTTATCTCAAATTGACAAAATCTTCCTACTTGCTGAGTCACTCAGTCCATCCAGCTACTTATTCATCTATCTGTCCTTATGCAATGGAATGGAAACATATTGCTATTTAAACCAAAGTCACCTGCGTTTGCTCCCACCCACTAGAGAGTGGGATGATTTATAACCGAGAGAAGATTTTTTGTTTACAAAAGTGCCGTAGTCCCTCCTCCCCATACCTGAGTGAGGCAAAGAAGAAGAAAATGCATAAGAGAATGAGAAGAATCTGGAGCTCAAAGGCATTGCAGGAACTAAGAACGGGGTACCTACCAGCAATGCCACTTCCCAGGTGAGTGACTTGTGCAGCCACCCAGGGCCCTGTGTCCAGAAGGGCTCCACGCTTGGCTTAACGTTCTGCTGTCACTATCTTGAAATTCTTAATAGTTTTTGAACAACAGAACTGCATTTTTATATAGCACTGGACCTGCAAATTATGTAGCCAGTTTTGGATAGAAACACTCCATTTTCTTTAATTTAGCCCAAATTTTGAGTTAAATACAGTGAAGTATTGCCAATCCAAGGTCTTACGCCTATTTCCAGGGGTGAAGTAACGTAGCAAATATTATGTGAAGCCACTTAGTAGCAGTAATGACTCTTATGTCCTATCGCTCTGTTTTTCAGACACTAGGGATGGTTCATTTCGTAGATTGGGGTTAATTTATAGAATTAGCATGTATTTAATTAGACCGAGACTTCTACTTCTCACCCCTCCCCCAACCCTTATGCGTTTGTCCTGTGTGTTTTTCTAGGAAGCTGGTTTTCATAATGAGGGCTTGTAGGACATGGTTTTACTTAATATAGACTACCTTAAACCTGAGTCGTATTTTTTAAATTTCTTTTTACAAATCTGAACGCTTCCTTGCGGTCAGTCTGATGAGGCTTGAGGAGGCAAGGCTGCAGTAATCTCACGGAAGGTAGCTGCTCTTACCCATCTCTCTGCCTTCTGGGCTGCAAAAGTCAGTCTTCAAGGTCCCAAATGCCAGATACTCCCTTCACTAACGTCTCTTAAAGCTAGGCAATAACATTTATCAAATCCTGGCTAATGGAAGCTGAGGGAAAAGGGCTTTTGGAGGCTTTGAGGAAGGGTTTTTTTTGTTGTTGTTGTTGTTGTTGTTGTTTTTTTTTATGATAGGAGAAACTTATCCACATTGCTCGTCTTTAGATATGGTTGTATGATCACATGATGCATGGAGTTACAGCAGAATCTTGTGATAATGTGGGAAAAGCCATGAAAATGGAAGAGAGGAGAGGTGGAAAGCGCATGGGACATCGATGAAGCCACTTTGTTGCTGAATTAAGCAAGGCTGAAACAACCTACCTCTTCAGAATATTTGTAAACTTAAGCAGGTGGTTCTCAAAGCGTGGTCCCTGGATCAGCAATGTTGGCATTGCCGAGAAATTTGTTAGGAAAGAGAATTCTTGGGTCCTGCCTCAGATTACTGAAACAGAAACACTGGGGATGAGACCAAGCATTCTGTTATAACAAACACTCTTGGTCATTCTGATGCATACTCAAGTTTAAGAACTACTGCGTTAAGTTGCATTTTGTCAGCTATTCTGTTCATCGTAATTCAAACAATCTCAACTATATTATAAGAAACTGGGACACTTTATTTACTTATTTAAAAATTGTTTTTACATGTTTACTTATTTTTGAGAGACAGAGACAGAGTGTGAAGGGGGGAGGGACAGAGAGAGAGGGAGACACAGAATCTGAAGTAGGCTCCAGGTTCTGAGATGTCAGCACAGAGCGCAATGTTTGGCTTCAACCCACGAACGGTGAGATCATGGCCTGAGCTGCAGTCGGACGCTCAACCTACTGAGCCACCCAGGCGCCCCAAGATTGGGACACTTTAAAATATGACTTTTAAAAGATCATATTTTCTCTTAAAGTTATATTTTGGCAACACCCTATTCCTGCAATTAGAAATAACTTAGTGTTTAGTGAACACAAATAGTTTAACGTCTTATCACTTCGCTCATAACATCCATCTGGAGAATTATCATGACCTTCAGATACAAAGTTGATTTATATTATTATTTGCCTTATAAAAATGACACAGTAGACAGAAGGGACAGTAGAGCCTCTTTTTCTTCCTTGTTTTGTCCGTGTGTTGTTATTCAATTTTTTTGTGCCAGACTAAGTGGAGTTATAGGCTGTATTATCTAGTTTTAACTACATGAACTTTCACAAAATAAGGGATTTAAGATACTCCTATAAAGAAATTGCAGGTTGAAGGAATCATAAATAATGTAGATACAGGTGAAAATAGTGGTGTTGCTGCTTTCCACTTGGTTCGTGGGCATTTTGCCAGCCTTGTTAGAAGAGAAAACAAGTGTGTTCTAAAATGACACTATGGGAAGTTGCCAAATAGTATTTAAAATAATCAGGAAGATTTACGCATACTATTTTTAGTGCTAACCCTCACTCTAAGTGGATATTTGCCCAGAGATGGTAGTTAACGATAGCTATAGCCCTATCTGGAACTATGTTTATTATCCACACCACACACCACTACTGTTTTATTTTTTACCGATTTCTAAAGTTTTATTTTGCTACTGATTTTATTCTTGTTTTTAACTGATAGAGGGTATTTAATTAAAAAAAAAGTAGATAGGCTGTTGATTCAGAATGAGGTCAAAAAACCTTGCTTTTCATACTAGGATTTCTGGCATCTGAGCCCAATCTGCTTTTCAGTCATAATTTTCCTTTATTCTTCCTTCAAGCTCTGTGTGCTTTTGCTACTCTGAAGGAGCTGCTCACTCTTCTCCGTGCCCAGCTCTACACACTTTCTCAAACTAATCTCAGCCAGGAGTCATTTCACCTTCCCTGAACTCTCATAATGAGAGTTGATACTTTATAGCCTTTTAAGTTCTTTGAGGGCAGAATTCATTATCCGATTCATTTTACATCCCCCATAATGCATAGGATGTGGATTCCAAGAAGATGTGTTAGTAGAAAGTAAGAAAGGAGAGAAGAAATAGCAACTGTGTGAGCAAAGAAATAGGTTTTCACCTTTCCTGTCTGAAGGTTCAGGTTGATGGGGAGTCACCAAGCTATTCAAATTAATTCCTTTAATCATCTCATTTTGAAGGTATACTTCTTTTTACGCTATATTTCATGACTAGAGTAAGCTTAAAGTATCACTAGGTTTCTGTCTTTCTGTCATGTAGTGACATGTGAAATATTACTTTATTCATAAGGCTATCCCCAGATGACAGAAACTACTGAACTACAGCAAACACAGAAACTTGAGAGGCAGCAACGCATGGGGCATGGACATTTTATGCCATCAGACCTAGGTGACAGTCCCTGCTCCATTGCTTACTAAGTGTGCACGTGCAACTCTTCTCTGAACGCTTTCCCCTTTAATGTTCTCATCTTTAAAATGGCTATATGCATTCAAATAAGTGATAAATGTAAGAAACTTAGCATGGTCCCTGGACATAATAAATGTCTTATTTGCTACGAATGGGAAATCTTGTTTTCCTCTACTCACAACACTTCTGACACCAAATGTGTGGGTTTTTTTCCCCCACAGCAATGAATTCTCCAACTCCCTTGACATAACCTGGGTGTCCTCTGATTTAGTTATGACATTAACTACTAGGAGTTAGTGCAGACTTCACAGGGTAAGGGGTCAGTACCACATGACTGCCTTGCATTTCAGATGCCAGTCATAAGTCAAAGGTTGTCAATCGTACTTCTGACCAATAGGCTATAAATCGAGAGTTCCCTTAACCTTGCCCTTGGTTTTAATGATATGTTATAATGGCTCAGATACTTCAAAGGAATATTTATTTATGTTTAATGGTTTATTATAAAAAAATATAATGAAGGATACAGATGAGCAGTCAGAAGAAGAGGTACATAGGATGAGATGTGCAAGGGTCCTGAATTCAGGAACTTCTGTCCTTACGGATTTGGGGTGCACCAGCCTCACAGTGTACGGATATGTTCACCAACTTGAAAGCTCTCTGCCCACTGTAGCATAGAAAATTTTTATGGAGGCTTCATCATGTAAGCATGATCAACTTCCAATTTCCAATGCCTCTCCTCTCTCTCGAGGATGAAGTTTGCAGGTGAAAGTTCCAAGCTTCTAATCATGCTTGGTCTTTGTGGTTACCAGCCCCCATCCAGGAGCCTAGCAAGAATTGCCTCATTAGAACAAAAGATGTTCCTAACACCCAGAAAAATCCAAAGCGTTTAGGAACTCTGTGTGAGACACTCCTATCACTTCCATCACTCAGGAAATTTTAAGGGTTTTAAGAGCACTGTTTCAGGAACTTGGGACAGAGAACAAATACATATTTCTTATTATGTCACAGCTACCTCTTATTATTAATCATTCTTCCCATTTCATGTTTCCTTAAGGACTAATTATGATAATATGTATGCATAATATACTTATTTTTCTAAATTCTAAAGTTAATTAATTAGCATTGGTACAACTATCTTACATTTCATTCATAGCCTAATAATTTTATGCTTTGATTATTTTCTTATACTTTATAACATGAATCATTTCCTATAATCAAAGTTTTAATTTACAGTTTAAATCCTTTTCAACATTCATTGAATTGGGCATTTAACATTCTGGGAGGTGGAAAAGAAACTTTATATACTTGCAAATAATAGAAGTTAAATTGAAAGGAGAACTATAAAAATAAGGAAATGGTATCAAATAAATAATGCCAGAAATTCCTCATATCTTAAAGATACCAGTTCTCAGATCAACTTTCCATTGAGTGTCCAATAAAATGAAGAAAACAAAAAACAAACTCATACCAATGCATACATATCATTGTGTAATTTGAACCACTAAGAGTAAAGAGGCATTTCCAAAAGATTCAAAATGTTGTGTGAAACTGGTCTAATACAAATGATAGGATATCAAAATGTCATTCATTTTTCTCTCAATGCTAACCTGTTTCCAAGAAGTTCTTGAAATAATGTCTCTAATATTCTAAGAAAAGATGGTTTTCATCCTGTAATACTAAAGTCAGGCTATCAATCAGCTGTGAGAGAAGAAGAAACATAATCTTAAAAATGTATGGACTTAATAATTTAGTCCTCATGCAATCTGCCTTAGAAAGGTTCTAGAGAATGTATCTAAGAAATATAAATGATAAACCCACAGATGTTAAAAAAAACGTGCTATCTAGGAAAAAGTCTCCCTAATAAAATGAGGAATTGAAATTCCAGAGTGACAGCTGTGTTTCAGACACAGGGAGAAGTAATCCTTCATATTAGAGCAGGTGGTTAGAGGGCTGCGTGGAAGAAGTTCAAGTTTTATGAAGTATTTGGGTATTATGGAAAATTATTACTAGGCATTTGACAGCTTTGATGGAACATTTGGACAAATATCAGCAATAGACACAGAAAACAAAGAAAATCTTAAAAGGCAGTAATGTACTCTAAGAAAAAAAGCTTGTATTGAGAAGAAAACATAAATCACTTGACATAGCAATAAATAAAGCCTTTACAAGACTGTAATTATATAAAAATTGACTAATGATTTCACCAAACATTATGATATTACAATATTGGAATGTTGTGGGAGAGGAATTGGGAGTGGTGATGGTGAAATAAGAGAATTTAAACATCAACAGGAAGTCAATAGTTGCTGCCAAAGCCAAATAAAGACCTACAAGTATTAAATATCTTACTTAGGACAATGGTGATGAACACTAAAAGAAACAAAAGAGTTGAGAGCCTTTAGGTGAGAGAATCCTGGGACTGGCTTTTTCCATCCCTCCTTCTCTTCCCCTGCTCCCCAGTTCCAAGTTAGTTGCCTGCCTGGGACCAGTAGGGAACTCCATATGTGTGAGGTCTCTCACTTTCCTGAGGTCTTGAAGTGTCGTGCACTCTATTGTCTTTGAGCCAAACGGTACTTTGGACTTTCTGCGTTAGAAACCAGAGATGAGGCCCTGAGGGCAGCTGATTATAAGAAAAGCTTTTTCAAGCCAACTGTGGACCCAAGGGACAGTTGGATGTTGAGCTATACTAGTGTATGGGTATCGCAGATTCCCAGATAACTGGTAGAGAGTTGAGTCAGTGAGCTGAGCCTCCACTACTCATGAAGCTCTAAGAGTGTAGAAAGACTGCCAAACCAGTGATTACTTATATCTGTCTGTGGCTTTGAAATGGGATAAAGTGATGAATGACATTTTACCTTTCATACTATACACCTATAGGAGTCCCACCATTTAGGATATCATAACAATGAGTTGTACCCCCACTGAGCTGCCACCCAACCCAAAGAAGCCACCATCTGAGAGGTCTAGCAAAGAGAGAACAATCAGGTTGAAACACCCAGCTACAAGACCAGCGAAATAAAATGCCTGAGGAGATATCTGGATACCTGAATGAATACGGTAATTTGGAAAAGCCAAACATACCAAAAGTAAAACTTTCTGGAACTTATAAACAAGATATGTAATTTAAAAATATTAGTCTCAGTCCAATCAGTTTTTGATCATTGCTAAGACTCAAATTAATGTCCTTGATAAGAGAGCTCTGGAATTACACAGAAACAAGTGACAAACACTATTTCTGCTTCTCAACATTGACTAGACCAGTGTCAGGGTCCCACTGCAAGGGATGGAAAGTGTAGATCCTGTCAAGTGCCTGGAGAGAAGGGTAAAGATCCCATGAGTGAACAATGAGAGTGGCCAATGCACCTGTGGTCAGAGGAAAGATTCTAACTAAAATGAACATGAACAACCCCCCCTCTCCATAAAGGAAATATTAGTGAAATAATAATGACATAAGATATAGATGTACACTGCAATATAGAGATAGAAATATAATGATTAAGGATAGACTTCCTGGAAATATGTAACACAATAAGATTGTTTAAAACAGACAAGACATTCTGTGAGAGAAATTCTAATCCAGACTAACTGTGAACACTACCACTTGAAGTTTGGCAGGAAGGAGATAAAAACATGCCAAATGTTTCATTCATCATGAGGAGGAAAATAAAGGGGCACCTGGGTGGCTCACTCAGTTAAGCTTTCCACTCTTGATTTTGGCTCAGGTCATGATCTAATGGTTGTGAGATCGAGCCCTGCGTCATGCTCCATGCTGATAGTATGGAGCCTGCTTGGGATTCTCTCTCCCCCTCTCCCTCTCTGCCTCTCTCCCTGCTTGCACACATGCTCATTCTGTCTCTCAAAATAAATAAATAAAAGGGGGAAAAAGAGAAGAAACCCTACTTTAAAGGTTTTATTCTATGGAAGGAAGAAATAAAGCAAAGCAAGATGGGAATTGAAACATCATTGTGAGAGAGGCAGTGAGTACACATGAGGAAAATTGGTTAATGTAATAGTAATAGAATGAATAATAGTAGAATCATGTGTGTTTAAGAAAGTAATGATACAAAACATTGCTGTAGAAAGGAAAAAAATCTTCAAACTAATTGGGAGGAGAAACCTAGAACAGAAATCAGTAAAACAGCCAGCAAAAAGTAGGTCAAGAATAAAATAAAATAAAATCTAAAATAATTAAGAGTAAATTAAAATAAAGTCAAATATATTATTAATTACACTAAATATGAATAGACTGAAAACTATCCATTAAAAAAACAGACATAGATTACAACTCAAAGCAAAATCTAGATGTGTGTGTTTGCAAGGAAAATGCTTAAAACAATAATAATAATAATAATGATAATAATATTGATAAGAAGAAGAAGAATCATCATCATCATCATCATCAATATCAGGAAGAAGAGGAGGAGGAGGTGAGGAAAGAAAAAGCAGAGAGATGGACAAAGAGGTACAAGGTATTTGAAAGCAAAAGAAATTTAAAAATGGTAAAGTTATTTTACAAGTTGGAATTTACAATTAAAATCATTAAAGAAGATTTAGAGGGACAATATACACATTAAAACTCCTAAGAAGTAGTGGGATATATGCAAAAACTGCAGGGAACTTCAATTATGTAGCTTTTCAATTATGTAGCTTTTAAGTACCATTTTATTTTTTCAAATTATAGTAATATATTTGATAAACTTAATTTTTAATTCTTTTTTTTTTTCAGTGTTTATTTATTTTTGAAAGAGAGTGAGTGAGCAGTCAGGGGAGGGGCAGAGAGAGAGGGAGATCAGAGGATCTGAAAATACAGAATCCCACGCAGGGCTCGAACCCATGAACCATGAGATCCTGACCTGAATCAAAGTTAGATGCTTAACCAACTGAGCCACCCAGGTGCCCGTGATATACCTAAATATTAATTTAAATCCATGTCTGTGGAATATTCATTTCTCTGAATGAAGGGAGAAATATAGGAGGCTATTGCCTATGATAATGCTGTATATTTTCTGGAAAGTGAGTATTTTAATTTGTTTCCCTCTGAGTAGATTAATTTATTAACTTTTTCTTCATTCACTCTTACTTGCAAATAAACATATAGATTTCACAGGGGCGCCTGGGTGGCGCAGTCGGTTAAGCGTCCGACTTCAGCCAGGTCACGATCTCGCGGTCCGTGAGTTGGAGCCCCGCGTCAGGCTCTGGGCTGATGGCTCGGAGCCTGGAGCCTGTTTCCGATTCTGTGTCTCCCTCTCTCTCTGCCTCTCCCCCGTTCATGCTCTGTCTCTCTCTGTCCCCAAAATAAATAAAAAACCGTTGAAAAAAAAATTAAACAAAAACATAGATTTCACAAAAAATAATTAAGATTATGAACATTTCATAAAAATTTGTGTTAAGCTTACTTCAAATGAGAAATAAAAGCTTAAAATCATTAGATTTATGACAAATTGGTGAGTAATTGTCTTTAGAAAGAATCTCATTTCAAGAGGAAAAATATTCTCTTGATAAAAGGACACACAATTTCTTTTATTTTAAAACTGCTGTTTATGTTTGTTTTAAATTTTTATTTCTGTGGGCAGTCTCTTAAAATCCCTGTAGACATTAATGAAATTCTGGACCTGTTTCTAGTCAGTGTGTGCTATTTTGTCAATGCTTCTTTTTAAGCAACTTACATTTCCCTGAAGTAAACCAAGTTGCTACAAAATGGATGAATTGAGAGAAGACCTAGAACATTTTGGTTTTCTTGCCAGACCCATTTTAATTAAAAGCTTTAACAACATTCTTTTTAGGAGATATGTGGATGAATTCATGGGAATCTAATTTGGTTCTTATTTCCCTTTACGACTTTCTTTTTCAAAATTCTTCTGTTTTACATAATCATTTTTTTAAAATGTAATTTTATCAAATTCAAACTGATTTAATGAGGATGTTAATTGGAATTATGTTAAATTGGAGGAAATTACCATATTCATAACACTCATTATTCCCGTCAAGAATTTTCTGTATCTCTTATATAGTCAAACCTGTTTCATATTTTTTTAGCAAAATTTGATACTTTTCTCTATACATTATTCACATATTTTTATTTATTTTATATTTTTAAGTTATCTTCTTAAGGGTACTTTGTGAATTGTTATTGCAAATTTATTAGATATATTTTAGATTTGTAATATTAGGGTTTTTTGGTCTATTATCTCAATAAACTTGCTTTTTAAATCTAATTGTAGCTTAGTATTTTATTTTAGGCTTTCTTGATAGACCATAAATATTAAACATAATAACAAATTTGACTTTATAAAGTTTGCATCTATTATTTCTATTTCTTTTCTTATTCGTTGGATAGAAGGGGGTTAAATAGTAATTAGCATGACAGGCATCCTTATTATGAAACTTAAAATATTATTAGAAAAGCCTCTAATGTTTGTTCATTAATGTGTTGTTTGTTCATTTAAGATAGATATTCCATAGCATTTTTTTAGGGAGTGCTCATCTATTCCTATTTTACTAAGAATATTTCTTGGGATTATGGTCAAGTTTCATCAAATATCTTTTGAGTATCTTTTGAAATGATCATATAGCTTTTCATCTAAATTTTATTGGTGTTATAAATTATACAAAAACATTTGTATAGGGAAAAATTTGTTTAGGGAAAAACCTTATTTGGATGTGGTGAACTAATTTTTAATAAATTATTAAATTCAATTTTGGTGTTTTATTTGGCATTTTTATGTATGATAATTGTGGGGATTCTAATTTTGTCAGAAAATCCACTAGAGTAAGATATAAAATATATTACCATAACACAACATCTCATAACTTTCAAAGTCTTCTCCAATTGTTCTTTACCATTTCTTATTTTAAGAAAACACATTAAAATATGTTTTATTTTCATTTATAAAACACCTTCATTTATATTACTAATTAGTTGCTTATATTAAGTTGTTTAAATAATTTTATAGTTTTATTTTCTTATTGTTCACTTATAGTTATGTTATTAACATCTTGACTTAGTGTATTATGGTATAAAAATGTAGTCACATGTTTTGCATTCTTTGGATTCACTGACTTTATTCTTTATGATCAATAAGTCATAAATCCTAAAAATTGTTTCATGTTACTAAAAAATTGTGTATTCTCTATTTATAAGATGTATACATGCATGTATTATCAATTAAACTTTACTGTCTATATTATTTCATTTGATTTTTTGTATTTTTTTTTTTACATATTTTGCCTTCTTCATTTGACTAATTATGTGGGTTTAAAAAGCACTATACTTGCTTTTTTCCTGCTTTTTTTTCTTATGTAGTTCCTTTTAAGTAATAGTATTCAAACCACCTACTTCTAAGAAAATAGATTATTCTCATATGTCTATTGGGAATGTCATATACAACAAAGCTCAGACAATAATTGTTGGAAAAGGCAGGGAAGCCATGATAAATTGTAATTAACACCATCAACTTTAAAATGTGAGATAAATTCAATTAGTAAAAATGTTCAGAAAAAGATAGTATTTTGAAAGAATTATAAAGATAAAAGAGCATATAAAAGTGAAAAATAACACAATTAATAACATTTTCCTCTGCCATAAAAAATAATTTGTTTGTTAGTGGATTGTTATAATGGTATGTATTTTTGGGAATTAATTAAACTCAAAAGTCCAAATTCAAATGTAAAAGTCAAATAAATATTTGAATTATCTTCTAGATATATTTCTACAATTTTAATTTTTGGCTCAAGATTTATGTTAAATATTTGCTGAGGATTCTTTTTTTTTCTGATAAGGAATGACAAATTATTACCAATTTCCAAAAATTTCAGGGCATATTTGAAGAGAGAATACGTTTTAAGGAGAATAATATTGAAAATGGAAATATGCCTAATCTTTAGTATTTTAGAATAATGAGATGACAGTTCAAACTATATCTCTGAGCTAAAAGATCCTTTTCTTGACTGTCTTTCTACATTTTACTAGTAATTTCCTTCTAGTCCCAGTGAGTGACGTTAAAAATTTTTGTTGAAAGATTGATTTAGTTGTACAACAAAGTAAAAGCTTGCTTATTTGGTTACAATTTGATGCTGACCAAATGTTCTTTTGAAAAGTAATTCCAACATCTGCCAACTAAATTCTATCATACATCAAATTAGATGTTAGGACTATTTCTTGCCATCTGTATTCTGTAAACTCTTGAATGATAATTTACCATGATTATACAGAATATATTTTTTAGATGGGGAATCTATTTTGCTTAATCTGTGATGGATTTGTGATATGTTATCATGCTAATTTTGAAGAGTTTTAGAGTTAAAAAAAAAATCAAGTGTGGTTGTCACTTCTTCCTGGGCACACAAAAAAATTACACTTTCCAACACCTTGCAATTACATGGGGCCATGTAATTAGTTCCAGGCAAATAAAATGTGTGTTGAAATGATGTGTGCTACACTAGGGTAATGAAATTAAAAGCCACTTAGTGACCTGCTAGTGTCTTCCCTTCCTTGTCTGTGGTGGTTGTAGTCTTCATTAGCTGAGATGTCAGAATCAAATGATTAAAGCAGCCTGAATACCCGAGTCACTGAATGGTAGACAGATGGCCTAGGTAGTGGCCTAGAACCATGTGGACTTTGCATGGATAAGGAAGAAATTTTTGTCGTCCTAAACTCTTGAGATTTGGGGTATTTGTTATTGCAGCCTGGTCCCTTGTGACAAATACATCAAGAAATCTGCCAACTTGGGTCTCTTATTTACCAGTGGGCAGTTTATGAGTGTATGCTTACACTTAGAACTATTCAGATACTTTTAAAATTCAGTCTGCTTAAAAACAATTCCTTCTCAATATAAATAATATAATTTAACAATTTTATATTCATATGCATTATTATATTTAAGTAAAATATGCTTCATATCTAATGTTCCCATTCACTTCACTGTTATCAAATATGTAAGTGCATTGTGGCAATTATATTTGACCCAGAAATGTTGAACTCATCCATTTTATTTGTAACACTTGTCTTAGGATGTGATTGATTATGTGAAATGTGCTCCACCCGTTGGATTTTGTTGTTATATTTTGTACTTGTCACATAGAATGCTTAACATGAAATATTTATGTCTCCCGAGGAGCCTTAAATATGCTCCTCAGCATTTGAAGTAGACAATTGTGGTAGTAAATATTTATTAATTGTAAAGCATGACACCAGAATTTATGAGATGGACTGCACGCATATGGAATTTCCATACCGAATGCCAGTATATGTGTAATGGATAATAAGGCTGACATCTCTGAAAATGACTGTAAGGTCTTTTGAGGAAAGAATCTATAAATATATTGAAAGACATTACTTAGCCTTTTTTTTTTCTGTTTTATTTTCCTTTTTTGCTCAAAATTTGATGGGATCGAGAAATTAAAACCGTCTTTCTATTGTGCTCTCTTCCCGTGTGCCTATGAAATTATTCACTTATACATTTAACAACTATTTGTTGAGTACCTACTTTGTGCCAGTGCTGCTGTAGACGGTGAAGCAGAACATTTAAAAAACAGACATGGGCACCTGGGTGGCTCAGTCAGTGAAGTGACTGACTCTTGGTTTCTACTCAGGTCAGGATCGGTTTGTGGGTCCCAGCCCCGCATTGGGCTCTGAACTGACCGTGTGGAGCCTGCTTGGGATTCTCTCTCTCTCCCTCTCTCTCTCTGCCCCTCCCCTGCTTGTGCTCTCTTTCTCTCAAAATAAATACATTTAAAAAATAAAAATAAAACAGATAATTTTCCTGCTCTCAGGGAACTTATACTCTGCTAGAGACAATAATAAGATAACATATGATTTCATGGAGTAATAAATCCTATGAAGTTAATGTGATATGAGTAGTGATCAGAGAAGATCTCTTAGGGAAAGTGATATCTGAATTGAATCTTAAATGATGATATCTAGTCCCTGTAAAAATCATATTAACATATATATTAATTTATAAATATATATTAAAATATATACATATATATATTGGAGCCCATGGAGATCTAAATAAAACAGTGTAGTAACTATTAGCAGACATTTTTTGGCTTAAATTCTGTATGTGGAGGCATTATCCTATATTATTATTATCTTAAAATTTTTTTTAAATGTCTATTTATTTATTTTTGAGAGACAGACACAGCATGAGCAAGGGAGGGGCTGAGAGAGAGAGGGGGAGAGAGAGAGTCCCAAGCAGACTCCACAGTGTTAGCACAGAGCCCGACATGGGGCTCAAACTCACAGAACCGTGAAATCATGACCTGAGCCGAAACCAAGAGTCAGACGCTTCACTGACTGAGCCACCCAGGCGCCCCTATTATTATCTTTTCATTTAGGCTTAAGGGACCATAAGAGTGCTTCAGAAGCCATTCTTGGTAATAATTTTCAATTTTAGATGCAAGAATCATCAAGTTGGATCATATTCTTATTTTTGTGTAGTCCTCTCCATCTTCCAATGAGTATATTAGTGTTAAGTGTCAACCTTGATGTCTATACCTAACTCAGTTTTTTTCTGCTAAAGTTGTAATATTTCCTTCAATTTTTCTTAATCACCTGGAGTACTGCAATGCCTTCCTAATACCCACTCACATCCACTGGATTCACTCCAAATCATTTCTCATACTGCAACTAAATTAAATCCTTTTTAAAAGATCAATCTTATTACCACCCAAAGCCTCCTTACCCTTGCACAAATATCTGAAATTCTCTATGAATTCTCTTTGCTCTCAGAATAAAGTCACTGGATCCTAACAGTCCCTAGAGAGCCTACACTATCCCTTCACATCCCTGCCTCTCTTGGCCTCTCTACCCTAGAACACAAGAATTGGTTAACTTTCTTGAGTGCATCATGTTCCATCCTGCCACAAATCTTCACATATGCTACTCTATCTGGAATATTAACTCACCTCATATCCTAATGAATTCTTTACAGTTTTCAAAGCCTGCAGCATTATTTTGAATGTTAGGAAACATACATAGAATAACAGCAAACATTATTGTCTACACATTATTTATTGAGTTAAATATTTTTTCACATTTGTTTCAGAATTTTTTTAAAACTAAATGTTTTACAGAAACATTGAAAGTAACTTGTGTAGCTATTATTTCATTGTCTTCCTTCCTAATCCTAAATCAACACTATTGGGAATCTGGTGCATCCCCAGTAATTATTTTATACTCAAAGTTACCCTCTCTGTACAGTTATAATCTTTATCTGAATTTGGATAATAAGAGTTTGGGTACAGGATTAGGGAGCAAAGGATAGCAAATTATCTGAATCTCTTAGTTTCTGGAATTTCAAATAGCAAGTAGTGAGAATTTAGATGGAGGGGGAGGAGGAGATTTATATGAAAATTTACCTGAATCTATCGATTCCTATGTTTGAAGAGCAAGAGTTCGGATAGGGATCTCTGAACGTGTGTGTATGTATAGTTTTTTTGCAGCTTAAAAAATGCATATAATGGATTCACATGGTTTACACAGTTCCTGCTACCTAAGCAATATTGCTTTTTGTAAATGTATCCATGTTGACTTAATTTATTCACTTTAATGTTTATATTTAACTGTGTAATCATGTGGTAATTTATGCCTCCTCTTATTATCTTATTTTAAGTAATGGTTCAATGAATATTTTTCCACATTTTACTTATGCCTAAATGTAAGAGTTTTTCTGATATATATACACTTATGAGTACAATTGCTGGGTTAAGGCTTGGACATTTTCAATTTTATAAAATGTTGTTAAATTGTTCTCTAATACAGATTTACCAATTCATCCTCATATCGAAACATCCATTTCTTGACTTGCTTCCTAAAATTTGGTCATGTCAACTATGCTGTTTTCATTTCCATTTTCCTGATTACTAATAACATTCAATATTTTTCATAACTTTATTGGCAATTTCCTTTTTTATAAATTGCTTATTCACCTAATTTATCCAATGTTATATAGGGTCATCGTCTTTTTCTTATTGATTTATAAAAATGCTTTACATCTAGACATTAAAATATTCTTATCACATGTGTTTCAAATAGCTTCTCCTTATATGTGTCCTCTATTTTTTTTAATTTTTATTAAATTTTTTTTTATTATGTTTGAGAGGCAGAGAGAGACAGAACATGAGTGGGGAGGGGCAGAGGGAGAGAGGGAGACACAGAATCCGAAGTAGGCTCCAGACTGAGCTGTCAGCACAGAGCCCGATGTGGGGCTCGAACTCATGAACCATGGATCATGGCCTGAGCCAAAGTTGGATGCTCAACCAACTGAGCCATTCAGGCACACCTATGTGTCTTCTCTTTTAACTTAGTTTATGATGTCTTTTATTGAACAGATTTTAAATTTTAATGTAATTAAATTTTTCAGTTTTTTACTTAAATATTGCTTTTGGTGCTTCATATCCAGAAATCTCTGTATCCTAAGATTGTAAGAGTACTATCTTACATTCTCTTCTCAGAGTTTTAAAGCAGTCCATATTTATTGTGCTTTAATGTTATAGTTAGACTTAAAATTTACAATTGTGTGTTATATGAGACATATTTTGTTTTTATGATCATATATAACCAAATGCCTACGTGTACTAAGTAGTCCATACTTCCCCCACTGATTTACAATATCAAATTTGTCCTATATCATGAATTCTCCATTTGGTACACTTTTAAAATTCTTGTATCAATAATGAATATACTAAAACTTACTGTATAAAGGAAGTTTTGATATTTTGTAGTGTCAGTGTTTTCAGTAATGTTTTTGCTATTCGTTTTTTTTGTTTTTTGTTTTGTTTTTTGTTTTACATTTATTTATTTTGAGAGAGAGAGTAAGGGAGGGGCAGAGAGAGAGGGAGAGAGAGAATCCCAAGCAGGATTCTGCACTTGATAGCCTGGAGCCCAATTGGGGTCTTACTCTCACAAACAGTGAGAACATGACCTGAGCCGAAATCCGGATTTGGATACAACCCAGGTGCCCTCGGTTTTGCTATTTTTAGCTCTTTATTCTTTCACATGCATTCTCTTTAGTTAGGTTATCAAACTCAATGAAAGACTGTATTTGAATTTTGGTGAAAAGTGCATTGAATTTAGAGACTAATTTGTTGAAAAGTGACATAATTTTGATAATGAGTTTTTAGTGCATAAACATTTTAAAAGTTTTGTTTTACATCTTCAAATGGACTTTTTTTCTCCATGAATTTCTTGAACATGTTTTATAAAGAAACATTTCCAAGTATGTCATAATTTTAACTGTAATTGAAGAAATATCTTCTTTTAAAATGTATTTTCTAAATGTTTGTTTCTGATGTAAATAATTACTGTAATTACTCTTTGCACACTACTTATTTTTCAGATCTTCACTCAAATATGTTGCTTTAGAACCCATCTGACTTCCTCCGTATGTCTCCTAGCTCTGAGTACTTCTCTTTCATATATTTGCCGCAGAGGCCATTTGCCTTTGTTTTCACGATTACTTGTTAAATGTTATCTCTTCTACTAGACTTTATGTTCTAGGTTACAGATCATGTTTGTTTTTTTCCTGTTTTTATATCTCCTATGCCTAAGGACAGTGCTTTGCACATAGCAGATACCTAACTAGTACTTTTTGAGTACTATACGAATGAATGAATGAATGAGTTAGAAATATCATTTTTTAAAGCACGTTATTCATTATGCTTAGGTCCTCAGAGTATACGAGAGATTAAAGGAAGCTTCTCTTCAGACATAACAGTTCAGTTCACATGGAGACAAATCAATTAAGGCTAGCAGTCTTTAAAAGACTGAAAATGATCACCATTCAAGACTTAAAATTATGTTTTCACTCGCTCCTGTCTGCTGATCATAACAACCCTCTTCAAAGAAAACATGAAATAAATTGCATAGAAGAGGAGAGAAGCAAATGTTGCCCTTCATTTTAAGTGTCCTTTAATAGGAAAACGCTGTGGAGTATTTATGTAAATCAGCATGAATAACAAATGAAATTGTTCTGATCAAGACTACTAAAAGGAAAGCTCAATGAATTAATTGTAAACAAAGTACAGCTCTTTACAATGCAACAACTCTTAACTGGGTTGCAGTGTGATGAACTATAAAGAAAATAGTTTAATTTTATACTGATATAATAACTGAAGTTTTAACGACTCTTCTTACAATTTGGATTACAAAGGGAGAGGAGCACATTAACTGTTGGCAAGATAATTGTTTAGTCTTTTATCTATACATTTTCCTCGCAGGAGACTTTGAGCTTAAAAATGACCTTTTTCGGGGCGCCTGGGTGGCGCAGTCGGTTAAGCATCCGACTTCAGCCAGGTCACGATCTCGCGGTCCGTGAGTTCGAGCCCCGCGTCGGGCTCTGGGCTGATGGCTCAGAGCCTGGAGCCTGTTTCCAATTCTGTGTCTCCCTCTCTCTCTGCCCCTCCCCCGTTCATGCTCTGTCTCTCTCTGTCCCAAAAATAAATAAATGTTAAAAAAAAAAAAAAATTAAAAAAAAAATAAAAATGACCTTTTTCCTAACCAAATTTTCTGTTAATGGCACATGAAGGAAAGCAGAATTTGCCTCCAAAATATGTCTCTTTGGCATAAGGATTATTCTAGGCTGATCATTTTTAATAAATAGCACAACATAGGAAAAGCTCTGAAAACAGAGTAAAAGTTATCCTTTGGTAAGAGACATTAATACCCATAAGGGATGTCTGCATTTGCAAGGGTGGCTCTCTCTGTCCCAGGAAGAGAAGGAGGACTAAAACCCTAGAAAATCTTATGTGTGGGGAAGGCATTGACTTAAAGCGTCATAACAACCATAGTCTTGTTTATAGTATTTTACCTGATAACATCCTATAACTGCCCCCTCCCTCAACACCTTTTGTAGTTAGCTGGAGATGGAATTCAAGGTGGCAGCTTGGGCCATGTTGGGGTGTTACTCAGTTTTCCTGGGTATCTGTCTTGTATACAAGAGGTATATATATTATTACACTCCTGGGTTTGTTGTTTTTGTTGTTGTCGTTCTCCTGTTAATCCGTCTTTTATTACAAGGATTCTCAGCCGAAAACCTAGGAGAGTAAAGGGAAAATTCTTTCTCCTTCCCCAAACACATAAAGCTAAATATTTGGTAGAGATTATATTGATGATCACAGCTGTATTTCTGGGTCATGTGTTTTTTTCTTTTATCTAGCTTTTATACATTTTCTAGGACTTTTAGAAATGATAAGGACTATAGCTAAGGAAGAATTAACTGTCACTTTCACATGTACCCCCTGATTCATATGTTACAGACTCTGAATGGTCAATGGCACCTTAATGAAAGGTTTTGTGAGAAACACATATCTACTGGTTCAGCCAGGATCAGCTACTTAAGTTGTGGGACCAAGTGGACAGTGAAAATGTGGGTCTCTTATTCAAAAATATTGAGAGCTTGACAGATTGACAATAAAGCGTTCAACAAAGTGGGGCCCTTTTGAATGCCACAAGCTGCTCAGTCACATAATGGGGCTTGTACACCTGCTCTTCCAATCCCTACCTTGTCTCCAGGGAGGTTAATCTGTGCTGCTTCTTTTGTGAAGAGATGCCGATGAAGTGCAGATGAGGAATGGATTTGTTTCTCAAAAGGGTTCCAAGTTAACCCTAAAACATGGAGTTTCACTGATCACCAACAACACACTCAGTGATCCTCGAGAACATGCCAGGCCTTTGTGGTAGACGCAACCGTGACTGTTACCTGGTGTAATGTCTGTGAAATGAACCTAATTATAAAATGAATTATACATGTATTTGAATTATACAATTATATTAATTATAAAATTCCATTTCCCCTTTGTAATAGTTTTAACATGAAATAACTGAAAATTGTGGCATTGTCCGGATTAAAAAGACTTTAGATTGAAAAGGTACAATGCAGGTGCTAATGCAGGTGATCTCAGCTTCTCTATGCACTGGTGTCTTATTGCTTCAAACTACATTTCTTTTCTTCGGGACCATATCACCATGTCACCTACCACTTCAATATGAACTACTTATTTTTTTTTTTTCTCTACTTGCTCCTCCCTCCAAAAAAAGTGGAAAGATCTTTTAGAACTGGGCTGACACGTTCTAACGTTTTCTGGAAAGTATGGAGGCACTGGCAGATGTTCATAAATGGTTCTTTCTATTGCAGGAGAGTGATTATCTTTGAAAAGTGGAAGGTAGAACTGTGGTCCTCTGGGCCTGACTTGGGTTACAGCTCTATATGAGCAGTTTATTCCAATAGGTAGAATCAGGAAGGAAGGTTCTAAGGAAAGAGGTGATACTTGACGTCAAAGAGACGGCTACATCATGAATCACAAAGTGATCAGTTTGTTCCTGGCAAGATAACGACTTTTAGCAAGGTGCATGTGAAACAGACTTTAGCTCTGGAAAAAAAAAGGAAATGACAACAGCACAGCAGGGCTAGTCCACGTTGAAGGGGGTTGGTCTATGGCATCGCTTCTGTCTCAGCAGGAAAACTGAAACAGAAGGTCAATCGGAAGGACTGCTGTGTGAGGAGGCAATATGATGGCAAAATGGGGGCAAGTAAAAGCTGAATCAGAGACAAGAGCGTGGGATTTTCCAGGCATTAAGAACAGTGACCCTTAGGGGTAAGAATTTTTCACCAACATTTACAGAGCACTAGCAGGCATTAGAGAGGGCAGGTGAGAAATACAAAGATACATGACAGGCATATCCTTGCCTTAGGTGCTCTGGATCTAGTAGGGAAAAAAGACACAAACAGTTACATTATAACAAGCTTAGAAGTACACACAGAGTAGGTGTAGCCACACACCAGAATACAACAGGATCTGGGATTCTAGACTGACTGAATCATGATGAATGAGTAGAAATGAGTCAGATGAAGAAAGAGTGGGAGGTCATTCTAGATAGATAGAATAGCATGAGCAATGTCAGAAGGTGTGAATCACCATGGTGTATCTAGAAGTATAGGCAACTCATGATTTCCTAGATATTAGTTTTCCAGGCAAAGAAAAGTAGGAAATGGAGAGATTAACAGGCAAATTCATGGAAGGGTTTTTTATGTCACACTGCCAGGCTTGGACTCCTGATATTGGAAACTTTTTTTTTTTTTTTTTTTTTTAAAGGAGACCAGTAAGGCAAAATTGCATTTTAAATTTAATCAAGGGTAAAGAGATCTGAGTGAGGTAATCTGGAGGCAGTGAGACCCTGTCAGGAGGCTACAGATGTAACCTTGTGAGAACAGCTGAAGGCCTGGACTGGGGGAGTAATGGTAGGACTAGAAGGGAAGGACTACCTGTGGGAGAGATTTAGGAGATGAAGGGGAGCAGAATTTATTGCCCCCAAATATCCCTCTTTGGAGTAAACATTCTTTTAGACTGTTTATTTATAAGAAACTCCAGACCTAGGAGAAGCTGTGAAAACCAAGTAGAAGTTACCTTTTGTAATAGATATTTACATTTACAAGGGAAATCTCCCTTTGTAAGGGTGTCTCCCTCTGTGTACCAGGAAGACAAAGATGACCTACTCCCTAGAAACTCTTACCGAAGGAGAAGGCACAGACTTAAATCTGCATAACAACCATAGCCTTGTTTAATGTGCTTTGACTGATAACTTCCCAAAACTGCTCTTCTCTACCTCACCTATCCTACAACATCTTTCTTTTGTCTTTATATGGAGATGATATTTAAGGAGGTGACTGTGCCACTTGGGGAAGTTACTCAGTTTTCCTGGGTCTCTCCCATGTGTGTGTGTGTGTGTGTATATATATATATATATATATATATATATATATATATATATATATATATATATAATGTATATACATGATATTAAACTTGTTTGTTTTTCTCCTGTTATCACAGTGGGGAGGGGGGCAAATCCCAACCAAGAACTTAGAAAAGTAAAGGGAAATTTATTTTTTCCTCCCCCACAGGATAAAGATATTAATTATTAACCGAATTGGCTTGTGGTTTAATTATGAAGTTGAGGGGAAGGAAATAAATAACTGTATCTGAATGGCACTGAGGAAGGCACAGCTAAATATACCGCTCGGAAACTGTGTAAATTCATTTTAATGGCATGAAGGATGTTACTCAGGATAGGCTGTTATGCTGCAGCAAAAAGAACAAAACTTTCTGTTGATTAACAGCAGGTTTATTTCTTGCTCATGGTATATATCCCGTGTAGTCTGTCAGGGACATCTGCTCCATACAAACACTCAGGGACCAGGCTGCCACAGTGCCACCATTTTGTACCTGTAGCGATGGAGTCATATCCTAGCAGCAGAGGAGGGATAGTCAGAAGAAATGTACATAGGCATTTCTCACCTCAGCCAAGGAGTAACACACTTTTTTTTCTGCTTACATTTCTTTGGTCAGAACGAGTCATGCGTTCTCATCCAACTTACAATTTACACAGAAACCTGATAAATGTAACCTTCAGTATGCCCAGGGGGAAAGGAGAACCAAATACTGATGATGACTAGTGAATTATGATGGAACTTGAGGTGATGCTAATCTGTTCTAATGTGAATGTGAAGTTACATAGCATAAGACAGGCTAAGCTTGGCCACAGGAAAACATTTTGAACACTCACTTTGTACTAGATCACTCTGTGCCAGACCTGTGCTAAAACTGCATATATTAAAATAATTCAGTAATTTAACACTCACAACCATCCAATAACACAATAAACTTAGTAACTTTTGAATTTCAAACTTGGAAGAGAACTTTCGAATGCTCATGTTAGAACAAAGCCTTTATTTTGCAGCTGAAAAACTGATATCAAGAAGAGTGAAATGAAAAGGTAAAAACTTCCAGTTGTAAAATAAATAATTTGTGGGGATATAATGTACAATATGGTGACCATAGTTAATAATATCACATTACGTATTTGAAAGCTGCTGAGAGAGTAGATCTTAGAAATTCTTGTCACAAGGAAAAAAAAAAATTTGTAACTCAAGGTTAACTAGATTTATCATGGTGATCATTTTGCAATGTATACAAAGATCGAATCAGTATGTTGTACACCTGAAACAAATATAATGTTATATGTCGATTATACCTTAATAAAAGACAAGTAAACAAGAAGACCCCTCCTCCTCAAAAAAACCTCAAAAGATGTTGACAGACTGGCAAACAAAAATGACCATCCTATGATCAGGAGACCCAGGCATTTTTATTTATCACAGACACTCATACAAAAAAAGGAAAAAAATAAGTAAGTTAAAAAGGAAAAAAAATGATGAGTCTCAGATAACATAAAAAATGAGTTGCAGGGTTAAGAGTCAAACTCAGATTGGACTCAGAATGGAAAGTTGAGAGTGTTTTTTCCTCCACCACATTATTCCTCATGTCCATGATTTGGATCTCAAAGATTACACGAAGGCTCTGTGACATTTCATACAGCTGGGCAAAATTATTGGTGTAATCCTCGTAAAGAATGAGCATAAAGAGATGCTTAACTTGTTGAATTTTATTTGATATTGATATCATCTCTGTGACTTACTCAAGAAGACATGGCTGGTCATACAGGATGCATAGATACCCCAAATGACAATGCATTGTTTATACCAAAAATGTTATGGTTTGATGGAGTGAGAAAAGGGTGCCGTTTTTCCCTTACTAATTCCATAAATGCTTATCGATGAACTCTGTATGATTTGCATTCATATTTGATCCTGTTTGTCACACCAAATTTCTGTCTAGCATAAATGACAAGAGGGAAATACAGTATTCCTCTGACCAATTCTCATGGCCTACTGTATTTATTTAATCTACGCGTTGTTAAATCATGGCACTAACAACACCCTGATTTAAAATTCCAAACAAAATTGCAAAACAGAAATGAATTCTAACTGTGAAACACTAAAAGGGAGACTGTATTATTTAAACTGGCACTTAGATACATCATCCATGACACAAGTGGAGTTAGTGCAAAAGCTAGTTTACTTTCTGGTTGCAGAATTTAGCAAAAACTATCTTAAAGTTTACAGACAATGAGATTTAATTTGCCACTGATTTATAAAGCAAAGTAAATACCAAAGAAAGAAAGATAAGTTACAAGATTAGACAACAAAAGGATTTTATGAATGAAGAGCTGTTTTTAGAAAAGCGTGAGTACAAATTAGTATACACTCCCAAATTTTGGTGCTTACCTCTGCAAAGTGTGCACAGGCTCTTTAAAGTTATAGGTTAGACTACAAAATAAACACATTTCATTTTCTTGGAGGTCCTATTTTAATAAACATTTTAATGATTTAACCATTATTTTTGTAAATTCTGAACACGGATATATTATGGGGTAGAGTCAAACCTTGCATGATTTTTTCAACATAGCAGGAATTACAATGGAAGCAGGTCACTTAGTTTGCTCTAAGGGTGGGTGTTTGTTCCCTCTGTCACAAATGGTAGGAGAGCAATGAACTCTGAGAAACAGATGATGGGAGTTTGCAAATAAGAACAATACAAGTTTGTGGTTTTATCATGTCTTAGGACTTAAGAGTAAAGGGCTCAAATTATCCTTCAGCAGGTAAAAAAAGTAGAAAAAGGCCAAGAATTATTATTATCTGCCTTTGAACGTGAACTGGACAATAATGTGAGTAAATGATGAGAGGTTATATTCAGTTTCAAAGTTGGCAGAGCATCTAAGAACCTTCCATTTTTATATTAGAGGACAGAGGGTCGGCTGAGCCCTAGGCAACAATACTCTTAAGACACCTGTCGCGATGAGGGTTTTAATCCTGCCTACTCCTACAGAATCTGTGTCCCCCATTCCTTTTGGCACAGATTTGAATTGTATACTGAAACTGTGAAATAGAGAGACAGATTTAATAATCATTCCACTTAGTAAGTACAGCTGGGGCAGGTAATTAAACAGGTTTTCTCTTGCCAGCAGGCCTAAAGCAATGTAGCTCAGAGTCTCAGTCACACAACTGGACTGATGGAAAGCTAATATTAAACAGGCCTTCTCTACGCAGACCCATGTCGGCAGTGCTGTTCCTCCCAAGAAGGAGTTATTAAAGGAGGCTTGTCAGGCCGTCAGAGACCTGTCAAATCTTCAGTTTTAGAAATATTGGATTTATGGGTTGAAAAATGAAAAAGGACTAAAATAATCGAAAAATTATCATTATTTTGAGGTGGTTGATATCTAATAAAATATCATCATGGTGAATCTTTGATATTATCGTTATATGAATATCTACTCAAATATTGGGGAAATAATTTCTTAATGTTTGGAAATTTCTAGTTTACTTTGCATTATGAAATGCAGTATTTACTTAATATGAGACATAGTACCCTAATTGCATGGAGGTTGAATAGTGACAAAACACTCATAGGGAGATGATAATTGACCTTAGTTAAAGAGTACTTTGTAAGGAAAGGGTTTTTTGCTTGTTTGAAGATGGAAAGTCAAATGAAACATTTTTCGTTTAAAAAAATATGCCAAATTATATTGTCAGTTAATAGTTTTTCCTGTCTGATTGTTCCTGTTATATATTGCTATGTAACAAACACCTCTGAATTTAGTGTCTTAAAATAGAAAACTCTTTATTATATCTCAAAATGTGAGGGATCAGAAATTTGGGTAGGGCTTGGCTAGGTAATTCCTCTGGCCCACATTGTGTTGACCTGAATCAGTTGGTTGTATTTGGTTGGTGGCTGGTCTACTCTAGGGAGTACAAGACAGTGGGATGAATAGAAGTTTTGGCCTTGCTGCCTCTTTTTCTTCTTGGAGTTTCAGGGCCTATCCATTGGGCCATATTTGGTCCTTCCATTGACACCGAGGCAGCACGTACTGATTAACTGCCACTGGAGTTGATGAATGCTAGCCATTCAGTGACTGCTGATCTTGAAGATACATCTTGTCCTAATTTCTACAGGGTGTCAAAACTATAAACATTTTCCACATATCAAACATACAAGTTTCAACAAATGTTTTTGGACAGCATGGCAACATTTTAATTTTGGTTCGCTGTCTGGGAAAACATCAAATGTAAGTATAGTTTTCTTGGATTGCTCTAATCCTATGATTCCGTTTCCAAGTGGGTTCGTATGGTTATGGTGGTGGAAAGAAGAGAAGGGCTTCTTTTGAAGAGACTTTCCCATTAGTTTCCAATATTATGTGCTATTGTTTGCTAGTTTATTTGGGAGCGAGGGGAAGGATGGGAGGGCTATAAAATCCATGACTTAAATAACGTATTTCTACATTAAAACGTAGATATGCTTCTATTGAAGTTTTAATTTTTTTTTACTATGTTAAAACATTCCCCAAAATTCTCTTAATCAATATGAACTCAAATTTCATGCTTTATGCTACCT
This sequence comes from Puma concolor, assembly GCF_028749965.1. Classification (NCBI taxonomy): domain Eukaryota; kingdom Metazoa; phylum Chordata; class Mammalia; order Carnivora; family Felidae; genus Puma; species Puma concolor. Next base: position 73,152,819 of record NC_141667.1, read on the forward strand.
ATAAAACATTGGGCAACTGTGTAATATGAGATGTCTATAGTTTTAAACTAGATGAGAACGATGCAAAAATAAACAGAATTGGAACTGTTGACTGAATACTTAAACATAGAATGAAGACAACGTTTCTAAATCTATCATAAATATTTAACTGAAAGATAAGTTTCAGAGATAGTCATGCAATATTAAGCATTAGAATTTATAATATATTTTTAAAAATTTAATTATTTTACTAGATAACATTTTTGAGGACCCAAATGATAAAACATATTAAATATAAGTTATCAAAAAAGTCTTTCTTTTCTCCTTGTCCCTATCACCTCTGTCCCACAGAGAAACAGTATTAGCAGTTTCTTTATACTTAAACAAATATGAATATGTATTTTTATTTCCCTGTTTTCTACACATGCTATTGTATACCCTGATTTTTTCACTTAACAATAAATCTATATGCACACATTAAGCGCTTTCTCATTTTTTCATAGTTGCATAGTATCGCATTATATGGATGCACCATAGTTTAAACAGCTCCCTATTGATGAACATTTGCTTTTAAAGAAAACTTTTTAAATGTAATTAGTAATAAATTGCTTATATTCTTTAAAACACAAATATATTCATGGAAAATTTCCCAGAAGTGAAATTACTAGGTCAAAATATATATGCATTTATAATTTTCATAGATATTACCAAATTGTTCATCATAAAAGCTGTAAATATGTATTTACTCTAGAAATATATGAAATTGGCTTCCCACACAGTCTGACCTATAGCATATAATAGAATATTATCATTTCTTTCCAAATAGGTTAAAAAAATGACATTTCTGTATCATTCATGTGTATTCTTTTATTCTCATTGAGTTTATGCTTTACTTTTCATATTTTAAAGAACATTTGCTGGGGCACCTGGTTGGCTCACTTGGTTAAGCATCTGACTCCTGATTTTGGCTCAGGTCATGATCTCATGGCTCATGAGATTGAGTCCCTCCTTGGGCTCTGTGCTGACAGTGTGGTGCCTGCTTGGGACTTTCTCTCTCTCTCACTTTCTCTTCCTCTCTCTTTCTCTCTCTTGCTATGCCTTCCCTACTTGTGTTATCTCTCTTTCTCTTGCAAAATAAACAAATAAACATTACAAAAAAAAGTATTTGCCTTCCTATGAACTGTATGATCATATCCTTTTACCAAAGATCCATTGGATTATTGTTCTTTTTCTTATTGATACCCCTTAATACTAATATTTGTGGAATTTATATATTGAGATATTTTAACTGATTTTGAAAAATATTGTGTCTTCACTTTTTATTTGCCCTTTGACTATACTTATAATATTTTTTCTTTGGCCTTGCAGTCTTTCTTTATGTTTGTGTAGTTAAATCTATCTTTTCTTTAATGACTTCTGGATTTTGAGTTAAAATGAGAAAGGCTTTTGTCTCTCCAGTTTTATGAAGTTATTATTCCTGTTTTCTTCTGACACATTTATGTACTTTTTAAATATTTGCTATTTTTGGAATTTATCTTGGTGTCTGGTGTGAGGTATGGATATAGCTTACTTATCTCTAGTAATTCTAATGCCATTTTTGAATAATTCATCTTTTCCCCACTGATTTGATATGCTAACTTTATCCTCTTTCAAATTATATATATATATATATATATATATATATATATATATATATTTATATATTTATATATATATATTTATATATATATAAATATATAAATATATATATATAAATATATAAATATATATATATATATATATATATATATGTATGTATGGACTTTGGAATGTTTTATTCTGGGCCATTGCTCTGCTTGTTTATGAACCAACACCTCACTGTTTTAATGTTGAAACTTTACTAATCTTTATTATACAACATTATAAACACATTTTTATGTCATAAGGAGGGTCCTCCTTGCTGTTTACCTTATTCTTTTCCAGAGTTTTGCCGGGGACTTTTATTTTTCTACTTAAACATTATGTTTGGTTATAATTATGATTAGTTATTATAGTTTGCATAATTAGCACTGTTTATTTAGATTGTATCACATTTATAGAGTAACTTACAGAGAAGTAAAGTCTTTATGATATTGAGTATTCCTATTGAATGATACAGTATGCTGTTACATTTGTTCATGTCTAGTCCTGTCCTTCAAAGCTGCTTTAAAGCTTTCTTAAAAGAGATTTTTTTCATCTTTAATATTGCTATTCTTCCCTATTTAACCTTGGTATTGTAAATGGGTTTTTTTTCTTTCCTTGTATTACCTTACTGGATGTTATTTGCATATATGAAAGCTATTGGTTTCTGAATATTAATTTAATATCCCTTTAGCTTACTGAATTTTTTGTAATAATTTTCTAGTTCATTCTCTTTGGTTCTGCAGGTAAGCAATCATACCTCAGCAAATAGTAGTAATTTTACAACCCCCTTCCAAAATGTTTTACTTACAGTTTCTTACTCTAACTGAATTCGTTGGCTTGTGAGCTGAGATAGATTTCTTTTTATTATGAATTCATTGGCTTCTATTTCACTTAGTATTATTAGGCTGAACAATATTTGATTTATTTTTTCATCTACAAAAATAACCTTCCATATAATTCAACTAAATGTTTATTAGGGGTGGTTGCTAAATTCTTTCAAATGTTTTTTTATCATGGATGTTGGTGATTTATACTACTTATATTAATAGAATTCCTAATGTTGAATCATCATTACGTTTATGTAACAAAACTGAGTCATGGTACAATTATCTTTTAATTTTGCTGTATTTTCTTTTTCAGCATTTTATTTACTATTTTTGTATTAATATTTATGTGAGATTATTCTAAAGTTTGTTTTCAAAGTCTTAAGGCTTTAGTATCAATGTCATATTTTTTTTATAAGCTTGCTTTCTTTTTTATGCCTGAAGCCGTTTAATAGCATTTCAATGGTCTGATTGTTAAATACATGCTGGAATTCTCCTGTGAAGCCCTTTAATCTTTGACTATTTTTCTCTCAATTGTTTTATGGAAATTAACCTTTTCTGATTTCCAGAGTTTGAATATAAGTTTGACAAATTGTTTTTCTTAGGAAAAAATATCAGTTATCCAGGTTTCAAATTTATTTTTATATTATTGAAATAGCACTTTTATTAGTCATCCAATTTCCTCTATTTCTATGAATTTTTCTTCATAATAACTTCCAATTATATGCTTTCTTCTTCTTTTTTAAAAAATCTTAAGTGTATTTATTTATTTTGAGAGAGAGAGAAGATGAGCAGGAGAAGAGAAGAGAGAGAGGAAGAGAGAATCCCCAGCAGGCTCCATGTTTTCAGGGTGGAGCCCAATGTGGGGCTCGAACTGAAGAACGGTGAGATCACGACCTGAGCTGAAACCAAGAGTAGGATGCTTAACTGACTGAGCCACTCGGGGGTCCCTATATGCTTTATTCTAATCAATTTTTATTAACAAGTGGTTTGTATGTTCTATTGCTTATTTTTTATTCCAAGTAGCAGTTTTAGGGTTTTTTAAAATTATTTTTGTTGTTTGCATATTTTTATCTCATTAAATACTACTTTTATTGCTATTTTTTTCTTTATGCTTGCTTTCAATTTATTTCTGTACTTCTAACTGAATCAGTTCCTTACTTTGTTTTTTTTTCTTTTTAACCAGTTTAAGTATTAAAGGCTGTGCATTTTTCTCTGAGCACTGATTATCTAAATTCCAAATGTTCAAATATGGACTACTTTTTTTTTTAGAAGTTTTGCAATTTTGATTAGTGTTTGAGTTAAGAGAGATTTTTTTCTATTTCCAGATTTATAGATACATACAATTACTTATTTTGTTAATTTCTAATTTTGTTGCATTTTTATTAGAGAATATTGTCTCTACCACCTGTGATGGTTAATTTTATGTATAAACTTGACTGGGCTTTGGCCTGTCCAGATACCTCATCAAACATCATTCTTGATGTTTCTGTGACAATGTTTTGGGTGAAATTAACATTTAAATCAGTGGACTAGGAGTAAAGTAGATTGTTCTGTACAATGTGTGTTGATCTCATTCAATCATTGAATCTGTTGAAAAATACAACAAAAACATTGGCCTCTTCCAAAGAAGAGGACTACCTTAAGATTTCATCTGAGTCATCTGCTCTAAGGCAGACTGCCTTAGGACTTGAATTGGAATACTGGCTCTCTTGGGTCTTCAGCCTATCTAACTACCCTGCAGATTTTGGACTCACCAGCCTCCAAAATCACAAGAATCAAAGTCGTACAATCTCTCTGTCTCTCTGTCTCTCCACACAAACATCCTATGGCTTCCGTTTCTCTGAAGAACCCTAATCACCACCTAGCCTTTTAGTCTAAATTGCCCTTTTATCATTTTGCTCAATTGTTTTAGTTTTAAGAGGAGCTCGTGTGAACAGTATTTTCAGAATCTGTTCATTTTTAAATTTTAATGACTTCATGACACCTGCACTTATTATAAAATTTATAAACAGCCTTTCTTTTTTGTTTTTGTTATCTTTTTATTTTATAATGTTTTCCACTGCCTTCTGGCATTGACTTTTACTGTAGCCAGCCTATTTTTTACCCTTCTAGATATCTGGTTATTTTCCCTTGGCTACTTAATAGTTAAACTCTAGTAATTTTACTAACATATGTCTGGCGATGAGCATCCTACTCAGTTTGCTTTGCCAAATAATGTGGCTATTAATATGTAAGTACAAAGGGCATTGCTACTTATTAGCTGAAACTTGATAAAATTACTTAACTTCTCTGTATTTAAGTCTCCTCATCTGTATAACAGGGAAAATAATTGGATTTGCCAAAGAAGGTTGTTATGATATTAAGTTATCATTTTAAAAATGTTTAATACTGTGCCTGATATATAGTAAATGATATTCTTTAATTAATAAGTTAATAAATAAACCAGAATAAATTTCTTTCAGAAAAGTTTTCTTGATTTTATGTATTTAAATGTTATTTGAACCTTGTTCTTAGAGAAGTTTAATTATATGTGTATTAGGTATTATTTGCCTGTCTTCTTAATACATTATTTTCTCTCTAATCCTTAATCAATAGCAAAACCAAAAAGAATTATTGGGATTTTTTTTTAGTGTAAGCTTAGGTCCTGTGGGTTTTGGCAAATGTATATAGTTGTACAATAACCATTACAGTCAAATTTTAGAACGCTTTGATGACCCCCAAAACCTCTCTCGTGTTGGGTGCAGTCAATTCTTGGCCCCCCCCCCCTTCGCCTTAGGCAATCTCTGATCCATGTTGCTGTTACTATAGTTTTACCGTTTCCAGATTTCACAGAAATGAAATCATACAATATGTAGGCCTTCTATCTGGCTTCTTTCATCTGTATTTTGAGTATGGTTTTTTCCTTTATTATGAGTCGGTGGCATTTCACTATATGGATATGCTACATTTTGTTTATTTTAATCTGTATACACAGTTATTTTCTATTACTTTTTGGCTTGCTTTGCTTGTTTCTATTTCATATGTTCTTTATTGGATTTTCTGAGGTGTCTCTTTCATCAAATTTCAAATTTCATTTTTCTATATGTGTTTGTTTTTTTCTTACTGTGCCTGTCTGCACCCAGTAATCTTATTGCATATTTTCCTTGTCCCCCTCTTTCTGTCCTACATTCTTAAATTTGTTCTTTTTGAATTTCCTTCATGGAAGTGAAGAATTAAGTTTTTTTTTTTTTTTAAATTTTTAAGAATAGGCTTAGGCATACCCTTTATCTGTTCTGTGGAAACATTTGTCTGAAGAGTGTACATTCACTAATTTATTTAAAAAAATGTATTTTGAATTCCTACACTGTAGCAGGCACTGAGGATATAGCAGTAGATAATACAGAATAAAATAAAAGTTTTGTGAAAATACTATATCAGATTGTGACTTGTATTATGCAGGGAAATACCATTCACAGTGGAGGAATAAGGAATGTTGATGCGTTTGTCACAATTTTAAATAATGTGACCTGTGACAATCACCCTTGGAAGGTGACAGTTGATTAAAATTTGAAGGGGCTAAGGGAGTGAGTGATATTGCTGTCTTGGGGAGAATATGCCAGGCAGAGGAAAGAACAAGAAAAGTCTTGAAGGGATGACTATGCTTCTATGTTCTTGGAAAAGAAAGATGGCTAGGGGACAGAAAGGTTTAGAAGTCAGAGGTAATGGGAAGGGATATCATCTTGAGCTTCACAGGTTCTTCTCAAGTCTAGCTTTTGCCGAGTGAGATGGAGAGGGAGCCCTACAAATATATGAAGTGGAAGATGAAAGAATTCTGTGTATTTTTAATCTGTTGGTTAATCTGGTGATCTTTACCACATTTTTACAGTATTTATATACTGATTCTGTGCCATATCTTTTTTTAGTACCTACCACTGAATAAGTTACATTTTCCTAAACTAGATATTTGTAGATGGTTCTTATGAAAGTAGCTTGAAAGGATCCTAGGCAGCATTCCAGCCTTCACAACTTAAAAGCTCTCCTCCTGCTGCCATAGAGACAGACTGCTTCCATAGAGACAGACTGCTTCCTACCAATGTGGCTTCTGTGTGTGTCTTTGTGCACTCCTACAACATCCCGCAACTTCTGTTTCTCTTTATCATATCTGGTCCAGAGACCATGTTCTCTCCTGTTCAAGAGATGTAGATTTTGCACTTCTGAGTGAGCCCCTCATCTTTGTTGATGCAGTCAGAGGACTGCCCTGGTAGGGCCTCTTGAACTCTCTGCTTTCTTAGGATTTCTTCCTTCATGGCTTGTGTCCATCTAAGCTTCTGTTGGCAGCCCACACATGTAAGATGAAGGCAGCTTATTATAGCTGCCTCCTAATTTCCCTAAAAAATTGAAGTTACAGGGTGGTGTTCCTTTTCTTTGTTGCTTTGGTGTGATTTTCAGGAAGACAAGGGAAGAAAGCATAGTTTCTTAGCTAGTATGATGACTTAGCTAGTATGAAGGTTAACTTTAAATGTCAACTTGGCTAGCCTATGGTGCCTAGTTGTTTGGTCAAATACCAGCCTAGACATGTTGCCATGAAAAAAAATGTTCAGCTGTGAATTGAAATCAGTAGACTTTAAATAAAGTAGATTATTCTTTAATCTACTGGATATGGGTGGGCCTCATCCAATCATCTGAAGCCTTAAGAGAAAGACTGAGGTTCTCTGAAGAAGAAGGAATTTTGCATTCATATTGTCTTCAGACTCAAGACTGCAAGTCAATTCCTGCTGAAATTTCTAACCTGCTGGACTTCCTTACAAGTTTTGAACTTACCATTCCCTACTCTTCTGTGAACCAACTCCTTAAAACAGATCTCACTCTATATATGTATGCACACTCTATTCATTCTATTTCTCTGGAGAACCCTGACTAATACAGGTTACCGTATTGGTAGTGAAAATTCAAGAACTAATTTGATGCAACTATTGGGAAAATTTTGTAAAGAAACTTAATTTAATAAATTATATATTCAGCATTTATGTAAGTTTAAGGCTTTCAAAGATATATTGATTATCTCACAAAAAATTCCACAGGACATTTTTTGGGAATAGTAATTTAACATGCCAAGTAATTCTGTATTTTTCTTTTGATATCCTGCAGTGTTTGGAAAGTGTGGTATTAAAGCAGAGGGTCAAAGAGATAAAGTTTAAGGGGTTATTAAGTGGGAAATTATGTCTGTTAGACATCAATGACTGGGTCGGTAGATTACAGCCTGAAGATGGAGTTCATGTCATCTCTGAGAGAGGAACATTCTAAGGCTCTTTCCTATCTTTGAACATACCTATTATTTTGTAAGGCATTCTTCAACTATAATATGCATTTGTAGCCAAAAATGAATCCAAGAGATATAGTTTAAAATTTATAACACTAAATATGACAGATACAAAGTGATGTCATATATTCTAGTTCTCTTTTTAAAAAATATTTCTTGAGCATTCCTGTTAGGGTCTTTAGAGCTGAAAGGTGAGACTTAAAATTTAAATCTAGCTTCAGAAAAGAAAAAGGGTCATGGAAAAAATATCTAAACCTTAATCATTAAAAACATAATTGAGTATATACATCTCTTTTTATTGTCATTATTTCATGCGATTTTATACTTGTGTTATGAATGTTGGCTATGGCAGTATTCTAAATATGTATAACATATAAAATGACAAACAGTAGCTTTTCAAACACATATAACTTGAATAAGTACAATTTAGAGAATTATATCCTTTAATCTCTAATGTGAGATACAGGATTTAATGTACAGTTAACCCTACTGGAACACATTCATTCATAGGAAATATGAAAGATTTTCTGAAGATCTGTGCAATCAGAATTACCAGACATTTTTCAGAATTACCCCACTGTCTTGTTCCCTGAAAGTAAAAACACTTTCTTACATGTTTCCATACAGCACACGGCTTTAGGAAGTTTCATATTCTTGAATATGTCCCATGTTTTATTTTTATTAAAGGCCAAATCATTTGCATAGTGTTAGGTTGCCTTACATTTTCATTATATTTATTCATAAAATTCCTTCTGGCCACGAAGAATGTATTTGTCCCCCTAATTTAATAATTGATAGTTAGGGAATTTGAACGTGAGGTTTCTGAAGATGAACATATGTAAATGTGGAAGATTCTTAGCTATAGCTTTCCTACTTGATAGTATGTTGTAAAACATTAAGAACCAAACGCACTTACCGCATAGATGACATTACACTGTATGGACCACGCTTCACCCACACCAAAAGGACATCCTATAAAAAGATGAAATGGAGGAAATGAGGAAATAAAAATAAATTATCCTATGGATGATTAGATAAAAATTCAGATATTAGACTAAGATTTGTAATATGCTGGAACAAATATCAAAGAGATCTTTGTTGTATACTATGTGAGATTTGGCCAAAGATTTTCTAGTCTTTTATTTTCTTCTCAACTCATACCAAAGGAATCTTGTGAAAGTCCTTATATAAATTATGAGAGAGTTTCCATTTGGAAAAAAACAGAAACAAATTCCTCAAGATGTTCCTTCGATTCAGATCCATGAGCCAGAAATTTTGTCAACAGTTAAATGCGCTATAAAGAATATATAGTGGATTTTAATATCAATTTTGGCCCGCTTAAGGGTGGAGCCAACAAAATGTTCTGCTTTTGTTGGATCTGCTCTGGACTTTATTTTATGCATCCCAGGTTACTCTTATCCCTCAGTGTTCTGCTCAGATATCTGTTTTTGCTTCAGAGAAGATAGTGCTGATTTTTCAAAGGTGTTTATGTTTACATGTGCCTGAGGCTCTCAAACCTGGTAGATCAGAATTTATCAGGCAACATTTTAACAGTGCCAAGACCGCAATCAAGGAGTTTCTCATTTGAAAATGGGCATGCATTTGAAAATGGCACACCTACTAGTTACGATAACCATAACTTAAGGCTTACGCTACCTCAAAGATCAGTCTTTATCAAATCTATTATTTCCAATGGCAAGAAAATGATCTGTAAAATACGGGCTTCCCATTTTACTGCTTCATACCAGCAATGACTATGCAACATCATGGTGTCCTTTCTGAGTTTCTCTGAACACTGTTCTTCAGTTTGGTTCTCTTGTCTACTGTTCAGCACCGTGACACTCCCTTGCTATGCTAATAAACAACTCCTTGCCATCCCTCCTATCTCTGCCATCCCTCTACCCCCCAGCAGCAGCTCAGCATGCTTATTGCTTAATCACTTCATGCCCAAGAACACGTGGGCTCTACTGAATGAGGCTTGTAATCAAATGATAGAGCTCTACTTGATTATCATTCACAACAGTAGCCCAATACATGATTTTTCTAATTATCTCCCCCGTGGTGGACATTAGCCCCTGTTTGGTTTTCAATTATAACATCTATATGTCTTAGTCCCCAAACATTCCTAAGGGATATACTATCGGAACAACCATGGAGAAGTTGGAGTGTCAGGAAAGGAACTCCCTTCGATGACTCCCTTTTGCTTTCATGTTTAAGTTGGACTATTATTTTCAGGAGAGGGGCTGAAGGAAGAAAAACAAATGCATTTGTTTTTCAGTCAAATAATAATTTTTAGAATTCTTTCCAGATCATAACAAAAAGTAAATGCCATGTTAATTTGTCATATGTATTTTTTCAGATCTGCAAGCATCCTTCCTTTTCACTGCAGGAATGTTCTAAATGAACTTGTTTATAATCTGCAACCATTAAGATTATGATTTTTTAAAAAGTTTTATTTGTTAATTGACTGTTTTACGTACATCATTCCTTAGGATCTGAATCGGACTTGATTATAATAATATTGTGCTTAAAATAATTGATGTTATTGAAGCTCTTTCAGGAAGTCTTCAATTAAATATTGGTCAATATGTACTTTGCATTTTTACAGATAATAGTATATATCATTTTTACTATTTTACAATTTTCCTGACAAATTCATAACACAGAAAGTGATTTCCTGAAAAATGTTGAATTTGGCAAAATATTAATATTCTTCTCATGCTCTCTGTCCCCAAAGGAGATACTATGGAGTCATTTTGTTTGAGTGTCAAGTTTTATTGATGATCTTGGTCAGAATCATTTATATTTTTCAGTTTCCTTGCACATGTCATTAATAGAGAGCTGCTTCCTTGCTTGCATGAATGTTTGACTTCTTTTTCCAGTTAAATAGTGATCCAAATGCAAAATCTAATGCTTAGGGTAATCATGTGAATTTATGACCATCGCTTGGATGCTGGGCTTTCAGAAATGAAATTGAATAGATCATATTTCTCTATAAATGTAGGTTTTACAGCTGAGATAGATCTAATATTGATAATCTCTTTATTTAACTGTTTCAAAATGCCATATGTGACTGAAAGCAACAGAATGGAAATAACTATGTTTATAGCAAATAGAACAGGAAATGAAAGCAAGATATGCAGAATGCTTCTAACTGAAGTGAGCATCATATTAGTGCTATAGTATAGCAGCATTAAGGGCAGCAATCAGCATGTTGAAGAAAGGGATTGGGGCACACTCACATGTAGGACAAGGAAATTATAATGGGAAAAATATCATGGCTATTTTCAGATGCTCAGAATCGCCCAGAAGGGGTAACTTGAAGATTACATTAAAGCTTACTTAAAATCGGGGAAAATACCTGTTGATTTATTTCAACAATTTTGTATCAAACAAAGAACATCTACTAGGTCACATTTTTCCAATATCTGCCATTGTCAGATCTGTAATATTGCAAAAACAATGGCTCAAGGTACAACACAATTTCAATTTAAGTGACTTTGCTAATTCTCAAACGGACTCTGGCCTTGCCGTTTTTCAGTCTATATTCATTCATTTATCCCACATGGTCTTTGCAACTGAAATTGGTTAAGGGAAGTGCTTTGGATTGAATTATGTTCCCTGAAATTCTTATGTTGAATCCCAGCCCCTAATATGACTACATTTAGAGTGAGAATCTTTAGGTGGTAATTAAGGGCCAGGTCATAATCAGATGAGGTTGGTGGCCTTATAAGAAGAGGAAAAGAGAGAGATCTCTCCTCTCCCATGTGAGAACACAATGAGAAGATGGCTGTCTGCAAGCCAAGAAGAGAGCGTGCACCACCATCTGACCAGGCTGGCACCCTGTTCTTTGATTTTCCAGACTCTAGGGCTGTAGGAAAATAATTTTTTGTTGTTTAAACCACCTGGTCTATGGTAATTTGTTACAGCAATCTCACCGGACTAAGACAGGAAGCATACTGATTCCAAACACGTATCTATGCTCAGATGACAGGACAATTATTTACCATTTTATTTAGGTTCCTCACTGTTTCTACAGTGCTTGAATGTTTTAGCAGCCAAGGTGGTGACAGATCTGCACAGAGGTTTTCTAAAGACAGTGTCCAGTCTGCATTGACTTGCTGTCCTGCACTCATTTGTCAAATTTCTTAGAATACAGGGGTGTTCTGCGGTTAAAAACAAGCAAACATGAAAGCCCTGTTTGAACCCTCCACAATCTCAACTGGAATCAAATCAAGTTACTTAAGGAATGTGAGGCACAACATATACAGATGCAAGACTTTTTTTGTATTTTATTCTACAGAATTCAAATCCTCTAGTTACTCAAGTTAGAACTCAAGTCCCAGAATGTCTGTTTTACTATGTCTGGGATCTGGAGGAGTCCCATATGTATATAGGAAAAAGGCAGGGATTTCTCTGAGTTAGAATTTGGGGGAAAAAGTTACTACCTACCAAGTTTTTTCCAAATACATATAAAGGTGACTAGATCACTTAGGGTGGATATATTTTTATTCTCCAGACTGAATTTTGGAGGTATCATAGCATTCATAACAAAGCCAACTATCACTATTTTTTTCCCAAGGTATGCCTGTAATTTGTTTTTCAGATTCCTCTGCAGGATGAAAACTCCTTTTCAGAGGCACCTGGTTGACTCAGTCCCAAGAGCATGCGACTCTGCATCTCAGGGTGGTATGTTCCAGCCTCATTTTGGGTGTGGAGTTCACTTACAACAAAACAAAACAAAACACACGTCTTTTTCGCATGCATTGTTATACTCCCTGCTCTTGGTCTTCTTTTCTGTGTCTTCACTATTCAAGCATTTTCTCCTCTCCTGATCAGGATCATTGCAATGACCAAAAATTTCCTAAATGCTATAATTTTTGTGACACTCCCTAAGCCAGTTAATGAAGACATTGTATTCTTCAGTGGGCCAGGGTCGAGATAAGTCGGGATGCATCTTTAGGAGAACGTGATGGAGCACAGCAGAGCAACGCCAGTTGTTGCCACACTGGGAGGGCTGAAGTAAAAGTCACCAGCCAAGACTCCCCATCCAAAAAGCGGTGACCTGGGCACCAGAGCTGGGCAGGTTCGCATTGGCGAAGTCTCTCATGCCCTCCACAGGCCAACTATTACTATTTTTAGGCAATCCTAGATACCAGAGCAAATGGAGAGAGAAAAAGTATGTGAAGTATATGATAAAAGAGGAACCACTGGCTTTTAAATCATGACATAAAAAAATAAAATCATTTTGAGATAAAATCTAATCCTTTAAGGTTCTGTCATGTTAACATTTATTTCCATGTTTACACATATATTTATTCCTTATATATTTGAAGTACCTACTATATACCAGTCACCTTGTTAGACTTCGGGCAGCAAAAGAATACAAAGATGGCACATCCCTATCTTTAAGATTTCCTATACAAAAATTGGCCAATAATTCTGAAATTTGGTAAATTGGAAATTTGGATTTAAGAGGGCCACAAACATATTGCTATGAAATTCATTCAGTTGTAGTTTGCACAATTGAGTTCTTTAAATATATTTCCTGTTATGAAAACCAAAAAGCAGATGCTTCATTTAATTGAAAAAAATAATATGTAATAGGTTATTAATGGCTTCAAAGTGAAACAAACTTAACACTGACTCGGGAAGACTTTGCCCTTAAAAACACCAGTAAGGAAACTATGCAGTATAAATCATTAGAGCAGAACGTTTCCACTTTTCTGCCTCTACAGATGACCTTTACCTGATGGATTCATTAATAAGTCTAAACACACAGGGGAGCTAGAAGGGATGGAGAAGCAGAACAGTCTTTCTCCTCTCCACCACTCTCTTTTCTTTTCCTCCTACAGATTAGGGGGACATTTGTTTACGTAAGCACACCACTGGAGACTACTTCATGGTGTTACGTAGTTTTATGTACCATGTCTTTAGACTTGAGCCTTTGACTTATCTCCCCATTTTGTTTCTCCTTTAACTTTTTCAACCCAACTTATTTCCCACTGATCTTTAGCAGGCGCTGCTCTGCCGTGGATACAGTTTTTCTCATCAACATTTGAATCTAATGAAGAATGTATCTTCACAAATGCATTCTGCTACACTGTGATAAAGATATCTAATATTCACTGATTAGGTATTTATGACATAACTAAGTGTTGTACTAATGGATTTATATGTGAATATCCATCCTGTTATTTCAGCCACATTTATCAGACCCAACACTTTGACGATTTAATCTATTATTGCTAAAATCAAGATTTACATATGACCTAGATTCAGGCACTCTCCAGCAAACCTTAGTTTCATAGTTTTCCTAAACTTCTTAATCCATCTAAACTTCTTATTCCATCTCATTAAAGACCTTCACTTTCCACAGTTTTAGGTTAGTTGCCACAATTCTTCCAGTAGACACAGATGAAGTTCTGAACTGTTCACTGAAGACCATTACTTTCTGTTCTCCTTGGCACATTTGTAGGATTTTTTCTTCCACTATGCCATGGGGCAACACATGGTACATTTATCACAAGGATGGTATAGAAGTTCGGGATAGGCACTTGAATCCTACTTCACAACTTCCAGATTGTTTGGTCATTTGGCTTATTTTGTGTAGAGTTGGATAGCTCTGTTGGTTGATTTTCGCTCAGATCATGATCCCAGGGTGGTTGGATCAAGCCTGGTGTCCAGCTCTGCATTGAGCATGGAGCCTGCTTAAGATTCTCTCTCTTTCTTTCTCTCTCTCTGCCACTCCCCCTGACCCCCAAGCTCTCTCTCTCTCTCTAAAGTAAAAATAAATAAATAAATAAATAAATAAATAAATAAATAAATAAATAGAAAAAATAGCATTTCATCTTTGTAATGTTGGTATCAAAGAAAAGAGCTTGGGAAATAGGTGTTCTGGGTTCTGGTCTTCCCTTTCGTATTATCTATTTGGCTTGGAGAAAGTAAGTTCAACTGATTCTTCATCTGTAATTAATACATCTAGATTATATTAATGATAGGCTGTACTTTCTTGACCTTTCTCCTGCTTCCCACTTTTCAAGGGCAGTTAGAATGACCAGCTCTCATATTTGAGTTTAAGGTTTATGGTAAGTTAGAGAAATTCATTCAGCACTGTGTGGAAATAGTCAGCTGGTATATCATTGTGCATTTTGTTCCCCAGTTGGTAAGGCATTGCAGTTTATAAACCCTTGAGGAATTTGATAGAAATAACATCTTAGATATCAGATGTAAAATAAAAGATGTTTGAACTTCAAATACTCCATATGGTCTGTCTTATGGTTGACTGGTATTTGGGTTATCTTTCTCCATACAGATTATTGAGAATTCTGTTTTCATTTTTAATCTTCAACTGGTTCACTTACGTTCGTTAAAATCTCTTCATAAATGGTCACATCACGGGTATTTGATGCCATATAAATCAACTTATATTCATTGCTTACATTCGTGCTTATATTCGGTATAGAGATAACTGGGTTCTGGGAGAGAATTTATTCATAATTGTTAAAGGCTAGAATTTACTTCATTGTTTTTCTTCCCTCATCTTAGCAAATTATAAAGAACAGACCACAGTGGATAGTTCTGGTTTCTTTGATATTGAAAATTTAAAATTGAGGTGACAAGAAAATTATTTTGTGTGTATATTTTAATGCCACGGCATAATTAATGCATCCTAGTGAAAAGGGAATATAAAACATGTACATTAGAATATTCAACTAACACATTGTGGTAGAAACCAAGCTTTCAATAATTATTTTCTTTGTGAAAAAGAAAGAAAAGAAATCCAAGCATTACTACTATTGAATTATAAAACAACAAACTATCTCTTTCTCTGTGGCTTTCATCCATATAATTTACAGTGCAAATGCAATTTTTGGTACACAAACGCTTCTATATTGAGAGCTGTGTGGAAAATAGAATGCCTAGTTCCAATTTTCTTGCCAAACAAAGAAAACAAAATCCTTCCCCATCTTCTGTATTATGTGAGTGCCAATAACGCCTCTTTGATGGTAGCTTTGTGTTGTATTGTGTTTTTGCTTTTAATTAAGATATATTGGGTAAAATAGTGCTTCATTGTATTGTACAAAATACGAAAGCATGGGCTAATTACAGCCTTCAATGGGATTCAGTTTAGACCTCATGTTACTGTCTCATGCCCATTTTTTTAGTGTTTAGTAAAGTATTCTGATGTTATATTTTCTCCTGGGGTTTTCTTTTTGGTTTCTCTTCATCCAAATGAAAAGCAATGACCCCTACCTAAAATGTTAATTAAATGGCTACCTCATTTGTTATAATGTTTTTATTTTAAAATATTCTTACATTTTGGATGCCAAAACTCAATTTTGCCCCATATGGCCTTTTTCACAACACGTGTTTTTAGAGGGCATAATTTTCACAGAAGGCAGAATTCAAAGTTAGCAGAAAGCAGGTTGGGAGCCAGACAAATATGGAAGAAATGTCACCCTCATCTTTATTTAAACCTGATTAACCTTTTTAATTTAGTCATTAAGTTTTATTGAAAATGAACCAAATGTGGTCATTAGTTGTGGGAAGAGAATGGAATCAATTTAGACATTAAATTAAAGGGCAAAATCTCTAGAACTTCTAGGTAAAGAAAGATAAAATGGTAGGTTGCTCATTGCAAAGTGATTATAGGGAAAAATATTATCTATATTGAAATTTCAATTTACCCAGATGCCAATCTATTTCAGAATTTGTCATAATGTGATAAAACTCCACTAAAGCCTACTATATATCTTTTCAAGAAACCAATTAAATATTTGTTAGTTGATTTGCAAAATGACTATGGCTAATATTCCATTTGGGGTTTATTTGATTCTTGAGCATGAGGTATGATTAAGGTGGGGTAGGGATCAAAAGGACAATTTTATCTCCTTTTATATGATCTTAGTAAAATATCTTCATCCATAAATATGATGTAAACAGTGTGTTGCAGGAAAAATGTCTGATGACTCAAAGAAAACATTTTGTGTACATTTTAAAAGAATGATATCAATAACCGTGAAAGGTTCTGTCTTATGTTCTTCCTCTGACCCTTTTTCTAGATGCCTGCAATTTCTTTTGTCATGAATTTTCTGCAAACATTATTAGTGTTCATACAAGTATCTAATCTTCTGTTGAACTGCGTTGGATTAAAATGGAAATTGTAATTGTTGTAATTGTCATTTTCATTCTGCATGCTAACTACAATGGAGTCTATTAAATTATTGCCTGAAAATGCACAATGTTTAATAATGTATTTTGAAAGTTGGTTTTGCCAACAGCAATAATAATGACACACAGATACATATATTATGGAGTGCTTACTATGTGTGCTTACTTGGATTATCTCATTAAATCCTTACAACTATCCTATGATATATCATATGACTACAAGTGAATTCTTATTCTGTTCCAAGATGATACCATGGCTTTTGATACAATTTCACATTTAGTATTTACATCACCTCCCCCTGTCCTAGGGAGTAGAGATTTTTAAAATGAGGAAACTGATGATTTGAAACTTGTATATGGTGAACAGGGTTTTATATCCAGGCAGCTTGCTTCCAGAGTCTGTGGTCTCAGTCAGTATATAATGCTGCCTTCCTATAAGGATTATACTTTACTTAAGTGAGTGGCAGGCTGGCCTTTCAGCTCTCTTATCCTGAACATTTTTGTGAAGGCAACAATGTCGCGTAAAAGGGCTCATCTATCATTTGGCCATTCAACGTGGAAACACAGTACTGCACCCGAGCTTTGGGTATAGAAGAGATATTTATGTCATGGCCCTTGCATAGTGTTCAGCTTTAAAATCTAAGTTACATCAAATCCTAGGATGGCTCCTCTTTTTTTCTCAAGTGAAAGATTATGTCCTCAATGTGGGCTACAAAATCCCGTATAATCTGGCTATTTTGCTCCCTTCCTCATCTCCTACCACTCTTCCTCGGTTCTGTGGTGGTTCAAGCATATTTGTTATAGTTTTATGCTTGGGAATAACACATATGTTCTTTTGTTTGCATCAAATGATATGTTAATTAAAATGCTTTCACGGTTATCACTAGCGTTTCTTCTGCACTAGCCATTTCTCTTCTGATATTCAAAGTGAACACATGTTAGCTTTCCCCTGATGTAAGATTGTGCCACTCACAGATGTTACATTTTATTTCCTTCTATTTCCATTAGAGAATTTCAGAACTATGCAAACATTTCTGAAGAGAAGATACTTTCTGGATGGAATCACTGGGAGTATCTTCCCTGCATTAGTTTCCCAGAGCTGTTGTAATAAGGTGCCACAAATTGGGTGGCTTTAAATCAGAAATTTATTTTGGTATATCTGGTTTATTTAAAACAGAAATTTATTTTCTCACTTTTCTGGAAGCAACCAATCAAATCAGAAGTCAAGAGGTCAGCAGGGCTATGTTCTCTTTGAGGGCTCTAGGAGAGAATATGTTCCATGCCTTTCTCTTGGCTTTTTGTGTGGCTGGCAATCCTTGGTAATACTTGGCTTGTAGGTCCATGACTCCAACCCTCGTCTCCTCTGTCACATGGATTCTCTCTGTGTGTCTGAGCCTTGTGTCTTTCTATAGTACACCAATCTTACAGGATTAGGGCCCATCCTAATTAAGTATGACTTCAGATCCTTGGTGGGCAACTGGGCATTATCTTTTTTTGTTTCCTCCACCCCCCCTTTTTTGGAACTTACTACAAATGCATTATTGTGTTACTGGCATGTAGAAAATTTTTACATTATAGTTCTTACATGAGAATTGTTTTGGAACCTGGGGCTTGAGAGACTTTAGGGGAATTCATCTTTTTCATTTGCTCTACTTGCTCAGGCTTTCATCCTAAATTTACCTTACTTTCTGTCATATCGTCTAGTTCAATCATATGAAGTTTTTCTTATGTATGTTGCTGTATATATAATACGTAGAATATGTATATGTTAAATTTGTGCCTGACTAGAAATCTACTTGCTCTTTTTGGGGCAGGTCACTTAGATTTAAGTCCTTATCTATTGGGTGGGGGCTCACTTGTACTCTGTAGGTGGTCTCTGATAGTTACTTCATCCCACTGGCACTTGCTTGTCATCATTTTTGACTATCACTTAGATTCAGTTTTCCCATTTCTTTTTTTTTTTTTTTTTTTAACGTTTATTTATTTTTGAGACAGAGAGAGACAGAGCATGAGTGGGAGAGGGTCTGAGAGGGAGGGAGACACAGAATCCGAAACAGGCTCCAGGCTCTGAGCTGTCAGCCCAGAGCCCGACGCGGGGCTCGAACTCACGGACCGCGAGATCATGACCTGAGCCGAAGTCGGACGCCCAACCGACTGAGCCACCTAGGCGCCCCAGTTTTCTCATTTCTTTAGAAATAAGACATACTATGTTTGTGACCTTAAACTTGTAGAGAAAAGAATTATGTTGTCTTAAAAATAGTATATTCTTCTCTATGTCACCACCTTAATCTGAATTTGGCTGGGGGCTGATGGACTGGTTTTCTACATTTATGGTTAACCCTGTTGCCCCGTATCAGTGTTTGGAAGAAGAGAAAATAGCACCCAGGAAGAAAACGGTCATATCTGAGAAGACTGCCAGACCACCTTGTAACTCAGAGAGCCCTCTGGAGGCTCACAGACAAAATATTCAAATCAAGAATTTATAAGGAAACAATTCTTCCCCTGCCTAAATGACAGAAGGGCATATTATGATTGCCATATTTTTGACATTTTTTTTTTTTGAGAAGAGAAAGTGCTTATAATAAAATAGCACAATTGGGTAACAACCATCATGTTCTATGGTGGAAACCTGAGTCAGACATACCTGGGGGCCAGCTGTATCTTGTTACTTACTAGGTATTGTTATTGTTGGCCAAGAAAGACCAGGAGGAATTCACCAGATCTTTTTACCTCAAAGATATCAATATCCATATGAACAAAACTTTAGCTGAGAGGGAGGTTTTGTTCCTTCATCAATATCTGTAAGTCGAATAGCCTCTGTTTTTCAGACCAGATTAAAAATCACACTGAGGCCAAGAAGTTAATAACAGATGTACATCTTTCATTATAATTTCTTTAGTTAAGATGTTTTTCATTATCCAAATGATCATCTCCATTTAATAAAACTGTAATCTCTGAAAAACATTTTGAAACAAATATGTTGTGTAGTACTTGAAATAATGGAGACCACCCTTATTCTTTGATGTACCAGAGAGCTGTCTCAGTTGAATATTGTCAATGTCTAATGTCACCAGAAAAACTTAAGACTTCGATAGCTCATTGACTGGATTTGTTAAACTGCAGATTTTTTGATGTTTATAATATAATAGCCAACTTAATCTGAAAAATGTTACAATCATCTTTGTTCTTAAAAGAAGAAATTTAAATAGGTAGATTTAAATTTAACAGTAAATTTAAACAGGTTTTGATAATAAAAGCAAAAATAAAAAAGAATGAAATAACAGTTTTCTATCCTAGTAAATTCTTTCTTTCCTTTTTTTTTTTCATTGTTTATTTTTGAGAGAGAGGGAGAGACAGCACGAGTGAGGGAGAGGCAGAGAGAGAGGGAGACACGAAACCCGAAGCAGGCTCCAGGGTCTGAGCTGTCAGCACAGAGCCTGACATGGGGGCTGGAACTCGTGAACTGCAAGATCATGACCTGAGCAGAAGTCTCACGCTTAACTGACTCAACCACCCAGGTTCCCCATCTTTTTTCTTTTGAGAGAGTAATATCACAGGAAGGAAGAATTACTGGAGACAAAGGAATACTAGAAAGGAATAAGAATGGAGAAAGGCATACCATCACTTATAATTTCTAGCACTTGCATAGTTGCAAAAGAGAATGTCTATAAATAAATCTTTTTTGGGTGCAAAACAAGAAAGCTTTTCTGTATAGAATTAAATTTAAATTGGAGGAAAACATTTTGTTGAATCAGAATTTAGTTAATGCTTTTTTCCTGAGAAATCAACATTTAATCTCAGGGGTATGTTTCATGAATGTTAAAGAATGTTAGCTCTCCTGGGTCCTTTAATCCTTTTGAGAATTCAAGTTTTGTGATTGCTGGCACGTGATATCCTTAATTCAGTTTTTTTTCCCTCTCCTTTTAACCTCTGAAAATATTCTTCTACATATGGCAAGATGGTTTTTGTCCAAGTTGGTAGAATGAAGGGAAAGAAGAGGACTGCCTCCACAGGCCCTGTACATCTGCGTCTGCCCGACTGGCCTCCTGCCAACTTCTATCCAATACCTTCTGGGTGTGGTGCAATGAAAGATTCCAAAGTGCTTCTCATACGATGTAAATAAACCACAAATAAACTTGCTCTCCCCATTTTACCCACTATAGATAGATACAGATAGAGACAGAGATAGAGGTAGAGATAGGGAGAGATGTAGAGATGGATATATCGATATATCTATATATCAATATATATAGATACAGAGATAGAGATAGATGTATCAATCTATCATCTATCTCTATCTATCATCTATCATCTATCTCTATTTCTATATATAGATATATGATATCTGGAGTGTTCTCCTACTTCAGGACTTTATGCAAACCATCAAAGGCTGTACTGAGGAACAACTAAACCCACCCTATTGAAGGAGATCTACATGAACTTGATAGTATATGTGGATGTACAGATTATATATAGGTATATAAATGTATCTACACAGCACACATCTGCACGCACACATACCTATAAATTCTGAAAAAAGGAATTGGTGGTGGGTTATAAATGAGGTGAACACTGCCCTGCATCAGAGGGTGTGCTATGAGGGGGCAGTAGGTACTGGAATTATCCTAGTGTGATCTGGGTTTTATTCCTGGCTGCATAGCTGCTAATCTAATTCTCTTGCCTTTCTAGGAATTCATGAACTGCTGAACAATCATCCGGAAAATTACCCTTTTGCTGAATGGTAGCTACAGTGACTTCATAAGTTTATGCTAATAATAAATGCTTTGTTCAGATAATGTATTTTTAGTATATATGTAACTTGAATAATCAGAAGGCTTACTTCATTTAAAATGTGTCCACTTAAACATTGAAAAAATTTTGAGCTGGAAGCTTTGGGTTGTTTTCTTGTCATAATCTCTTGTAACCCTAACTCCAAAAGCATAATTATTTAAGGTATTTATTTTTAATTGCATGGGAATAACTGTACCTTATTTCACACAGAATTTGATTTTTATTTTGGACATTTGACTTTCAAAGCCCTGTGACTAAATGCATTCTGGCCAACTAGGGGAGTCCTTTTTTCTTTTTTCATAAGACTTTTTTTGCCTGTTCTGTTCCCCTTGCATTTGTGTGCTATTTTATGCTGCAGACCTGGGCTCAGTGATGGAAGGGTTTAAAATTCCATGTGGCAAAACAAGTGGCCTTCTTCCTGTCATCTGAAAATGGCACTTGCTGTTGGCTATAAAACAAATAAATAAACAAAAAAACTTTTCATTGAATACCATTTAAATATTTTCTTTGGTCATTTATTTACCCCTACGCCCACTGCAGCCGGTTCAGTTCTTATTTAATGATTTCATGCCTATTATTTTGTTGGTTTCTTAACTGACTTGATGGGAAATTATTCACTTCATGTATAATACAAAGTATGCTGATTATTTAACCCTTCTCTTTATTTCATTTGTAAGAATCAGCAACCTTAAAAATATATATTAATATATATATTATATTAATATATATTAATAAGCATGCAATATATTTAATTAATAATAATATTAATAATATTAATGTAATATTTAATATATATCCCTTTAGAGATAAAGGTAGATGCAGCCACTAAAGGACATAGATTAAATCATTGTCAGAAAACCTAATGTATTCTTTTAGTCTGTTTATTCTCTATTTGTAGGATTATTAACATAAAAAATAGGACAAAAGTAAATAAGGACAAAGCCATTTTGAAGACATAGCATAGAGAAATATTCTACAGTCACTGATTGTTTTTTCCCCAATGGTACCTATCTTGATGCCTAGTACATAATAATCACTTCTTAGCTGCTTTATAAGTAGATCTACAATATTTAACATTTTCTAAGATTGTATCTTTCAATCTTCTGAAGAACCATAGCCTACCTCTTACAGTAGGATTTAGAGTGATAGAAAGATAACTCATATATAGGTAACTCTAGGCTTGTCAAGGAACAATTCCTTGTAGAATGCCCTGCAAACAGTATATCTGGATGTAAAATTTGATCACATTTCATTTCATCAGCAGCATCCTTACCTAAAAAAGTGATTATCGCACATTCATCTCTGCAAAGCCTAGTACTTAATATAAGGGTTTCAAAGGCAAGATCTCCAGGGTTCTAATCCTAGAGCTAGTTCCAGGCTAATAATATAGATCTTGACAAATGCCAGGGGAAACTAAAAGAGGGATAGCCTTCCACGGGATGAAGTGATAGGAGAAGCTTTAAAGATGAAATGAGTCTTGACCTGTATCGTGAAGACAGACAGATTTTAGCTGATCATGGAGAAAAATGAAGGGCATTTAAAAAAAGACATAAAGTGTGAGCAAATACTAAACTCAGGACACACACAAGAATATTTTCAGGGATAATACATTAAACAGTTTTCCTTGAATAAACTGTTTGAGTAGGGAAATGTTAAGAAATAGGTAAATTTAGATCAATGTAAAGAATTTGGATTTAGTCCTGGAGGCAGATGGGAATGATTGAATATTTTGATTGCATAAAGTAATATTTTATGTATTACTTCTTTAAGCATGAACTTCTTTCTCAAATAATTGAAGTACTTTGCTTCTATGAGTTTTGAAAAGGCTCATCTTTGTCTGCCATCATATTATGTTCTCCAGTTATCATTCATTTAACCTTTTAATTTGTTTTTTAAAGAAGTATCTCTATACTTCATATTATTTATCCTCACCCAACTTTTAGACTTCATAGAAATTATGATTTGTTTAGTATAATATAAAGAGATAATGAGTATCTCTTTTCTACACATAGATTAATAACAAATTAAAATTGTTACATGTGAGCTTACAAACAGTGGCATTATGCTATTTAATATATTGTTTCCCTTCAATGAGAATTTTCTTTCTCAGAGACTGAATGCATCTTTGGATGGCAAAAGGAAAGGACAAAGAAACAGACACAGCCAGAAGTATGAAGTTTGATCTTTGGCTCTTCCAACCTAGCTGTGTCCACTCATCAAAATTTCATGAGCAGTCTCCAAAGTCATTTGGAGTTCACCAAATCAAATTACCTCTCATATTACCTTTTTACCTATCCTAACATTCTGTTCTTCCTGCAAATATGGCATGATCAAATTTCCTATTGTTATACTTGTCTCAAGAGACAAGTATATTACATCCGATCCCTTCATCAATTGTTACAAATTAGCATAATAAATGTGAGGTCTCTCTTTATGATCATGGGATATATTGCTATTAGGCAGAATGTCTTCTTTTTATCCAGACCTCAAGTAAACTATAGTTCCTTTAAAAATTAATAAATTGAGATATTCTATCCTTTTGCACTATCGGTCTAAAAGCCACAGTTCATGCAATTTCTTCTTGTGACATTGAAAATTGCAATAAAGTTCTAAAATAGTTCACTAAAAAACAGTAATTACATTTAAAACATTGTAACTATGAGAATTTAACAGACTTTTTTCATCCAAAGTGACTAATGCTTGCTAAACACATTACCATTAGTCATTGTTTGGAGAACTTCAGTATGCTCACACGATGTAACGATGTCATTTTCTAACATCTTCCTTGGTTAGTATATGTAGTCCCATTTTACAAAATTCATTAATTCTTTTAATTTCATTCAATGTTTACTTTGCTTGAAGCATTCTTGGAATGTGGATCATGGATACTTCTTACTGTTTTTGATTTCAGAGTTAGCTACCCAATAGTCTCTAACTATTATTTTGACTCCTTTTGACCCAGGAAGCCTGCAACATTTATTAAGAACCTCTATGTTCATGGTGAGCTCTATTCTGGTACGGCACTAATAATTGTGAAATATGACTACCTTGTTTTCCTATTTGTAACTAATCTTTACCTATGGTTAGTTAACACTCACCACTATTATACATGAAATAATCTACCCAGGAAAAAACCAAATAGCTAACATATCACAGTGCAACCCTAAAATGCCCTTTGGTGATTATATAAAAACAACTCTGAGATAATAATAACAAAAATAATGAGTTAACATGTATTGAAAGATTACAGTGCTGTAGACACTGTGTTAAGCACTTTATAAGCATTGTCACCTTTAATTTTCAAAACAACCTTAGGGTATTAAATGTAACTATTTCCATTTTCAGATGAAGGGACTTAAACACAGAAGATTATATGGTGGAGTGTGGAAATAATTCCAAGTTGACTTCAAAAAATGTTACTTACCAATTGATAATGTAAACTTTTTTATTAGCCAATTAAATTTAATATTAGCCAATAAAATAACCAATTAATCTTATCACGTTATACAGTTTGAATTTCATGCTGTTTTCAAAGGAAAAGAAGAATAGTTTTCTATTAATTTGGTTGTGATCCTTGGTAACAAACACTTCCCCATTCTCTTACAGAAAAGAAAAACGTTTCATCTGGTGCGCCTGTAGAATGTGTATAGTTCCTTAAGTGGAAAATCTCTGACCCAGACTGGATGTTCACTCAGGTCACCGATAACAAATGGGCCTGTCACACTGGGGTTGAGGAAGTAGGAAGTTTGTGTCTGGGAAAACATGGAATAGTCCGAGACCGCAAATGACAGGTATAGAAAAAGACACATGCTGGTTTGGTCCCTTCTTCTTGTCCTACAAAATTACTTTATGTGTTGGTGACAGTGCCCTTTGCCATTTAACCTGGGAAGAAAGGAGTAACAGAGAGATTGTACTTACTACTTCTGCATTTCTTCCGTCATGTATTTCAGATCTGGTCTCCTACCTAAACCAAGCCACCATTATCCTTCTTCACAGATGTCCTTTCTTCTTAACCTGATTTTATATGAAATAATTTGACCTGCTCAATAATTTATTAAAATTAACTATAATATTTTTGTGGATTCCTTAAAAATATTTTCTAGGTCTCAGGAAGGGGAAATTACATATTAAAACCCGAATAATGGATAATTAGTTTAGGAGGGGCCAAGATGGTGGAGCAGCATGGAAATTCTCTGCTTTTGTCCCTGTAATGCAGCTGGATCAGCACCAAAAACTGAATAATGGAGCATATCACAGAGGCAGAGATGACCTCTGAGATAACCGCTAATCACATGATAATAAGTTAAAAAGTATTTACATTACAGATGAAAATAATCTAAGTAGACTGATTTAGATTTTTAATAGGAAAATCAGTTATAATCCATTTCGTTATTGCAAACTTGTCAACATTGCTTTAGCTTTATTTGGTGTTAAAATATTTCAGAATTCAAAAGGAATATTTTTAAAGATTGTATTAAGGTGTGATAAACCTAAGAGGAGCTCACAAATTCTCATATACTGTTATAGAATATTTATAATGGAGGAGATGTTTTTAACTAGAATGTTATTTAAGAACAGAATATGTGATTTAAATTATACCAATATGTTATACATTTAAGATTTAATTACCCAAACTTTTTTTTTAAAGTTAGTTACTATTCATTTCAGTTTTTAAAATGTTTGAATAAGTCCCAAGAGATGCAAAACTGAAACTGACCATTTTAACATGTAAAAAAGTATTTAAGGATATATACATTCACAGTTTAGGGTTTTTGTTTTTGTTTTTAAATTTTAGAGAGGGAAAGAAAGAGCTCTAGCAGAGGAGAGGGGAGAGGGAGAGAGAAAATCTCAAGCATGCTGAGTGTGGGCCTCGATCCCATGACTCTAGGATCCCAAGCTGAGCCAAAATCAAAAGTAGGATGCTCAGCTGACTGAGCTACTTGGGTGCACCGACATTTTAGGTCCTCCTGAATCTTTTTCTTTATAATGTTTATGATCTTATAGAAAGATTATTTGTCATAGTCTGATCTTGAGCTAAAAACTTAACAAAATATGATTTGTTAGTTGCTTGACATGCCACACAAGACCATATAATACCAGCAAATGCATTTATAGTAAGTGAATGACATAAAATACATAAATCTTAGTCAGCATGTGAGGAGATATGAAAAGACAGAATAAAAACATTTTTACTATTGACTAATAAATGTCAGAAGATATAATTGAATGAAAAAGGAAGGAAGAAAGCTATCTAATATGAGACATGTTTAGTAAATGATTTAAAGTAAAATAATGTAGAGACACAGAGGAGAAACACTCCCATTATTACTTGGAAGGGAATGTGAAGGGCCCCACATCCCAGAGTTGGGATGAGAAGGGCCCTCTCTGGATGGCTGTCCAGAATGATGCTGGGTCACTATGATCAGCTTTGGCACCTCATTATCTAAGAGCTGTGTGCGCATATAAGAACTTCTGAGAGAAGCAATGGGTAAGATTGATAAGAACATGACAAAAAGGATAGAAGAAACAATTTATAAAGGAAGATTAAAGGTGCTGAAGATTTTTTGTAAGTTCTGAGGAACAACAAAGTAAGAAAACGATAATAGTCTAAATATAAATAACAAATGGAGACAGTAATTACTGAATACTTTTGAAAGGAATAATGAAATGAAATGAAATTTCAGGTGAATGTGGAATGTATGAGAAAATTCCCTTGTATGAAATATATAACAGTCAGACTGCATAACCTCAAGAGAAAAGCTACCTCATGGGTGCAGTCCCCATGGCTTCACATTCTACAAGACAACCTGGGAGGAACAGCAGAGATTCCAGGTCCAGAGGAGCAGGTCCATAAGCCCTTAGGCAGCTTAGTGTTACACTGCAGCTGCTGTTTGAATGAACTGAATCTGCCAGGTCACCACTAATAACCAGGGCAGACAGGCAAAAGCATATTCCGTATTTCTGGAAAGGTCAGCTGCATAGAAGCAGAACTCACTAAAGATGTAGTTACACGAGAAACTGATTAAACCAGAGTTAAGTAGAGGCTAAGAATATAGGAAGGAGGGAATCTGGGGGAAATGTATATTGTTGGAGAGATGGAGGTTATGTTTCATCAGAACTGGGTGGATTCCAAAAAGGAATTTATTGCCAATGAATTAGACTCTCCATGTTCATGAAGGGGGAGGTTTGGTAGTTGGAAAATACTTTACATAAGAAAAGCCCACAAGAAGGTTAGAACACTCAAATGCCTATAGCAGATAGGGAGTAGCACAAATGTGGGAAGATCTTAACTCTTACAGTGAAAAGAGAGGAAAAATAAAAGCAGAAACTGGGATGAAAATTGGCAAGTGACACTTTGTCTCAGCATAAAAGAAGCCAAAAGCAGTACTTTGGATTATGGCACACAGGAGAATGTATGCCCTATTTCGAGAGGAAGCAGTATTTAAATCCACTAGAATATTGCCATCTGGAATGTTGCCTCATCTCTGATTTTCAAGAGAAGGTGAAAGTATGAATTTTAAAATTGGACACTAATTAAAGAAGAAAACTAACCAAGTGGGCTGACTATGTAAGTCTAAAGAAATGTCATTTAGATTTGGGTCCTCTATTATCTTCTGCTATATATTATGATGTATTATTATATAGATTCTTAAGATCGATAAAATCACTTCTTAATGAGTTAAGTCCTCCTATGATAATTTCATCTCTTAAGGGAGAACACCAAGAAGTACAGAAACCCATTTTCAGCATTCTCCTCTTATCTTGAGAAAATTTTCAAAGATAACTAAGGTCTAAATTAAAAATAAGAAATTTATGGGGCACCTGGGTAGCTCAGTCGGTTAAGCATCCAGCTTTGGCTCAGGTCATTTTATCTCACAGTTCATGAGTTCAAGCCCCACACCTGGCTCACTGCTGTCAGTGCAGAGCCTGCTTCAGATCCTCTGTCTCTCTCTACCTCTGCCCTGACCCTGCTCACATAACACTCTCTGTCAAAAATAAATCAACATTAAAAAAATAAGAAATTTGTGGGGCGCTCTGATGGTTTAGGTGAATAAATGTCTGACTTTTGATTTCAGCTCAGGTCATGATCTCATAGTTTCAAGGTCAAGCCTTGCATCAGGCTCCATGCTGACAGTGCAGAGACTGCTTGGGATTCTCTCTGTCTCCCTGCTCCTCCTGCTCTCTCTCTCAAAATAAATAAATAAACTTAAAAAAGAAGAAATTTGTAAATTTGTTCCTAAAGCATTCCATTATTCTTTTGATGTACGGCCTGCCACACTGGGCCCTCTTCTTTACTTGGACCAAACATCAAGGAAGTTATAATTAAGATAGCACAATGACCTCATAATTTTGACACACCCTCTACTACAAACTCAGGGCATTTTTGGATAAATCATAGATAAAAGACATAGAGATTGGAAAGTAACCAACCAAATTGTTCTTATTTTTGGAGAAAATATGTACACCAAACCCTTCCTCAATTCTACATAGAAAATATTAGAACCAAAAAGACAATTTAGCAAGGTTGTTGAACACAAGGGTCAATGTAAAAAATCGATAGCATTTTTATACAAAACAAATAATCTATTTAAAATATAATAGAAAATACTCCATGTAACAACAAATTGTAAGATATGAAGAAATAAACCTAAAATGATGTAACCAACTGTTTGAAACTAGTTAAGAATATACAGGGAGATCTAAATATAAAACAATTATAAAGGAGCGGTGCCTGGGTGGCTCAGTCAGTTAAGCTTCCAACTTGGGCTCAAGTCATGATGTCAGTTTGTGGGTTCGAGTCCCACGTTGGTCTCTGTGTTGACAGCTCGGAGCCTGGAGCGAGCTTTGAATTCTATGTGTGTGTCTCTCTCTCTGCCCCTCCCCCACTCATGCTCCGTTTCTCTCTCCTTCTCTCTCTCAAAAATAAATACCAAAAAAATTTTTTAAAATATACAGGAAGGCCAACCAATAGCCTGAAAATATACATTCTTCCCACAATTAATCCATAAATTTTATTTCTGTTCAAAACCAAAACTGCTTTTTAGAACCTTTCAAACTGATCCTAAAAGTTCTCTGGAAGGCAAAAAACAAATAAGACAATTTTGAAGAACATTGTATGAAAGATAATTCTTATCAGAAATCAAGCTTCATTTTCAGGCTTAGTAATTAATATAGGGTGAAGTGATAGAGACAGGGGTTGATAAATAGATCAATAGGGTGGAGAAAGAATTTGCACATATATTACTATATTACAGAAATAGTACTGCAAATGAGTAAAAAAGACGGACTATTTAGTAAGTGGTGGTGGAAAAACTGATTATTAACATAAGAAGAACATAATTTGGATCCCTTCCTTAAACAAAAAGATAAAATGTCTGGTGGAATAAAGTAAATGTCAAAAGCAAATCCTTAAGACTTTGAGAAGAAAATATATCATTAAGACCTTAGTTTAGGAATATATTTCTTAGAAAGAAGCCAAAGCCCTCCAGACATAGGAATATTTATTGACATCAAACATTTATATTTTAAAAAATACACAAAAAAGGTAAGCTTCACACTAGAAGAAAATAATCCCAAACTATATAATCAGGAAGTGTTTGGAGAATATACAAATGTCAGCAAATCAATAAAAGAACGCACAGTATCTAATAGGAAAAAAGTGACAAGAGATATGCATAACGTATTTACAGAAAAGGAAATGAGACTGGCCAACAAAATGGAAAATGCCAAACACATTAGTAATCACGAAATTGCAAATTAATGCCACAATAAAATAATTATTTCAAATCCATCAAAATGGAAATGGTCTGGTGAGAGCAGTCTCGAGATCAGAAATAGGTATTTGAGACATTCATGCCTTCTGAACAGTAGTAAAGAAACAAAGGATTATTCTTTGGCAAGTTTAAATAAAGATGAATATTAACATAATTTATGACCCAGGTATATTCTTGAAAGAAACATATATGTATCTATATTTGTGAATATGCTACATCTCAAAAACAGTATTTTGAGCAAAAAAGGGTCAAACTCCAAAGTGACATACTAAGACCAGTTCGAGGAAGTTTAAAACCCCAAATTTTG
Source organism: Puma concolor (assembly GCF_028749965.1). Lineage (NCBI taxonomy): Eukaryota > Metazoa > Chordata > Mammalia > Carnivora > Felidae > Puma > Puma concolor. The sequence goes on from NC_141667.1 coordinate 73,183,632, forward strand.
AAATACTAATGGACATATATATATGCAATAAAAAGCTAATACGAATGAACATAATAAAGGCCAATACTAATTAAATCTGCCTGGGGCAGAAATTGGAGAGGCTTACACAACATTCTTTGATGATAGTTGTACTTTTTATATCTTTGAAAAATAAAATAAATGAATATGGAATTGTGTTAAGATTTTTCTAAAGGTGGTTTGTGAGTACATGGGTAAAATAAACACTGGATGTTCATTAATTTCTTATTTTTATAATTGTTTGCAATTTTTTATAAAATACTAAATATAACATCAGTTATGACCATATCCCATTTACTGACACAAAAAGGAGGAAGATACACACACGCCCAGCAAAATCTAATAATTTTGCTGAGAAAAAAGATATCTCCTTATTATTATTATTTTTATTATTATTATTATTTTAAAATTTAAATCCAAGTTAGTTAATATATAGTATAATAATGATTTCAGGAATAGAGTCTAGTGATTCATCACTTACTGAAAAGAACGATAACTCCTTTCTCTTCTCTTTCCTCTTTTCCTCTTTGTATTTTAGAAAGATGTTAAAAGAAGAAAATAAAATTATGAGTATCTAAATCCATATATTTCCCTCTGAGCACTGCTTTAGCTCCATACAAGAGGTTTTGATAATATTTGTTTTATTATCATCCATCTAGAGAAACTTTCTAATTTGCCTTGTAGTCTTTTCCTCCCTCTCTCCCCTGCTTCCCTTCTCTCTCTCTCTTTCTCTCTTACATTTGGTGTTTTTTTTTTCTTAAACAAACTATTCTTATTAATTTCTAATTCAACTTATTGTAGTCAAATAACATACTCAGTTTTATTTCAGTTCTTTGATATTTATTGAGACTTATTTTATAGACCAGTTTGAGAGGATATATAGAGAGAGGATATATATCCTCTTCTACTTGCACTTGAAAAGAAAGCATATTTTGTACTTGCTGGATGTCATGTTCTTTAAATGTAGATTGTAAGTTGGGTGATAGTGTTGCTCAAACCCTCGTCGTCTTTACTAATGTTTTCTGTCTCTTATTCTACCAAATACTGAAAGAGGAATATCAATATGTTTGTGGATTTGTCTATTTCTTCCTATATTTTTAAACTTTTTTCAAATATTTATTCTAAAGTTCTGTATATATTGTATTTTCTAGAAAATATAATTTTCTCAAATATTAGGGGCATACAATCTAGAATTTTAGTGTCCTCTTAGTGAACTGATCTTTTTTTTTTTTTTTATTCTTTTACCATTAGGAAACATTCCACTTTATTTCTAACATACTCTTTGTTGTGAGGATACTTTTGGGAATGATCTCATGCCATTTTTCGTGAGTTCAGAGTGTTCATGGTATATCTTCTTTTTTTAAAATTCTATTTTATTATACTGGAGTACTGAAAGTGGCTTTGCTTTTCCTACATTTTGGTTGTGGTTTATCCTTGCAATAGAATTTGATCTTGGGGTGCTTATGTACCCTCAGTGAGGATACAAAGAATACGTCCCCTGTTTGAAAAAAGAAGATATTCAGTTTAAGAAAGACTTCTCTTCGCAACGTGCCAAAAGGCTTAGGATATTCTCCTCCTGAGGCTGGCCTCTTGGGTTAATGATCCTTCCCACCAGGCACTTCCGCACTCTGCAATAGCCCCTCCCCACTCATGATGTGTATTCCTGTGCAGGCCACCCGCCCTCCACAGACATCTTAGCTGGTTTGCTAGGCACCGTCGAGAGTCCCAGCTTTCTGAAGTTTAGACAACTCATGGGAAGAAATTTTTCATGTTTTAGTTTGATTTGACAACCTTTCATATACAGTGTAAATGCCAACCATTCTTCTCCTGACTTCACTCTTGATTAAAACCTCTAATATAAAACTAAAGATAGTTCTTACATCACCTTTATTTTGGGAAACTGAAGGAAAATGTTTCTATGGGCTTCACCCCAACCATTTTCTTTATTATTTTGGTTTGTGAATTTAATCCTCTTTCTCCCAACAGCCATGCCTCCTTCAACTTGGTCAGAACATTAGAAGCCACGGTTTCGTCTCCTCAGTTTTTTTGTTTGCTTTGTTTAAATACAATTTTTATTTTAGAATAGTTTTGGACGTACAAATTGGGAAGACAGTATAGAGCGTTACTATATAACCCTTATCTAGTTTCCCCTATTATCATCTTTTACAAGTAGGAGTACATCTATTATAGTTAATGAATTCATATTGATACATTACTATTAACTAAAGTCCATATTTTTTCAATTTTTAAAAAACGTTTATTTTTAGAGAGAGAGTGAGATGGAGAGAGGCAGAAACAGAGGGAGACAGAGAGAGTATCTCAAACAGGCTCTGTGCTGTCAGCGCAGAGCCCCACGCTGGGCTCCATCTCATGAACCCTGATCAAGACCTGAGCCGAAATCAAGGGCTGGACTCTTAAATTGACTGAGCCACCCAGATGCCCCTACTTTTTTCAGTTTTTTTTTTAAAGTTTTTCCTTAATATCCCTTTTCTGTTACTGAATGCTGGTCAAGAAACCACATTGGATTTAGTGGTCATGTCTGCTGAGGCTCTCCTTGGTTGTTGACAGTTTCTCAGACTTTTCTTGTTTTAATGACATTGGTGGTTCTGAGGATTACTGGTTAGTATTTTTTAGACTGTTCCTCAGCTGATATTTGCCTGAAGTTTTTCTCAAGATTAGGCTGTGGTTTTAGGTTTTTGGCATGAAAACTAAGGTGAAATGTGTCATTTTTATTACGATATATCAAAAATACATGCTATCAACATAATTTATCCTATTGATTTTGACCTTTATCACCTGTATGATGAGGTATTATCAGGTTTCTCCACTCACAAAGTTCCTCTTTTTCTCCACTCTCCATGCTTTCCATCTGTGCGTTTTGGAGGTAAGTCGTTATGTGTAGCCCACACTTAGCACTCATACCTCCTGTAACAGCACAGTATAAATGATGTAGAATTTCCTGGATGGAAGATTTATCTCTTCTCTCTTGTTTAAACATTTAGTCAGTCATTCATTTATATTGGTACGAACTCCTGGGTATTTATTTTATACTACTTTAATCCCCCACACATAATCTCTAGCAATTATTCAAAATTACCATCTAAAAGTTCCCATAGTGTATTATGGCTCTAGCATTTCTGTCCAGGTAAGCAGATCTTGAGTCTCCATATTTTGCCCTGTGATCTTAGTGCACTGAGGAGTCCAAGAAAAACAACTGATTTTCAGTTTGTCTAGCTTTTTTTTGGTAAGAATGGGAGTGAAAATTTCTGAGCTCTTTCTTTTTTAGAACTGAAACTGGAAATTGATGTATCTTTCTTCTGATTGTTCATTATACTCTGTCTTTATATTTAAAGTGTGTTGGGTTTTGTTATTTGTCATTTATTTATTTATTTATTTATTTATTTATTTATTTAGAGAACACACGTGCACACACACGCGTGCGTGCACACACACGAACACAGGAGTGGGGGAGGGGCAGAGAAAGCAGGAGAGAGAAGTTCAAGCAGGCTCCACGCTGAGCATGGAGCCCAAGATGGGGCTTGATCTCATGACCATGAGATCATGACTTGAGCTGATATCAAGAGATGGAGGTGCAACAGACTGAGCCACGCAGGAGTCCATTGGGTCTTACTTTTTTATCAGTATGAGAATTTCTGATTTGTGTTTAGTCCATTACATTAATTATAATTATCACTATTGTTTTTTTTTTTTTTGACATGCTATGTATTTTATGTTTCTCCCACATGATCTTCTGTCCTTGTGTTTCCTTTCTTGACCTTTTCACATGAAGCTATTATTTTCTTGGTTTTCAATTTTATCTCCTCTATTGACTTTTTAGTTTTTCCACTTTGTGTTATTAGTGTTTCTCTAGTGATGTAGTTTTAAGCTTCCCTTCAAATACTATTATACTATTTCACAATGTAGGGATTTTACAACAGTATAAACCCTTCCTTTGTTACATATGCTGCAAAACCCACAATACATTATTATAAAGTATTATTTTTTAGTTGTAATAGTTCATAGTCTTTCAAAGAAATTTAAATATCTTTATATGTATATATATATATATATAATATTACATATATGTGTTTTACATGTATGTGTATATTACTATATATTTACCCTTTCTACTGATCTTCATTCCTTTCTTAAGGAATAAGGATCCTTTCTTAAGGATATCCAGAATTTCACTTACTATCTTTTTCCTTTAGGCCAGAGAACTTATAATAGTACAGGTTTCCTGGGGACAAATTATGTTATTTTTTTGTTAGTTTCAAAATGTCTTTATTTTACCTTTATATGGGGAGATATTTTCACCAAGTATAGACTCCTAGGTTCATATTTTATTTTCTTTCACCACTATGAAGATTTTATTGTATTATTGTATTGTATTATTGTATTGATGTGTCTGAGAAGGATCCCTTCTGCTATCTTTAATGTGCCTTCTTTCCCTCTAACTGTTTTTAAGATTTGCATTTCATCTTTAGTTTTTAGCAATCCGATGTGATGATGTGCCTAGTATTTTTTTTTTTTTAATTTATCCAACTTGAGGTGTTTGATGAGATTCTTGGATTTGTGGGTTGATTTATTTCAATTACTTTTTAAAAGTCATCAGCCATTTATTCTGACATATTTCTTCTAATCCATTTTCTCTCTCCTCTCCATTTGATATTTCTCCACAGATCACATATTCTCTTATCTCTTGTTTTTATTCTTTTTTTTTATTTTGGATATATTCTATTGATCAATATTGAAGTGTATTGATTCATTATTCTGCCGTACTCAATCTGTTGTTAAATCCAACAGGTGAATTCATTTTTGACCACTGATTTTTTTTTTTAATTTATATAATTCCATTTGACCCTTTTGTATATTCTCAATATTTTGCCTTGGATGTTATTCACCATTTCCAATAGATACTAGCTATGGTATGAATGTGTGTATCTCCTAAAATTCCTAACTTGAAACCTATGTCAATATAAGGGTATTTGGAAGTGTAGGCTTTGGGGAGAGATAGGTCATAGCCCTCATGAATAGTGCCCTTACAAAAGAGACTCCAACAGGCCTCCCTTGTCTGTTCCCTCTGCCTTGTCTGAGGTGACAGCAAGAAGCTGCCAACTATGAACTAGGAAGTGGGCTTGCACCAGACACTGAATCTTCTGGTGCTTTTATCTTAGATTTTCCAGAATTCAGAACTATGAGAATTAGATTTCTGTTGTTTGTAAGGTATCAGTTTATGGTATTTTTCTTGTAGAAGCCCAAGTGGACTAAGACAATATGTTAGTTTATCATATAACTTGATATCATCTAGAATTGTATCATCAAGCCATTTATGTTTCTTCTATCAACTATTTCTTTTTTTGACTATTAGTCAATTTTTGCTGTTATTGTTGTTGTTACTATTTCATGTGACTTGCAATTTTTTTTTTTCTGCCAGACATTTTGTATTAAATAATAATAGGGACTGAATTATACAGTATTGACCTCCAGGAAATATTGTATGACATTTTCTTTCAGGCTGCTAGAACTGGAGGGTAAGTCAATCTGAAATGTAGTTAAACTGTTTACAGGCCTTGTTGCAGATTTAGTTCACCAATGACTTAACAAAGTTTGAGATTATGATCAGGGCTTTTCCTTCTGTAGAAAAGGGTTCTGGTGAGGCTCCTTAGTGCTTTATAGGTAATTTACTAGTCAAACCATATAAAACTATATCATATCTCTCTTTCCCTCACAGATTAGATGTCAGCTTTCTGGGCCATTGGGGAGTGATCTTTGCTCTCCAGTCCTGCCTCCACATTTCTCTGGCTTGGAACATCACTATTTGCCCTGTTACAATGCCATGTTCTCTCCAACACTAAGGGTGGCTGCTATATAGTCCTAGAATGCTTTAGATTGAATGGATTCTCTTTGTTCTCCTGTTAGCCTCTGGCAATTGAAAGGTTGGAGAGTCTCAAAAGGGTTGTGTTGTTTTTGTTTTTGTTTTTGTTTTTCAGATGGAGCTCTTTTAATATGACTGACAGTGTAGTAAGTACGTTACCTAAACTATTTTCCTTGATTATTAGTAAAAGCTTATGAGCAGTTATTAGTAAAATCTTACAGGTGAATAACTAGGCAAAGTTTGGAGAAATTAAAATAAGAAGAATAAAATTATGATAAAGGAAAAAGAAGAAATGGGAGGAAGAGGAAGGCAAAGTCTGTAAAACAGAAAAGGTTTAGAAGCATATCTATTGAAGCAAAGTTAATAGTGGCATGTTTTGTTTTAATTGGCTTATTCACTTGTAAGAAGTAGGCACATGGATGACTATTTGTGGTATCTTTTTGTTCCTCACCAGGCTGTGCATTTGTTAAGAACAGATACTGTGCCTTATTCACCATATAGTCTCAGGAACGTGCAAAGGGCTCAGCACATATTAATTATTTATAAACATTCATTGTTACTCCATTCATTGATTCATTCATAACATATTTTTCGAGGATTTCCTATGTGCCAAGCACTCTTCTAAAATCTAGGAATACATTAGAGAACACATAGACAAAATCTATACCACTGTAAACTTTTTTTTTTTTTTTAATTTTTTTTTTCAACATTTATTTATTTTTGGGACAGAGAGACAGAGCATGAACGGGGGAGGGGCAGAGAGAGAGGGAGACACAGAATCGGAAACAGGCTCCAGGCTCTGAGCCATCAGCCCAGAGCCTGACGCGGGGCTCGAACTCATGGACCGCGAGATCGTGACCTGGCTGAAGTCGGACGCTCAACCGACTGCGCCACTCAGGCGCCCCTACCACTGTAAACTTTTAAAAAAGAGAGCAAAAACAGGAAACATAAAATGAGTTAATTATATAGTATTCTAGAAGATGATAAGTACTATAAAGAGAAAAATAGAACAGATAATGGGTGACTTGGAAAGTGTACTAGGAAAAATAGGTTTTAATTTTAGAGTGCGATCAAGAAAGGCATCATTGAGAAGGTGGTATTCCAACAAAGACCTGAAGTAGATTAGAGAGAAAGCTGTGTAAGATGAGAAAACCTTAAATTTTCACCTTCTTGAGTGACTGAGAAACTGCAAAGGGACAAGTATGACTGCATTGGGGTAAGAAGGGGAGAGTAGCATGGGATGAGAGAAGGCAGTTAAGGGTAAGTCAGACTATATTGGACCTATTAGGCCATTTTAAACCTTTCCACTTTAAGTGAAATGAGGAAACCTTCAGTCTTAAGCAGAGGGGCAATAAATACTGTATGTATCCTGTTTTAAAAGTTTTACATTTTCTCAGATGATATAGCTAATGATATAGAGCTTTATTGTCCTATAATTTTGTTTTCCACATAATCTATTTCAGGTTCCCTGTATAAGTCTGTGATACAGAAACAAGCATTGTTTTCAACTCACAGTCATGTATAACTCATTGGGGAAAAGTGAATTGGGTACTAAATGTCGACATACTCTGTGTTCAAGAGATGCAAGCCCCAACTTCCCCGATTCTAAAGTTCTTCCACATTTAAAGAAAGGACAAAGCTGACCTGTCATCTTTTTATAGGAAAGAAATTGATGTCTGAGGCACAAAGTTGAGATTTTGACATTAAATCCATATTTTTCACCATTATAACATGTTGCGTCTTCACAGCTTTGTAAAAGAAGAAAATGATGATTTAGATCTACTATGAACAAACATAGGGGCGCCTGGGTGGCGCAGTCGGTTAAGCGTCCGACTTCAGCCAGGTCACGATCTCGCGGTCCGTGAGTTCGAGCCCCGCGTCGGGCTCTGGGCTGATGGCTCAGAGCCTGGAGCCTGTTTCCGATTCTGTGTCTCCCTCTCTCTCTGCCCCTCCCCCGTTCATGCTCTGTCTCTCTCTGTCCCAAAAATAAATAAACGTTGAAAAAAAAAAATTAAAAAAAAAAAACAAAAAACAAAAAAAAAAAAACAAACATAATTTGTACAGGGGCAGATTGTAAATATTTGGGGCTCTGTGGTCCATAGAGTATCATCATGGCCACTATGATTTGTAGCACAGAAGCAACCATAGACAACAGATGAAAGGATGGGTACAGCTTCCGTAACTCTTAATTTACGCAACCGGGCAGTACGGCAACTCAAATATGGTTGGTGGGCCATAGTTTGCAAAATTTTGATTTAGATTATGTTGTTGAGAGCGAAGGGGAGATTATAAAACACAGTTTCCAGAATTTATGCTGATTGTTTTAAGCTCAGTAGTTCCTGGGTGACATTGAACTGGAGAAAAACTATGCAAATAAGAACACGAATATAACTAGCTCTCAACAGCACTATGTTCCTACATACAGCTCTTCTGCTGTCTGACCAAGAATACCTTTGGGAGGAATTACAAGTTAGTCTTTCTTCACAAAAAAGTAGTTGGAAGATACAGCATAGATAGATAAAATGACTTATTTGTTTTTAAGAAACGTGTGAATGATTTGCTAAATTCCCAAGGCATTCACAGTTTGGAAGTGTATACTGGAGGAAGAAATAAACATTTATAAAATTTTGAAAGTAAGTTTTTAAATGTTGGTATTTCTTAGATTACTACAACGAATGGCTGACATTAATATAGCATATTTATTTTCCCATTCTTTCTTGGATTTGTGAAATATGTATGTATATATATATATATATATATATATATATGAAATATTTGACATAATTCCATATACAACATATGTGTTTTTCCCTCCCTCCACTTCCTAGTAGGAAAGTGAGTCACAAAAAGAATTAATAAATGCCTGAGAAAGAAGTCAATGACAGGCATGAGCAGTGAATTCTGATCTCTTGGCACCCAGATTAAAGCTATTTACATTTTCTCTAAATCAATACATCTGTAACCTCAGGTGAGTCTCCAAAGCAAACAGACAAAAATCCCAGGGTATGTTAGCTTCAGACAAGAATGATAATTTGCACATGTACATTTCAAATGAGGACATATCTACCATTTTCTAAAGCTGAAAGCCTACCTTAGTAAAATTCACATTTAGTACAGCTGTTTCACACACCTAATTATTTTTGGTTAGAGTAATTAGGCAGTAAACAAGTTTTTTGGATCTTTTCCTTGGCAAAATAACTTTAATAATGAAGAGTGTCACTAAAGGAGCTAACTAAAAGTCCCTAGTGGCCTTCTAAACCACTTCCACATGTAGGTAGTATATTTCTAGTTATTACTTACATTTTCATTGATAATCACAGACAAAATGGCATAAGACAGTTATTTATTTATTTATTTATTTATTTATTTATTATTTATTTATTTATTTAAAGTTTATTTATTCATTTTGAGAGAGAGAGAGGGAGAGAGAAAGACTCCAAAGCAGGCTCCATCCACAGTGCCAGCACAGAGCTGGCTATGGGGCTTGGAGACTGTGACCTGAGCTGAAATCAAGAGTCAGATGCTTGGGGCGCCTGGGTGGCGCAGTCGGTTAAGCGTCCGACTTCAGCCAGGTCACGATCTCGCGGTCCATGAGTTCGAGCCCCGCGTCAGGCTATGGGCTGATGGCTCAGAGCCTGGAGCCTGTTTCCGATTCTGTGTCTCCCTCTCTCTCTGCCCCTCCCCCGTTCATGCTCTGTCTCTCTCTGTCCCAAAAATAAATAAACGTTGAAAAAAAAAATTAAAAAAAAAAAAAAGTCAGATGCTTAACCGACTGAGCCACCCAGATACCTCAAAAGTCAGTCATTTAGACATATCCATTGGCTAGTGGAGACTAGCCAAGAGTTTATTTGAGTCAAGGTACATTATCTATAATTACATTATGCTATGCATAAGTGTATGGTATTTCTGAAGGCTTGAACTGCAAGAAAAAGTTGGCCTCTTACATGTTAACCTGATAATTAAAAGCAACATATATTCCTTACTATATGTTATCTCAGGCACTTGGACTGTTGATTCAGGGTTTTCATATCAAAATATATTTTGTTTAGGTAAAACAACCCTTGTTAATATAAAATTCAGATTTAAAAATAACTAGGAACATTTAAGTTTTCTTTTTTCTTAAATAAGTGGACCTACAAATTTGCTTTGAAAAAGGGTTGAAAATCCTTAACTTACATCTCACCTGTAATGAAGAGAATAGAGGAAACGGAGAAGCTGTAGGAGGACTTAGGGGCAGTTTTGAGAACTATGTGTTGAATTCCATTTGTTAGAAAAATGTTACCTATTTCAAAAGAGGTATGTGTATTACCTTAATAAATAAGCCCTACTATTCTTATGGTCTAGGTACTAAAGAAGTGTCAAAGTATTTGATATTATAATGCTGAATATTAACAGTTATTCAACAAATTTTATTGCTCAGTCATATAATCATTTGAATATACATAACACACACACTTCTTTGGTATATCTTTACCTCACATGCTATTGCATATTTACAGGCTAACTAAAGAGAAATTCTGTTTATATGTTGTAGCCATGGGGGGAAGCTTGCATGATACATGGAAAATATATAATACCTTCCACTAGAGTGTCCATTTATGATAACGTTCAATCGTAGTATCCATTTGAAGCCCTAACTTTGAGAAAGAAATGAGTTTCCTAATAAAAGATAACTTTAAAATGAGTCTTCTTTTATTGTATAGAATGCTGATCTTGGTAGAAAGATAAGCAGAGAGACATAAGGTGTTGAACAGGTGAGTTTGAAAGATAGAGTTGGAGCTACATACAGTCATTTATGTTAAATAATAAGGCAAGCAGCTAGCATTTTAGAAGCACAGTAGAAGAGACCACAGATAAGTTTCCATGGCAGATTTTGACCAATTTAATATGTAAAAACTGAGAAATTTAGGGTCATAGTATGAAAAACCTAAAATGAGAATCAAGAGTCTTTGTAGGAGGCAATAGCAACTCTAGAAAAATGACGGATTTAGCTGGAATACTGATCCAAACAAAAGTTTGTTAGTGAAGAGAATCTAGAAACATAGTTTGAACTTACTGTATGGTACTTGTGAATCATGTATGCAATCTTACATGATAAAAAAGCACATTGTTCTTATTAGAGAATATAGAATCAGTATTTTTTTTAACAAGTCCTTCAGTAGTTTTCATAAAATCCATTGTTAAACAGACTTCTTAGGTCTTGTTAAATATCTCAAACTGTGGAGTTTCTCTTGATAACAAATTTCTGATTACAGTTAAAAAAAGAAAATCAAGTCAAAATGTGTTGATCTCTCCTTACAGAACTCTGTCATTGAGAGCTTACTTCTCCTTAGACATGCTGCATATACAGTTAGTCTTCTAAGAACAGCTATCATGCACTTATAAGATAATATGGTTTAATTAAATATCTCAAAGAAAATTTTGAGGTTGTTTTGGAAAATATAAAACCATTTTGAGCTATTCTATGTAATAGTATTCTCTTTAAAATAAGGAATTTGACTTTTTTTTTTAAAAATTCAATCAAAGTTGGGGCGCCTGGGTGGCTCAATCAGTTGAGAGTCCTGCTTCAGCTCTGGTCATGATCTTGCAGTTTGTGAGTTCGAGCCCCTCATCGGGCTCTGGGCTGATAGCTCAGAACCTGGAGCCTGTTTCAGATTCTGTGTCTCCCTCTCTCTCTTCTCCTCCCCTGCTCGTGCGCTCTCTCGCTCTCTCTCAAAAATAAATAAATATTAAAAAAAATTTTAAAAATTCAATCAAAGTTTGAAAACAAAATTTTGATGTGATTCTACAACAGGGATAAATTCCATATTTTCAAAATTTGATTTCTTAAGACTGTTCCCATTACCAATAAAATAAAAAAAAAGGATATAAATTTCAATAGTACATGAATCTTTTGAGATTTGGAAATATTATTTTTCTTTTTTTTTTTTTAATTTACTCATTATGCAGCATAAGCACCTGGAAGTCATTGTAAAGAGGAATCATTAAGATTCTTCTGTGACAAATTTTAAATTTACTGTTTGGGGAAACAGAGATTCAATTTATGTAGGCAGTCGCTCTTTTTCTGATTATTGAAAAAAATTCACATTGATCTTGAAACACAGGCATTTTCTCTGGGTACATAATGCATATAGACATCACTCTTAAGTTCTTATGATCTGTTATGCTAAAAAATATCCCTGAAATGTCTGTACACAAACATAGAAAAACATACTTGCTCTATTTTTTGCTTTAATTTCTAATATTTATTTCTCACTCTAACATTAAGCGATATAGTCTCCATTTAAATTAAGAAAAATCAATGACCCTATAAAAGGAAAAATTTATCTCCTAAATAGATGTAATATATTGCTATCCTGTCTGTACCACAACAAAACAAGTTATTATTAGAAAGAACTGGTTTTGATGGAAAATTAAGCTCCTTAACAAAGTGATTCTATGTGAAAGGGCTCAATATGGAATATAGTGGAAAAGAAAGTGCCTTTGAGAGGAAATCAAGAGCCCTGATCTGGTCTGATTTCCGCCCCTCGCTGCCTGAGTGATCACAGGTATTTCAGAATTTGTATTCATAATCCTTCCCATGAACATGAAACTCATAAGAAGTGATGCTCAGATGCTTAAAAGCATATACTCTTTTGGGAGAAGAACATGATATTCATTCTATTAATGTAATATTTAATACACTAGGAAGGCTTATAATTAAGAATAATAATACCAAAATGTAATAAAATGAAACACAGATTAACAAACAATAAAGACCCAAAGTTAAGCTTCAGAAGAAAGGAACAAATGTTAAAACAAACCAAAATAAAACAAACTATTAACTGTAGTAGAAATGAGAATGAAAAACAGAAAGAAGCACCAGTTAGACTTTTAGTATGAGCTATCTCTCTTACAATATAAATGATAGGAAATAAAAGAAGAACATGTCTATAAAAATAAGCTTTGATATTAGAAAGATACTATTAAAATAAAAAATTCAAGATAAAGTAAAAACATTGATGGAAGACAAGAGAATTAACAACCCAGCACAAAAATCCTATATTTCAATTCAAGGTAACTTACAGAAACACATGATTAAATGCAAGAGTATCTAAAGCCTATAAAGTAAAGTTCAGTCATCTGAAATAATTGTGATTAGTGCAAATAGGAAAGGCCAAATCTGTAAGGAATTCATTTTGGGCTTTAAGGCTAGAAGTACATGAATTTTAATCCCAAATCTGTCCTTTCTTTGCTTTCCGATCCTGTTATTTAATCTTTTGAAAGCTCAGATATCTCATTAGAAACAGGCCATTATAGCTCTGTCATAGAATTTTTGAGATAATTAAAGGTGATCATATATGTAAAGCATTTAGCCAAATGCTGGGCAAATAATACCCAATTTTTGGGTGGGGGAGAGGAGATGAATAAATTAGCTGGCAAAGTTTTATTTTAACTTCTTCAGGATGGTTCTTCAGAATGGATGCAAAGGTAACAAAGTCTCTTTTGGTAGAAACACCCTGTCCCCCACCCCCACACCATTCCCAGGTCTCTGTCATGTTTTAAAACCTTGAAAGTTTTAAATTTAAATCTTAAAATATTAAGAACAAAGAGCAGATTTTACAAATTGCCAATAAAGCAGGAGATGCAGCGACAAGTACATCCTGAAACATTCTCCTCCTGCCTTTGGAGAAAATCTACCCAATGTTAAGACAAGAGTAGCCACTGCAAAATACAATGTCCCACCAGACTGATGCTTTCTTTCTGAATTAAATATTAAGACCTAAAAAACATTACATTTTTTCAAATAATCCTGCCATAGCAAAGTTGCACAGAAGTAAAAAATTTGATGTGTCTTAGGACACATAAAAGATGCTTAATAAACATTGACTAAAAAATACAATATTAGGAAAGATCAATGGAATGAAGTAAAAAATATATATGTATATATTAGACCAACATGTGACACATGGAAAAACTGAGGATGGAAATTCATAAAATTTTAGTCTACAGGTTTAAAAAAAGTGAGTAGGAGGGTGCCTGGGTGGCTTAGTCAGTCGGGCAACCGACTTCAGTTCGGGTCATGATCTCATGGTCTGTGGGTTGGAGCCCAACATCCGGCTCTGTGCTGACAGCTCAGAGCCTGGAGCCTGCTTCAGATTCTATGTCTTCCTCTCTCTTCTCCTCCCCCACTTGTGTTGTATCAAAAATAAACAAACATTAGAAAAAAAAAAAAGAAAGTGAGTGGGGCAAGAAGAATTTTAACTTAAGACACTTATTCTTAATAAGTTCAAAGTTTATTTAAAAAGAATAAATCATGATGGAAAATAAAGAGTTACTGAGGCTAAACATTTACCTATAAATCTGTATTCCATTTCATTTCATTAGCAAACTATGAAAAGTAAATCTCAGCTTAATTATTATAAAAACATGGCATAAAAGTTATAGATTAGATTACAAATAAATTTTAAAGGAATAAGAACTCAGTATTCACTAGAAAATATATGTAAATTAAGAGAACATAACCTCATAGGATAAAAATTAAATGACACAAACAAAAATTCTAATACTTAGAACAATTGTTCTCAACTATCTTTTAATTAGAAGAGTCCCTGATATATTTATAAAAAATGCAATCTTCATGCCTACAAAAGATGCACTTAAAAGAAGTCACATAATCTTTCTCAACTATTGGGTCAAAAAGACAATATAGCACACAGTCACATATACCTAGAAACAAAGAAACAAACAAATATAAATGCTACATATAAGACAAAGAGAGAGACAGAGACAGATGCATACATAACCACATTTAGATAGATACAGAGAGAAATAATGTATCCTGGAAATATAAAGGCAATATATTCAATGTCAGAGCTTTCCGAGATCAATTAGACAAATGTCACAGCTTACATATAGCTTTAAAACACAGTTTAGAGGCAAACAAGTATCACAGATTGAGCTATATTTACAAGTTTAGAAGTGAAGCAAAGTGCCAAAAGAAAACAGCAACCATTTACTGCTGTGACCTATTCTTCTCCTCCTTAACTGCCATGGACATAGTTCAATTTTTGAACTTTTTTTGCATTAACCCTATCTCTAAAGAAAACTTTGAACCCCCCAGAGTTCCAGGAACTACAGCAAAGTAGAGTGAGTGTATAGAGATTCTCTACTTCACTTTGCTTTCTCTTTATTCATTATTGAATATGAAGTCCTTAGGTATATGAAAGACAACATCTATCTCTTTTTCAAAGAAATACAGAGAGAGTATTTTTAGGAGTTTTGTCACAGGGGCAGAGGTTTAGTCTCTAGGCAGGGGTGAAGTCAGTGGGGTCTGAAATAGATAGGAAAAGGCCTCATGACACTATCTTGAGGCGGCCATTATTGGAAAGCTGTGCAAAAAACAGTTAACTAAGATGCATAACTCATACTACAAGGTACAGAGATTTGAGCTTCATCAAGGGTTATTCCTGCAAAGAAAATTAGTTTACATTGCATTTTTCCATTTGATACATAATTTGCCACCTTTTGTAGAAAGATAATGGTAAGTTGATAGGTTCTTGTTATTATTGTTTATTTAGTGTAGCTTTCTTTTAGAGATCAAGTTATTCTCTGATTCATGTAATTTCTAAAATTCCTTGGCAGGGGGCGGGGCGGGGGGGGGGGTTGCGGCGCCAGGGTGTCTCAGTCAGTTAAGCATCTGAATTTTGATTTCCGCTCAGGTCATGATCTCACAGTTTGTGAGACTGAGCACTCCCGTGGTCAGGCTCCGCATGGAGCCTGCCTGGGTTTCTCTCTGTCCTCTATCTCTGCCCCTCCTCCCTGCTTGCGTGCATGCTCCCTCTCTCTCAAATTAAATTCCTTAAGGAGATTGGTGGATATGAGTTAAATATTTTTATTTTAACCTTTTATGTAACTTTATCAATAGAGTAGGCTCTCAGAGCTAAAGTACCAGAAATACCATTTCAATATTAACATATTGCTGAATTCTAGATGCTTAGTTGACCTAATTTATATCCATCCAACTTTTTAAAATTATGTTATGTTATGTTATTGTAACATATCTCACATGTGCACAACTTAATTTTCCCAAGCATTAAAGTAGTATATGATCATTGCATAAAATTTGGAAAACAGTAAACCCTATAAAGTAAAAACAAACCCTATAAAGTAAAAATATCAAAACAATACCTATGTATAGAGAGATTGATGGACATGATGAAAAGTTATAAGTAGGACATAAAATATCAATTAAATTATACCATAAATAAATGCAATTTTTATCAAGTTTTTAAAAATTAAGGTTGTATTTTGTCTGTGTTTCCATGTTATTAAATATTCTACTTCATCATATAGTCATTCTGTTAATTATTTAACCAGATTTCAATTGTTTGGTACTGGTATATTTTGTAATTATTTATTATAAATGATGATTCATGTCTAAAAGAGAATTACTGAGTCAAATGCTGTGTTCATTTGTATTTCTTAATAATTAACCAGTGGCCTAAAATTGTGAGGCAAAAATAAGTTTTAGAGTTGCATACATTTGGATTCAAAACCTGGAAATTCTGTTTTAAGCTTTTTGCCTCCATAACACACACACACACACACACACACACACACACACACACACACACCTTTAAAATTAAGATGTTAAATTTGTAGATAAGGGTGTCAGAAAGATTTAATTAAATAATATGTTTAATTTACATATTTGAAGGACCTAGTGAGAACCTGGCACATAGCATACCCCCAATGGTAAATATTTTTATCCCATAAGATTATTTATCTTTTAGCCATAATATTTATTGTAAATATTTCTTTTTAAAAAATTATTTCAATTTATTTTTATTCATAGTAATTTCAACATCAAGAAATTTATATTATGTAATAAAATCTACTTTTTAAAATATTATATCCATATTCTTTTAAGCTTAAGAAGTTATTCTCTGAACTAAGGAAATGAATCACCTATATATTTTTCTGATGTGTGCCATTATATATATTTTTTTTCCCAAGGAAAAGTATAAAGAAAGGTGATAATGAGTGGAGAACTGGGTGATGTGCTTTCCCAAGTATTCCCTTATTTAATAATAACTACACTCTCTATTGTATTCCCTATTTGAGTTAAAGAAGTTAGATGTCTGAGCAAAGGAAAATTGAACCTCATAGGAACAGACTCATACTAGATCAAGCTTATTAGGTTTTGCACAGTGTTTTAGGATTCCTGGTGATAGCCTGACCTTCACACCTATTTTAGATAAGGAGCTGTCTGTCAGCACAGAAGCAGATATTAAAGAGGGATATTGATCGCTTTTCTTTTACCATGTGCTAAACATTGAATCTGGTCTAGCTTTCCCAATTTAGTGACTGCTAACCAAATCTAAACAAAATATGACACGTGATGCATTTTTGGAAAAAAAGCAACTTAAGGGAAAGTAGACAAATATTCTAAAGAATTAGAAGGTTTAAAAAAAATTGTCTATAGAAAATAAATAAAAATGCTGTGAAGATCAAGGGGAATTGAAGGCAGGGCAAAATCCACAAGAAATAAAAGTCTATACTGACTTCAGAGATGTAAAATAATATGGCTAGAATCAGAAAATAGAAGAAGAAAAGAACCTAACATCTAACAAGTAAATTGAAATGCATTTCTGTAGAAAAGACTTGCTGTAGCAGAAAGTTTACTCAGTAATGTGGAGGACAAGTTTGAGAAACTTATCATGAATGCAAATATAATAAAGATTTTGTCAGGGCGCCTGCGTGGCTCAGTCTGTTAAGAGTCTGACTTCGGCTCAGGTCATGATCTCACAGTTTGTGGGTTTGACCCCTGCATCGGGCTCTGCACTGACAGCTTGGAACCTGAAGCTGCTTCAGATTCTCTGCCCTGTCTCCCTGTCTCTCTGCCCCTCCTTTGCTCACACTCTGTCTCTGTCTCTCTCTCAAAAATAAATACACATTAAAAAATTTTTTATAAATAAATATTTTGTCTAGGTGACACTAGTTTTTAATTTACTGTTGAGAGTAATATAAAATAATTTAATTATGTACAGAATAATCAAATATTCAAGAAAAGAAAAACATTTCAGAAGTGAAGAAATATTAAATATGAAAACTTATAATGTATAGAGGCAGATAAATTAGTTTACAGAAAAAGTAACAAAAATAAAACTGGTGTGACATTTCTTCTCTCCAAATATACATCACAGAAGCCAATAAAATTCTGGATAACAATTAATCTCATCCTACGATAGTGATCCTCATTAATCCTTTATTCACATGAAAATAATATTTTTATAATCACATAAGAAATAGTAATTGTGTCACTCTTTTATCCTTCCCAAGAATATTATGCGAGTATCCTTACCAAGTACAACACTTGACTGATGTTAACAGTCAACTGAGAGGTAAATCAAAATCAAGAATTTAGACATGGTAATGTCATACCTTAGATGTCTGAGGATGAACACTGAAACCAACAAGCTAAATTAAGTATAAATAATGTTAAAATTATGAATATAAACTTGGCAGTGAAAGCTCAAAACCATTCTAAAGCATATTTTATATGGTAATAGTTAAAACATAAAATACAATTTTGACCTGAAATATTTATGATTTATAATGTGAGAGATTATGGAACGTAAACATTTGCTTTATAATTTTTCTCTATATTTGTTTTTAACAATGTATACATATATAATTTTTAATTAAAAATATATGTAAACATTAAATGGTAAGGAAAAGGATTTCCCACAAATTTGGTAATTAGGCTCTTTGGAAAATTAGCTACTGTATTAACTAAATCACAAGATTCAGGTAGATTCTAATTTTATGCCAAATCAAAGTAAAATATATAGATTGGTATTTAATAAATCACTGAAGAAGTAAACTGAGAAAAAAATAGCAGAGGTTAGAAAATATTTATAGATTTAATCCCACTAAAGATGTAAAAATTCATAGCACAAGAATAATTAAAAATGGAAATCACACATAGAATAAAGTATTTCCAATAAACAATAAATGTGTAGCATCCTCAAACAGATAAAGTGCTTGGAAATCAGTAATAATAAGAATTATGTCTTCACAAGTATGTAGTCAAAAAATTATGTGTTACCAATTCCAGAATAAGTACAGTTGGAAGATAAACTGAATAAAATCACCTTTTCTATGGAAGTAGTCAATAGACCTAATTTGGCAGTTACATAACTTTTTTTTTTTTTTTTTTTGAGAGACAGAGACGGAGCATGCGAGCGGCGGAAGGGCCGAGAGAGAGAGAGAGAGAGAGAGAGAGAGAGAGAGAGAGAGAGAGAGGAGAGAGAATCACAGGCAGGCTCTGCACTGTAGCGCCGAGCTCCACATGGGACTCAAATCCACAAAACGCGAAATTTTGACCTGAGCCGAAACCTAGAGGCAGACGCTTAACCAACTCAGCCACCCAGGAGTTCCAGTCACATAACTTTTTAAAAAACATAAATTCAGTGGAAAATAACAATATTTCTACTACTTGGGACTGGCACTAGTGTTGCAAGGACTTTTTGGAAAGGATCTGACGATACACGAGAAAGGCCATTATAAGTATCTATATCTTTTGATGTTGTCATTTCAGCATTAAGAATTTGTCCAAAAGAGGGAACTAAAAAATATGGCTTATGCATGTGAGCATAAACTTAATATTAATATTAGAGAAACACATGCTACAAAGAGACAAAGTACCCATCAAGAAATGAATGATGACATTTGAAGTTAACAATCCAAACCACGTTTGTTTAGGAAAAATACAACAATGAAAAACATATTTATTGACTTATAAAAATACAGCATGAAATTAAATAAAAACAAAGCAAGAAGTATTCTGTTATACTCAGTCTAATAACTTTAGATAGATATAGCTATAGAGCAGCAAAGGAAATACAGAGAACCAAAGAAAGAGCACTGAAAAAAAATGCACCAAAATAGCGACAAAGACTTTCATTCAAGGGTGGAATAGGACAGGGCTTTAATTTCTGCAGTGTATTTTTATGTATTTATAAATATATAACACATACAATACAAAAATATATTTGTAAATATAAAAATGAATACTATATAATTTTGGTTGTATATTTACCATTTTATATTTATTACTATTATATTATACATTTATTAAATAATATATATAAAACTGAGACTTGGATTGAGTCCTAGCTCTGTTACTTAGTAGCTCTTTCATTTTGCACAAATGACTAAAATTTTATCTGAGTTTCAGTTTCTTCCACTCTAATATGAGAATAATACAAGGTCATAGGGTTGGTGTAATGATTAAATGGTTAAATGAAATGAAAGTTACCTATACCAGTCACCAAGAGTTTTATTATAAATGGTATTTAGACCACATAAAAGTTTAATCTAAAATTGACTTATCACACTGAGTTTAGGGATACTATTTTGAATCATTGTATACATAAATATCTATATGTTGTTGTGTGTGTCTTTTCAAATATATACACATATACCCGTATGTATGAATAATGGAGGTAAAGACATAAATTCTCTTTCGTAATTCTCCTTCAGTTCGATATCTAAACACTTAAGAATCTCAGTTTTCAACTATGAAATTGAGTGATAGAGGTTAGGACTCTAGAATGCCAATGCTCTCAAAAATTTCCCAAGTACCTAATGGGCCATAATGCAAATGTTTCTGATTATTGAATATCCCATTAGATGTGTTGTTGCCTTTTCCAAGGGTTTGCAGACCCATGCTTGCAGCTCCGCCTGCTTCCTCTCCAGCAGCCCATACTTTTATTGGGCCAAGTCTACACCACACTCTTTTGCATTCTCATTACCAATTCTAGGAAGAATTGAATTGGTTTTCAACTTCTTTATTTGACAGACAGCCTAGTTGATTGAATAAGTAGGTGGGGATGTATATGCTTTTTCTTCTAGCCTTTGATTTTTCTTTTATTGTTTCATAAAACTTTCTGTTTTTCGGTTGTTTGTGTCTCCAATTAGTGAAGATGTTTGATGTCTGACTCCCTAGTACACTCAGTGGGTGTTAACTTTACTGCCTCTTTAGGTCCATATTATGCTAAATTTGTATCAGAGTATGGAATTCAATATGACTACAATATAATTGCATGGTTAATTGCAAGTAAAACCTCCTCTAAAATTAATATTTAAAGTGGAATTGCAGTCAAAAGCAGAATGAATGAGGAGGTATTGTTACAGCAGAGCGCCCTGAGGGAGATTAGCGTATTTCAGAGAAATTTGGGATGTAAATAAGAAAGTGATCCCAAATAAATAGATCCCAAAGTAGAGAAGGGCACCTCTACTTTCAGAAACTGTATTTCAGGTGGGTCAAATAATCAATCCCTTGTTTTGCCTCTTCTGCATTTGGCTGGATGATCTCTTTTGAGACAGAAAAACAAGCCTTCTTTTAAGATCTTTCTTTTCCTTTTTCAAGGGCTCGCTATAACCACTTTTTCTTCCGCCTTGAGCATCTTTGGTCTCACAAGACTTTTCTTTCCATGTTTGCTAGATGTGAGAACTAAGCTCATACACTTTCCTATTTGCGATTTAACATTAAATTCTTAGCAAGCGTTTTAGTTTATCTTCTACCTCAGATAATTGAATAAGTAGAGATATAAATTACAAATGAACAATGTTTTTGTGGCTGCCTCTTACTGTACTTTGTTGATCTAATGCAATCTAAGGTGAGATTTTATTCAGGGAAGAAATCGTATAGCACTGCACTTGACTTTTGAATATTTAAGCATTCTTTCTATACTAATCAACAATCACTTCATATCAAATGCTGTTCAGACTACATAGGATTTTAATGCAAATTTTTAACTTCTAAAAAGAGATGGAGTGGTTTTTTTTTTTGAAATATCCTCCTTTTCCCTCTCTTTTTAAAAAAGGGACCACAAAGTCATTACTATGAAGGCTTTATTTTCAATCTATGAGAAGTATATTAAAAATGTTCCAAATACAAAATACAATCAAGAGTTAGTTCCAAATTGATCCTAAACTTTAGAAATTCAAATGTCTTTTTGTGTTCAGAAGAGGTGATTTTATATTTTAAACACACTCTTCAATAGGCATCTGTTATAAAATGTGCCCTAGCTGGGCCACCTGGGTGGCTCAGTCAGTTAAGTGTCGAACCTTAGCTCAGGTCATGATCTCGAGGTGTGTGAGTTTGAGCCCCACGTCAGGCTCTGTGCTGACAGTTCAGAGCCTGGAGCCTGTTTCAGAGTCTGTGTCTCCCTGTCTCTCTGCCCATCCCCACTCATGCTCTGATAGAGTGAATAATTTGCCTTCTTGATGATAAGAATATGAACTTTTTCAAGTTTTGAGTATTTATGCTAGTGATTCTAACAATCATAGTCCATGTTTTCCATAACTTCTCAAGCAGCCTGTGTATTGTGTGTCTAGAACAGGGAGCAATCTGGATGACACGATTTGAAGCATGTTGAAAGAAAACTTGACTGTAAAGTAACACGATTATTTGTCCATGAAATTATAAACTTCAGTGCTGAAAGATACCTTAGTGTAAAAATCAGACCTTTTTTTTTTTTTTTTTTTTTTTTAATTTGAGACAGAGAGAGAGCACACTAGCATGGAGCCTGATGTAGGGCTTGATCCCATGACCCTGGGATCATGACCTAAGCTGAAATCAAGAGTCAGATGCTCAACTGACTGAGCCACCCAGGTGCCCCCAAATCAGACATTTTATTAAATGAAGCAAAGGGAAGGCAATATTTTGCCCATAATAACATAACATTAATAATATTATATATTTATTTTTCATTATGAAATTGCTTCTGTAGAATTCTCTTGTTATAAAATTATAAAATCCAAGTTTATCTGGAGAAGCAGTACTCATATCAAAAACACCCACATACACATACATTTTTCTTTTTCTTTTTTCTTCTTTTTAAAAACCCAGGTCATAGAATTACATTAATCATATTTTGTTATTCACAGCTTACTGAAATTTTGGTATATATATGGCCCTCTCATCATATTTTTAAAAATATTTATTAGTAATATAGGGGCACCTGAGTGGCTCAGTCGGTTTGGCATCTGACTTCAGTTGATGTCATGATCTCGCAGTTCATGGGATTAAGTCCCACGTAGGGCTCTGTGCTGACAGCTCAGGGCCTAGAGCCCGCTTCTGATTCTGTGTCTCCCTCTTTCTCTGCCCCTCCCCTGATCATGCTCTGTCTCTTTCTCTCTCTCAAAAATAAACAAACATTAAAAAAACTTATAAAAATATTTATTAGTAATATAATTAATACCTCTAATGTATCATGCAATCCAAGAATCTAAGGATTTCTTTTTAAAGCACTATTTTAATGTTTATTTATTTATTTTGAGACAGAGAGAGGAGCAGAGAAAGAGGAGGGGGAGAGACAGAAGCCCAAGCATGTTCCTCACTGTCTGCGTGGAGCCCGACATGGGGCTTGATCCCACAAACTGCGAAATCATGACCTGAGCCAAAAAACAGTTGGATGGTTAACCGACTGAGCCACCTAACCAGCAACCCCTCAAATATTTCTAAAAATTTACATTTATCTATGTACTTTTCCCCATATACTCTCTTTGGCTTCTCACTCAGAAGTACCATATATCATGAAGTTTAAGCTTATTATTCCCTTGTTTTTCTTTAATATTTTCTATCACACACATTTAAAGCATTTATAAATGCTTAACAAATATGTTGTGCAGTTTTGGTTATTTTTTAACTTATTCAAAGGGCTATAATTTTATATTAACATCTTAATGTAGAATTCTTTTGTCAGATAATTAACTATAATTTGAAAAGAGGAGATAAGAGCCTGAGGGAATAATAATAAAAGCCCGTTCAACAAACATTTATGGAACAGTTAACATTTGCAGGCATTGGGGATACAAATACATATAAAATACAATTCTTTCTTTAACGAATTTGTGACTTGTGAGCTATGGATATTAATAGATAATTTCAATAAAATGTGAAAGTGCTATAAAAATATTTTTGTACACTAGTGTGGGTATATAGGAGAGATGACATTTTTCCTTAAGTCTTTAAAGATGTTTGGGACATCACTATAATATGAGATATATTTCAGATTGAAAAAGACAACTGTTTAGTGTTATTGAGGTGGAAGTTGAACAGATGTCACAATATCAAGATATTAGGAAGGACCAAAGTAAATCAGAAAGAATTAAGGCTAATAAATTAGTATGAGCCCTGAGGGGTTAGTGGGGAGATTACAGAAAATGGTAGAACTTACTATCAATACTAACTATACAATGGAAACTATAGATTCTATAAAATGTGGTGACTATTAGAAATAGCAGAAAGCAAGTAAAAGCCAAGTATTAGACAGACAACTACATTGTAAACCTGCATAAGTAATGGTGCTCTTACAAATGAATAAGAGGGGAGTTGGGAGGAGAAATATTTTTTTCCCTAAATTAAACAGTAATCATGTTATCTAATTACAAATGTAATGTTTTCATTGTAGAATATTTGTAACAGGTGTGTAGCAGAGCAATCTGGCATGATTTATTCAATTTTAGTATACACATGTCTCATGACCTGTGAATATGTGTGTGTGTGTGTGTGTGTGTGTGTGTGTGTGTGTGTGTGTACCCACACAAGTTTATTAGTGGGGATGCTCAAGGAACTCACTGCAGCATTATTTGTGGTGGGGGAAGGCAGAGTGGGAGGCATAAGCTGAGTCCATAAATAAAGTATGCATACAATGAAATCTTAGCCTACAAAGAAAGGCAGATTTTTTTTTTTTTTTAATATATGTCCCATATTGTGGTCTGGTATTCTTTATTCTTATCACAAAACTGGCCAGATGTGACTGAATTGTCTAATCCATGACTTTCACTCATGTGGCCACTGTGCTCCAAAATATCATTACGACAGAGTTTCCCTGCCATTTGATGTTAGGTGTAACATGGATGTAATTTGTCTGGAAGCTTCAATGACTACTAGAGTGGGTCCTGGCCTACCCACCCCCCAATTTCGCATAACCCAAATAGTTCACAGGCAACAGTCTGCCTTTTTCTCTGAACTCCCATCAGCTGCCTGGTGTCTGGTTCTCATAAAATTATCTTGACATTCACAAAGCAAATGTCCTTTCGGTTTTGACTGCAGGGTGAGGTGACCCACCAGATGTGGTATTCTGGTGCAGTTTGAAGGAAGCATACGATGTTTACATTAACCTTTTCAGGCCCTTTCCCATGTGGGGTTAGCAGCATGGCAGTTAAATAAAGATGCTTAGTCATCCAGAATCCTGTAAGCACTTGACACCATGTCAAGTAATCTGCTTTACCCCATGTGATTTGGCCATCCTGGACATGGGAGAAAAGCAGACTGCTAATAAGAACCCAATGGTTTTCGAGAACCTGTCTATGTTGCGACGTTACTCTATTTTCTTTTCCCTTTGGTATTATTCATTTATCAAACCTCATTATGAAGTGACTGGCTACTAATAGGAGAGGGATGAAAATTTCATCCTGATTTTATGAATTTCTGGACTGCAAACAGATTTCTCAATTATTTGATTTATTTCTTGGATTATGATCTTACAGACAGAGCATTACAGACAGGGCAGACTAGTAAACAATGTCCCTTCAAATTGTTGAAGAATTCACCAAGGAAAAATTATACTAACAGGAGAGCTCTCTTTTAACCTGATTTATGTTTTACTATAAGTGGTAAACTATTTAAATCTGCCCTTATTTGTCGCCTATTCCAATAAAATACTTATAGACATGACTATATTTAAAACTTTATGCATTTATTTCCCTAAAAATGAAAGACAAATGTAAACACCTGCCTTTTCTTGGTTTAAGCTTCTGACTTAAAATAGCATGTGGTTTTATTAAAACTTGTTATTTTTCTCCATATTTCCCTTCTAATATATGAAAAACGAACATAGAAACTATTAGTAGATATAAATGTTCCAAAAGCTTCAAGGCAACACAAATATCATTTTGCGAATGTGAAATTTGTCATGATGCTCAAGTAATGAAAAAACTTCATGAAGATTTTCCTTTGCAAGCACTATGACAGCTAAAAAGTAATAATTCCTATTAATAAGTGATTTAATATGTCTCAACATGTGTCCAGGCCCACAACTATTATATCAATAAACAGAGCTAATCAGTTTAATGTGCTGTATGCAGGGACTAGTAATGCATACAAATGTAAAGATAACAAGGAAAGTAGTCTTTATCTCTTCTATTGTGAGTTTTTTCCCTATACTGACAGGCTTTGAGATAGTCCTGTGTGAACTCTCTTACATTTGTACCTGTCCCAAATGTCTGTCCTCAAGCTTACTCTTATCAGTGGACTATTCTAGAGCTGTTTTTATTCCACTGTAATCTTCTCAGTGAATCTTGCTGCCTCTGCAGTGTCTTACTTTGATTAGGGTATATACTGTACCATTCTTGACAGGAAGACTGAGGGTATAAGAAAGAAGGAAGATGGAGTAGGGGAGGATGAATGAGGCAGGGAATTCACAGAGATTTTCTATGTTCTGTCCTCGGTTGGGAAATAAATACCCACAAGTCAGTATGGTTAAACAATTTATTTCTTAAGCTGGTATTTAAGAACATAACCATGTTGAGTATATGTGCATATGTGTTTTTGTCCATGTGTGGTATGTGTGCTGTAAGTCTGTTATCTACAGACACAGCATGTTGTATGCTAATGCGATCATGAAACATTTTCAGAATATGGACATTACAAGTGGATGAAAGGACTAAAAAATCATCAACTCTTGATAACTTGTTAACAGTCTTATTTGGGGACAGTGGTAATGATCAAAGATAACTATAATGT
This sequence comes from Puma concolor, assembly GCF_028749965.1. Classification (NCBI taxonomy): domain Eukaryota; kingdom Metazoa; phylum Chordata; class Mammalia; order Carnivora; family Felidae; genus Puma; species Puma concolor. Next base: position 73,210,331 of record NC_141667.1, read on the forward strand.
ATCCAGCATTTCCACTGTGCTACCTGTTTTAGAGACTGTCTCAAACAGTCCTCATAATACCCCTCTTTGGAAAGTACTGTTATTTGCATCTATTTTACAGATTATTGAAGTACAGGAATACAGGATTTTGTGTTCCCAAACCTGCTTCTTTGTTTCCCTCCAGTCCCCACTCCAACCCCTAGAAGAAAGTCTCTTTGTTGACAGAGTCCAGAGACAAAGGCATCAATAGCAAAATAAACTTCATACTTAAGCTATGGGATCTGGTCCACAGCAGCAACAAAATAGCAACCTTAGTGGGTGCTCTACACTGAAGCAATCAGGTGTTTAAAGTATCCTCCTGCAGGGCACTCCAAGGCTGGACATCTCTCAAGGACAGTGCCCAGTCTTGGTTGGGAAGAAAGTCTGAGGGCAAGACTGGTGGGATGAGGAAAGAAATTCAGAGACAGAAGGAAATCTGGAATGCCCATCCAATAGGAACTCTGCATAGCTGTTAGGAGACTAGGGGGGTATTGGTGAAGACCTCTTTTGCAGTATCTTCTGGCCCCTGGCTGAATATTCAATTCTCTAGGGGTAAAATTATTTTCTTTCTGAATACACATTGTTCCTGCAAGCCTTTCCAGGTGTTGCCAGCATAAAAGAAAGAAATGAAGTAACTTAACCACAATCCTACCGCCTTGGGAAATTTCTAATATGAATCCAGGTCTGTCTGATTCCACAATCTATGTCTTAAAACCATGCTGCATTGTTCATAAAGTACACAACAGGCAGCCTGTGTCTCTACTGATACCTACTTTCATAAACAAGAGATATCGCCTGGCATGTACTAGTTAGGTAAAATGCTTGAGAAATGAGAATATCTTGTAGATACCAGAGGAGCACTTTCAACCTTTTTCAGTTCCCTCAAATCTATTGTGATTTATTCAATGAGGAAATGCCTAAATTGTATCTGTTTATAATCCTGAGTCAGTTTTCCATCAATAACACCACTCCAAAAAAATCAATACTTTTATATTAAATGTACATAGATATCCATATATAGAGAGAAATTGGTAATAAATAGAGAGGTAGATGAAATACAATTGTAAACATTGGCAAATAAGCAGAATCTCAAGCCTTGCCACATAGCAGGAATAGATATTCGTAGTACTTCAACCTAGTCAAACATAGTTTTATTTATTTGAGATGAATTTTAAAATAAATATACTCATATTTTTGAGCCTGGGAATTTTATTTGCTTTAGTACGGGTACCTGAAGGAACTCATTTTTTTTATATAGATTTATCCTGTGAGGGTTTTATAAATATCCCTACTGCTCATTTTTATTGCATGCTTCCTTTCTTTTTACGAAAGTCAAAACCTTTACTATACCTTGACCTGTATACCCTCTACTACGTCACCAACAATGAACAAAAGTACAGCTGTATTATAAAACTTATCCTGAGGAAGTAGTCTTAAAATGCAGAGTTCTTATTTTGTATAAATGGCAAGTGACACTTCACCATTTAAATATTATGTTGTCTCCTGGGACGGTTGGGTGGCCCAATTGGTTAAGCGCCGGACTTCAGTTCAGGTCATGATCTCATGGATCGTGGGTTTGAACCTCACGTGGGGCTCAGTGCTGACAGCTCGGAGCCTGGAGCCTGCCTCAGATTCTTTGTCTCCCTCTCTCTCTCTGCACCTTCTCGGTCACACACTCTCTCTCTTTCTCAAAAATAAATGTTAAAAATTTTTTTAAAAAATGTTGTCATCTCTTAATTTTTCGCACAGTGTCTTGATCAAAGTAGGTATTCAATAAATGTTGCATTACATTGAAACCAGGAGTGGGTACCCCCCCCCCAAAATAACTGATGGTGAAAGAACTAGACAGCGCAGGTTTCTATGGCAAATGCAACTAAGGTGGCACAACCTAATTTGTGGGTGACGGTCTAGAACACTTAATATAAATTTCGATGCAGTTCTACCCAAGTCATTTGGACACGATTGAACAATAATTTACTGAATGTACTTGAGTGAATACTTCAACTTTAACAAAATGTCGTTTTCTAACATTTATTTATTTATTTATTTATTTATTTATTTATTTATTTATTAACAGAGAGAGAGCACACACATTCATGCACATAAGTAGAGGAGGGACACAGAGAGAGGAAGAGAGAATCCAAGTAGGCTCCACACTCAGCACAGAACCCCGCGCAGGGATTCATCTCACGACCATGAGATCATGACCTGAGCTTGTTCTTATATATAAACGTGTATGAAACGAGAGACAGATACACTTAGCAGTCTAACAGGACACCCGAGAGAGTTTTGTAGATACTCAAAAATGCAGATGGTAAAAATGAAGATTGCTTCTAAGCTGAATTAAGAAGTAGGCAGAGTCGTATCTCTGAATTCCTGAAATAGCAATAGAAAGACGTATACTCCCTGCTTAGAGAGTTGGAGAGGGTGTGATGAGAGGGAGCAGTTATTAACCTGAAGTCGAGGGTGTGTCTTTTATGTGACTCAGGTTAAGTATTCCCATTCCTATAAAGAATGAGAATGAGAGAAACTTGAAAAGCCTTCTCCCCCACTGTGTGGATGAATGCGAGCTATGTATCCGTGCCCACACATTTCTTGTTCTTAGGGGTTGTTTGTCTGCTTCGTTGTAGAAGGAGGAAGACCAATATGAGCTCCATCCAGAGAATGAATTTACTATAAGAGAATGTGAGAGATGATTTCCTACTGTGCTTGGCTTGGTTGTACAGCAACTAGGGACACGTGATAAAATTAGGAATGTCTGGCCTCAATTTTATTTAAAAGGAATCCACCGCCACAGGACTTGGAACTTATTTTCTAGCTTATAACTGCACACACATGCACGCTCTCACACACACATACACACACACACACACACACACACACACACACACACACACACGTGGATGATGTATTCTTCTTTCTTCCAATTGTCTCATTATTGATATGTCCAGACAAGATTTATGCTGCTTTCGTTATAGCTCCAATTAGGCCTGTATTGCTGTAAGTGACCTGGTTTATTGTGTTAGTTTAGGTCCTCACAACACACCCCTATTCTCTAAGTATGCTAAGATAACAGTAGCAAGGGCATTAACAAATGAGCATTTAATACTAGCTGAGATAGAATTGAAATGACTGCTTTGAAATAGGGCTGATTAAATGAGCACCAAAGATAACTTAAAAGCTAACGGATGAGCTTTGTGACTGGTAACACAATTAATGATCTTTTCAAGAATTTGTGATAGCTTTATAATTATTCATAATTCATACAGCTCTCATGTTATGTCACTTTTGTGCCATATACTGTTACTCTATGCAGCATATAAAAATTAGAGATTTTGTGTGACATATTATTATTATTATTATTATTATTCACGCTTTTTTTGTTCTTCTCAATAAAGTAATATTTTGCTATCTAGGTACTTTAAATACATTACCTCATATAATTCTTTAATTCTGTTGCTGGTGAAATCTAAGACGACTAATAATCTGTCTTCCTGTCTAGAATGTAAGCCCCTTGGTGGCAGGGACCACATTTTAATTTGTCAGAATGCCTTGTACAAATTGATCGCTCAGCTGCTTTTATTGAATTTAATGTTTATTTTTCTTATCTCAGAAAAAAAACACATTTCTAATTTCATAAGCATAATTATATTTTAAGTTCATTTGCAAAAGATATGTAAGAATTAAGGTGGTGCAGTTGTAGTTGGCTTAGCAATATTTCTGTAGACAATTTCATATCTAGAATTTTGCTAATCTTTAAAAATACATATTTAAATTACCAAGTGATTGACATCCAAATTGAAACAAAGTACCTTGCACTGAAGCAAAGGGGACTATTGAGGTGTGACAATGTTGCTCTTGTTTAAGTAACAGTGCTTGATTAGCTAGCAAAAATATTAGGTATGCTACATTATAAGAATTGAGACTGTTTTGCTAATTAAGAGTTTTAATTAGCAACATTTAATTTCGCTATCACTTAAAGATATCTCAGTTTCAAGGAGTAACATTGTTGCTTAATACCAAATATTTAAAAATGTATTTTACATTCTTAATATCTGTACTTAATATGACCCTAAGGCTTTGGGTGTCTATGGACTCTTGTGAATAATTATCTAATAATATTGATATATAACAATCAGGAGTGGAAATACTAGAGATAAGGAAAAATAAATTCTTCAGGGTTTTGTGTTGACTTCTATCATATTTTTTTCTGTATAAAGAGATGTAAGTGGACATTTTTATAAAGCTAAATATAATTTTCTTCTCAGAGCATTATTTTTGAGAAATGTTTTCTTCTATTACTCTCTGTCTTCCAGGGTTACCATGTTGGTGGTCACCCTTCTGAGAGTGTTGGAGTCTCTCATACCATATATGCTTTTCTATTTGAACTTATTTCCTTCTTAGGGAATAGAAGCTGATGTCCTACCTACATATATTTTAGCTAACAGTGTTTATGCAGGATTTGGGGAATCAGAACCATTTTCCCTCACAATCATAGTCTCCCTCTACCTTCTGAAGGGGACTTTCATTGGGATACTGATGTAAAAAGACAGAGAACAGACAATACCAGTATTTATTACTAGAAATTTCTAGTTGATCTGTGACAAGTGACAAAGCTTTGAAAATACATTTAGGTCGCCCTTTAAAAATCATGTTTAGAAATTCAATAAAATTAGGCTGCTACCCACTAAATTTAAGAAAAGTGGAGCTAAAATTTTATATATAGAAATGATTTTTCACATATACAACATTAAATTGGTTCTAATTTAGTAAGTTTTAGATATGAAGTAATGCCTTTCTAGAAAATACTAGAAGCATGTGCCTTAGGCTGAAAGGAAACCAAGTAATCCTGAAGGGTTCAGGTAGTGTCCATAACAGTAATGTGAAACAGACACTTTCCTCAGTTGTGTGACCTTGGTCCTCTCCATTAATCTCTCTGGGCTTCTTTTCCTTCATCTGTGAAATGAAGGGATTGAACTGGATGATTTTAAAATCACTTCCAACATTCATATGTAGTGCCTTTTGTGGATTTTCCATTTATAGAAACTGAGTTTGTACTCAGGAGAGAGGTAATTCCATACAGATTAGGCCTCAGAACGTGCTTTCCCTACCTCTACATCATTTCCGGCAGGGCCCTGAGGAAAAACTAACTGACAGTAGAGGTTATTTTTAAAATATTTCAACCAATGCCTTTTTACTTCTGGCATACTGATAGTTAACTGTAATTTATCAAAGACAAATTGTTTCACTAGCCACAACTGAATTGTGAATCACACATAAACTTTTTCTTGAATGTAGTTTGGTTAAAATTTCCTCCAAGACTCATCATGTAAAAGTTATTAAAAGTCAATATCATGATCCAGAAGAGCAAATCAACGTTTTAGGATGTTTTTTCTTTAAACCCATACTTAACTGTTGAATGAAATAAAATTCAACCTATTAGAATTAGATCAGTTTAGGTTCAATAAGGCCAACGTAAAAGATGTATTGAGTAAAGGAGAGGAAAAAAAAGTCTCATATCTTAAGGCCTTTCGTCTGACATACAATATGATTTAATGTAACATATTCTAAATAGCCTAAATATGCCCTGTTAAATATGTTTGCATTGGCTTTATGACCTGAAACAAATAAAAACAACACACATAAGTGTGTGTTAGGGTTCTTAGCAATGAATGAGAATATTTCAAAGTTGAAATTTTTAAGTTCATTTATATTCAACTTTTTGCTGTGAATGCTCAAGAAAAGATAATAAGCAACACATTTTTATTTGTGGATGGTACTAACTTGGATGATGTTACATACACAGGGGAGGACAGGGAAATAATTTTAATAAAGAACCTGGAGGCATTAGAAGTGTGGTAAAGAAATGATAAAACCTAGATTTAAGTTGTAAAAATGCAAATCATTACACAAGGGAAGGAAATAACCTAATGCAGCTACTCAGAGGGTGGGACAGACCCAAGAAATCAGTTCAGGGCAAAATAAATCTCTGGGTGACAGTGCAGAGCAAATGAGATATGAACCTGCAATGATAATTGGCAGAAAATGCTCCCTTGCATTTTTGAACCACAAAGAGGCATTGTGGCCTAGGAAGATGGAGGCCATGGCATCTAAACGTTGGATTTGTGTTCTGCTACATATCAAGACCCTTGGCCTAAATGCACAGCTGGTCACACCACTGCTTAGGGCTCTGACTTCTAGGAAGCTGCCACAACAGAGTGAAGTTTTGTTAAAGCTCTGTTCAGTGGATGGGGTGCCTGAGTGGCTCAGTCGGTTAAGCGTCCAACTTCAGCTCAGCTCATGATCTCACAGCTTGTGAGTTCAAGCCTCATGTCGGCCTCTGTGCTAATGGCTCAGAGCCTGAAGTCAGATTCAGATTCTGGGTCTCTCTCTTTCTCTCTCTCTCTCTCTCTGCCTCTCCCCTGCTCATGTTCTGTCTCTCTCTCTCAAAAATAAATAAATATTTAAAAAAAAACACCTCTGTTCAGTGGACTTTTTCTAAATTGATATAGTGCAAAGGAATAGAGCAACAGTGACTGTCCCATGAACAAAGTCTGAATCCCAGGCATTAAAGACAAATCCCACACAAATAGCAGATGGACTTCATTCTTATTAAACACAACTCAGCCTTCAAAAACCTCAGGCCACAGAAACAAGCATTTCTAACACATCACGATAACTTCAAAAAGCTAAGCAAGTAAATTGTTATTTGGCTTTCAGTCATTTACCAAGTGGTAACCATTGAGTTCATATTCACAGAATGAATGAATGAATGAATGAATGAATGAATGAAAAAAATAAATAAATGAGTAGGCATTTTTATGTCTATTTCATAGATGAGAAAAGGTAAGGTCCATGAAAGTTAATCAATATTCCTAACCTCCCCCAGGAAATACATTGTAAAGCCAGAATTTCAGTATGCCTCATGCTAACATCCATGATTTTTCCATTATACTAGTTCATTGACTCTGCAAACTCAGCTGGTGGAATCAGTCCTGTAATGGAAACTTATGTCTCCTCATCTGCTTTTGGTGATTTTGTTTGGATTTCTGCTTCACAAGGCCTCTGATTAGGCTTTTCATTGACTTTTAATCAGCTTCTTCTGTTCAGCACATGATAGAAAGCATATTTGAAGTTGTTTCTAAGTTCATATACATAAAGTTTAGAAACCATGGAAATGGTAGATTTTACAAGGAAAAAGTCCCACGTGAACAAACTACAATGTCAATAGATGACACTATTCCATAGGCATTAATCAAGACTTATTTCTCGGTGTTAAGCCCAGTTATCACAGTCATCACAAGGAACACTAGTGAAGCACACCTTGAAAGACTGCTTACATTCCTCAGAGCCTATGGGAAAAGAAAATGCACAGCTTTTTTAAAGATAGTTTTTGTTTCACTTCTCAATTCTTATGTTGTTCTGACAAATAATTTGGTATTTGGGTATACTTTTCTAGGTAAGCCTTTAAGAATGTCTGAGATGAGGGTAGATAGGCAACCGAATGATATTTCCTACTCGATCTTGCCAAATAGCACGACATAGGTACTTTCATTAGGCAGATTGAGTATGAAATGGACATGGTCCAAAGTGAGTAATGTTTTATGGGCTTTTTAATTTTAGAGATTATTTTCAACTGGGGAAGATAAAAATATTAATATGCCAATTTTGCAGAATGAAACTTGTACATGATTATACATGGTGCTAATTAGCTTCAGAATTTATTATTCACCCTCCATAATTTGCTGTATCTGTCAATAGATAACGCTTTGTAGAACCACCAAGTGCTTTAATTATCTTCATGGGCACAACCAATATGAAGCACTTAAAAAAAGAGAAAAACTGGGCTAAAATTTGACCTGAACCTAATAAATATAATTATAATGTAAAAATTAATGCCATAAGCCCAACATGAAAATTAGCCTGTAAAAAGTTACTAAATTCTATTTGGGATTACCTTGCCTTCAAAAAAAGGAGAGAAAATGTCAAACGTATTTTTGCATTGCAAATAATTTTTTTAAAAATCACTGAGGGGCGCCTGGGTGGCTCAGTCGGTTGAGCGTTCGACTTCGGCTCAGGTCATGATCTCGCAGTCTGTGAGTTTGAGCCTTGCGTCAGGCTCTGTGCTGACAGCTCAGAGCCTGGAGCCTGTTTCAGATTCTGTGTCTCCCTCTCTCTCTGCCCCTCCCCCGCGCATGCTCTCTCTCTGTCAAAAATAAATAAACATTAAAAAAAAATAAAAAAAATTAAAAAAATAAAAATCACAGAGAAAGTCTTGACCTTTGAAACAGCAACTTTAAACAGGTTTTTTTTTTTATTTTTTATGAAAAATAATGATTGGGGCCGTGAACCAATGGGATCAGAGTTTCTGTTCTGATTCCTAATTTCAGAGCAGAATGTATTTAGAAATTACTGAGATATGGTCAGGGTTAAGGTATTGAGTGGCTCTTGCTTTTTTGTGATTTTTTTTTTTGAGAACATCTTTAATTCAAGGCAGTACTTAGGAAAACAGCTGAAGCTGGATCCAAGCAGACAAGCTAGTGTCCCAGGGGCCTCACTAGAATTACACCATCACCAGCAAATCCACGGGAAAAAAAAATCACCAGGAATCTGAGTATTGTATCTTGTTAAAAAGATCATCAGATAGAAAGGAGCAGGCATTTTTCCTTCTTTGTTCAGTAAATTCCAGTATTCTGGCTTTGTGATCCTCAAATGCACAGTTAAACCAACTTATATATAAACTACAAGAAAACTTAATGATATTGTTCTTTAGCTTTCTCTGATCTAGGGTATTAAACATGTAGGATGGTCAGACAAGGAAAGAAGTTATAATAGTAGTGATAGAAAATGAGACTGAGTGGTGGGGAAAAGGCTGAGTCCCACACAGAACAGAGGCTCAGAGTCAGAGTGGGCTAAGTGTGGGGTGCATCTTGATTATGAATGATAAAAACTGGTATTTGACCTCTGCAGGTCTCCGTTTTCTAAGGTTAAAATTTTACTAGAGCCTAGGGCAAGACTGTGACCAAAATGAGAAGTCAAAGGCTCCAAAATTGAGGAAATTTTCCGGCTAAAGAAGAGTCAGGCAGAGCTTAGCAAATATGTAAGTTCTTAACCTCATGTACTGGGACCTCCTCCTACCCAGTTTGGTTGTAGCAAATTATACAGGATTCAATGGGCAGATAGGTCTGGAAAAATGCTGGCACTGTTCATGTGCTGAGAAAAGTGCAGCAGGAACAAAGGGATTAAATGGATGTGATCTTTGAAATGTTAAGACAGTTTGAGGCTGGAGAAAATCTAAACGAAAATGCTGAATCTTTGCAAATTATTATCTTTATACATAATAATTAATAAGGACAAGGTATTATATCTGCTAAAGTTCTTGCAAATATTCTGGTCTTTTAATATTGAAAATTTTATGGTCTTTTGAGAATGACAAAAGAATATAAACAGGTTAAATATTACTGATATTAACAAAATGCATATTTTGCTATAATATTAATAAGATTATTGCATAAATTTTAAAGTAAGAGCCTCAACATTGGAAGCAGATCAACAATACATATGCATTGTGTGTGTGTGTGTGTGTGTGTGTGTGTGTGTGCACGTGAGTGTGCTACTGTTGTTGTTATTAGATTTTTAAGGACAGATGCCTTGCCCCATCTCTGAAGGTACTGATTCTGCCAACGTGGAATGTAACCTAGGTATAATGATTTTTAAAAATATCTCCTTTTTTGTTAAAAAAATGTTTATTTATTTTGAGAGAGAGAGAGTGCAAACACATGCATGAGCAGGGGAGGGGCAGAGAGAGAGGGAGAGAGGATCCCAAGCAGGCTCCATGCTGTCAGAGCCCTACTTGGGGCTCAATCTCAGGAATGATGAGATCATGACCTGAGCTGAAATCAAGAGTCGGACGCTTAATCGACTGAGCCACCCAGGTGCCCCTAAAAATATCTTTATGTTACACTAATATACAGCCAGATGGGGCGCCTGGGTGGCGCAGTCGGTTAAGCGTCCGACTTCAGCCAGGTCACGATCTCGCGGTCCGGGAGTTCGAGCCCCGCGTCAGGCTCTGGGCTGATGGCTCAGAGCCTGGAGCCTGTTTCCGATTCTGTGTCTCCCTCTCTCTCTGCCCCTCCCCCGTTCATGCTCTGTCTCTCTCTGTCCCAAAAATAAATAAACGTTTGAAAAAAAAAATGTAATATACAGCCAGATTTTATAATTACAACTTAAGAGCCAATAATAGAAGTTAAAAGCATGACCTTCAGAGTAAAATTGGTCCAAATAATATTCTAGACATGGTAGCCAATTAGTTTACTCAGTCTTAGATTCCTTAATATTAAAATTTGGATGTTAATAGAACCAATATGATAGGATGGTTGTAAGGATGAAAAGAGATGAGGCATGTAAGGTAAAACCAGTCTCTGGTGTAGTAAATGTATTCAATAAATATTTCCAGGATGAATGGACTGTTAATGGATGAATACTTTAGAATAAGGATCAATTTCTAGTGATTAAAGAAGAAACTAATGGGAAATAGAAGTCATGTAACATCAAACTTTTGCAGCAAAACATGTTCTTATTCACATTTATTATTATTAAAGTACATTTTTCAAAATAATCTATTTTAAAATGAAATCTAGCACTTAAGTAATAAATGATCCAAATGCTCTTGGAGCTCTTATGTATCTACTCAAATTCAAATTGAGTGAAACAAAATGGACAATAGTATCTAGATAAGGTTCTTCTCTGAGGATCAACATTTGGGCAACTTGCCCATTATATATCTTTTATTTCCTTTTTTTTTTTTTTGTGACCCTATCTTACCCAACAAGTACCTGCTGTAAAAACAACAAAAACTACGCTGGGTATTGGCTTTTCATGTCTAAAATTCATTCTTTGTTGGGGGCAGTGTGTGACAAAAAAAAAAAAAAAAAAAGTATGCTATAATTTTTTTTATATTTAATTTTTAAATTTTGAAATAATTACAAACTCAAGAGGTTTAAAAATAGTATAGAGACGTAATTTGTACCCACTTCACCCAGGTTCCTCCAGTGATAACATTTCATATAACTAGAATACATTGGCAAAACCAGCAAATTTATATCAGCACATTATAATGAATATGACCCAGATCTTAGTTGGACTCTACTTTTTTTTTTTTTTAAATGTCTTTGTGTGTAGTTTATGATACTTTATTAAATGTATGGATTCATATAACCACCACCAAAATCAAGTTTCAGAACTCTTTCCTCACCACAAAGGATTTCTGTTGTGTTACACCTTTATAGTTCAAACTGGAATATGTTTTGAGAGTAAAAGGGATCTAATAATGGGTATATCTGTGACTTCACAGTGAAAATTGGTATATATGGTCATCTTGATTTAGTATATATGAATATGACCATAGAAGGAGACAGAGAGAGAATGAATGAGTTATGAGTATCTCACCTGCTGTGTAAGAATTTAGTCTTTAGAAGCAAATTTTATTTTCTTTGACAGATTTCTAGGGGATTTTCAAGGTAACTTTAAAATATATGAAGTTTTTACCTAACATTCTACTTTTAGAATCTAACCCACACCTAGGCTGGGGGGGGCTGGGTGGCGGGGTCAGTTAGGCATCTTACTCTTGATCTCCACTCAGGTCATGATCTCACAGTTTGTGAGTTCGAGTCCCACATCAGTCTCTGCATTGATGGTGTGGAGCCTGCTTGAGATTCTGTCTCTCCTTCTCTCTGCCCCTCACCCACTTGTGCTTTCTTACACATGAAATGAATAAACTTATAAAAAATTAAAAAAAAACTTCACCTAGGCTCTAACTCAATTCTGTGAATATCTGATTGATTCATTTAGGATATAGGCATATCTTCCGGTGCCCTCCTTCCCCTTACACACACCTTTTCCAACAAGGTATAAGTTTGTGCACATGTAGGAAAAATGAGCCAAGTACATGGGTTCTTTGTATTAGAGAGCGTGAAAAGACACAAGACAGGATGGAGTGGTGGCATGTTCAGTGTATGACAAGATGTAGCATGTATAAACTGTTTTCTTGTCTATTTTGAGGCCACAGTCTGATAAATCCAATGAAACCAATGTAGATGTGACTCAATACTCATTTCATGCCTTTAACATATACATTCAGTGCTATAAATTTCCCACTAATCACTGCTTTTGATGTGTTTTTCATTTTAAAAGTACTTGTATGTTCAAAATATTTTAAAAGTTCTTTGATTCATATGTTTCTGGGAAGTGTTGTTTAATTACCAAATATTTGGAGATCCTAGCTATCTTTATGTCATTGATTTCTAGTTTAATTCCAATGTGGTCTAAGAGCAGACATTGTATGATGTCTATTCTTTTAAATTTATTAAAGTGTGGTTTGGGGCCAGAATGTAGTGTACCCCTGGTGAATATTCTATGTGAGCTTGAGAAGAATGTGTATTCTGCTGTTGTTAGTGTAAGTAGTTCATAGATGTCCATTACATCCTGCTGATCCATGATGTTGCTGAGGTCAACCATATTCATTCTGATTTTATGCCTGCTAGATCTGTCTGATTCTGAGAGGGGCGGTAACATCTCCAACTATAATAGTGGATTCATCTATTCCTCTTAACCTTCTGATATGGTCCTTCTGGGTCTCTGATTCTTGGAGGTACTCTTAATGTGAGCATGCTATAATTTTTATAAATGCTCCATGTTCTCCAAAATAAGGTCTAATCACAGATTATGGTATATAAAGTTTATGTGTATTTACTAACTCCAAAATATGTTCAAGATTCTTATCTGTCATTGCCTTATTAATCATTCAATAATTAATAAAGATGTATCAACATTTCTAATTATTATGTTTCTGTCATTTTTTTCTATTTTTAAGCATTATTAAGTGCTTTTATTAAGTAGAGTGCATCATTTATACTTACATTTTAGATTACGTTCTTAGCAATAAATACACTCTTTGTTCTATGTAGTAACATTAACCAAATTTAGGAATAACCTCAACCTAATACAACACATTTTAAATATTGGCCAAAGTCAATATTATTGGGACCAAACTGGAAGGTGCTGAAAATACATTTACAAGTCCTCCTTTTGACAGAGTGTGTTGTATAGAGAAGATAAGTGAAGAAAATTATCTATAAAACTATCTTTAAAACACCTCATCCACCAATTTAGCAAAATCAAAAGAACTGGAGATGTGTATCATAAGTAATGTGGGAAATCGTCACCCAGCCTCACACAGGCAGTCGCGTGAAGGGCACCAGGAAAAATTTCCTAGAAGGCAGCAAAGATCAATGGTGGCAAAAACACAGTTGGGTGTTCAAACAGAGTCTGAGGATTACAAAATTTCTCACTAACTCATCATGTCATGATATTAGACAAATAACTCTAAAAAAAAAAACAAAACAAAACAAAAACACCCGTTGGTGCGACAGTTTGTATTGCCAATCTACTGAGACCTGAAATATGGCAATGCAACTTATTCGGAGAAAAACCTTGCAGGAACAGTATTTCTTCACTAAGAAACCCACGCCTCTAATTTCCTCCTTAATACCTAAAAATTTAATAACTAACTAGTATAAAGAGTCAATATTTAATATTCAATTTCATTTTTTAAACAGCACTTTCATAGCATGTTCAAATAAATTAAAAAAAAGTAAACGAGAATTCTGCTTTCATTGTTTCAGAGAAAATAGAAGGCCTAGAGTTAATGTGTTTATAGGTTAACAACAGAAATAACAGTAACAACAATATCACACATTCAAACAAATGAGATCTACAGAGTTTTTAGTCAAGCAAGTGGTAGTTATGTCTTCAAAAGACAGATGATTAGCATGCATAGGAAAAAGATTAATTCTGGTGTATAAAGGAACCCGTAATTCACAATTTCAAGGTAATTCAACACAACATGGGATAAGAGATAGAATGAGAGAAGACTTGAAAGAAGACCACACTGACACTTAAAAGAAAGAGTGAGAAAAAAAAGAGTGAAATAGAATGAGAGAGCATTGAGACATTTTACAGATCGGTGAAATAAAATAAAGGAAAAATAACATTGCAATACTTTAGTAATAGAAACAGTAACACAAACCAACAGAGGGAAGACTTGAGAAAATTACTCTTCGTATATTAGAAAAGTTTACAGATATGAAAATGACTGACTGGTGTGCAGACCAAACAATGGAGAGAGCAAACATAAATAACTGGTATCGCTGGGAAAGAATTCATAGAAAATGGAATTATAAAAAATCAAAGATGACATAATTCTGTCATCTACTTACCTACCTACCTACCTACCTACCTACCTACCTACCTACCTACCATGTTTAGAAATAATGTGAGATATACATTTTTAGACAAAAGGTGAAGCATATAGCAAGAAAATGCAATAAAAATGGCCAGATCCCATTTGTAATAGTAGTAAAAAATAAAACATTTAAAAATATATTTCACATAGAATGAAAAGATATACATATATGAATAAACTGCTTTTGAGGGACACTAAGGAAACCAATATATGGAGAAGTATACTTTGCTTTTGCAATAGAAGACCAAGCAGGAAATATTTAAAATTCTTCCTAAATTATTCTGTACATGTAATGCAATCCTCCAAAATCACTAAAATAGTTTTTGAACCTTTACTAACTTATCCTGCAGTTTTCATAAAGATAACAAAATGAAGAAAATTTTAGAAATATTCTGATATTCTGATATTCTGGAAAAAAGATAAATATGACTAATACAAATTAAGATTAGAACATCTATAAAAATAGTCATTTTAAAAGTAAACACTAGTACATGAATATAGAAATGGTTCCATTAAGCAGACTGTTAGGGGTCGTATGTTAGGATTTGATAAATAACAGAAGTGCCAATGTGATCACTGGGGGAAAGAGAAGTTACTCAGTAAGTGATACTGGCCCAGTTGAGTAGGCAGATACATTTAAATTTGTAGGAAAATTATTTAGAACATTTACCATGAAGAATGTTCCATTACCTTAATATATAAAATGTTAGTGCAAATTAATAAGATATAAATTGGTAAGGTACCAGAAAATGGGCAAAGAATATGACAAATATTTCAAGTTAGCACCATGGGAATTATTTAAACATATGACAAGATAATCACCCCATGTATAATCAGAGAAATAAAATATAAAATAAAACTATCATGAAATTCCATTTTTAACTTTTAATTGGCAAAGATTAAACAGTTTGAAAACACTGTGGGTGAAGTTAGGAACACGCAAGAAGTTTCAGATACTGCTGACTAGAACTTTTTTCCAGAAAGCAAAGTTCAGAAACATGTTTATGATGTACTCCCTTTTGTATCAATTAAAAACAGATTATGTGCACAGTTATGCTTGCATGTTCATGGCATATCTTTGCAAGGCTACAACAGAGTGACTGCTATTAGCAGAAGCAAGTAGCCTGTAGAAAAAAAATGAGTTAAGACTTGGTAACACTTAGATGCCAGAATAAAAGATTATCATGTCTATAAATTCAAAAAGGGAGGAGTAAATAGTTCCATGGATAGCCAAGCGTAATTCATGAGTGAAGGCAAAGAAATGCATCCTGGGGAAAAGCAATATAAAGGGAAATAAACAGCAAGTCTTGGGAAATCTATTTGAAGATGAAATCCAGCCAATCAAAAACAAATTTAAGAACACTCAATTGAGTATGAACAATTAGAAAGAAAGGCTTAAAAAAGATGAGTGTTCATTCTATCCATGTAAACATAAGGTTAAATATAAATATCTAAGGTAAGGGGCACCTGGGGGCTCAGTCAGTTAAGCCTCTGATTCTTGATTTTGGCTCAGGTCATGATCTCATGATTTGTGAGAACAAGCCCTGGGTTGGGCTCTGTGCTGACAGTGCAGAGGCTACGTGGGATTCTCTCTCTCCCTCTCTCTCTCTGTCCCTCCTCTGCTCTCTCTCTCTCAATATAAATAAACATTAAAAAAAGTTGAATAACTAAGGTAAATATATGATTCCAAAACGGAGAAGAAAAGTTATCAATTACAGAAATGAAACCATATCTGTTGAATTCTCATAGATACAGAAATTAGTGAACTCAATGTTGCAACTATTTAAATTTCTCTCATTTTTTCTAGTACATTCTAGTACATATACTGACCCAGTGTATTTTAGTTGAATTATTAATACTTTCAGTTAATCTTTACTTCAGTAATTACACTACTTGCATTTTGTATCAATACATTATTTATCCTAGCTTTTATTTTTTTTATTGTTTTAAAGTTTATTTATTTATTTTGAGAGAGAGAGAGAGAGAGAGAGAGAGAGAGAGAGAGACAGCATATGCTCATGATCAGGGAAGAGGCAGAGAGAGAGGGAGAGAAAGGATCCCAAGCAGGCTCCACATAATCAGCATGGAGCCTGATGCAGGGCTCAAACTCACAAACCATGAGATCATGACCTGAGCTGAAATAAAAAGTCCTATGTCCAACCAACTGAGCCACCTAGGCACCCCTATATTAGCCTTTACAGTAATTCTTATGTTTAAATAATTTTATTATAATATTTTATGCTCCTTTTTCCATGAGCTACACTATTTCCTAAAGTAATTTTTCAGGTGGAGAACATTAGAGATATTTTATGCACAATTCCTATAAATTTTAAAATGTATTTTGTGCCTTCTCCAAATGTTCCTTTTACCTTATCTTGGCATAGGAATCTGGGGTTACAAATTTTATTCCTTTAGAACTTCGTCACTGCTATGAGCAGGAAGAAGAATGTTCAGATCACTATCTTAAACTGAAAAGTTGTATTTTAATATTGCATACCAAACAGAATGGGGAGTAGGAGAAATCAAGTGAATGATTTCTGTTCCCTATGACTATCTTTTACCTCAAGCTTTTCCTACCTACAAATGAGCCACTGATAGTGATGCTATCATTAATGAAAATGTGGAAATCAGGTAAGGGAAATCCTTTACTGACCTTTTATCTAGTATACGCTAATCAAAATCAGATCATTCACATTAGGCAAAGGGGGTATTAGCCAGGTTTAATCTCCTTTTAACCATACATCAAAATATTTTATTTGTAAAGATAGGGGGGACTGAATCTAGGCTTAACTGTAATTTTTTTAATGAGGAATTTTTCTTTTTTAAATTTTTAAATTTTATTTTAATCCAAGTTAGTTAACATATAGTGGAATAATGACTACAGAAGTAGAATTTAGTGATTCATCATTTACATATAATACTGAACGTTCATCCCAACAAGTGCCCACCTTAAGTGCTCATCACCCAAATATCCCATCCCCCCACCCAATACCACTCCAGCAACCTTCAGTTTGTTCTCTATATTTAAGAGTCTCTTATGGTTTACCTCCCTCTCTCTTTTTATCTTACTTTCCTTCCCTTCCCTATGTTCACCTATTTCATCTCTTAAATTCTACATATGAGTGAAATCATAAGATATTTATCTTTCTCTATTTCCTTTAGCATAATACATTGTAGTTCCATTCATGTTGTTGCAAATGGCAAGATTTCATTCTTTTTGATCGTCAAGTAATATTCCAGTATATGTATACACCACATCCATTCATCACTGATGGACATTGGGCTCTTTCCATAATTTGGACTTTATTGATAGTGCTGCTATAATCATTGGGGTGGATGTTCCCCTTCAAATAAGCATTTTTGTATCCTTTGGATAAATACCCAGAAGTGCAATTGCTGGGTCTCAGGGTAGTTCTATTTTTAATTTTTTTGAGGAACCTCCATACTGTTGTCCAGAGTGGCTACACCAGTTTGCTTTCCCACCAACAAAACAAAAGGGTTCCCCTTTCTCTGCATAGTTGTCAACATCTATTGTTTCCTGAGTTGTTAGCCTTAGCCATTCTGACAAGTGTGAAGTGATATCTGATTGTGGTTTTGATTTGTATTTCCCTGATGATGAGTGACGTTGAGCATCTTTTCATGTGTCTGTTAGTCATATGGATATCTTCTTTGGAAAAATGTCTGTTCATGTCTTTTGCCCATTTCTTCACTGGATTATCTGTTTTTCTGGGTGTTGAGTTTGACAAATTATTTATAGATTTTGAATACTAACCCTTTATCAGATATGTCATTTGCAAATGTCTTCTCCCATGCTGTAGGTTGCCCTTTAGTTTTGTTGATTGTTTCCTTTGCTGTGCAGAAGTTTTTTTTAATCTCAATGTTGTCCCAATACTTCATTTTTGTTTTTGTTTCCCTTCCCTTGGGAGACATGTCTAATAAGAAGTTGCTGTGGCCAAGGTCAAAGAGGTTGTTGCCTTTTTTCTCCTCTAGGATTTTGATGGTTTTCTGTCTTACATTTAGCTCTTAAATACATTTTGAGTTTATTTTTGTGTATGGTGTAAGAAAGTGGTCCATGTTCATTCTTCTGCATATTGCTGTCCACTTTTCCCAGCACCATTTGTTGAAGTGACTTTTTTTTTTCCATTGGATAGTCTTTCCTGTTTTGTCAAAGATTACTTGGCCATACATTTATAGGTCTATTTCTGGGTTCTCCATTCTCTTCCACTGATCTATGTGTCTGTTTTTGTGCCAGATCTATACCGTCTTCATGATTACAGCTTTGTAATACAGTTTGAAGTCCAGAATTATGATCCATCCTGCTTTGTTATTCTTTTTTAACAATACTTTGAGCATTTGGGGTCTTTTCTGGTTTCATATAAATTTTAGAATTGTTTGTTTTAGTTCTGTGAAGCATTCTGGTGTTATTTTGATAGAGATTGCACTGAATATGTAGATTGCTTTGGAGAGTATTGACATTTTAACAATATTTGTTTTTCCAATTCATGAACATGGAATGTTTTCCCATTTCTTTGTGTCCTCTTCAATTCTTTCATAAGCTTTCTGAGCTTTCTATAGTTTTCAGCATATAGATCTTTTATCTCTTTGGTTAGGTTTATTCCTAGGTATTTTATGGTTTCAGTGAAATTGTAAATGGAATCGATTGCTTGATTTCTCTTTCTGCTGCTTCATTATTGGTGTACAGAAATGCCAAAGATTTCTGTATGATGATTTTATATCTTGCAACCTTACTGAATTCATGTATCAGTTCTGGCTGTTTTATGGTGGCATCTTTTGGGTTTTCCACATAGAGTATCATGTCATCTGCAAAGAGTGAAAGTTTAACTTTTTCCTTTCTGATATGAATGCATTTTACTTCTTTTTGTTGTCTGATTGCTGAGGCTAGGACTTCCAACACTATGCTGAACAACAGTGGTGAGAGTGAACATCCCTGTAGTGTTCCTGACATTAGCAGGAAAGCTCTCAGTTTTTCCCCATTGACAATGTTATTAGCTGTGGGTCTTTCATATTTGGCTTTTATGATCTTGAGGTATGTTCCTTCTATCCCCTACTTTCTTGAGGGATTTTATCAAGAAAGGAAGCTGTAGGGGCACCTGGGTGACTCAGTGGGTTAAGTGTCTGACTTCAGCTCAGGTCATGACCTCACAGCTCATGAGTTTGAGCCTGTGTCGGGCTCTCTACTGATATAGTTCAGAGCCTGAACCTGCTTCAGATTCTGTGTCTCCCTCTCTCTCTCTGCCCCCTCCCACTTGTGCTCTTTGTCTCTCTCTCTCTCTCTCTCCCTCCCTCTCTCAAAAATAAATACGCTTTAAAAGAAAGGATTCTGTATTTTGTCAAATGCTTTTTCTGCATCTATTGAGAGCATCATGTGGTTTCTATTCTTTTTTTAATTAATATGATATATCACATTTATTGATTTGTGACTATTGAACCAGCCCTGCAGCCCGGCAATAAATCCCACTAGATCGTGGTTAATAATTATTTTAATGTATTGTTGGATTCAGTTTACTTGTATCTTGTTGAGAATTTTTGCATCCATGTTCATCAAGGAAATTGGTGTGTAGTTCTCCTTTTTAGTGGGGTCTTTGTCTGGTTTTGGAATGAAGGTAATCCTGGCCTCATAGAATGAGTTTGGATATATCACTTCCATTTCTATTTATTTCCTTAATACATGCATCTTCCTTAGGTATAGCTAATCCCAGAAATAGATGTGCTCAAGCTGCTCTGTTATAATAGAAATAGCAACTCAACTGAGTAAAAATGTACATGGAGAGTCAATATCTTTGTAAAATCCAAAGTCTTTAAAGAAGAGACCATAGCTTTCTCATAGTTTTAGTGTTTAGTTTGTCTAGAAAGCCATAAAACAATTTATTTTGTTTAATAAATTATTCATGAGAAGAGTGTGTTCGCTTTCCAGTTAAGAAATTGAAACCTGACTTATTTTTAGGCTCTGCATCTTGATTTGGTGAAGATTGGAAATGAAGACTCAAACAAAATTAATAGATTCAGGTCATAAGAAATTAGCAAAAGGCTAATTTGGTAATGGAAAAAAGTGAAACTTGATTATTTTGCTTATGAACCATGCTGCTGTCATCCAAATATAAAAAAACTCATAGTAGCAATTGTAACATCATTAGTGGTTCTCTTGGCCTTTTGTTTGTTTTTCATTCTTAGATTCTTGTTGCTCATTAAGATCCAGTTTGTATTCATTGCCTGAATTTTGGTTTATAGATACATAATTACTCAGAAAAAGACATGTGCTCAAAGTGTCTATAATTCACTTCTTTTGTTAAATAGTCAAGACAAAGTCCTTTGGTGTTGGTATTTCATTTTATGCAAAACAATACAAAGATATCCCCCTTTTTTGTAATGACCTCATTGGGGTTTATTTTTATTCTACGTTCTTTTGATAATGAAATTTATGACTATTATATTTTGATTCTGCCTATTTTGTAGTAGTTCAAAATAGTAAATTGGAAATATTTATAGTATATTTACAATATACTATGTATAGATAATTGAAACTATTTTCATGGCAATAGTATCAACGGGGAATATACATTTTTCCAAGCTATGTGAAGGATATTAGTAAATTATTTCACATAGTTACTTATATGGGATTTAATATATGGATTTTTATGCTAATAGTTGACTAACAATGATGTTATGCAACTAACTACAAGTTCATTATATTTTTAGTAATTCTCTGTGAAGAATAATACACATGATCAAATACACTTTGATCAAACCTGACTTATGACATCACATTTTTATTGGGAGAAAAACTTCTAACCTTTCATAAAAGCCCTGCAGTTTCCCAGATTTTCTGCTTTAGCTTAGCTCATAGATGGTTTTTCAATATTTGAGTTTGAACATATTTACTCAATTTACCAAATAGCCTTTGCAGGCTTATAATAACAATCAGAATCTCAAGCTTGATTTTGTATAAAATCTCAATCTGTCCCCCTTACCCCCTATTTTAGCCTGGAATCCTCCAGTGAGACACAGAGACCACAATTCACTTCTGTTTTCTACTTCTTTGTCAGCTTATTTCCTGTTCTATTCTTTCCTCCTGTTTTTTCTCCAGCTTTCTGGAGAGAAACGAGGATTAGAGAGAGAGGTAAAGGGACGCGACCAAGCTGACAGCAGATGTTTTAAGTGTTGGCTTTACTTTTGGGGTACACTCCTTCTAGAGAGTCTTCAGAGGTTCCTGCTTCAGCTTCAGAGGTCCCTAACTGCTGCAGTTCTTCTGACACAGGTTGAATCATTTTCTGCAGCAGTTCCTTGTCACTTTCTTTGGCATTTGGGGTTCAACTGTACAGCTGTATCTTCTTTCTGATAAGATATTGATTCTCTTGGCAGGTCTACTTTGTAGGACCCATGATGATCTCATGCCAGCTCTCTGCAGTATAGTTCACATCTGGTTCAAGAAAAACATGCTCTCATCCTTTCCACTGGCTAATTTTGGCATTGTAAATAGATCTCAGTGCAGTAGCGCTCTCCTAGTTCTGCCAGGAAATCCTTGCCTTTCTGTCACATTTTCTTACTAGAAATGAGGCCACGAGCCACAGTCCACTCCAGCTTTTTTAGGAAGGAACTAAAAACCCAGTACTCAGGATCTTTCAATTACAGGGAACATATTGCCTAGAGGACTCTTTGAACACAGACAAGGTCTGTAGTTAGAAGTTCACCTCCTGAGTTTTCCAGGTCCTCTGAGAAGACATAAAGTATAGCATTTTGGTAGGTGAAAGCCTATGTAGAGACAATGGGTAGAGAACCAGAAAGTCTGGGAAAGTCTTCATACCTGATGCCAGTCTGACCCTGAGTGAAGGAGAGTGGAAGAGAAGGTGGGTAGAATGGTCACAGACTGCTGTGTAGTTAGATGCAAGTTAGGCAAAAGCATGATGGAGTCTTCAAGCCACTGTTGTCTTTAAGAGGAGTCTTGTGTCTCCTAAGAGTGGGTTCCTGTTAGTATTCCTGCATCATGAAGTCATTGGCTGGGAGCAGTTCATGAGAGGTCTGGCCTTTGTAGAAAACATAGAGCAGCAGCAGCTGGACTCTTGGCCATCTGCCATAGTTCCTCTTTCCTTCAAAGTGTGAGAATATGGACCGACAACATGGAAAGAGCTCACTCTAAGTACATCTCATCACTAACATTCCCCACAAAGGCCTCATCTCTTACTTTTTTTTATTCTCAAAATTCATAAAGGGATACACAGTCATAGAAGTTTTTCCTTTGGGAAAATCTGTATATGGTTATTTGGTCTTGACATTCCATAACAATTTTAAATAGAGTTCCCCATTTTAATTTCAACATTGTGTAACACATTTATTCCTGAATCTAGTAAAAATTGTGAAACTAAAGTTGGGTTAGTTATTTTCTTAAAAAATGAAACTGGTAAGAAAATAGTCATTATTAAAATAATTGTTTTTACATGAGAACACACAAGGGTGCTCAGAGAAGAAACAATGATATTTGATATACCTGTTAATTAAAGGTGTTATTGTGACTCCTGAGGGCATTCCACCAGAGTTTCTGTTTGTTTGTTTTATATAGAACATTTATATCAATTTATATGCAGTACTAGAAAAGTAAGTTTGCATATTTATCTATCCATTCCTTTTCCTTCAAATGTGAATAATTTGTAAGAAGCCATTTTTATTGCCTTTCCTGCTCTTACCTGTGAAACATACTGATTTATACACGTTTTACAAATGCAAATATATTCCAATCTGAAACTAGTAAATGAGAAAGCAAATGAAAATAACTTATTTTAAATGTTAAGTAGCTAATGTGTAACACATGAGCTCTTTGTAATCTAAACCAAAATAAATTATTGGGTGACAGACTACTTTAAAAAAAATTCAATTTTGTTAACTTCCAAAAGCTAGTTCAGGTTAGAGTAAATTGACAGAAAGAAAATAAAACCAAAGAATGTATTATTTTTGAACTCTGACATCCTAATATCTAGGGAGACCTAATACCTCATTATAAAGTTATTGATTTTGGTACAAAGAGCACAGAAATTGTGTATTATTTATCCAAAGTAATGGCATGTTTTAAACTGAATCTCTAGTTAGCCTAAGCAGGTTTCTTTGAGTGCATAGAACATGAAACAACCTCCTAAATTTTGTATGATTTCTAATAGTCACAAAGAAAATGTGACACTTTTCAGCATTACCCTTTACATATAGTTTAAAGTCATATATAATAGTGTGTTAGTGGATTATTTCTAAATTCTATCCCTAAAAGAGTTTCTGGTCCAAAAGTCAGCATACTTAGTATCTGATCAGTATAACTTATGGTTTAGGAACTCATCTAGTTGTATTTCTTTATATATTTAGGCATTATATGTGTGTTTATAAAAATAGACATATAAGTCAAATCTATAATATTGATATTTGATGGAACTCAAGTTCAAGGTGGTTCTAAAAATTAAAGAAATTCACCCTTACAAATCTAAATATTAATAACATAAAAATATAATTTCAAAATCAAGCAAAGAGATAAGTGAAACAACTTAAATTTTCTTTTTGGTTGAGATGATCCCAGAAATGGAAAATGAGGACAAAAATGTGTTCTCTTTTTGTGAATAGAATGGAGTATCTTGCTATAGACAAGCCTTATCTCAATAGAAAAACTCAGTAAAACATTTAAAAACCACTTATTTAAAGGCTTGAGAAAGTTGCTGAAGTAATAAGAACCAAAAGGGCAAGATTCTGGAAAGGGGAAAATGGAAGTGAAGTGAGGTGACTTTCTGCATTTCTCTGGAGTCATTTGTGATTCCAGGCTTAATGTATTAGTTGGAGAATCCAGTCTTTGCCTGGACAGAGGGCAACTGCCAGGGAATACTGATGCCAATAGAACTTTTAACAAGATCTAAAACTCAAGAAAAAGGGAGAGGGGCCAAGATCTCAGGGAGAAAGGATAAGGGAAATTACCTGACACGCCGCTTGTTTTCCCCAATTATTTACCCAGTCCTGAAGCTGCTCAAGGTGTGAGTAGAAAAGCTAGGTAGAAAGATTCTGAAAAGGAGAGCAGAGTTTTCTGCTGTCTCATTTTACTTTTAAAAGTAGAGTTTGAGATTTATTAGAGAGAGTCCCTGATAAGTGTACCAAGCTTTCAGCTGGAAGTCCTGTGGGTTTTTCACTTTCACCAATAACTAGGAACTACTTATCAGAGCCTTATGAAAATTACTACCAAGCCTCTACTCAGTTTAATCCATGATTAGATTATAATTATCAGCTACTACTCTAGCTGCCCAGTAAAGGGTAGAGTGAGCCATTCCTAGAAACATATAACACCAGAGATTTAAAAATAAATAATGTCCAGTATTCATTTAAGAAGTGATTAGAGATGCCATCACCCAAAAGAAAAACAATGAAAAAGAGACACAGTTGGTCCAAATATTGGAGTTAATAAAAAATACTTTAGAATAACTATGATTAATAAACCAAAGAAAATAAACAAAGACATGGAAGAATAGATGAAAAGATGAAAAATGTGTTCAATTAGATATCATTTTTAAAGATTTAAATAGGAATTCTAGAACTGAAAATTGAAATATCTAAAATAAAGAGTTTAATAGGAAATTAGACATAGCAAAAAAAAAAAAAAAAAAGTATCAGTGAACTGGAATACATATCAGAAGCAAATATCCAAACTAAAGGATGGGCAGGGGGGAGTGAA
The DNA here is from genome assembly GCF_028749965.1 of Puma concolor. Classification (NCBI taxonomy): domain Eukaryota; kingdom Metazoa; phylum Chordata; class Mammalia; order Carnivora; family Felidae; genus Puma; species Puma concolor. The sequence goes on from NC_141667.1 coordinate 73,235,359, forward strand.
AAACAACAAAAAAGAGACAAAAAGCACACAACATACAATGAAAAGGTACAATATACATTTAGAATTGAAATTCAAGCAGAGAGGAGAGAAGAAGATTGAGATAGAAGAAATAACTAAAAAAAAAAAAAAAAAAGAGCATGTAATTATCTAAAACTGATGAAATATGCTGACAAAAAAATCTCTGTGAGCTGCAAGCAGGGTAAAAGCAAAGTATACCACACCTAGACATGTCATAATAAAATTATTGAAAGCTAAAGACTAAGAGAAAAACCTAAATGTAGCCCCAGGGATAAACACATTGCTTACAAACAAACAAACAAACAAACAAACAAACAAACAACAGTCTGAAAATCAAATTCACCAAGATTTCTCTACCCAGCAGTACTATTTTTAAAGAATAAAAATTAAAAATAAAATATAAAAATAAAAATTTTAACGTAAAGAAATTTCAAGATACTTTCAGACACATAAAAACATACAGAATATATTGCCAGAAAACCAGCACTAAAAAAAAATTACAAGGGAATTGTTTAGATAGAAGGAAAATGATACCAGGATATGTAAGTACATGAAGGAATGTCTAACAAAAGAGAAATTCATATAGATGAATGCAGACTGGACATAACAATAATAATACTTTGTAAAATTGTACATCTATAGTTAAAATGCATGAAAATAATAATGTGATAAGTGGGAGGTTGTATGTGGAGCTAAAATGTTCTATGTTACTAGTATTACAGAAGAAATGTTAAAAGCAATCATCTGTATTACGTTATAACGATTCAAGAATGAATGTTGTAACTGACAGTAATCATTAAAAGAATAGAAAGAGAAGCTATAATGAACAAATTTATAGAGGAAAAATAGAATAGTTAAAACAGATAAACACCAGATGAACTGAAAAGAAAGCAAGAAAGCTTTATGAGCATAAAACAGGTGAGTCAAGTAGAAAACAAGTAATTGTACGGCAGTTATGAAGTAAAAAATATATTTAATTACATTTAATGTAACCAAATACCTTAAGTAAAGAATAAGAATGTTATATTGAATTAACAAAAAAAGATCTCAACTATATGTGAAGAGAAACATCTTAGTATAAGCATGGAGAAACATCTCAATATAAGCATGGAGAGTGACTGAAATACAAAGGATTGAATAAAAAAAAGAAACCATGTAAATAGAGAGCAAAAGAAAATAATGTGGCTATATTAATATTGAAGACGATTTTAAGGCAAGAGCATTGCTGGACACAAACAGTAAAATTTCATAATCATAAAGAAGTAAATCAATTGGAAAATAAGACTGTTCTAAATTTTTATGCAATCAATATACAGATTTAATATATATGAAATCACCATTCATAAAACTTTAAAAGTTGATAACACTTGCAGTTAAGGTCAATCAGCAAAAATATAGAAAATATAAACAATGCAGTTAATAAATGACCTGATTAATAGGTCTAATTTTCATGTAGTGTGCCTTATGTATAATTAACACAATTAACAGCACTAATTATGATATAGTGTGCCCTACATTCAACAATAACGAAATTTAAACTATTTTCAGGTGCACATGGTGCATTTACTAAAATGATAGAAGACAATCTTTGCAAAATAAAATTTTACCATCTTACCAAGGAATTGTTTCATGCTCAATCTACCAGGTATCCCAGTAGAACTATTAACTTAGGAGTGCATCTTGAACAAAGAAAATGAGCAAAATTCTATGGCAATTTTCTGTCCTGTGAGTTAATGTTGCTCATGCAATTAAAGAGGACTGCAACCTTATAACGAATGTCTCATGGGTTGCAGCTTTTGCTAGGAAAGTTCAATGTTATTGCTTTTATTAAAAAAAAATATTATTTATACAGAAGAAAGATGAAAAAATATGTTTTCTTTTTAACTAAAAGAAGTTTACTTCCAAGTGCTTATATTGCTAGTTTCTTCCTTTAGTTGTGCATATATAATTTATATTGCCTCAAACAAAAATTCTCCTTGATGTTGACACTAGGATTAATGTGCCTGTGAGGCAGTTAGCCCAACTTTCCATTAATAATGCGAAGGTCATGGGGCCTGCTATTCATTGGGCAGTTAGTATTGTTATCATGCCACGCCTATAATAAACCTCTAAGCTTGGCTGGACATTTTATAAAATGTGTGTGGCTAAAATGGGAAGTAAATGTAAAATGTAGATGGATCAGCACAAACAATTAGAAACAACTGCTTAAAGAGCGTGCCCTTTGAATCAATAACATCATCTTTGTTTAATAAGCACAGCCCTTTGATTTATCAGAAAAGACTCCGATTCATCCCTCATTAATGGAAGACTGTGCTGCAGGCTTTGTTTAACTTAGAAAACCAAATTGGAGGAAATTCTGCTAGGTCGCTCTTGTATGTGGTCTCAATAATTTGTAGCAAGCAAAATATGTTTTTACAGCCTTGACAAAACTAGGAATTATTTCATGTGTAGTACGATATAAAAATGAAACCAGCTAAATTTTAAGAGAAATCTACAATTACTTGTTCTTAAAAAAAGCATTTGTAAAGTACAATGTTAATAAAAGCCTGGCTTAAAATAGAGCTATAATTCCCCTATGTCGTTACTTTTGGGCTTTCCAGGGGCAAAGTGACATCAAGAAAGATAGGTACATATGACATAAAAATACAAAATTATATAAAGTTTAAAGAAACTGGTAAAGTGGTAAAAATCAGGCATGTTAGGGGTGCCTGGGTGGCTCAGTCAGTTAAGCATCCAACTTTGGTTCAGATCATGATTTCCCGGTTCACAAGCTCAAGCCCCATGTCAGGCTCTGTGCTGACAGCTTAGAGCCTGGAGCCCCCTTCAGTTTCTGTTTCCCTCTCTCTCTGCCTCTCCCCTACTTGTGCTCTCTCTCTCTTTCTCTCTCAAAAATAAATAAAAACATTAATTTTTTTTAAATCAGGCATGTTAGTCTGAATGAAGGTATATATGATATGTAAGGCAAATAATTAGGCACAATATAGTTCATACATTATTTAGAGAACTAATTTCACAGATTTATCTCTGGAAATGTATATTAAACAAAAAGCCCATTTTGAATTTTCTGATTTATAGTCTGTATGTATCTTTGGCTAATGCACAAAGATGTGGGTGAGACTTGACATTTTAGTTTTTAATTAATTTACTTCACTAAGTGTCTTGTCTGAATGTACTATAGAAAGTGAAAGAAAGTCCTTCTTTGACTAAAATGTCATTATTTTCTCAAACTATACCAACGGCCAGCTTAATGGGTTACAGTTTCACAAATAATTAGGCTCAATTATAAAATGTCAAAATAAATGAACAGACATGCCCTTTGATGTATTTTCTTTATTTAAAACATTACTAATTTGCATATAGGCCAATTTGCCAGACTGGCAACATTTAGTTGTTCTTTCTAGCATTCATGTGAATCATCTTGTTTCATCTATTTCATCTATGTTTTCATAGACTTCATCCATTGTTTTCAATTTATAAAATTGCTATTAGTCAAGTAAGATCCTGACAGTTTTTCTAACACTAAAATGAAATTTATATTTATCCGATAGTTTATCATTGCACAGTAAACACTATCTTTTACACAACCTGATATAAGTGATATTGTTAAAAAACTTACCTAATCAAAATCAGTTCCCTCATTGTCCTGAAATTTTCTCCTTTAATCATTAATGGTTTAAATACTTATGTACGTGGAGTCACATTTCCTGAATTTTGAACTCAAAGTAAGGGCAGGTAACTTTGCACATTTTCTCCATTATTTTCTTATCTTTAGTTTTCATAAAGTTAGTCTTTCAATTATTTGCAGCCCTTCAATGACCAGTTTCTCAATGATTTCAGTTAATTCTTCCTAATTCATCCTTCAAGCCATTAATAGTTGACTAAGGGACCCATCAGGATATAGACTATGACCTTTTCTGAAGTTACCAGTGTACTCTGTCAGTTAGCTCTTGTTTCTAGCAAACACAAAATCTCAGTAGTATGCAACCATATGCATTTATTTCACACATATTTGTAATTCATCTGGGGTGACTCTGATGCTCTTGGCTGGGCTGAGGTGGTGGCTCTAAGTACAGGTTGAGTCCAGGTATGCTCCATGAGTTTGTCATTTTACTTGGACTGGGTAGCTGACTAGGGCATAGTCCTCTCACGGTTATGGCAAAAATGCAGGAGGACAAGTGGAAACATGTGAGGTCTCTTAAGGCCTAGACTTAGAATTGGTCACCCTCACTTCTCTCCATATTTCATTACCAAATTAAGTCCCACAGCTGAGCCCAAGCAAGAGGTTAGGAAATATCCGCTGTCTTCTGTGTCAGGAGGCACAAAGTTACAAAGCAAAGAACATCAATGACAAAAGAGGTGAGGAATTGGCGCCACACAGCCCCCAAAAGCAAAAGGATGATTTCTTCTAAGATGTCTTCCCTCTATGGACTCTTTAGAACTCTTAGGTTTCTTAACCTCAATTCTAATGTGTTTTCTCCCTACTTAATATTTTTTTGTGTCTTGCTTCTCAAATGCTGGACTTGTTAAGTTCCTTACCAAAATACTGATTTTCTTTTCTCATTACATCTTTGCTCCTGAGTGATCTCATGTACTTACATGACTTCTTTTATCACTCTTTTATCACTCTTATTCTGAAAACACTTAAATCTAAACTTTTGGCCCTCATCTCTCACTTGAATTTGGAACTCAACTTTCTGAGTCTGGCCTAGACTTATCAAACATAAAGGACATTAAGAACTCTAAACTCACAACTAAATTATTAGACAATCCAATTATGAAGCCTATTCTATTATCTTTAAATATCTTAATGGCATCATCTTGCACCTAGACACTTGAGTTCTGAGAAACAAATGAAGCAACTGTCCCTTCCAAACCCTCCAAATTTAATCAGTTGCTAAGTCCTATTGAGTCTACCAATACCCAAATCCATCTCCTGGTATTTCCATAGATCTCCTTCTAATTTCTTTGGCAACTTTTATTATACTTAAGTTGTCATAGAGGTATTGTTGTAAGCCATGTTAAATGCTGGGAAAGAACTCAGTCTCACATAGGACGTAAATATTAAAATAGTGATAAAGTACTAAATAGTGTCCAGTATATGGAGGGACAAGTTTAGCAGGGTGAATCGGGGACAATGTGATGTTCTAACTAGATTTTGGATTATGTGATAAAAGATGGGTTGGATTTAGACATGAGAACACAAGATGATATGGAAGAGGAACATTCAAGGTAAAGAAAATTAATTCATATCATTTTGAAAGAAAATTGGAATATTTAGGAGTAAATCCCAGGAAGTTTGGGATGTAGCCAATATTTTGTTTTCCTCTTATTGCATGGGTCCAAAGAAAATAGAAGAGTCAGGCATTTCCTATTCTTTATTCTGGTGGTGGGGGAGGTGGGCCAAGGTACAATTTACACTGGAAGCATTAGAGTTGAAAGTCCATTGGCAGGCCAATGCCTGATGGTGGTAGGTAGCGATGAAGAGTTTTTTGTAGTGGTACACCAATGTGTGTGAACTATAGGATCACATATTTTATAAGACATTGCTTGTGTTGTTAGATTTCCAGTCACTTTGTTTCTCACCAACTTTCTGTGCCAGCTTTTAAACTTCCTAGTAGTTTCATGAGCTGCCTAAAATGCCTCCGAGGCATCATTTTTCTGCTTAAGTTAATAAGGAAGAGTGGTGTTTGTTTTCAACAGCGACCTGTTGTTGATCAGATTCTCCAGAAGCAGACTCTGAAGTGAGGATTCTGTGTTAAAGAATTATTAAGGAATAGCTCTCATGGTTAAAGAATGTGCCACGCAAGACAGGGAAAGAAGAGAGTAAGTGTGGACAAGATTTCAAGCTAAGTCCTAAGGGGAGTGAGTTTCCTAAGAGGAACTCTTGCAATGTAAATTGCACCTCAGAAACTGTTCTCCTCAAGGCAATGGTGTTGGGCTATATTCTTGAGTGCAGATCAGTTATGACACAAGTCTCATCTCAGGGGTTCATCAATCTCCAGACACATCTGCCTGTCAGCTTATTCAGGCAAACAGCTCCAGTAGTTCAATGGTGGCCCTCAAAGAGGGTTGTAGGTGCAGGCTATAAGCAAAACTACAGAGATTCCAAGGGAGGAGAAGAGGAACCCACAGAAATGACAGGAGAGGGGAGGTGTTTAGATGAGGCAATGAAAGTATTTGCTATAGACAACCGGTCAAAAAATATTGGGTTTCAGATAACATATTTTCATGAAAAACTAAATGAAACTTCAGTTGATTATACTTAGGGGTACAAGTAGTGAACATGCTGTTAGTATTCAGGAACTGCCATCTAGCCAACCATGACTTGCAGTGAAAGGCAGCATGGGATAATGCTTAAAGCGGTCTATGAAATTCAGCTGCCTTGGTCAATTTCAGCTCTAGAACCTTCTGGAGACTGACTTTGGTAAGTTACAAAACCTCTTCATGTCTCAGTTCCTACATGAGTAAATTCAGGGTTAATCATAGGGTACCACCACCAATGAGGTTTTGTGAGTATTAACTCAGTATTTCTGTAAAACTCGGAACAGTGTCAGACTCATGATAAGCAGTAAATGGTGTTAAATAAACAAAAAAAGTAATGAAACATCTAATTAAGTTATCACCCGCAACTTCCTAACCATTTCTCTGGTGTAGAATACTGCCAATGACGTAGATCCAAGACATTTTAATGTTGGAAGCTAAAGATTTTGAGCATATAGGAATGTATTATCTTTTGGCTACATGGCACTAAACTTTTTTCTGGTTTAGGGCAGAGGTTCTGCCTGTGTAGGTTTTGAAGGGAAGAAGAACCTTGCTTCCTTTTTTCTTCTCTCTGTTGGCTAAGGAGTAAGTATGTATTAGCCAGGCTCACCAATCAGGAGGTACATCCATTTTACAACTTTGACTCCAGAGGGAGAGATGAAGATAACTGAGGCAGGTAAAAACATTCAAAGAGGCAGTGGGGTGGCAAGAGTACGGGTGCACTGTTAATAGTGTTTTAAATGGTCCATTCCTTTAGAATGTTTTGGCTACGTTTTTGACATCCAGTTCCCCTTGATTCCTGCTTATTTCCTGAGGCTGGTTGTCCAGTATTGCCAACTGCTGTATGATTTGCCCAAGAGTGTGAAAATAAATTCCGTTTATGTATCCGTCAGCTAGAAGTGATTCTATTGCTGCAACCAAAAACCCATGTGGTTCACATCACTTGTCTTGGAGAAGTATACGGGAATGAATATGAAATGGCATATATCAAAGCTATTTAGTGAAAAGAATTTGTCTTTGTTAAAGGTATATGTATGTAAATTGTTATAATTGGGTCTTATAATTTCTCAATTGGCTAAATTTTTTAAATGACTCAATTTTAGTTGCTAATGAACAAGACAGTTCTTGGGAAAATAGGTGCATTAAATGCAGCTTGTCTTGGATCACTATAAAAAAAGCTAATAGACTATATGCTTGAGGTCAATTTTTTTAAATGATGATTTGATTTCAGTACCAATATACTCTAAATCGCTGGCATCTAGAGTCATGCATTCTTGGGCTGGATTGTCTGGATTTAATATCTGGATCCACCATTTACTACCTCATTAATATTACTGAGCTTCTGTTTGCTTATTGACAAAAAGGGAATTATAGTCGTAAGTTCTTCATAGGGTGGGTGGAAAGCTGAAGTAACATTATATGTACAGAGTTTAGAATGAGGCCTTCTTCATAGTAAGTATTATAGAAGGGGCAGTTCTCCCACTCTTTCCCCTCCTCCTCTCCATTGCTGTTGTTGTTGTTATTTGCTAGCTAACTTGTACTAGTATATAACATTGTCTTTAACTTCTTTTTTTAGAATTAAAATCGCAAGAACATATCTGGGCTTATAATCTGTAAGCCATATTGCTGTTTAATTTGCTATATTTATAACACTGTCTTTTTGGCCTTTATGTGTGCTGTTTAATAAATTTTATATATAAAATGGTTACTATCTAAAAAGTAGACTTACATGCATTAGGGCTAAAAATTAGCCACAATATATTTCTACATTTCTTATAGTTAAATGCTTCTTTTCCAATATGCTTAGAAATATGGCTCCAGTAGTTAATGTCTATAAATTAAGTAGAGATAAGATTTGTATAATCAAATGAGATAAATCAATTTTATTTTAGAAGTATTACACATAGCATTTTAAATTTAATAAAACTTGGAGATGGGCTTTTAAGGAATTTCAATGTATTCCTTTTTAAAATACTGAATGTCAGACTAACACTGTAATATGATATTGTTAATGTAGAGGCCATTTTGACTGAGTCTATATTATACCAAACAAGATGGGATACTCTGTATGGAATAAACTAAGTATTTTATCCAGTGGCAAGAAAGAAATTTGAAGGTCAGAATTTACACTATTTTCCACTTCCAGCTCTCCAGTAGCATTTTAAAAACACACTCAACACATTTTATCTGCAAGGAAATACCAATCTAGAGAAGAAAATATTTTCAATTCACAATTCTTCTGACAGCTTCAAGGGCAAAGTATTACAGAAGTGTTCTGAAAATTTTAGGAGATGTAACAAAGTGAAACAAGAGCTGTGCTTCAGAATAATGAACAAAATATTGTGGTTCATAAACGTATCCTATACCTAAATACCAAGGAGTGTCATTCCTTAAGTATACAGTCACTGTTGCCTGAATATAAAGTTTTCCTTTTTTTTCTCCCTGATGGTAGTGATGGGATGGACTATATCATACAAATCAAATTTAGTTTAATTATTTAGTTACTAACGTATGCTGGATAATAGAAGGGCAGAGGGTAATCAAAGAGTCTGTGCATGTACAAAAAGTCTGCAACATGGTTTGTGTCTCTGATTTACTTTATTATTTTCACATTTTCTTTCAGTGACTCTTTGAAATTGAATGTGCAGAAACAAGATCTAGGGTCAGATTCAGTTGACACAGAAGTGCCCTAACTCTTATGGGTGTTATTATAAGCGTTTCTCAAACAGCTCTGAAATTTAAATATTAACTAAAGTATTTCCATCCACATCATAATTCTATAAGTTCTGTTTTGTAAAAACAGCTTCTATTCACTTGACAGTATCTGGTAGATGGATGTGGCAGATATCTGGGCAGTAATAACCCAGACCGGAGTTCAAATTGTAGCTTCCCTACTTTTTAGCTGAATGAATTTGAGCATATTTAACCTCTCTAATTCATAAGAATGACTACTGAAATAGTGTTGAATTGTTCACAGGTATAGATGTATATAAATGTCTATAACGCCATATATGTATTAGCTACACAATAATTTGTAACTTCTTTAACTACCATCATTATTGTTGATTCCAATAGAACCCATTGGTATTTTATTCTTATGTATTTCTGGTGCTAGTTTGTCTTACTACAAAACAGATGAAATAGGTTTTATTAGTATAAAACTATAAAATTATTTGAAGAAAGAAAATTTCCTTGCCCAAAGAAGGAATTTATAGCAAACATTATATTTAATGGTGATAGAGTGAAAACATTCTCATTAATATTTGGGAAAAGACAAAATCCCAGAAGGAACATTTGGTTTTTAACATTTTTTTGAGATTTCTGGTCAATACATTAAGTCACAGAAATAAATGGAATAGAAAGATGAGAAAGGAAAAGAGGTAAAATTACTAATATTTGTAAATGATATTATTTCTGGACATTTATCCAGGAGTCCAAGTTAATTATCTAATAAGGCTTAGAACTGAGTTTTACCAGTCTTTACATAGCTTATGTGAGTTTTAAGGTTGGCTAGAACAACAACTTGCTCCACAATTCTGCTTGATATAAATGAATGAGCTGATAAAGCTATTTAGTTTCTTACAGAGGAAATATATTCCAGAAATGATAGTTACAAAATTAAGTTAAAATATTGCTTCATCATAAGGACAAACATTGTAGACTACCTAGAAATAATCTTCAAGAGAAGATTCAAGATTTATTTTTGTAAAGGATACAAATTTATTCAAGGGCAAAATAAAGAAGATTTGTGTAAATAGACAGATATACTATGTTCATAGAAGAGAGGATCTAATGTTATAGTAATTAATTAATATATAAGTCAAAATAAGTTCCTGACACAGTTCAAACAGGTTTTTGTGGAACATGACAAGCTGATCTTAAATTCCTATGGAAGAGAAAAGAAACAATAGCCGATACTCTCTTGAAGAACCAGGTAATGGGAATCATCTTACCTATATCAAGATGTTCTAAAGATATCATTTTAAAACCTGTGTTGGTACAAGAATAGGTAACTAGATGAATAAAATAGAAGGTTCACATCCAGAACCATGTATATGGATTTATGATAATTGTAGTATTTCATATTAATGGAGAAAAAGTGAAGCATTCAATACATGAAATTTGCATTATTGATTCTACATTAAGAAAAGAAACCAATCCCTATTTCATACCACTTATAAAATAATTTTCAACTGGATCATAAACCTAAGAAGGCAAGCTATAAAATACAGAAAGGACAGCAACAAGTGTATTTATGACTTTGGGTGTAAAAACGACCCTGTTTAAGAAAGGCATAAAAAAAAAAATCTCCAACAGGTGACTATACTTATTGTTGTGAACAGTGAATACTGTGCAGAATTATAAAATCACTATGTTTTCCACCTGAAACCAATATAGCATTGTATATATCAAGTACACTTCAACTTAAAAAAATTCCCAAAAGAAACTAATGATAATTCAGACCTGGTCAAAGTAAAAAACTTGTCTATCAAAAAAAAAACAAAAACAAAAACAAAACAAACACAAAACCCTAAATGAAGTTTAAAAACAGGTGACTGACTAGAAGAAAATATATATTAAAATAATTTCCAGATTTTTTAAGTTAATAAGGAAAATATTAATACTCTGGTAGAAAAGGGGCAGATAATATGACTGGGAAAGGAAATAAAATGCCCAATAAACCTATAAAAATGTTCAATCTTACTAATAATTAATGGAATCCAAATTATAGCAGGTGAGATGCCAATTTTTCTCAAATATCAGAGTATCAAAAATTGAAGTTTGATGACATCAAGGTTTGGCAAACAAATGGTAAAATGGATATTCTGAGACATTAAAGGTTGGCATGTACAAACAATAGAGTCATAATGAAAGGCAATTCATCATTAGATCCTAACAGCAAAAGTATACTCATTCATGACACAGTAATTCCACTTTTCAGTATCTACCTTTTAGAAATATCTTTCCACAAGAAGGATGTTCATTGCAGTATTTTTTCCACAAGTAGAATGTTCACAGCAAAATGGGAAGAACTTAAAAGACATCAAAATGTGGGGTGGGGGCGAGATTAAATAAAATTTGGCTTATCCATTCTATGGATTGCCATCCACAAATTAAGAAAAATAATGGGGGTGCTTGGATGGCTCAGTCAGTTAAGCATCCGAGTCTTGGTTTTGGCTCAGGTCATGATCTCATGGTTCACGGGATTGAGCCTTGTGTAAAAAACAAGTTTCTTACAGAGGAAACATATTGTGGAGTCTGCTTGGCATTCTCTACCTCCCTCTCTTTCTCTGTCCCTCCTTTGCTCTCTCTCTCTCACAAATAAATAGACATTAAAAAAGGAAAAAGAATGAAGATCCTTACATACCAACATAGATGACTATCCAAAGCACATATTTTTTAAAAAAATAAGTACAAGATACATACAGGATGATGACATTTATACAAAACAAAACAAACAAACTCACAAAATACTATATATTTTCTTTGGAAATATATGTACATGTATGTATTTGTGTGCATGTGTGCTCTAAAGGGACCTTAGAACTCTCTGAAATAATTTTTATTATTTCAGTAATAATCATTAATTAATTATCTCAAGTTCAATTTATTTTTAAAAATAATACAAAACAATAAAATTCTACCTTGAAGGATAGTTGTGAAGATCAAATTAGCCACAGTACTTACAATAGTCATGGGTATATATTAGTGGTTGTTCAATTAATGTCAATATCTTTCACTCATGTACAAATAAATAGATAAAAGTTCTTTAAATTTCTATTTCTTTCACACAGTTATCATTTAACAGTAATTGAGAAAATAGTGATTATAATAGAAAACATGGATTTAGAAATTATCATTCCTGTGTCTGCCATTATTTGATTTGGATTTCACTCTATATCCCTAGGTCTAAAAATCTACTGTAATTTGAAGAACTATTGTTATTAAAAATACCAATGATTGAGAGAGGATAGTTTTGAGTGTGTATATATATATATATATATATATTATAACATATACATGAATATATATATTTGAATATATACTGAAAATATATTTGAACTGTAACATTATAAACAATACTGAAAACTATCTTTTTTCTCTCATATATATGTATCATATATATGTATATGTATACTGAATTTATATGTATGTTTACTGAATACATATATTCATATATGAATATATACATACTGAATACACATATATACTGAATATATATATACTGTAAAATATGCTGAATATACATATATACGGAATTTACACATACTGTAAAATATACTGAATATATATACATATATATATACACACACAAATATATACTATAAAATTAAAACCAATACTGAAACTATCTTCTTGCTCTCAATTACATATATGTATTCCTAACTATTGGTAACTAAAGATGACTAATCAATATCGTTTCAAGTTATCATCTGTGATCCTTTGCTTAGTGCAGCAGCTCTCAATCTGGATAATACATAGAATTACTTGGTCACTTTTCAGAAAAACACTAATGCAACCACTCTTCCCCTACAGGAAATGGTAGCTATAATATATTCCAGAATATTTTATTCTGCAGCCAGTGGAGAGAATCATGGCTTTGTGGGAAATCTGTGCAGGTTTTTAATCAGAGTATATACTTGTTAATGTATTGTAAAATCTTTCCTTAACCAGTGTTCTTTAATTATTTTTGTGGATAAAGCCTCCATTTGTTTTCAGTTGATGATCTTTGAGTCGCCATTAATAATAATGTCGCTCAATTTCCAAAGGAATTGGAATTTATAACTGAGGATCCTTGAATAATAATATGTCATCATTTAAGAAATAACTTTAATTGAAATTTTAAAAATCAGATAAGCTTTAAAAGTTGTTTGATAAATATACTGCTCAAAATAAATATATTATAATTCATGCACAGCACTAAATCTGATGTGAAAAATTTCTCTCAGCATAGATACATCACTATTTCAGTATTACAAATTGAAATTTCCATCTTGAGGTGTGAATGTTTTTTATCATTTGGCTTATAATTATTTCAATTAAATCAATGAAATGTTTTTGCACAAATGACTATGAGGTATTATGTATGTATTATAGCAAATGAACTTTAAGGTAGTACTTAAAATAACTGTAGTGGAAATATTAAGTTGGAATATTTTAATGCTTTTTTAAGTATCACAATATACTATAACCACAAAGTGGCTAATATCATCGCCATTATTCCTGATTAAAACATAAAGTTAGCTATAGCTACAAAAATAATACTTAACATTAAAAGGAGATTTGTTCCTTTTGTTTTTAAAGGTTGGCCGCAATAAAGGTGAGATTACAAAAACCGAATAGGATCTTGATTTTAAGAGAGAGATTCAATGTTGTTCTGTGATATTCAAATACTTGTCTACGGGTAAATATACCCCACATAGGCATATGTATGCTCAAATACAAGCAGAATATGGAAAGCCCACATACAAGGAATGGTGATCTCTGGCCAATGGTTAGTGAGACCTACCAACAACCACACAGATGCGTTTGGAAGGGCATTCTCAGCTCAGTCAAGCTTTGAGATGCCTGTAGTCCTGGACAACAGCTTGACTGCAATTTTGTGAGAGAACCTGAGCCAGAACCTCCCAGCAATGTTGCTCCAAGATTCCTGACCTATAGAAACTGTGAGATAAGATAAAAATGTTATGATTTTAAGCTGCTAAGTTTTGGGGTCATTTGTTATGCATTTCTCAATGACTAATATACCTATTCTTGTTGTGGCTTCTGCTACCCTCCTATAGAGTAGAGAATAGGATTCCACACTGGAGATATTAGAGAACAGAAGAGTTTGCCAGGTAAAGAAGGAAGAGGGAGGACAGGCTTTATATCTCCTAATCTCTTTGATTTACTTTATGTTTATGCTAATGAAGTGATGCCAGCTTTTACTAAACATCCCTGATCTGCTCTTGCTCATATTATGCTTTTCCTCTGGGTTTCACTCTACCACACTCATGTCTATATATTTTTTTATCTTTTCTTCTACTTTCAACTCAGACATTGATTTGTTATGTGAATCAATGATTCATTTTATAATTTTCTCCAGTTGAGGCAATATTATTCTCATTTGTACTACCAAAGAAAACTGCAGGGGTGCCTGGGTGGCTCAGTTGGTTAAGCATCTGACTCTTGATTTCCGTTCAGGTCATGATCTCATGGTTTGTAGGATCCAGTCCAACGTCAGGCTTTGCACTGACAGCACGGTGCCTACTTAGGGTTCTCTCTCCCCTCTATCTCTCTGCCCCTTCCCTGTGCATGCTTTCTCTCTCTCTCAAAATAAACAAATAAGTGAACTTAAAAAAAAACTGCACATTTCCTCCTCACTTTTCATTGTTGGCCTTGTTTGATCATGATTGGGTACAGGTTTCTCAATCAGATTTTAAGCTCTGAGAGAAGCATCTATGAATGAATTGTTTGTTTTCTCATTCCCAGTACTTGTAGGATTGAATTGAATTAAAATAAGCTGTGGCCATTAAAGAAGTCATAGGGTCACCCATACTAAAATTATAGTCATGTCCTTGTATTTCTTTATGTTCAATATAATGTAGAAGGAGATATTATCACTTGGATTAACCAGATTGTAATTAGATAGGCTCGGGTCTGTATTCCTTTTCTTTACTTAAAAAAGAATCCTGGGGTGCCTGTGTCGCTTAGTCAGTTGAGCATCCAGCTCTTAGTTTGGGCTCCAGTCATGATCCCGGGGTCATGGGATTGAGCCCCGTGTTGGGCTCTGCGCTAATTGTGGGGCCTACTTAACATTAAAAATCCTGGGTCTGGGGCACCTGGGTGGTGCTCTCAGTTGGTTAAGCACCCAACTCTTCATTTCAGCTCAGATGATGATCTCACGGTTCCTGAGATGGAGCCCCATGTCAGGCTTGTTGTTGACATGGAGCCTGCTTGGGATTTTATTTCTCCCCCTTTCTCTGTCCCCCACCCCATACGCTCACTCTTTCTCTCTCTCTCAAAATAAATAAATAAATATTTTTTAAAAATCCTGGGCCTATTTTCCCATATATATATATGTATATGTATGTATGTAGATAGATAGATAGATAGATAGATAGATAAATGTAGAATGTAGATATTTATAGAATGGGTCACTCTTTTGAATTAATCATGTCAGAATCTTGTCTGGAAACTGCATCAAGGCAGCCAGCCAATTAGCATGTAATTCCTAGGCAAAACAAAATTTAACGCTCATTCTTTTTCAAGTAGGTATTGCAGGATAAGAAAATGCCACACTTCACATGGTATTCATATGCTGAAATTGCTAGGTTTTGAGGCTAACAGAACTATTTATTCAGTAAATGGAACTTATAGACAAGTGCTTATAAATGGCCAAAAAGTTCTGGTTTGTATCAATTAATTTCTCAGAAGATTTTTTTCCCTTAAACAATCATGAATGCACAGCTGCAGAATATGTGAAAAACAGTTTAATGGTATACTCTTCAATCAATGAGGCATTTAAGAAATGCACATAGCATTGTTTCAGCAAGTAGCCTGGATATAAACTCAGAATTTGGACTAATTACAATAGTCTCAGAGATTAAAAAAAAATCAGCTATACCTGTGGGAGTTTGTTTACAGACCCTCAAGTAATAAAGGGCAATATGCCCTATTCTGGGGATTTGGGGGCTGCTATGAGAGATAAAGGCAGTGTTTTCATAATCCAGGCAAAAGCTCTTTTAGATACATCAAAATTCACATTTGGGGCAAAATCAATAATGATAAATGATAATGCTCTTTTTTTTTTTTTTTGGTCTAATAAACTGCACTGCAAAGAGATACATAGCAAGCTTAGAAATACTAATTGTTGATGAATATTCATTTCCTAGAAGAGCTTATATTAGTGGAAATTAGATTCAAAGCATGCTTGTAAATACCTTGAGCATCTTTTTTTAAAAAAAAAAAGGTGATATAAATTGTCACATTGACAGCATTATTATTTTTTGTTGATGTTGTTCCTCAAACTACCTCAGATTTGCCACTTTAAAAAAGTCAATCTTTATATTCCTTTCTGAGAATGAAACATATCTAAAATAATTTCATATCATCTTGCGCTGTAGCTGACTACCAAAGCAGTCTTTGTCTAGAGTGAGGCCATGTTGTGGGGAGAGCAATCTGATAGGAGTGAAAAGTTCTAGTTCCAGCAAGACTGTTCTAGTCTGGATTCTGGACATGGCTCTTACTTTTGGGAGCTTTCAGACACTGAGTCTCACCCCGTCATTCACTTATTCCTCTGAGTTGCTCTTTGCATATGTCAGCAATGACATAAATATTTATTATGGGGTTACCATGTGCCAGGCACTCTGCTTCATGCTTCCAAAAAAATCTGAATAAGATAGACATAGTGGTGGTGCTTGTAGAGCATATAGCCTCATGGGTGAGTGAGACAATTCAATAGACTCTAACTGTAATTGCAATAAAATGACAGGAGAATTAAATGTTGCTCTGGGCATACATAGCTACAGTGCTTTACCCAAGGCCAGGTGAAAGAAAACCCAACAAAGAAGAAGTGCCATTTAAGCTGTGAGCTGAGGGATAAGATAACATGTGTAAAGCAAAATGCACCCATGGACCATTATTATTTGACAAATTGTCATCATTTGTCAAATGATGGCCCATTTGACCATCATTTTGGCCCATCATTAAATGGGCCATCATTAAATTAATGAGCCAAAAATGACGATTGAATTCACAGGTCTACTTTTTGGGTGAAATTATTCATATCAGCAGTTGAAAGTTATTAAATCCATTTCATTCTATGAGGAAACTTCAGTATTTCTGGTGAAAGAGCATGTTCTCATTTATACAAGTACATGGGGAGAACTTAATGGCATTCCTATGTTCTACATGGTGGGTGAATTTCTTTTGTTAATCAAAGTTTACATAATAACATTCTATGAGATACTTGAAATTATTCCAAATTGGGCAATTCTTACTTGAGAAAAACATAATTTAATTGAAGCTTACTATATCTTCTTGTTTTTTAAAATTATATTAAATATATTAATATTTTTATATTATGGGGTGTTGTAATTTCCACCAATAACTTCATCGCAAAGCTAATAATTCTCCTACACCCCTCCTCTTCTCCTCTCCATACCTAATCAATAGTCAGAAATAATAGTAGAGGGTTTCTGAAGTGAAAATAAAAATGTTGCAACCTGTTTCACCGTACTGGGATGAAATGAAGATCTGATACATGAATAACAATTTAAATTAATAACAAATAAGCAAAGACAAAAAGAAATCCATTGTGAGGACCATGGCCCTGGACACCTATGTCTTCTGTGGGGAAAAGTGGAGAAGAGGGTCAGAGCCATATCAGGAGAAAAAAAAAAAAGTTTAAATTAAGACTCCCTGAGAGGGGCGCCTGGGTGGCGCAGTCCGTTAAGCGTCCAGCTTCAGCCAGGTCACGATCTCGCGGTCCGGGAGTTCGAGCCCCGCATCAGGCTCTGGGCTGATGGCTCGGAGCCTGGAGCCTGTTTCCGATTCTGTGTCTCCCTCTCTCTCTGCCCCTCCCCCGTTCATGCTCTGTCTCTCTCTGTCCCAAAAATAAATAAAAACGTTGAAAAAAAAATTAAAAAAAAAAAAAAGACTCCCTGAGAGACTTCAATAAGGGTATGATTAGTTCAGCATTGCTTTTATTCTGCACTTCCCCCTCCCACTGTAGACTTCAGTTTTAATAATGATTAAAGAATAATGCTTGAATCCCATCTGAATGGCTTTTGAGATTTAACTCACTGAATCTATTCATAGCACTGAGCTTGTAAGGGGGCCTCAACAGATCTGCACAACTAATCGTGGAATATTACACTGATACTTCATCTCCCACATCAATACCAATTACGGCTGCACAGAGAACATTGCATATTATTTTAATGGGGTAGGAATTTTTAAGCCAGTCAGGTAGTTCTGGATGAATGTGTTTGTATGTCTGTCATTACAATTTGGTGGCTCATGCTGCTCATGACAGACACATTTTGAATGTTTAAAATTTTCACAGATGTTATTTATCCGTCAGAATGGAAAATTTCCTGCTCTCTACTATATAGATTCTGCATCATTAACATAAATAAAAAATAAAGCATAACAACAACAATCTTGCTTAATGTGTACACACAGAAATATTGTCATAGGCATCTGGCAATCAGTTGGAGATGGTGAAAACTGCTCCATGAATGAAACTGGCAGAAGAATGACATTGTTTTCGAGAGAGAAAGCTAACTGGTAGAGATTTTACCTTTACGTACTACTGCTTTTTATTCTCAATGGGGTTGTGATCACCGTGGATATTCACATGAAAGATGTCTTTACTAATTATTTGTGATGCCAGCATTTTTTCTCTTAATTGAGAAGTGAAGATCGATTTCTCTTAAAGCCATTTTGTTAAACAGAATCATAAAGATTGCTAACTTTTTAACATTGGGATCTGTATATCCTAACATCCCACAGGCATGGACTTCAGATCATGATAATGACAGAAATCCAGCTAACAATCATATATCCTTTGCTATATTCAGGCAAATATCATTACAGAAGATTATTACCTCTGAAATTCCTTTCTCTGTCCATTAAGAAATACTTTGTGAATTTCTAAAATGTAGGCTATGTCATAATAAGACTGTTTTGGCTTTGATTTGATTGAACTTGTAAAAAGCCCACAGAAGGATGTGCGATGGATACAGGTATCTTCCACTATCCTCAGACAATGTTTGCCAACTTGGTGTTCCATGTTAACTCTTCCCAATCAGCCAAAAAGCTTTCTTGAGGAAAGGGACCATACTTTATGTATTATCGTATGTCAATTCATAGTGATGTACACAGAGAAAGCATGCTATATATTCTTGTTTAAAAAGTAAATAGTCTGTATTCTTTTCCTGGGATTATACTACATTATATCTTTGAGTTGGAAGAAATGAAAAATTAAGACCAGGATACAAAATCCATTACAAAATTATGATTGCAAATACATTGTGTCACATGAACAGAATATTTTAGCTTCTCTAAAATATGCTAAAGTGTCCAACATATCATGAATGGGCAAATGGAATTTGAAATTAAAAACACAATACCATTTACATTAACACCCCACAAACTTAATAAGTTGGACTTCATTAAGATAAAAACTGCTCTATGAAAGCCAATGTTAAGAGCATGAGAAGATAAGCCATAGACTGGGAGAAAATTTGCAAAAGATGTATCTGCTAGGAGAATGTTGTCTAAAATAGACAAAGAACACCGAAAACTCAGTTCATAAGAAAATGAACAACCCAGTGAAAAAATGGCCAAAGACTAAAATAGACACCTCACCAAAGAAGATATACAGATGGCAAATAGGTACACGAAACATGTTTCACATCATATGTCATTAGGGAATTATAAATTAAAACAATCAGGTACCACTATACACCTATTAGAATGGCCAAAATTGAGAACGCTGACAACACCAAAAGCTAGCAAGGCTGTGGAGCAATAAGAAGTTTCATTCATTGTGGGAATGCAAAATAATATAGGCACTTTGGAAGAGAGTTTGTCAGTTTCTTATAAAACTAAATATACTTTCACTATAGGATCCAGCAATCGTGCTCCTTGATATTTACCCCAAAGAGTTGAAAATGCATGTCCACACAAAAGCCTGCCCATAGATGTTATAGCAGCTTTCTTCATAATTGCCAAAATGTGGAAGCAACTAGGATGTCCTTTAGCAGATGAATGGATAAGCAAATTGTCATACACCAGACAATAAAATATTATATAGCACCAAAAACAAATGAGCTATCAATCCATGAAAAGACAGGAAAGAACCTTTAATGTATATCACTAACTGAAAGAAGACAATCTTAAAAGGCTACATACCTAAATGTCCATCAACTGATGAATGGATAAAGAAATTGTGGTTTATATACACAATGGAGTACTACGTGGCAATGAGAAAAAATGAAATATGGCCTTTTGTAGCAACGTGGATGGAACTGGAGAGTGTGATGCTAAGTGAAATAAGCCATACAGAGAAAGACAGATACCATATGGTTTCACTCTTATGTGGATCCTGAGAAACTTAAGAGAAACCCATGGGGGAGGGGAACAAAAAAAAAAAAAAAAAAAAAAAGAGGTTAGAGTGGGAGAGAGCCAACGCATAAGAGACTGTTGAGAACTGAGAACAAACTAAGGGTTGATGGGGGGTGGGAGGGAGGAGAGGGTGGGTGATGGGTACTGAGGAGGGCACCTTTTGGGATGAGCACTGGGTGTTGTATGGAAACCAATTTGACAATAAATTTCATATATAAAAAAAAAAAAAAAAAAAAAAAAAAAAAAAAAAAAAAAAAAAGGCTACATACCATATGACCCCAATTTTATGACATTCTGGAAAATAAATTTAGTTTAAAATCTTATTGACACTTTCCTTTAAATTGAAATCTACAACCTGCCTGTTATAAAATAGCAAACCTTCTTAGTGCAAAAAATAGATGAGTCTGCTTATTATTAGCACAGTAGTGTTGAATAGTTTATCATGTCTCTAATTAGTGTGCTGAGAAGTTGGAGTATGCACTGTTTGGGGAATGGCAATCTAACTTTTGGGTATCTTGTTCAAAGCAGATTTCAGACAGAATGTAGCAATGCTAAGCATCAGGACACTGATCCCCAGTCTTCTAGAGTGAGAAGAATTAAGGACAGCCTATGGAATAAGTTAAGGGTTTTCATCACTGATAGTACTAGTCATATTCAGCTCTCATTTTAAATAAAAATGGCATCTTTTCAGTCTCTAAAGACTTTCAAAGTTATATTCTAATAGTGACCTAAGCACTAAAGAAAATTTGCTGATTTGTTTTCCATGTGGCAATAACCTCTGTCACTGTTGAAGGAGGGTAAATTTGAGTTGCTCCAGCCATGGTTAGATTTTTATTATATTGGATCATCAGGAAAGAAATGGAATAATCTTGTCTCAAGGTCATTTACAATAGGATAAGATACCATCAATTTAGATAGTTTAGTTGCTGTCTCATTATAAGTTGAAAGTGACAAGCTGACCTCTCAAGCTACTTCTCAGGATAAATTCATAAGCTTTTATGAGATAGCTATCCCCCAAACTCATTACCTAGGACTGATGTACTAGTCTTTTTCATTACTGATTAGAATATGGTGGGAAACTAGCCCCCAAATATTATTTCCTCCCTTCTTCTGGGATTAGAATTGTAAATGACACAGAGAAATGAAAACCCAAAATTACAGTATGTTCACAAACAAGATGGAGTGGGCATTTGATAAATATCTGTGTAATTCTTCATCTCCAGCTTGATTTATCTTTGATCCAAACAGATTGAATTCAAGACATATAATTCATTACCTTATATCACCTTGAGACAGATAAAAATAATTATTTATTATGTTATTTTGTCTTCATTTAAAATTTAGCATGGATTGTAGAATATGTAGCATGAATCGGCAAATCTTTTAGCATTATCTAGAATTTGTTAATTGATAGGAAAATTGGCACTTTCAACTTAATATTCATTTGTATATTTATTGGAAGCATTGATAATTAACTTTGAATAATTAAATAAGAAGAAAGTGCAATTGACTATACATATATACAAATACATATTAACTGTATTACATATGAATACATGTATATAACCCTTTATATGTTTTTATTTGATACACTTTAAATGATGTGTTTATATTTAACAATTAGAATCCATTTCCCTGTACTTAAAGGAAAATATTAATCAGTGTATCGAATTATCAAATTTTAGAGGCAAAGGGACCATAAGAATTACGTAGTGAAATTCCCAACCACTAAGTTTCACAGATGATATCAAGAGAAATTAAGACTTGCCCAATATCATACAGTTGGTGATCACAAAGGCTCCCACTCATTTCCTGGTTCATAGTTCAGTCTCTTTCCTTTAATAGAAACCAACTGTATGTTTTTATATTTCAAAAACAGAAGGGACATCTTTGTCCCTTTGGTGGAGTAAGAGATCTTTGCCTACTTTCTACTTTAGAACTTTTTAATTAGTAGACACCATGATGGTAGTAATCTATACTAACCTAAGGTCCGTTATAGTACAGTCTTTATCCACATAGAAGTTTGATGTGAATTTTTGTTTTTATAGGTCTTTTTTTTTTTTTTTTTTTTTTTTTTAATTTTTTTTTTTCAACGTTTATTTATTTTGGGGACAGAGAGAGACAGAGCATGAACGGGGGAGGGGCAGAGAGAGAGGGAGACACAGAATCGGAAACAGGCTCCAGGCTCCGAGCCATCAGCCCAGAGCCCGACGCGGGGCTCGAACTCACGGACCGCGAGATCGTGACCTGGCTGAAGTCGGACGCTTAACCGACTGCGCCACCCAGGCGCCCCTATAGGTCTTTATTAAATAAGCATATAGAAAATATCTGTCTCATTTTTCCCCCTAAGTGCATTCACCTCAATTGGTAAATATCTTCTGTTGGATTAGCACAGGAGGCTTCGATTTCTGCAGGTATCGAGGTTCTTACCCACAGCTTTATATATCCAGTATGCTCTCTCCATGATACGTACCCTACTAGAGTTTTGTGATGTGCCTCTACAGAGACTGACAATTGAAATTTTTCTGGGTGGCCATGTTTCTCTTTTCACTGCAATAATCAAACATCAAATATCTCACTGGCCTATTGTTTATATATATTTTTTCAGTAGTTAATTGCATAAGACTCTTTCTAAAATTGCTATAGAATTATTTGTTATTCACTACTTAAAGTCTTAAATATACACTTGTTCAAACAAATACATCCTCATGTTCCTGAAATAATTGTAAAAGTAATTTGCTTCTCCTAGCTGATGACCTTTACAGAAGTTAGGAAGTCCAGACAGAACTATGAAATGATTAAGTTACTCATCACACTGATTTACTTTCATTTAATAGTCTGGCATTTCTTTAAAATTGAAATCACTGTGTTGTTTATATTAAAAATGAGAAACATTTTTACTATAAAAAGTATTTATCAAAAGACTGGTCCACTGGGGTAAGTCCAGGTTTTGCAAGAGGTGACCCTTCTATTGCACTCAGTTAGAACTGAAGAAAGGAAAAGGAAAACAAGAAAAAATAGCAAGTAAGGAGGATTGCTATTTGTTAAAACAGAATGATTAATCTAATTTAGCTCATAATTTACATGTATGAAAACCTTGAAGTGATTTGTGAATCAGGTAAAAAACCAAAGTTAAAAAAAAAATAAGTGATCCAATTCGACAATAGGAAAATTTTATTTGCAATGTTTGTATTGACTTTGCATTTGCAACTTCATAGTTTTGCTGTATGTTGTTTGAATATAAACTAGTTATATAATTTTAAGTGATTATTGATTGCAAAGCGAAAATTGAAAATGCTTATAGGATCAACAGAAAGTTTTATTATATTATTTTTTTAGCTCCTACAAATAAATATTTTTATACATGTGGAAAATTATAGTTGTATACAATGTTACTGAGGCATATTAAAGCACCCACTGTACTTTCCTTCAAGAAATAAAAGTTAAAAAATATTATTTCATTTATTTCCCAATTCCCTGCATGTACACTACTTGGTATAACATCTTCATGTAAAAGTCTCAGACTCTTTGTTTACATGTTTATTGAGGACAAAAAATTAAAATAACCATCAATAAAGTTATTGATGAAATCAACTTTAAGTGTACTGAAAGACTCTTAGGTAAAACTGTCATTTTTACCAAAAGGCAGCATAGAGATTAGTATACCAGGCTTTGGTGCCAGAATGCTGCACTACTAATCTTTTCTTTACCATTTACAGCCTTAGAGACCTAGAACAAATTAACTAGATTCCCTATGCCTTATTTCCTGAACTGAAAAATACTGGAAAATGGGAATATGCACAGATGCAACCTTCTTGGTTTTAAGTGCAAGGATTAAACCTGACAAAGCTATACGTATAGTGTGTGGAGCAGTACTGAGAAACACTCAATAAACACTCAGAAATACTTATTCTCTTATAAGATGAAATCTAGTTCTATATTTATGAGAGGAAATCCTCCTTGAAAATGGGCAGCAGTATGGGGAGAGTATTTTATTAATATGCATTTTAATGTTTATAATCTTCACTTGGATGAGAGAAAAAATTGAAAGAAACAATTTGTATTCAACAAATAGTTTATGTCTGAGAAATCCCTAGGGAATTTACAAGGACCAGAATTAATTCTGACCTGAAGCAATTAACTCATTTACTAGAGGGTATATCTTCTCATAAGTGAATGAGGTCTTTTGATCTCTATGAATGCTGTATGTAGATTGAAGAAATGAAAATCTATTACAGATTCCATTATTAACCTCAATTTATAAGTCTGATTCCTAGTGAAATTATTTTCTCACTGTAGATTTTCTGGAAACTTTGTTTCATAAAATAGAGACATGAGTTTCCTTCTTCATTTTGAAGGATAATTAGACGTAAAATGGAGGCTTCTTAGTGGTGTATTTGCACGTCTACCATGTAATGACAGTTTGGGCAAAGGACAACCTTTGTTGTATACAGGACCTTCATCATATTTGATCTATTGTCTTTATTCAAGAAA
This sequence comes from Puma concolor, assembly GCF_028749965.1. NCBI lineage: Eukaryota > Metazoa > Chordata > Mammalia > Carnivora > Felidae > Puma > Puma concolor. The sequence goes on from NC_141667.1 coordinate 73,260,247, forward strand.
TAAAACAGGGTGAAAAGGCACACCAACCTGTTATACACACTGAAATTATGTACAGAAATACCATCTATAGCTAATTTTATAGCCTTTAATTTAGGTGCAAAACTGGTGAAGAATATTTTCAAGGTTACAAATCAAGACAGAAACAATGCTTGGTTATTTAGTGCCTGAGGAAAATCCACTTTCTAATATAAAAGGATTATTTCAAATCCTCATATATTTATTAATTTTCTTATCTTTTTTTTGTATATAGTACAGTATTATTGACTATAATCACTATGCTTTGCATTAGCTTTCCAAAACTTATTCATGTTCTAGTTGTAAGTTTGTACCCTTTGACCAACAAATGTCCAGTCCCCATTCCTTAGCCACCATCTCACACCATTTGCATGAGTTCAGCTTTTTTAGATCATATAAAGTTATATCATACAGTATTTTTCTTCCTTTGTCTGACTTATCTCACTTAGCATAATACCATCATGGCTATCCATGTTGTCACAGATAGCAAGATTCCTTCTTTCTTGTGGTAGCATGATATTCCAGTGTGTTTGTGCATGCGTACGTGTGTGTGTGTGTGGGTGTGTGTGTGTGTGTGTAGAAAGATATAGAGAGTTATAGATATATCTCTCACTTATTCTTTATCCATTCATTTGTTGATGGACACTTAGACTGTTTCTATGTCTTGGCTTTATAAATAATGATCTAATAAATATGGGGGTACAGGTATCTTTTTGATATCCTAATTTCATTTCCTTTGGCTATATACTCAGAAGAGGGAATGCTGGATGATATGGTAGTTCTATTTTTAATTTTTTGAGCAATCTCCACACTATTTTTCATAGTCACTGAAATTTACATTCCCACCAACAGTGAACAGTGTTCCTTTTCTCCACATCCTCACCAACACTTGTTATTCCTTGTATCCTTAATGATAACCATTCTAACAAGTGTGAGTTGATAACTTATTGTGTTGATTTGTATTTCCCTGATAATAGGTAATGTTGAGCATTTTTCCATGTACTGGTTGGCCATTTGTATGTCCTCTTTGTAAATATGTCTAGTCGGGTCCTCCTCCCCATTTTTTTAGTTGGGTTGTTTGTTTTGTTGTTGCTACTAAATTGTATGAGTTCTCCATGTATTTTGGATGTTAACCTCTTATGTAAGGTTTGCAAATATTTTCTTCCATTTCTTAGTTTGTCTTTTCATTTTTTTTATTGTTTTCTTTGCTGTGTACAAGTGTTTTGGTTTGATGTAGTACCATTTATTTTTGTTTTTGTTGCTTGTACCTTTGACATCACATTGAAGAATTCTTTATCAAGGCCAATATCAAGGAGGATTTTCCCTGTTTTCTTCCTCTTCTTTTTTTAATGTTTATTTATTTTTAGAGAGAGGTAGGGAAAGGGAGAGAGAGAGCACACACACAAGCAGGGGGAAGGGCAGAGAGAGAGGAGAGAGAGAATCTCAAGCAGGCTCTGCACTGTCAGTGTGGAACCTGATGCAGGGCTCAGTCTCACAAACCATGAGATAATGACTTGAGCTGAAATCAAGAGTCAGATGTTTGACTGAGCTTCCCAGGAGCCCCTTCCCTGTTTTCTTCTAAAGATTTTACACTATCAGGTCTTACGTTTAAGTCTTTAATCTATTTCCAGTTAATGTTTGTGAGTGGTGTATGATGAGGTCCAATTTCATTTTTCTGCAGGTGGTTATCCATTTTCCCTACACCCTTTATTAAAGACTATCCTTTTCCATTGAGTATTCTTGGCTCCTTTGTCAAATATTAGTTGGTGGTAGGTAGGTAAAGTTTATTTCTGGGTTCTCTATTCTGTTCTATAGGTCTATGTGTCTATTTTTATGCCAGTACCAAATTATTTTAATTACTATAGCTCTGTAATATAAGTTGAAATCAGGAAATGTGATGTCTCTGGTTTTCTTCTTTCTCAGGATTGCTGTGGCTATTTAGGGTATTTTGTTGCCACATACAAATTTTAGTATCATTTTCTTCTTCTTTTTCTGTGAAATATGTCATTGGAATTTTAATAGGATTGCACTGAATTTGTAGATGGCTTTGGTTAGTATGGACTCTTTAACAAAACTACATCTTTAAATCAGTAAAAGAATAATGTCTGCAAACTACTATGAATAATAGGTATCATTGCACTTATAGGAGATATAATTAGTCACTGATCTCTCTAATCTGGGGGACATTCCTGAAAAAGTACACAGTGAGTATGAAATCAGGCATAAAAGAAACAAGACTCTTACTCTCTCAGTTTAGTCCTTGTTGAAATGAAAATGCTAATACTTTATGCCATATTTTCCCCTCACAACTCCAGCTGCTTTGACATTTGAAACTGCTAGATGTATAAAGTAAAAATGTTTCCAGTGAAATATTGAAGAATTACATCCGCTTGAAATACAACTGTACTGATTATCCATAGTTTTTATGTGACTTGACATCTTCAGAAATTCATTAATGAGTGATGAGTGTTGATAAACTGTTCTTTATATGTTAGATAAGGATTTAAAATTTAGATTCCCACATATTTTAAAAAAAAGACATATAGATAGATTTCTATCACCAACATATAGATAGATCTCTAGCTAGGTGATATCCCAATTCTTAAGATTTTCTTCACAGAGATAGAAGTTGTGTCTACAATAAGGACATGAAAATTTCATCACATTTACCAGCAAAATTGAAATATCCTGTGATTAATTTATCTCCCCTTCCAAATATAACAATAAAATGTGCATTTCTGAGATTATCTGAAATTTCACATTTCTCTATTTTTCTATTTATCACTTTTTAAATCTACTGATTTTTGACCAAATTTTATATATGACTAAATATATCAATATACATTTGGAGTTGTTCAATTCCTATAGGGAAACAAAACAGCACTGTCAGCATTTGAGATGAATAAATTTTCTATAACATTTGCAAAATATTATATATAAATATATATATATATTTACATCTATATAGGTAGAGAGAGAGTATGTTTGAGAGAGAAGGGGAAAAGAGAGTGAATTAATAAAATTCTGAGATACCCGTGTTTCTACAAAATGGAGAACAAAGCTCATAGACATGTAATGGTCATTTAAATTATTTTCAGATGAAATATTCTGGTCAGTGCCTACTCTTCTTTTGATTGAGCGGAGAAATGTAAAACAGTCCAAAATCTTGTTGTATAGTATTTAGAACCTCACACTGCATGGAGACTCCATTGATTCAATTTGGGATAGTTTAAGATGTATTCATTGGGTGCACCTGGGTGGCTCAGTTGGTTAGGCATCTGAGTCTTCATTCGGGCTCAGGTCATGATCCCAGGGTCATGGGATTGAGTCCTGAATAAGGCTCAACACTCAGCTTAACATTCTCTCTTTCTCTCCTCTGCCCCTCCCCTGCTGTCACATGTGTGATCTCTCTCAAGAAATTTAAAAATTTTTAAACATTATAAAAATGATACATTCACTTGACTCAGTACCTTATAATACACCTTTCTGTTGTCATGCTGGGAATTTATCTTAATGCTTAACAAGTAAGTACCCTGCTCATTATTTAATTATTTACCTTAATATGGTTATTTATCAAAAATCATAATTTCTGATGTATGTAAAGAATTGTATCTGTTGACTTTGGGATGAGAGTTTGATATATGCATTGGTAATCATCATACTAGAGCTCTTAATTCAACATCACAGACACCATCAAAGATGACTTTAGTATTGAGAGAGGCATTTTTGCAAGCAGTAAATGAGAAAATGAAATCTAGTTCAAATTGAAAATTTAACAGCATTTTCAAATGTTTTAATATAAGGAAGTATGTTTATTGCTTTTTAAAGTATCTGGTCATTTTGCTTAATGAAAATCCCCTTTGTTTTTTATAATATACTAGATTTCAATTATCTTGACTTAACGAAAATAAATACATAATGCCAGTATAATGTCTTTTGATTTTCCTTTACATTTGAAATATATTCTCAGAAATGATAAAACTATACCAGGATAGATTTCTGCTGTTTCTGCTCATCCTCAGAAAATGTAGGAGGTTGAAAGTAAATTGAATAGGAAATGGTGACTATTGTGATTTTCAGAGTGCATGTATGCCCTCTGCATCTAAATTTGGAAAAGAGATGTTGAAGTTTGTGTAATTCTTGATTCACATTTTATTGTTTAGAATTTTAAATCCAGATATAGAGCTTTATTTATTGGGACAATAAGATAACTGGTAGTTTCTGATTATTCTTAATTGAATTTTACTAATTAATCCCACTAGTATGATGCTGAGAGTCTGGTTTATTTCATAATAAATATATGTGTTCCTTACTCCTTCAAATATATAGACTCATTAGCTTGTTAAAAAGATTTTATACAAATTTCCTTATTAGTGAAACTCAGACACAGATTAAATTCTTTGACAACTTGTAGGCAACTCTTAACACTATAGATGATTGCAGCAAACCATCTAAAGCTTTGACTATAAGAATGGACTATTTTAATAGTTTAACTGCATATGTCAAACTACAAGACATTTTAATGCCATCTCAAGAGCCAGGTATAATCCTTCAGAATATTGAGTAAACTTCATTGTCAAAATCTTACGCAACTGAGTATAGTTCTATGTTTATTAGGAACATGAATCATATTTGAAACTATTATCAAGGAAGTGGATCACTACTAACAAATACAGACTAATTCAAGAATCTTCATGAACTGAGGACATAAGAGTATTATGGGACAACTAAGTTTAATCAGAATAAGTACAAGACAGTATTTGAGGTGAGAAGGAAAAAAGAGGAGCTAAAGTATTCCCTTCCCTAACTTCTCTACGTTTCATTATATCATCTAACAGTTTTGATTTTAGAATGGGGAGCATAGTTCTTTATGGGACTTTAAACCTGCTTCCAGGGGATAAATGGCATTGCTCTCACCTATATGTTTCATGGACAGAGCACCCTAAATCATCAGGAAGGAAGCACACCTTTAAATATTTTAAAATGACTGCAGTAGATCCTGGCAAGTCCTCTTCCTCAGGGCTTCGCCTGACCCACGTGTGCCAAATATCATCGCCACTACAAATATCATTCCCCCTACAGATTCTAAATCAGTTTAGAGGGTTGAAGAGTGACCCACATCAAATCCTTGGAACCTGTGAATTCTGCTTTCTTTAGAAAAAAATTCTCCTAGATATAATTAAGGATCTTGAGATGATGAGATTATTTGGGTAGGCCCTATTTCTAATGATAAGTGTCCTTGTGAGAGACACACAAGGGAGATTTGCCATAAAGAAGAGGAGAAGCTGCTGTGGAAACAGAGAGGAAAGTAGATGAAAGCCAAGGACTGCCAAGAGTTACTAGAAGCTTAAGGGGATAAAGAGGATTCTACCTGAGAGCCTCCAGATTTTGGACTTCTGCCTTCTAGACTGTGAAAGAGTAAATTTCTCTTGTTTTAAGCTACCCAGTTTATGGTGCTTTATAGGAGTCCTAGGAAAATAGTACAGTCATTAAGTATCCCCGACAAATGATTTTACCAACTCTTTTCTTTTCAAATAAAATGGACAAAGCGCTATTAAATGCCACCATCAGAAGGCTGATGCTTCATCTCAAAGATAATAAATTAGTTCCAACAGAGCCTCCTGGTTTTACTAATCCAATCATTGTCAAACAATATATTTCACGTTCATGAAAGTACTATATGACTTTAAAGTGATCTCTATATTTAACAATAAATATCTTCTTGAATGTGTCAAGAAAAAGAAGCAAACACGACACACCATAAGATTCATATTTGGCTTTGGCATTACTAAAAAAATGGTTATGATTATCAACTATTTCTTCTATATCCAAATTTACACATTCTTTTCTTGATTCAGATACAAATACAGTAAATACTAGGAGTCAGGATTATTTCCTAGGTAATGTAGGAGGTAGGGTCATTTTGATTTACTCCACCACCATGGCAGTTGCATAGCTAATTGACAAATGTATGTCTGTGTGTGTATATGTGAGTACATTAGTGTGTATATTAAACCTCTAATTCCTGTGCCCTAAATATCTACCCCCTGCCATCTCTCTGTGAATGTCTGTGTATTCCCCATGTTCCAAAGTCAAGTTGTAAATATGATATAATTTCTATCATAATTAAGAGGGTATGACAAGTGATAAGAAAAGAAAGCAAGTGAAAATTATATATGTGGCTTTTCTTTCCTTTGGCATTACCAATTTTTGTGCCATTTAAGCTTGGGAGAAAAAAGTGGCAATAACATTCATAGCCACTCCAGCAATTGATCACATAGTCACATAGCAATCACTATATCTACCTCACCTTCTACTGGACATGCAACATTACAGCTTACTTACCTTGATTCCCTCATCCCCTAAGAGCTTCGTGCAGTCTTTGTTTTTGTTGTGTCATGAAGGGTATTCTGGCATTTCACTTGTTAGTACTGGAATCCTTTTATCATTTCTCTCAGGGATATAGTCTGATATCTTGGAATTCTTAAAATGGACATGGAACATTCCTCTATGGCACCTTCTTTGTGGGTATTTACCCCCTACTACAGTTTGGTAAATCAGAGATATTTTCTCCAACTAAAGAGGCAAAGAGTTTGTCAGGGTCATTTGTTACAGTAAACCAATCATATGGTCATACAAAGGAAAGTATTCCTGAGTAAACTACATGAGATACGATAGAAGAATATAAATCTCCTAAATGAAGAGTGGTGTATAAGACTATATGGCTATATGTATGCCTAAGTTCTTCAATTTTATATTCATAAGTAAACAATTCAAATTCCTTTAATTTCCGTGCAATAAATATAGGGCTTTAAGTCTTTTTTTTTTTTTCAACATTGAACCACTGTCTTGAAATTATCTTGAATTCCAAATGAAAGAGGCCTAAATGGAAGGATTATTATATACTTTCCATTATGAAGGTTAACAATGGAGAGTATACCACATGTCAACTTATTGTAATTATATAAAGAATTTTCTTTAGAAGCATTCTCATTATCTAGTCGCAAGCCTTATAGCTATGCTTGTTTTCTTTTCATTACATTTTTATTGTGTTCTCTAATTTTATTCTTCTAGAACGTTTATAGTTTTCTCACATTAAATATATAGCCTTAGCTCTCCACGGCTACAATAAGAGAACATACGAGTGTTAATAATGAATTGCCAGTGGCTAATCTTAAGTCTTCCTTAGTTTGCAACAAGCATCGGATACCTGCCGGGAAGTGCCAGTGGAAACGTGCTGAGATAACAGCTCTGCTCATAGTCCTCTCAGATATATACTAATTCCACTGTGTTGTGCGATTAAGGAAAGAAAAGACAGGTTCATGACTCAGAAGATTTAGGTAAGGCTTTTTTCCTCCCTTGCTTAAAAACAAGTAACAAAGTCCATAAAAATGACTCACTTGAAAATTATCACTCTACAATTTAGCAATATGCAATCCTGCCACTAGGAGGGAGACAGAGCTCTGATGTCCCTTAGCTCATATGAATCATTTGTGCATTTCTATAAACATTTACTGACATGTATAAATAAAAGTAAAAAAAAAAAATAAATCACTGGATTGGTGAGCAAGGTGCAGTTACAACAGTGAGAAAAGATAACTAATGGCAAATCAGTGGCATGGCTGAGCAGCTCGACTGGGAGGTAATTAAAAAAAGAAAGGGCATAGTAGGAGCTAACAGCCATCCAACTCCATGTAATGTGAAGCTATATGAACATTGGTCCTGGGTAAGGACATGTGCCTAAATTCTGACCTTTAGGAAGAAAATTGAAACAACTACCTTGCTTTTAATTTAATGGATTTTTCCCTTTTTTTGTCCATTTAAATTTATTTATTTAAATGCAAGTTAGTTAACATACAGTGTGGTATTTGTTTCAGGTGTAGAACCCAGTGATTCATCACGTACATATAACACCCAGTGCTCATCCCAACAAGTGCCCTCTTTAATGCCCATCCACCCATTTAGACCATACCCCTTAATGGATGTTTAATATGTGAATACAAATAGGTACCTATTCCAGGAATTCCTCCAAACTGACCAAAGCCTTTTTGATCACCAAATATGTGAGTGATTGGCATGTATTTTTGAACTGTTCATCCAAATTTACCAAGGTAGAAAGAGGTAATAAAAGGGCCAAAGCAAGCAATGTCATCTCAGGAAAATAAGCCCATTCCAGATCTAATATATTACGTGTATTAGATATGCCACTGACCTCTCGTTAAAAGGCTAAAAACTAGCACACATGAACTAATGGCTCAATAATTAACTGTCAGTAAGAAAAGAATTTTTTTCAGCAAGCTCTGTAAGATTAAAACAAAAACAAGAATAAATAATATTGCCCATTGTATAGTACATAGATAAAGATTTCAAATTCAGTACAATTCAGAAAAGTCAATTTTTTTAGCTTTGGGTGGGGAACTAGAAATGCTTGGAAGATAGATGTCTAACAGTTCAAGGTTGACATTATAGAGAAAAAGAGTGTTTTCCCACAACACGTATGTTGGTAGCAAACATACAGTTTGTGTACAGAGAGGTAAAACACACACACTTGATTAAATTATAACTTTTCTTATTGTGGCTGTTGTTCGAGGAATTTGGAAAGATTAGGTGATACAGGTGGAAAGAATAAAGTCTAAAAATAAGTATTGTTGCCTGAATGTTTTTGTTTTGTATTAAGCTCATAGTTTTCTTAAGCTCTTTCCCCTTCCTGCCTTCCTCAGTCCCTCTGCCACTCCTTTCCTTGTTTTTGATTAGGTCTACATCTCTGTTCAGTTATTTGAACCTGGAATGCCTTAATTAAATTTGAGCTGGGTCCTACTATTGAAGCATCAAGTTTCTCGGTTGCTCTCTAAATGATTAAAAGAGGACTTGTCCAGAGCAACATGGTTCAGAAGATTGAATCTGAAGAGAATAGCGAATGCTGTGCTTCTCATGTCACTTTCTATCACTGAAGTATGTGCAGGAGATGCTTCATTACGAACATTCTCTTCTCTTTATCATCGATGAAGTTGAGCAGCATTAGCCAAGCATGACATATTAGCTCTTCTTAAACAAACACATCAATCTTTTGTTTTCATGTTCTCAGTTAATTATTGGCATGATGGAGTGAAATCGTGGCTACTTTGTGGGGTTAGGATGCAAATGAGATCTAAAATCTGGGTGAATGACATTTCGGTGCTGCAATTATTTTTGGAGAACAAACAATTACAGAATCTGGAGAGCTGGAGTTCCTAGTTAAAAACAAAAATAGTTGGGCCTCTAAATATGGTACAAAATGAAATTTTATTTGTCACAACCCTGGACACTGAATAGTCATTATTGTCATCCTATTGCTTTTCAAAGTTGTGGAGTTTTTCTTAAAAAATCTAAACAATTTATGCATATATAACTATTGAAAAAACATGCTAGGAAAATAGAGAATTCAGAAAGATTAAAGAGAATAAAATTCATTATATTGTAATTTAGAAATAATCGCTATAGTTTTGCATACCCTTCCTTCAGCATCTTCCTTTCTTATAGTAGGTGTCATACTGTACATATAACTTAGCTCTCTCTTATCTTTGGTTTTTATTTGAGGTGTATGTATTTTTATTGCTATTAAAAATTCAATTTATATACCTGCATAGTATTTCAAAATGTATCTGCAAACAGCTCACATTATTCTATATTTTACGCATTTGGTTAAGCCCAATTTTAACTATTATAAGAAGAATAATAATTATCACCATGAATAAATATATCTGGTTACTTCTTTAAATTAAAAACATTTTCTTATCTGGGGTGCCTGGGTGGCTCAGTTGGTTAAGTGTCTGACTTCGGCTCAGGTCATGATCTCATGGTTCATGAGTTCCAGCCCCATGAGTTCAAGCTCCGTGTGGGGCTCTGTCCTGACAGCTCGGAGCCTGGAGCCTGCTTTGGATTCTGTGTCTCCCTCTCTCTCTGTTCCTCCCCTGCTCACACTCTGTCTCTGTCTCTATCTCTCAAAAACAAATAAAGATTAAAAAAAATTTTAAAGCATTTTCTTATCTCCTCATATGTTATAATTTTTACACACACACCCTCCCCACACACCCACCCCCACCCCCACACCAGAACTCTCCCAGAAGCAATGCTCACTATACATATACCTGAATTTAAAACTCTCACTAAAAAATAAAAGAGAAAAAAAAAAACTTTCTGCCAACTTGACTGAGCATAAGATGACATTTGAATACATACATTTTGATTTGTTTATTAAAGTTTTACTAATCCTTATTTCAATTAGATTTACTGCTCCCTTTTGTTTTTAAAACCTATAATGTTTCAATTAAATTTTGGGGTGACTTCTATTACTGAGGAGTCAAAGGTGCTGTATCTTGTGTACATATATACATGTATGTTGTGTATATATGTATACATGTATGTTGTGTGTATATATATATGTATATATCTGATCACTATATATATGTGATATGTATATGTGTATATATGTATATATATATGTGATCATATATATATATATATATGACATTGTAAAGTGATAAAGGAGATGTGATGGAAATATATAAAAGGAAAAAAACAGTTCTAAACTTTATTCTCATGGTCATCACACAGATAACACAAGGGTTTCAGGTATGGCAAAAATAGAGGCTGGGCAAAATCCTTTAATAACATGGAGTCCATAAAATTGGCATTTCTAGACATTCAAGTACTTCATTTCCTGTAAATGGATTAAGTCCTCTGAAGATATCTTTAAATAGAATTATTGTTATAAAAATTCGCTATGTAATTTTACATGAACTTCCTAAAGGAATGCAAGTTCTGATAGTATCTGTCAAGTTGGTGTGACCATAACATAAACTTGAAATGAAGCGTATATCCAGCAAGTCATGAAAGAGGAATATGAAAGCCAAGATGAAATAATTAAAACAAAGCTTAATCAAATAAAGTTTGCAATTACAGCTCAGGGCACTGTAAGTATACTTAAATGAGATTAGTGAAGCACTGCCAGAGCTTTGGAGAGATACGGAGACCGGGAGAGGTTCCAGAAGATGGGCAGTAAACCAAATCAAATAACCAGAAAACGAAGTGACTGGTGAGCTTCAAGTCAATATAGGGGAAGAGCTCAGAAGATATTGTTAAAAGGATACTTCAGGATAACATGAAAAATGAATCCGTGATAACTAAGATCCATGTGAATGGGCAAAGAACAAGCTATTTTAGAGTAACTGCATCAATATCTTATACAATTCATGTATTATTAAATTAGAAATGTGGTAAAAAATACTGTCTCAACATTAGTCAGGAGTTTGAGACAACTTCTTATAAAATGTTTATGGACAATATGGAGAAATGACAGATTATATAAAAATTAAACTATTGTGTATTGCATGAATATTACATGTAGGGTACTTTAAAACAGTATAGAAAATATGACAGGAATATCTGAAGGGAAAACCATGCTTTAAGCTTTATTCTGAAGAATATGCAGTAAGTATCAATTTGAAAGAAAATTTATAATAAAGAGCCTTAGGAAAGATTGTCATAATTAACATTTTGTCAACAATTTGCACTGCAACACGTTAGACAGAAAAATAAATATATATTGTTGAGCAAAGTATTAAGACACTTTGAGAGTATGGTCATAAATTATGCTTATTGTGTGCAAGTGGAAAGGATATTTATTTATTGGTTGAAAGATTATGAACTAAAAGATAATTATAAGCTAAAAAGATGGTAATGATGATTATTAAAATAATGATTTTTAAAATTTAATTATGTTTCTCTTGGTTAAACAATAAAAGTCCATTGCCATCTGGTTGGCCTGGACTGGTCTTCTTTGGTTTAATTCATTAAACTTAAACATTTTTTCCAAAACTTACCTTAAGCTAATATTCTAGAAGCTAATCCCCCCCAAATAAACAGATTTCTCCATATTATCTTGAGCATTCCTGAGTACAAGGGCTTTTTTTTTCATGTGAGTTATAAATTAATTGTGGAAAAATTGACACCTGTATAGTATTAATCAGAGAACATGTCAGATTTTTCCATTTATGAAAGTTATTTTATGCTTAAGTACATTTTTTTAAAGGATGTCCTTTTTTTTAAATGTTTATTTATTTTTGAGAGAGAGAGAGAGAGAGAGAGAGAGAGAGAGAGAGAGAGAGAGACAGAGCGTGAGCAGGGGAGGGGCAGAGAGAAAGGGAGACACAGAATCCAAAACAGGATCCAGGATCTGAGCTGTCAGGACAGAGCCCAATGTGGGGCTAGAACGCATGAACTGTGAGATCATGACCTGAGCCGAAGTCGGTTAACTGTCTGAGTCACCCAGGTGCGCCCATAAGTACAATTTTATAGTGCTTTTGATATGTTAGTATATTTGTTTTAAAGTTTCTTGCTAGGCTAATTATATATATTTTAATATCATGAGAGTATTCCTCCATTGTATTTCATAACTGATTTTTATTACAATAAGGACAATATACTGGGTTTTGCATCTTATCCAGTTAGCTAATTATCTCATTAGTCCATGTGCATTTTGATTGTCTTACATTTTTTAAGGTATTATTCTATATACAAGATGAAGCTCAACATGGTCCTACAATGAAATCCAGGATAGCAGTTGCAAGAGCTATGGATTAGGTATTACAGCAATTGTGAAAATGATTTTATTGCCTTCGCCAAGATTAATTAGTATTTATGAAGAATTATGAAGTGCCTGACGTGATTCTAAGGATTGGTGATACATCATTAAATAGACAAAAATCCCTTCCCTCATAGGCTTATATTTTAGTAGAAATGGAAAATCCAAATCCAAATCCAATCCAAAGTGAGACAAAAAAAACATTGGAAGATTTTGAGTAGGGGAGAGATATGATCTGGCTTCTTTTTAAGGCCTACTTTAACACTCTGGCACTGTATGGAGAATGGATTGTAATGGACAAGATTTGAAACAAACCAGATAAGAGATTGTTGCAATGGTCTGGTGACAGATGATGCCCTGAACCAAGATGAGATAGTTCCATTTCTCACCATTAAATCACAGTGGGAAATTGCTGTGGATTTCGAATGTATTTGAAGGAAGAGCTGATGAGATTTATTGGCTATGTGCATATGGGGTGTCAAAAAATTAATGAAGAGATTTGATATAAATCGGAGTCTGATATTATGTTTAAAAGATGACCATAGTTAGTTGCATTTTGAGAAATCTCTTGCGTGAGGGTAATGATAACACTGAGTGATCCTTCATTCTTACCTGCAATAATGCATTCACTTTTGGGTTTCATAATTTAAACGGACTCTACACTAATTGAAATCTGCTCAGAGGTTTGTCTCCATGATGGTCAAAGGCACTGGAATTATATAATACAAAGCACACTTTGAGGAGCAGTTAATGTTTAACCTAATGACTAGAAGGTGAGAAATAAAAGCTTTTTCAAATACATGTGTCACGTGGAAGAAAATTAAAGCTTTTTAAGAATGCACTCCATGAGGGAGAAATAGTATCTGATGAGTGGAAGTTAGAGGGACACAGGTTTTACTCATTATATATCTAAATTTCTAATTTCATGCCTGGCCTAAAATATAACTGTCTGTCCTGGGACATGGAATTCTCTTTACTTAAGGTGTTCAAGCCCAATTTACATGACAGCTTGAGAGCAATATGTAAGGATTTCAGTGTGAATTGAGTGACCTTTCAAATCTGAAGATCTTGGTTATTAAACAAAATTGTTTGATTACTCCATTTGATATGTGGTATACATACTACAGACTGTGAGGACATAAATATTTAGGGGTGTTTTAAAAATTAGTTATCTTGACAAATTCCAGATAAGGTAATCATTCTAAATTATTTTTTTTTCTTCAAAAATAGAATTAGTAGTGACATTGCCTCAGGTAATATTTGTTATGCTTTGCTGCAAGTATTTCTGTTGTTTCTTCCCCTCTCCCAATATATGGAATTTTATCTAAAATAAACTTCCTTTTTAAAGTAATGATAATTCCTAGTAGGTTTAAAGATAGATATTTTTTCTTTTCCTTTTTTATTGGTTGGATTCAACCCCAATTTTCATTAGATTCATTAGGTATAGTAATTAGCTAAGGCAAAACATTTTGCAAATAAAATTATAAATGTTTGTTTTAAACTCTAAAATGGCATATCTGAATTTGAAAAGTTTTTATCAAATTAACATAAACATTTGATATTTAGCCTTATCAAATTAATATATTATTTGAATATTAATGTGATAATTTGATGTTTCTAGATGATAATTATATTTCAGAAATAATATACCTTTATTTCTGAAAAGAAGTGGAAGAAATTCTGCATCCATATAAAGAATTCATATTTTTAGCGGGTTTATCATGAATGGTGCATTTTTTACTGTATTTATTAATTTATTTTTTAATGTTTATTTTTGAGAGAGACAGAGACAGAGTGCAAGTGGGGGAGGGGCAGAGAGAGAAGGAGACACAGACTCTGAAACAGGCAGCAGGCTCCAGGCTCTGAGCTGTGAGCACAAAGCCCGATGCAGGGCTTGAACCCACGAACCAGGAGATCACGACCTGAGCCGAAGATAAATAAGCTGTGAGATTTAAGTTGAGGCCCATTTTTTGCCTCTGGTTGGCCAGTTGTTTTTAGTACCACTTGTTGAAAAGGCAGCCTTACAATGAATTGTCTTTTGTTTTTTTTTAACCTTCCTAAAATCAGTTGAGCACATTTGTGTGGGCTGTTACTGGGTATCCTATTCCATTATGTGGATCTATGTGTTTATTTCTCTGCCAGAAGCACAATGTCTTGATGACTGCAGCTACATAGTAGACTTTAAATATCAAGCAAAGTGATTTTTCCATTTATTGTTATGTCAAGATAATTAGATCTATTCTAGAGCTTATAAATTTCAATGTAAATATTAGAATTCTCTATGTGTATAAAAATCTGTTGGGATTTTTGTAGAGATTGTCTTAAACACGTAAATCCATGGGGTGTCTGGATAGTTTCGTCAGTTATGTGTCTGAGTCTTGATTTCAGCTCAGATCATGATCTCAGGGCATGGGATTAGGTCCTTTGTCAGGCTCCAGCATGGAACCTGCTTAGGATTCTCTCTCTCCTTTTCTCTCTCTGCCCCTTCTCTCTCAAAAACAAAAATAAAAGAAAATAAAAACTCATAAGTCCATTTGGGGAGAATTTTTACTATGTTGAATCTCCCAGTGCATGAACTCTGTATATTTCTCCATTTATTTAGGTTTTCTTTGATTTCTTCCATCTGCACTTTGTAATTTTAACATACATACCCTGTACATATTTTTTCAAATGCGTATCTAAGTTTTTCATTGTGTTTGATGTAATTGTAAGTGGTATTTCTTCTTTTAATTGCTGTATTTCTCATGCTCATTAGTGGCATAGAGAAATGCTATTAATTTTTTGAATACCAATTTTGTATCCTGTGATCTCACTAGTTCTATTTCTAGGTCTACTATTGTAGATTCCTTGTGATTTTCTACAAGCATACCATCTCTAACTATAGAGATAGTTTTATTTCTTCCTGTCCAATCTGTGTGTCTTTTATGTCTTTTTCTTACCGTATTTCATAAGCTACATTTTTAGTATTACAAATGTTGAGAGTCAACATTTTGCTTTTCCCCCAATTTTATGTGGACAGCATTTTGACTTTCACCATTAAGTATAAAGTTAGTTTTAATGTCTTTACCAGGTTAAGTATTTAGTATTTATGTTAGATTGATTTAGAATATTGCAGTCTTTTCTGCCCTTGGATAAGAATTCAGTTCTCTAATTTCATCTTTTGAGAGCTCAGTCTCTCAACTGCAAGAGCATGCTTCTTCCTGTCCTGACCACCAAGCCAGTGTGCCTGCTCTGGGAAGATTATTGCCTTCAGTCTTCCATTTAAGATATCTCAAAGGACCTAGAATAGGAAGGAAATTTTTCAAAACTACAAAAAGGTGCAGGGTTTCTTTAATTCACCTTTTGTTGTAAATACTTCTCTTTAATGGGAACCTATCAAATGTTTACTTTCATTGTAGTACAACTCTGCGTTTCGAGGATAGGAAATAAAGCCCTCACCCATCTCTATTCACTGAAAGGTTCCCAAGTTTGTCAAAAATTTTTTTGGTTGAAGAATAGCATAGTTTAGGTCAGTCAACATGAGGCCTTACAGAGATGGGGCTATGAATTACTTGTCATGTGATTTACACTATCGATTTAAATTCCTATTAAGAGCCAAAGGAAGAGGAGTAGCATCAAACACAGGAGCAAGTAAGAACCAATTTCTCTGTGTAACACCTCCCCATGGCTAAAAGGGTAACAAATTTTTGGACAGAAGGAAAATTCCTTGCCATAATAAGACAGTGTCTTTTGAAGTTCCCCTAGAGTCTTGGAAAACAGTTGGAGCAGCAATAAAAACATGTTGGGTGAATTTGTGTCTAAACATGTTCTGTAGCAAGTGAATCTGTGAGAAGAAGGAGCATGGAGGGCAGACATACTGACTGAATAATTCATCTTCCTTAAAGTCCTAAAGCATGAGACACATTCTCCTTTTCCACCAATTGTACCCACTCCTCTATTGCCTTCAAAAGGGATGTGTAGAATCACAGTTCTCTACTAAAAATAAGACAAGATGCTTCTGACTAGATCTGTACTTATCTGGGGCCAAATTATCTTAGTATTTAGCCTAAGAAATTATTTTCTAGAGTAAGGCCAAGACCTTTGGTAGAAAACTTTGTTTCACAGATTCAATATCTTTCACAAGCAAGCTAAAAATGATTTTTACTATTCATCCAAGAAATATGTAATGAGTAAATGTTAAATGTAAGACTTTATGGCTGAGCAAAACTGAGTTATTAACCAGCCTCGTCACTATCATCAAAAACAAATAAACAACAAACAAACCAAAACAAGCAAATAAGAAATCCTCATTTCCAAATAGTGTCTCTTTAAAGAAAAAAAATGTCACTATTGAGTGTATTTGAATAAAAACCCTAAAAAAACCTCTGATTGAGCATTTGAGAAGTTTGACTAAACTTTTTTTTCTGAGTAAACTCTTTCTATTTACATCACTGTGAATAACTATATGATTTCAGCGCATCCTTGAATTTATCTAGTGTCTTGAAATTCACTAGAATGAACCTGACCAATGACCATGGTTAAAAAAGAAGTCTGATGGCAACTTCTTAGAATAGAACCATTTACTTAACAACTTCCTTCCTTCCACTAATCTATTTCTATCTGGTCCATGGCCACATATAGTTCCTGCTTTCTTTCTTTGAACTCCTTCGTCTTGAGTTTTGGAACAAATGCAGTATATTTATATCTTTCTCAGATTGTCAGCATTATTTTCAACATTCCAGTTGATAAAATATTTAGTTTATGAGTTTGGTATTTATTTATTTATTTATTTAAACCAATTTTGGTATGCTTTTGTAACCTAAAGTTCCTAAGACTCATCAACCAAGAGATATAAATGAGGTCACATTAATGTCAATATGGAATAGTTACAGAAAATTCCACGCAGGTGTTATCTTCTACCTGCACAACAACAGGATTTCATCCCCCTGAAAAGTCTTACTAGGTATTGTTGAGACTCCTTAGGGAGTATGTCACACTTGTTCAGTACTGATCTTAAACATCACATTATTGTTGTTTTACTCCCACGTCTCCACTGTTGACGGATTGTATCAACTTGTCCCCATCATTCTGCTGTATTTCTCCTGATTATGATATTTCAATGCAGCCCAAACAACAGACTTTAAAGGCACCAATTTTCTTGCAGTCATTATAATGATGTTTATGAAGAAACAAGACTCAAGAGGCGACATCCTGTATGATTTAATTAATATGATATTCTAGAAAAGGCAAAACTATGGGTCCAAAGAACAGGTAAGTATTTGCCAGGGGCTACTAAAGAAAATGGCTGACTACAAAAGTGGCAGGAAGGATGTTTTGGGGGTTATGGACTATACCTCGATTGTGGTTGTAGATACTCAATTTTATGCATTTGTCAAGACTCATAGAAACACACACACACACACACACACACACACTTATTAAAAAATTTCATTTTATATACAGAGAAAGTGCACAAGCAGGAGAAAGGGCCAGAAGGAAGGGGAGAGAGAGAATCTTAAGCAGGCTCCATGCTCAGCTCAGAGCCCAATGTGGGTTTCAATCCCATGACCCAGGTATCATAAACTAAGCTGAAATCGTGTTGCCACTTAACCGACTGACACATCCAGGCACCTCGGATTATATATTCATCGTTTGTAAATTTTACCTTAATTAAAAAATATGCTTCTCTGAAAACATTTCCTTTACCTTCTGCCTACCTACATAGTGGAATACAAACAACCTCTGTGGCTGAGTTGGATATTCAGAGAAAAGAAAAAAAAATATAATAATCCTTTTCTCATTCTTTTGGCCTCATTCCCACACTTTGTCCTCCTCTCTTTATCCAAAACAGAAGATTTTATGTAAATTTACTCATAACAATAGATTCCTTGGCCCAATGATTATAGCTCTAAATACACAAGAAAAACAACAATTTAAATTTTCTTAAACTTAACTGAAAACAGCCTAAGCTTCACTGCAAAAATTGTTAATTAATAATGTTCAACTTCAATTGGTAGGTTGTATAATAATTTTGTTTAAAAAAGGCCCATTTGCAGGGATGGGTTAAATGGGTTATGGGCATTAAGAAGGGTACTTGTTGGGATGATCACTGGGTGTTACATTTAAGTGATGAATCACTGGGTTCTACTCTTGGAAACCAATATTATATCATATGTTAACTAATTTGAATTTAAATAAATTAATTAAAAAAAAGACCCATTACGGGGCGCCTGGGTGGCGCAGTCGGTTAAGCATCCGACTTCAGCCAGGTCACGATCTCGCGGTCCGTGAGTTCGAGCCCCGCGTCAGGCTCTGGGCTGATGGCTCAGAGCCTGGAGCCTGTTTCCGATTCTGTGTCTCCCTCTCTCTCTGCCCCTCCCCCGTTCATGCTCTGTCTCTCTCTGTCCCAAAAATAAATAAACGTTGAAAAAAAAAAATTAAAAAAAAAAAAAAAAGACCCATTAGACTGACTTCACATACAGCTCTTTGCAGTAGTGAATTTGCAACAGATGGATAGTCCAACAACTATACAGGCCTGTATCCCAAGATAACATTTCTGCTATCTTGATCTTAGTCTCTGCTTTGAACACCTCCCAGGAGGTGTTCTTTACATCTTCAAGGAATTATCAACATTAAAATGATTTTTATATATAATAGAAATCTTTCTCATTTAAACCCACTTGCTATTCTTCTTCTTCTTCTTCTTCTTCTTCTTCTTCTTCTTCTTCTTCTTTTAGAGTTTCAAATAGGTCTTATCTCTTTGTATTTAAAAAAACTTTCAAATGTGTGAAACAATTAAGATGTCTTTCTTCAATACTCTTTCCTTCAGCCTGGAGACCTGCTATATATGATATGATTTTTATTTTCCTATAGCAGCTTGATCCCAGTTTCTTATCTAGTTTATTATCATTGCTATTTTTATTAATAGTTGTATTTATTTATTTTTCACATTTTCTTAAATCTTACTGCCCAGAACTGAACACAGTCCTTCAAGAGATCTGACCCGAAGAGATCAGAAATAGCACAGCATTCATTGCAGATATTATGTTTCTATTCATGTAACTTGAGATCAGAATGGATTTTTTTTTTTTACATTTTCATGGCTCAGAGATTATTATTATTATTTTGTAGATTCTGGTGTAATTTTTCCTTCTATCCCAGCTTCATTGATTGAGAAATTTAGTCAATATACATTAAAGATCCTTGTTTAAGTCAATGGATAAAATATTGTCTTAAAGCATAGGATGAAAGAAAATACCCCCCAATATCAGTGTGATCCATTAATTGAAAATGGATATAGTTGTTAAATCAGATACAAATTCATCTGTGAAATCATTTAATTCCTATTTCTCCCTAGTATTCATAAGGATATCATGAGAACTTATATTTCTTACCAAAATCTGATTATTTCTTGTTCGTTGCATTTTTCTGATTTTCCAGTCTAGTAAGCCTGTCAAAAAAGAAAATTAATTTAGTCTAACAAGGTTTTTATTTAGTCAATCCATAGTACTAATCACTGCTTTCTTTTCCCGTTGCTTGCAACCCATTCTTTTAACTATCAATTCTAAATTTGTGCCTCAGATCGATGTGAATAGTCAGATTTTCAAAATATCAATGCTTTTCTTTTTGAAAATCAAAATTCCAATTTTTACATCTCCAGTCTCATGGAGGCTTTTCTGTTTTCAATTAATCTTGATGTGTTTTTCCCTCTTCAAAGAATATTCCACAAGTGAAAAGGAATTAAATAAGAAAGTGAACATTTTTTCACTAGTCTATTAAAGTCCTAACAAGTAGTTCATAAAAACCAACAAGAAAATGACAAATGCCTGATGAAAAGATATGCAAATAATGTGGACACCCCTTAAATAAAATAAAAATAAATGCTTTAAATGAGCATAAAAATCACACATTTAAATAGCAAATTGCCATTTCTCACCTATAAATTTACCAAAATTTATTCATTTCTTTAATTTATTGAAAAAGTTTTGAATTGTTTACTTTATGTCAATGATTCTCATTCTAGGGGGTTGGGGATTCAGTGGCGTGAAATATAGATATTGAGACATTTTCTTGTCTTCCTGGCATTCAAATTATAATCCAAGATGAAGAAGATGAATAGATCATGGATTCTATAAGTTAAGTTATTTCTGATAGTGATAAGAACAATGAAGAAGTCACAATGGTATAGAAAGGGACTGAGATGGCTGTTTCAACTTTCTTTGTCTGGTATCTTTAAGAAGTGTACGTAATTCAGCTAAAATTTCAGTTATGTGAAGAAAGCAAACACATGGGGATTCAGGGGAAGAATGGTACAAGGGGACATAGTTTAAAGGCTTTAAGACAAAGGATCAAAAGAAGGCTAATGTGGCTGATACACAGTGAATGGTGGAGAGAGGGATAGGAACAAAATTAGAGACAGTCAAGGGTCATATTGCATGGATTCCACAGTGATGAACAACAAGATATTGCATGGATTCCACAGTGATGAACAACAAGGGGTTCAATTAAAGTATAAATAGAAATAGCTAAAGTTTGTTATAATTTGATCTGTCCTTTGAAAAACAATCATTTTTACTGCTATGTTGAGAATTTACTGTAATAGCCAAGTGTGTAAACAAGGAGAATGGTAGTAGGCTTAAATAGTAATCAAGGTAAGAGATAATGAAGTCTTGGACTATTGTGCTAACATTGGAGATGGTGATAAATGGATGGGTATGACTATGTTCTGAAGGCAGAGCTAACAGCTCTTTTCTGATGGTTTGGATGTGGACTGGAGGTAATCCAAAAAATGAAGCCATACTCCTAAGATTTATGCTGAACAAATGGATAAATGATGGGGACATTAACTGAGAAGGGAAGACTGGAGAATGCTGGATCAATCTTCCATGTCTTTTAGTTTTAGCTTTCAGTTTTTGAGTGGTCCCTTTTGTGCATCAATCTATTTTTGTTTCATAAAGAAATATTTTTATCATATGAAGTATTAATTGTAGTGTCTTTAAAGTTCTCTTCTGTTTGTATTAATAACTTGATTTTTCTGGTCTTGGTTCTGTAATGTGTTGTTGTTTAGTAATGTTTTGACTCCAGTGTTTAGTGATTGTTGATTATAGGATCTTCTATGTAATGTTGAGATTCTTTTCTGACCAGTCTCTGAATTACATCAGCAATGATTGTCAATGAGGAAGGATCCTGCTTGTGGTAAGATGAATCAACAGCTGGTTTTCTAGGAATGAGGGCTCCTGGACTTTTCAAGCAACTTGGGACACTGCCCTGAATTGTGTTACATTTGTTCATACTTAACATTTATGTCTTGGGCAGTTATTTCTGCTGCTTTATTACTTGATTTGATCACCCCAGGCCTTGTTTTTGTTTTCTAACAATATTAGTTGCTTTCCCTGAGTCTGGCATAACTCACTGTGCTGAGAGGCACTGTATAACTCTCAGCTTTCTATTTGTTGTAACCTCAGCAAAAATGTGGGCCTTCTACTGAACCATTATTTAACACATTGTTTTTTTAGACACAAAAACAACAAAAACCAAAGATTTAAAGTTGTATGGTCTCTATCTATCCTTTAGACCATGCCATTAGGTCTTCTGTCTAAATTATTGATTGGAGTTGGAGTTCTGGCTAAGATACTGGTATTTCTCTAGTCAGCTGACAAAAATCTGTACTAATATTTTTGTCATGCTTCACTCCAGTCTCATAGTTGAAGTTCAGGGCATATAAGTGTAGCAATCTGTCCTCATTTCTAGCCCTCACTTAGATTTCCTCCTATTTGGCTATTTGGGGATTCTTAGAGAAGGAGAGGAAGAAGGAGCTATAACAATTCCTGACCATTGTATAGGGATGGTACCTGTAGTGTTTAAAAATCTCAGGCTTAGATATATCTCTTTTTTTTCATTTTTTTAACATACAATCACCATAATTATTTTATGGTATAAATTATGGGATAATTTTTCTTCAGAGTTTTGAGATCTCTTTGGGAAACTTTCTCACCAGAGTCTCATGACAAAATTATTTCTGTGGTTACCCCCAATTTTTAATATAGTAAACTTTCCATATTACAACTATAAAATTGAACAATTTTTTAATTTTTATTAATTTATTTTGAGAGAGAGAGAGAGAACATGCACATGCAAGGAGGGAAGGGGCAGAGAGAGAGGGAAAGAGAATCCAAGCAAGCTCCATGCTATCAAGGCAGAACTGGATGTGGGGCTTGATCCCATGAACTGTGAGATCAGCAGAAATCAAGAGTTGGACACTTAAGCACCTGAGCAACCCAGGCACCCCTAAAATTTAATAATTTTTAAGTGTAAAAGATAGGATACTAATTACAAAATGGGTGCAGAATATAGAAATATATAGTTAAAAATAATCTACAATATCAATACATAGAAAATCAAAAGTATAAGAATTTCTAATAAGCCAGTAATTTTCTTCCCTTCTTTCATTCTGTTTATTGAATAGAAATGTTAATTTGTTTCAGAAATAATTAAAATATTAACAAATAAGTGACAAGATTTTCTTGGAGTCCCATAATATTATATTTTACTGTATGCCGGCTACATTGACGGTTAGCATATTCAATTTTTACACATTTAAAATACTTTTATTGTTAGAAGTTTATAATTTATATACTCACCAAAATTATGACATATGAATTATCCAACTTTGTGTTACTTTTATTTATCTTTCTGTCTCTTCTTTTCTCCTAGAGAATTCTGATTAATATTATACCTCCAAGGGGAGCCTGGGTGGCTCAGTTTGTTAAGCATCCAACTCGTGATTTCAGTTCAGGTTGTGATCTCACAGTTTGTGAGTTCGAGACTGGCAGCAGGCTCTGCACTGATAGTGTGGAGACTGCTTGTGATTCTCTCTTTCCCTCTGTCTCTCTGCCCCTTCCCTGCTCATCCTCTCTCTCAAACTAAACTTAAAAAATATTCTACCTCCAATTTTTAAAATCTTTTTAATATTACAAATATGGAAATATATTTCTCTTCAATTTGCTTTTTCATATACACAATACATTACATACTGCTCATTATTGGTGTATAGAAACACAACAGATTTCTGTATATTGATTTTGTATCCTGCACTTTACTGAATTCATTTATAAGTTCCAGCAATTTTTTGGGGGGTGGAGTCTTTCAGATTTTCTACCTATAGTATGGTATCTTAATTTCAAAAGAAATTAAGAACACAATCCCATTTACAACTGCTCCAAAAATAATAAGATACCTAGGAATAAACCTACTCAAAGAGGTGAAATACTTGTACTCTAAAAATTATAAAATATTGATGAAATAAACTGAGGAGGACACAAAGAAATGGAAAGACATTCCACGCTCATGGATTGGAAGAACAAATATTGTTAAAATGTTAAAATTGTTAAAATGTCCGTACTACCCAAAGCAATCTACAGATTTAATGCAGTACCTATCAAAATACCAAAAGCATTTTTCACACAGCTAGAACAATTCCAAAATCTGTATGGAACCACAAAAGACCCTATATAGCTAAAGCAATCCTGAAAAAGAAAAGCAAAGCTGGAGACATCACAATTCCAGACTTGAAGTTATATTACAAAGCTGTTGACATCAAAACAGTACAGTATTGGCACAAAAATAGACATGGATCAATGGAACAGAATAGAGAACCCAGAAATGGACCCACAAACGTATGGCCAACTAATCTTTGACAAAGCAGGAAAGAATATCCGATGGGAAAAAGACAATCTCTTCAACAAATCCTGTTGAGAGAACTGGAGAGCAACATGTAAAACAATGATACTAGACCACTTTTTTATACCATGAACAAAAAAAAAATTCAAAATGGATGAAAGACCTAAATGTAAGTCCTGAAATTATTAATATCCTAGAAAAGAACACAAGCAGTAACTTCTCTGACATCAGCTGTAGCAAATTTCTTCTAGATAGGTCTTCTGAGGCAAGGGAAACAAAAGTAAAAATAAACTATTGAGAATATATTGAAATAAAAACTTCTGCACAGTGAAGGAAACAATTAACAAAACTAAAAGGCAACCACCGAATGGAGGAAGTTATTTACAAATGCCATATTTAATAAAGGGTCGGGTTTCAAAATCTATAAAAAACTTATCAAAGTCAATACCCAAAAACAAATAATCCAGTTAAAAAATGGTCAGAAGACATGAACACACATTTCTCAAAGAAGACATTCAGATGACCAACAGACACATGAAAAAAATGTGATCATCGATCATCAGGAAAATGCAAATCAAAACTACAATGAGATATCACCTCACACCTGTCAGAACAGCTAAAATAAAAAATACAGATTAACTAACTAGAATTTAAATAAAAAAGTGAAAAAAAAGAAACTGAAAAAATAAAAACCACAAGAAAGAACAAGTGTTGGTAAGGGTGTGTAGACAAAGGAATCCTTGTGTACTTTTGGTGGGAATGCAAATTGCTATAACCAATGTGGAAAACAGTATAGAGGTTCCTCAATAAATAAAAAAAAAATAGAACTGCTGTATGATACAGTAATTGCACTACTGAGTATTTACCCAAAAGATACAAAACCACTAACTCAAAGGGATACTTGCACTTCTATATTTATCACAGCATTATTTACAATAGCCAAATTATGTAAAAGCAACCCAAGTGACCAGGGATAGATCAGTGGATAAAAAAGATGTGTTTGTATATATAAGGGAATATTATTCAACCATAATAAAGAATGAAATCTTGCCTTTTGCAACACCATGGATGGAGCTGGAGAGTATACTGCTAAGTGAAATAGTCAGAGAAAGACAAATACCATATGATCTCACTCATATGTGGAATTTAAGAAACAAAAAATAAATGAGAAAAGGGGGAAAAAGAGAGATAGACAAACCAAGAAACAGACTCTTCATTACAGAGAACAAATTGATGGTTACTATAGGGGAGTCAGGGAGGATGGGCTAAATAGGTGTTGGAGAGTGAAGAGTATACTTGTCACGATAAACACCAGATGATGAATGGAATTGTTGAACCACTTTATTGTACACCTGAAACTAACATAACACTGTGTGTTAACTAACTGGAATTAAAATAAAAACTTACAAATACTTCACATGCCTCCATCTGTATTGATACATATAATTCTAACTTATTATTTGCAATCCCTTCAGAATATTATATAGCATATATAAGTATACCTAACGTATTTTTTCCTTTTCTTATTTATGTTCAGTCAGACAATACTTACAATAAATACTGTTGCATAGATAGGCTGATAGATACCCAGAAGTAAACTGGCTTAGATCAAAATAAGTGCATTGAAATTATATTTCTAAACATTTCCTGATTATTTTTTCCATTTACTTCAACACTGTATGAGAGGACTCCTGGCTCTGCACCCCTACCAGCACTATTAAATTTTTCATCATCTAATGAAAATGTATATATCATATTTGCTCTACTTTCACCCTAAACCTTAAAGGAAGCAAGGTTTTCTTTACCCTTTTATATTTGCAGTTCTATTTTAAAATTGTTTATACCTTTGTTCATTTATTTTATTTATTGACTGCTTAATTTGTAAAAACCTCTTTGCACATTTTGGCTATAAATATTTTGTATATTATATGTATGTTTAGTGTTTGTTTATTTTTGAGAGAGATAGAGACAGCACATGAGTGGGGGAGGGGCAGAGAGAGAGGGAAACACAGAATCCGAAGCAGGTTCCAGGCTCTGAGCTCCTGAACAGCAAGATCTTGACCTGAGCCAAAGTCTGTTGTTTAGCCAACTGAGCCACCCAGGTGCCTCAATATGCATTTTTAATTAACCAGATTTTTGTAGTAAGTAGTAGAAATCTTATATTACACATTATTTGTAACACATTTTTGTTACCTATGATTAAGATTATGATGTTAATTAAGGGTAATTAGAGTGATGGAAAATGCCATAATTAATGGTGGTGAATAACTGCAAACATAGCTTCACCATAATTTACTTACCCATTTGACTTATATTGTCATAGACTTTTGTTAGCATGAAAAATAATGCCCATCATAAAGCAATTACTCTTTTACCCATTATATTTTTAGTCTAGGATCTTAGAATGAGAATCCCTGGATCCAAACACATGAACATCTTATGCATTTTAATAAGCGTTCCTAATAAATATGAAAGTTTTTGTTTCCACTTTCTTCTTTTATAGTGCCTCCATTGAAAGTAATTTAATTGGGAAATTAATATTTCTTCATATTACAGTGCTTTAAAATATACTTTGTTTCACTTGATCTTTGTATAAAATCAAGTATTTCTGTTTTGCTTAATGGTTTACTTCCTCTAAAACTCCAATGGCGATCAGATTCATGTTATTTTTTTCCCTTCTGAGTGATAACTCCCCATGTGCTAATATGGTGAAAATGATACTGCATGTTTGATAAATAACCAGCTTAGGAGGTTTTAAAAAAGAAAGATTTATATTCCCATGTTAGTATTTCAGTAATAATATTTAAGTAATATTTAAGTTAAGGATAACTTTCCAAGGACGCCCCTGGATCAAAAATGTGTGTTTATGGTTTCTCCCATGATGTCCCCAATCCCTGACTTCCTCGGTCTGCCTTCCTCACTTAATTAAGGTCTCTGCTCAAATATCACGTTTTTCTCACCACCGTCCATATCGGAGCCTTCTGTCCTTCTTCCCTACCTATTCTGCTTTTTCTTTACATCAGATGCTACACGGAAGACAGTAACCTTGTTTTGTGTAATTGTGCTGAGTTTGCTTTTTTGGCACTATAACTATCTGCACCATGAGAATAAGGATTTTGTCCAATGTACTTATTGCTACGTTTTGAACACCTAAAATACTTTCTGGCCATTACAGATGCTCCATAGATATTTGTTAAATTAATGAATATCTGCCAAATCAATTGTTTGATTTTGTTCAAGTATTTATTATTTCAGAGTAAATTTTACACTCACTTTCATGTGGGTAGAGAATATGCTGACAGAGAGATTGTAGGTCTTTTTTTGTTTCCTTATACCTTTGAATATTAAAAATTCTTTAAAAACACTTGGAAACATGAACAACTTAATTTGGGTGAAAGACATATTTCCTTTTGAACGTGGATATTTTAGTGATTAACACAAAGAAAAGAAAATACAAACTCTCCTGTTGTCATTGTTCTATGATCTTGGTGAGCAGCTTATCGTAGTTTGGACAACCACATACTATGTGATAATATAGTATTGCCATGTAGAGATGGCTGTAGTTGAACAGGGAAATTCTAACAGCAATGTTTTAAAGAAAGGTTTTGAAAAGATTTTAGAATCATGCATAAGACCACAAGCTGAAATCTGTTATTCATTATATATAATCTTAAGAGCTGCTCAGAGTTTGGGTTGTGATTGGTTGGCATGTTGGCATTTAACATTCCACATGACCTACAGGCACAGCTAGAAATGCTGTTTAATGTTTTGAATCACCACTTTTATTACCCGAACTTTAAAAAAAATGCCCTATGCAATAAATGCTTTTGATTTATATTAAAATGCAAAAGGAATCTAATATAAAATAATTATAGCCTCATAATATTTTTAGTTCTGGACAACCACTCCCCCAGTCTGAAATATTTTATGGTTTACATGATATAAGGCAGATTACTTATACATAGATACCACCATGTGTCCTAATTATTGATAGGCAGAGATTTTCCTTTATCACCAGTTTGTTTTCATTTATTCTTTTTACTTCGAGTTTCTCATCTTTGCATCTATGTGCCTGTCTGTCTATCTGTCGATCTACCTATCCATCCATCCTCACTATCAAAATTGGAAGGGGTGCTTATAGCAACAAATTAGAATAATTTAACAAACTAGTATTAACCATCAAAGTGTTCCATAATTGATTGACTGGATCTTTTTAGATTCATAGCTGAGATACCTGAGGAGTTCAGCTATTCTCCTCTATTCATTCAGATAAACTCCTTCCATGTTAACATTAGCCAGGATCAAATCAGATTAGCTGTCAGGGCGAACACAGCTCTGAATAATAATAGGATAAAATAAAAATAAGTGTATGAGTGATAATTCAAGGATTTTACTGCTAGGGATGTGCTACAAATTGTGTTCTAGCTTTCAAGCAATCAATGTGAGGAGAACAGTTCAGCTCTAAGATTTATGTCTGAGGTGTTTTTTTTGTTTTTTGTTTTTTTTTTTCCAGACCTTTGTGGAGTTTTAGAGGGCTGCTTTCTTAGTTACTAGTGTTTCCTAAAGAGACACTAGCACTCTTAAGGCCTAAAACAATAGCTACCATATTGCAAAAAGGAGTGTGTGTGTGTGTGTGTGTGTGTGTGTGTGTGTGTGTGTGTGAAATGTATAGAAAACTGTCTTAATACTTATCTATGCTTAGAAGGGGAAAGAGAAAATATATGGAGATTCTCATGTTTGTATAATGGTTTACTGAATTGATTTGGTTTGCTGAAAAGCTTGTTAATGCTGAAAAATTCCAGGGGTTTTCTTCAAGGACTATCCCCAATATTATATTATTTCCTAGGAAATTTATGAACTATGTTAACCCAAGTTTCGTGTATCTTTTAAGGAATTCTTAAAAACAAAGTATGCCATAAATAGGCTCCAAAAGCATATCTGGTTTATTTTTCTTTTTTAAAGTGCTATGTGAGGAACAAGGTAAATACCTTTATCTTTGATATCTAGGGGAGGAGATTACATAACTCTTTTTAGCAAAATAAATTTCCTTAGTAGCTTGGTAAAAAGTTTTCTCTTTGGTAAAAGTTCTCAGTTTAATTTAAAATTTTACCACTTGTCTTGGGTTTTACTTGCTTTATGGGCACATAGAAAATCTTCTCAGGGTTTCTGGGTTTCTGTTGCCTTTATGACAATGTGCTCCAAAGTAATCAATATTGTATTAAAATTGCAGGTTAGGTGATTAAATATGTTTTTCAAAATGTAAGCCGCTTGTAATAATGTTTGTTCATATGAAAGTGAAAAACTATATTGCATCTAGCAAATTTTCAGAATCTATGCATTTACTTTTGTAAATTTGTCTTAATATTTCCATGAAAAATTGCTATGTGTTTTTGTCCATAAGGAGTAGGTGGGAAAAACCACATGATTTTAGACTTTATTGCAGACTGGGAAAGTTATAGCTCTCTTGTGATCACAATTTTAAAATACAAAAGTTGTTTTCATAAAATCACTTTTGTGTCCTTTCAGTCTCAACCATATAATGTTTATATATTTGTGTGGTTTTATTTTATTGTAGGTGGTACAGGGAGGATTCAGACATGATTCAGCTGTTTTGAAATCATCGCAGGCAACTGCCAATGCTGTATTTAAGAGCCTATCAAATCTGTTACTAGGATTTTGCAAATTATTGGCAGACATCTAGTTAATAGTAGGTGTGCAACATAACAAAACGACAAAACAAATCAGACCACTGTTGGTCATTGATCAGTGTCTCAGTATCTGATCATCATGATCAGTGAAAAACGCTGAATCAAATTGAAATGGTTGATTTCACAGCACCTTTAAGAAATGCATTATCTGTACATCTCACAAGAATAGAAAATGCTAGTGT